>NC_060141.1:721534702-722175952 GCF_021461385.2 Schistocerca piceifrons
ATAGCTTCAGTCCACCTATCTCCAGTTGCTTCTGTGCTTTGGAGGCTGTGAAAAAAAAAAAAAAAGCATACAGCCAATGCAAGAAGTTCAGGAACAGTCTAACAGTACAGGATTTAAGATGCAAGTGAAGTCTATGGGAAGTGACTACCAAATAATGTGAATTATTAAGACAAGTTGAGGACTAAGTGATTGGTTTAGATTCTATGGGAAATGATATTGGGTAAAGCAGATCATTGGATAATGGTTGGAGATAGTTTTAATTATACAGTTGAGAGTATCAGGCACACTGCTGAGACTATTCCTTATACTAATGTGAAGATTGTGTCATACTTTGAGTGGTATGATAACCTTACAATTAACCCTTATGTGTAACACGTTAATTAGAGCTTGAAAATTTATTCAGGGGAGAAGGATGTTTACATATGATAGTGACTGATGCACAGCTCCTCACTTGGTTGTAACATACACGGCATGTTTTGTATCCAAATACTGTAGGTAAGAGGTGGCTCCCACATTTCCAGAGGCATCCAATCCAGTGAAAGCAGTATGCATCACATACTAGTGATTTGTTGTTTATTCCCTGGGTCTTTTTATGATATATTCATCCAAAAGACAAGAGTTGAAGAATAAATATAGTTACAGTTGAAACAGCTATTAGTGAAAAAAAATATAGCAGCTAGTACAAAGCCATGGATGTTAAAGAAAGTACATGTAGTGTCTTCCATCAGAACATCTAAAGTCTAGTTAATAAAAAGGATGGACTTCTCATATACATACAGGACAATGAAAGGATGGATTGAATTTTAACTGATTTGTTGTGACAGTTAGGGAATCTTGTGGAAATCACGGAAGCTGCATGAATTCATCTTGATGGATCATACTTCTCTTGAACCAATAAGAAGAAAGGGGAACTGGCTACATATGCAAAAATTGAGTAAAATCCCAAGCCCTTCAGTTTAATGGTAATTGTGTTGAACAGCTCTTTGAAAGAAGTGCCACAGTACTTGTAGTGGTTCAGGAAACACACAAGGTTGTGGTACAGATAGTTCAGAGGTCACCAGTAGAATATACCTGAGAATTCAAAAAGCATCTAGGGACAATTTTAATAAGATTATTGTTCCTGGAGACATGTAGAGTTGTTGATGTTGATTTATTTATTATTTGCCACAGTAAAATTCCCTTAAAAGATTGAAAAGCACAGTGCAACAACCTGACAGTTTGTTTTTAAACCCAACGACCTTCACTGATGTAGACATAAAACCAGTAGTCAATGTTTTATATGACTATAATGATCAAATGTTAGCAATAAAATATGCTGACTAATTAGCTAAAGATCATAGGAGGAAAGTACTGTGTAACGGATCAAAGTATTGTTTCACAGACTCATAAATGGTGGCTTGACCTTGGTATATAGAGTGAAACTAAGGGAAGAGTGTGGGGAATATATTACTGGACAGGTTTGAACATTATTTTCCTCTGAAATAAACAAGGGATTAATGTATCTTGTGCTACAAAGAGAAAGCATTTCTTAATCAAAGGACAAGCCATTGTCAAGAGTTGAAACTCCATAGCCACCAGCATTGTAAAATCCTCTGATTTGCTATCAAAAAAGTGACACATGTGCACTAGACTCAAAAAATTAAAAGTTCAAACGATAAGGCAAAAGCAGCTTGGAACAGCATTAAATGAGAAACATACAAAAATTGTGATCCTAATTAAATTGAGCTTCCAGAAATGGTGTTATATTGAAATTGTTGGCCACCAAATTTTTCTACTTCCTCGGCGACAGCAAATATTCCACTGACTGATAAATGACAAAAATATAGATGCAGGCACTGCATGAACAAACAACAGACATTAGCATCATAAAATTATGAGACAGACTGATGAGGTGAAACTGGTAGTATGCAAAACACACATACAGAATTATCCTAGCCTTTGGAACTATTACTTCTTTCCTTAGAAGGAAAGAGGGACAGATTTGGGGAAGATAAAAAAAAGAGCAGTTCACTCAGGCCTTCGGACGAGACTAAACTCACCAGTTTTCATGTAGAGTTTGCCTCCTTGTCAACACTCATGTTCTCTGGTGCAAACATATTCAACAAGCTCACATGTAACATAATGCAAGGAAGTGGATATTCCAACCAAGTAGAAGGAAAATTTAAAAAATTGCCAACATGGCAAGTAGCAGTGCTCATCATAAAGCTGTATCCCCCCCTCTTGCCTTATTCCATATCTTCATAGGATTGGTGTGTTAATCTGGATTTGGCAGTGTTAGTCCTGGAGGGAGTGGATTCAGATTCTGTCACCAACCTGGGAAATTGTGTGCCTCATCTGTTCATGTGTAGTGTTACCCATGTGAAAGTATGAGAATGTTATTTGAAATGTTTGTGAATCTTATAACTGAGGAGGGGCTTTGATACCAGCTTGATATTCACCTGAGTCAGATGTGGGAAACCACATAAAATCCACATCCAGGCTGGTTGTCAAACTAGCCCTTGTCATTAATGCCCCACATGGATTCAGTCTGGGCCCAGCATGCTCCCTGAATTCCAGATGCAGCTTGCTAGCGCATGTTGCCAACTAATGGGTCTTGTAAATTTGTATGAGAAGCTCTAATGTATTGCAAACATGACGATATATTTACAGATAACTATTTTCTTTGCAAAATACTAATGTAATCCAGTAAATATCAAGCTAAAACATCACATACTTAATTTAACTGAGGAACGTGTGACTTTTTAATAGTAAATGCCTTCTTTCCAATTGATTAAATTTAGCTTGCATAAGCATGAATAGTGTTAAATGATACAGCTACAGTTAATTGTTAATACATATACATAAAATTAAGTTTTCTTATGATTCGCTTGTCTTTTGATAACATTTACCTTGATTCGTTCCACATCGCTGAAAGTCATCCTACTTGACGGGGTAATGGAACATGAAATTTGAATGAACAAATGTATGACTGAATGAGTAGCTAATATAGTATAAATTTATTCATCCAGAGATCATCTTTGCAATGGTTATTTTATATGTTGGTATAGTAAAAAGAGAAAACAGTTAAATATTAACTAATTCATGCACACTGGCATGTAGTTATGTAGATGTCTAATTTAACAAGAACATGTACATTGTGCACAATGTTTTTTTTTTTTTTTTTAATTTTTATATTTTATGCAAGTGGTGTCCCAAGCTCATAAATATTTGAAGAAAGTAATTTTATGTAATTCCAAGAGCTACTGATAAAACAAACCTCTTTTACCAGTTATGATGGAAAAAAACTTGAGGTGGTATTACATTGTTTTATGTGCCAATGTTGCATCACTGTTACTGTGGCTTCAGTAATAAGAACAAATTTATAGAAAGTCATAAAGGTAACTGATGTTACAAACTAGATGAATTATTGTAAAGGGAGCCTACAAGGATGGAGCTTTACATGCACTAAAATTCTGGGCAGATATACCAAATCATTCTTTCAAAGACTGTTAGTAGAGTTTGGGCTCACCCTGTATGTGCATGTGACAATTTTATATTGTTATTTTCTGGTTTTACTCCAAGGGAAGACAGACATATTTAACTTTGATTACCATGGCAAAGCAGTATTTATACGAGGGCCGTTCAGAAAGTAACCTCCGGTTGATTTAAAAAAATACACCAAGTTAAATAAAAATATTTTAATATATACATCTTACAACTACATCTTTGCACTATTTTTCTACATAGTCTCCATAGTGATTGAGGCACTTATCGTATCTCTTCACAAGTTTTGAAATTCCTTCTGCATAAAAATCACCCGCTTGTGCCTGGAGCCAGCCTGTGACCGCATCTTGAGCTCTTCGTCGTCATCAAACCGCTGTGACCGGAGCCTTTTCTTCAAATGCATGAAGAGGTGATAATCACTTGGCGCCAGGTCTGGGCTGTAAGGTGGATGGTTGATAACGTCCCACTTGAAGGACTCAAGAAGGGCCATTGTTCTGCGAGCAGAGTGAGGACGGGCGTTATCGTGCAAAAAAAACGATACCGGAAGTCAGCATACCACGGCATTTGTTCTGTATAGCCCGTCGTAACTTTTTTATTGTTTCACAGTACACGTCTTGATTAATGGTCGTACCACGTTCCATGAATTCAACCAACAACACCCCTTTGGCATCCCAAAACACCGTTGCCATCAGTTTTCTTGCGGAAAAATCTTGCGAGGCTTTTCTTGGTTTGGTAGGCGAATTTGAATGTGCCCACATCTTTGATTTTCTTTTGTCTCAGGGTTCACGTACTTAATCCAGGTTTCGTCACTGGTCACGATTCTGTTTAACAATGGTTCTCCTTCGTCCTCATAATGTGACAGAAAGTCTAATGCAGAGGCCATTCTTTGAGTTTTGTGGTGGTCGGTAAGAATTTTGGGCACCCATCGTGCACAGAACTTACGGTAACCCAATCTTGCTGTCACTATCTCGTACAAGAGAGTCTTAGAAATCTGTGGAAAACCAGTAGACAACTCCGACATTGAGAAATGTCGATTTTCACGAACTTTTGCATCAACTGTCTGAACGAGTTCGTCAGTCACCAATGATGGTCTACCACTCCTCTCTTCATCATGAACGTTTTCTCGTCCACTTTTAAATAAACGTACCCATTCACGGACAACTCCTTCACTCATAACTCTTGGTCCGTACACGGCACAAAGCTCACGATGAATAGCTGCTGCAGAATATCCTTTGGCTGTAAAAAACCTTATGACAGCACGCACTTCACATTTGGCAGGGTTTTCTATTGCAGCACACATTTCAAACTGCCACAAAAACTAAACTAGCGCAGGTACGACGTTCACTCGACCACGGCTTGATGCCGACTGACCTGTTGAGTGCGTGAACGCACAGATGGCGTCGCTACTCCCCCCACAACCCGCACTGTGACCAATCGGAGGTTACTTTCTGAACTGCGCTCGTATTTAAGTTTTAACATTCATTTGTAACAGGCAGTCTAATGTTACACAGATATGGTCACCATGCTGTAGCAGCCAACATCTTCGGTCGCCTCCAGGAAAATGTGGCATCAGAGCAACTGCACTTCTGGCTTGTATCTTTGGAGGCACTGTGCCGTGGTGAGACCGCTCTGCAGGGTGGGCAGTTGCCTGGGACTGTGCAGAGGATCGAGACAGCTGTCACTCACTGCTGTAAAGCTACCGCAGCTCTCAAAGTGAGTAATATCCACAAAATTTGTAACTGACAGCAACAAACAGTTTTACATTATACCAATATTTGTGAATTTAGCAACGATGGAAAAAAACGTCATTTCTTAAATATTGGCATTGTTCTGAATGTTGCTATTAGTGTGAATATTAATCAATTATCATACAAACCTAGAACTGATAAAAAGTCTTATTACAAAACTTGACAGATTTTGCTTCAGTTGTGTTCTCACTGTTCTGTTTTTCATCTTTTTTTTATTTCTGCTAATAACCACTTCTCTTCATATTGTGACTGTTGCTTATAATTTACAAAAAGGGCAAACTCAGTTTAAATAAACTGAACATTTAAATAAGAGAAACAAGAGAGATGTTTTGTTGTCCTTAGATTTATTCATTTCGTGTGAAAATTGCTATGTGGCCCTATAACCGTCCTACCCTCTGCTCGCAATGTTCTGTGCACATGGATTAAGGAAACTAGAAAATACTTGTATCGGTTCTTGATCTCATATTTTGTAGAGAAGAAAAGTATTCCTTTCACCATCACACCGAACACTTAAATTACATGACAACGTTATGAAAAGGATAGTTGCTACTCACCATATAGTGGAGATGCTGTGTCATGGACAGGCATAACAAAAAGACTGCCAAACAAAGCTTTTGGCTTGTGGACTGAAAATATGGTAAGTTCATGAACTGTGTAGCTCCAAAATATTATCCCATACGCAATCAAGGAATGAAATAATGTGAAGTAAATGAGTTTACGCATGTCATTGGTGCTAAGTGTGGACAGTTTCTAATTTTATAGGTGGCAGCATTTAGCTTTTGTGGGAGGCCATAAATGTCTGCATAGTAAATATCAGTGCAAAGAATTGTGTGTAAGAAATTGTATGCCATATGTTTTATTGCCCTTAAGTGTCAACATACTAGCTGTAAACCAAAAGTTATTTCTCTCCAGAGCATAATATATTCAGTTCCTGTTTCAAACAGTCAACAGCTTGCTTGTATCATCAAAAAAAAAATAATAATAATAATAATAAAATAAATAAATAAATAAATAAATTGTGGAGTTGTATTTTACAATTGGAGGCAAGTCATTAATGTAAATCAAAAAAAGAAACAGAAATAATATGGATCTTTGAGAAACTTTCCAATTGCAGTATTTTATTGCTTGCTATCTTGTTTCTTATTATGTGAAAATGTATAAATACCTTCTGCTTCCTGCTATTAAGATAAGGCTGGAACCACCTGACTACCTTACCTTCAGTTAATTTGTGTTTCAAATTTGAAAAGAGACATGCAAAGATTTAAGTTAAGAGTTTGTATTTTGTGTGTAAAACAGGCTGCAAGCACGCCTGCGCACTCACTGCAGTTTGCAACAGACTACACGCGGCTGCGTGGAGAGTTCCTGCAGTGCCTCGCACAACTAGCACACGCCTGCCACAGCCTGTGTACTGCACCACCACCCGCTGTAGCGTCTTCTGTAGCTGAGAGTAGCCGCGACCCACTGCAGCGGTTTGGCCATATCACAGCCCAGGTGACACTGTGAATTCAAACTTTGTGCACCCAGTTAGGTGTCATAATGTCACACCTCTAGAATTCTATTGGAAATTTCTGCCACTCCCACTTGCACACAGCATGTCCATGCCATTCCCCTCCGCACATGCGCGCGCCTACCTTATTTCCCTTCAACCCCTCCTTCCTCCTTGTTTCAACACTCACTCCTCCAATGTAAACTCTCACCACTTGGGATGCATTGACAATGTGTGGGACAGTGTAGCCGTGTGTGTGTGCGTGCGTGTTTGTGTGCGTGTGATGGACATTCTTATTTCAGCTGTTAACTTCAAGGCACATTGTCTGAAAGCTTAGCAATAATTTCGATGCAATTTGTGTACTGGACCGTTGCTCAATGCTTCAGTTTATGGTGAATGGTTTCATTTAATCCTTCTATTTTTCTGAATGTGCATTACGTATATTTATTTGACATAGAAATGTATGACCTGAATTACATTTACTTAAGATTCTTCCAGAGAAACTCATTCTGGTACTTGCTATTTCTGTAACTTGTTTTGTGCGTTGTTCCTCATACTTAAACTTATTCTCTCTCTCTCATTTTTGGGTGAATATTTCTGGAGTTGATTGTTAGCAGTATCATTAAGTAGTAATAGAACTTTGTACCTACTTACAAATACTTAACATTTGTTTACCTCAAGTGTCGGCTTGCAGTCCCTGCTCCAAGTATCTCTCCTCTGCTGGTCTTCCCACATTTTGTAACAATTTCCTGGTGTTTCAACATCCCTCTATATACAACCATGTTGTCTATGAACAGTCATGGCAAATTTGATGTTATCCACTCTATCTTACCAACATCTAACATGAGCTGCCTCCAGACACTAGTCACCATATCATCAAGCAAATTTCAGCTACGGAGAGTTAAGTATCAGTGCTCACCATTCTGCTAATGGAAGTACTACTACTACCACCTGTACCATTAAACTTACGTCTCAACCAACCTAAAGTGCCAGACAAATAGTGACAGTGAACTCTTCCCTGAAGACAGAATCACCCTTTGTACTTATGAAGAAACAAAGATCTTGCAGTATTTACTAATGTTCACAAAGATTTAATGAAACTACATAAATAGAGGCCTTCTGTTATTAAATGACAAGATTATAAATAGAATGGTTATTACTTGTTGAAATACAAAGTTGTCCAGTAATTATCTGACTTTTGACAGGGAAATATACAGGGTGTCCATAAAGTCCCTTTACAACTTCAAAATTTTATTACAATGGCAGTTTTGAAGTATTTTAACAACATGTCCTTTATTGTAATCAGTGTTTATAAAAGTTTTTTTGACAGTGTTTAGTAGACCTCTATATGGGCGTCTTTAGTTGCATGAAGCACATCAAGATGGTACTCGATGTCTTGCCATGTTCGCTGTAGCATAGCGTCATCAGTGGTGGCAATGGCATTACGAATCCTTTGCTTCAAGTCAGCAATGTCCCATATCTGTGTGTGATAAATGATATCTTTTACATACCCCCATAAAAAAAGTCCAAGGGAGTGATATCTGGCAAACGCGGTGGCCAAGGAATTGGCCCATCCCTTCCAATCCATCTGCCTGGAAACGTTTCATTGAGGAACCGATGAACATGCAGTTCCCAATGTGGTAGTGCACCATCTTGCTGGAAAATGATAGATGGTTGTCAGTCAATCAGTTGTGGTGCTACATATTCGGTCAGAAGGTTGAGGTAACCATCTGCAGTAATTGTTGACTCGTTGAAGAAAAATGGACCAATTATTCAGTTGCACATGATTCCACACCACACATTCACTTTTGCACTATCTCAGTGAAGCTCCCTAGTCACATAGGGGTATTCAGATCCCCAGATTCTCATATTGTGTATGTTTAATGTCCCAGAATCATGAAAAGTTGCCTTGTCACTGAAAGGCGTTCAAGCATGTTGAGTGCAAACTCTGTCCATTTTGGGCTTGTCATTTGACTCAGTTGTCTGTAGCAGTTGCACTTTGTAAGCATACAACCGTAAGTTCTTGTGGAGGACCTTATGCACAGTTGAACGTGGTAGGTGCAACAGTCTGGCAGCAGTGCGGATGGACTTTGTAGGTGAATGAGTGAAGACATTTAAAACATGATTGCTGTTTTCCTTGGATATTCTTGCTCACCCTCTCCTCCCTTTGTCCAACACTGTCTCTGTCTCCATAAATTTTTTGTGCCATGCACGAATTGAAGAGTGCGATGGTGGATCTCTTCCATACTTCGTTCTGAAGTTTCGTCGAGTCTGAACATCTAATCGGATTTTGTCTCAATAAACCAGGTCACACATTGTGCCTTCTCTTGAGGAGTTGCCATTTTATAGAGTTTCAGTACCTTCCATCAACAGAGTATCTGAAACACAAAATTTTAGTACATATAAAAACTTTAGTAAACAGTGATTACAATACAAGAAATTTTGTTAAAATATTTCAAAAACTGCCATTGTAATAAAATTTTGAAGTTGTAAAGGGACTTTTTGGACACCCTGTACATCCCATACATGAAACTGCTAAAACTGTAATCCCCTCCAAACTAAACTGCAGGTGCTTCAGACGTCCTTCAACTCAGGAGCACCTGCAGGGGGTAAGGAAGTGGGGTAGGAGGGGGGGAGGGGTAGGGTACAGAGAGAGAGAGAGAGAGAGAGAGAGATAGAGAGAGAGAGAGAGAGAGAGAGAGAGAGAGAGAGAGAGAGATATGCAATTGGGTCAGTTGCCTCTAGTGAGACTTTATTTAGTTTATGAATATGAGAAAATATTTGTAACTGGAAGACCTGGTTTTTACGACTAGTGTAAAGTGAGTTATAAAATGAACTAGAGTAATGAAAAATGTTGTGGTAGGGTGGCATTGAAATTAAAAAAGGATGATTAATTTTAAATTGCTATGTTTTTCTTTCAATTTTTTGATGTACAAAAATTGTATAACCATATTAGAGCTATTCCAGTGTTGTCACTCAGTATGAGGAAGTTCTGAGAGAGAGAGAATGTCAGTTGTTGAGCAACATGTGCTTTCAGCTAGAAAGTCTTTCAACATTTACTGAAACAATTGTAGCTGCAGTTTGATATTTTTTTATTTTAGAAACAAATCTAAAAAATGGATACGTGACACACATTGATATTTCACAAATTGACATTACATTTGGTGAAATACAGATACAAAATGTCAATACTTTTGCAAGTAGCAAATCTAATTAATTTTTTTGAATCATCAGCCTTCTGACTAGTTTGATGTGGTTTGCCATGAATTTCTCTCCTGTGGCAACCTCTTCATCTCAGAGTTGCATTTGCACCCTACATCTACAGTTATTTGCGGGATGTATTCCAGTCTATGTCTTCCTGTGCAGTTTTTACCCTCTACAGCTGCTTCTAGTACCCTGGAGGTCATTCTCCAGTGTCTTAACATGGCCTACCATCTAGTCCCTTCTTTATATCAGTGTTTTCCATGCTTGTTTCTTCACTGATTCTGTGGAGAACCTCCTCATTCCATATTGTATCAGTCCACCTAATTTTCAACATTCTTCAGTAGCACCATATCTCAAACACTTTGATTCACTTCTGTTCCAGTTTTTCCATTGTCTATGATTCACTATCATACAATGCTGTGCTCCAAACATACATTCTCAGATATTTGTTCCTCAAAGGAAGACCTTTGTTTGGTACCAGTAGACTTCTCTTGGCAAGGAATGTTTTCTTTTCCTGTGCTAACCTGCTTTTTACGTCCTCCTTGCTTTGTTTATCATGGGTTATTGTACTGCTAGATGTAATAAGTATGGGACTAACTCCTTTCTCAGATGTACACAAAATACAGATAAGCATACAAACCTTTGTCAGATGTACACAAAATACAAATAAGCATACAAAACACACACACACACACACACACACACACACACACACACACACACACACACACACACAAAGGTCACTGCCCTACGGTGTGGCTGGTAATATGTAGCAATCTTCTTTCTGTGTGCCCTGTCTGCCAATCGACGCCTCCTCTTTGTGGTGAGTAGCAGTCTACTGCATTTCACTCTGTTGTTAAGCATGTCACTATTATTTTTCTTTCTTTTCTACATATAGTAGCCACTTCCCCCCAATTTTTTTTAGAAATTCTGTCCCAACATCTGTGATTGCCCTTTTTAGGGATACGCACTCCTCGTCATCTGAACTGCCTGCTTTGGTAAACCTTACAGCAGTATCCATATTCTTAGCTAACTTCAAACGCATGTCATCATTCCTTAGTACTTCAGTATCACCCTTCCTTCCACACTTACTGTTCTGGGTGATTCTCTTAAACTCCAGTCCACTGTTTATCATTACTATATTATGATCTGAGTCTATACCTGCTCCCGGGTATGCCTTACAATCCAGTATCTGGTTTTGGAATCTCTGCCTGATTATGATATAAGACAGCTGGAAGCTTCCCGTGCCTCTGGGTCTTTTCCAAGTATACCTCCCCCTCTCGTGATTCTTGGAACAAGAGTATTCGCTATTACCATCTGAAATTTGTTGTGGTACTCAATTAGTCTTTCTCCTCTCTTATTCCTAATGCCAAGCCCATATTCTCCTATAATCATTTCTTCTATTCCTTTCCCTACAACTGGGTTCCAGCCTCCCATGATTGATTTTCATCTTGTTGGTGTTGGTTCTCTGTTGGATTTTATAAGAACAACCCTATTGCTGAGCAATTCACAATAGCTCACTCTCTGTCTTTGTTTCATATTCATGATGAATCTTACTCCCATTGTACCATTTTCTGCTGTTGTTAATATTACTGTATATTCGTCTGACCTGAAATCCTAATTTTCTTTTCATTTCACTTCACTGTCCCCCTCCCCACTTAATATGGGTTGAGTCTTTGCATTTCCCTTTACAGATTTTTCTTGCTCTCCTACTACATTCAGACCTCTGACATTCCCTGCTTCGACTATTAGAATGTTATCCCTTTGTTGGTTATTCAAGCTCTTTCTCATAGTCACACCCCCCTTGGCAGTTCCTTCCAGGAGAACCGAATGGGGGCTAATCCTTGCTAATGGAGAGATCATTGAGACACTTTTTCAGTTACAGGTGACATGTCCTGTGGATGTACCATAAGTGTCTTTAATACAGTGATTTACATTGCCCTCTATATCCTCATGCTGTTGATCACCGCTGATTCTTCCAGCCTGTAGGGGCTGCTTCCCACTCTAAAGGCAAGAGGGTACCCTGAACCTCTGTCCACTCCTCTGCTCTTTTATAAAAGGCCATGGGCAGAAGAATGATGACTTCTTATGCCAGGAGTCTTCAGCTGCCTTTTGCTGATGCTTTTTATTCAGAATTTAAGCAGTGGCTGGGTTTGAACCAGGGATCCTTCAAGTTTTGAATACTAATAAAAGAAGCTATCCCCAAACTATGAATGCAATAGGAATTTTCATGGAGCAAGTCCTACCCATTCATTCACCTCCAACATTAAAAGACTGAATGACTGTTTCATAAATGAATGTTAAACACACACATAAAAACTAAAGTCAAGTCTTAAAAATGACTTCATCCCTGAAAAATTTAATTCTCATTTCTATACCTAGAATATTGGGGATTTCAGTTATTATGAATGACGAATAGCTCATAATGAATGAAAGATTACATGTCAGTAAATTACAGGCATTACTATTAAAGTATGACAAAATGACATGAAGCAGCCATTCAACTGAGCAACAACACTACTTACATATGTACATATACTGTCTCATTAAGAAGGACAGCAATGGTGAGAGTTCTGCCTTGGAATTCTACCTTCCTTGCGAACAAAAAATCACTCTCCCATTTCCCACATTGCTTGGTTGCAAATACTCACAAACCTCAAATGACTGTTGCCAGTTGGCATTTACTTCAATATAACATACCAGGGTACGGCATTAACAATCCAAACATTGATAGGTATGGCATGAAGGCAATGATAAGTGACAGATGTTAGTGAGAGAATGACGACTTGGATGTGATGGGCTGAAATGGTAATGATGTGGATATGAGTGGTTCTCAGTCCCTTAGCAACCTCAAGAGCTGCCCATGTTTCCAAGCTTTGTTCCTGTCTCAGGTCCTGACGTTCCTGATTTGCTGGTTTCGAAACGTATGACAGGAAAGATAAAAATGGATTGCCAATATATTGTGTTGCTGTAGGAAAGGTGGCTGCCAGTGTCATGAGCAACTCAGTAAATCTAATGAAGTTTAAGGCTTGTAACACTTGCTGCAGGGATGTGTTCTGTAGCACTTGCAGATTCCTTACATTATATGAAGCAGTATAGGCCCACTCGGATACATGTGTACTTCAAAATAAGGTGATATCATTTGAAACAATCTTCTCAGTTAATACACGGTGTAATTGTGGGAGACTCTTGGTTAGTGTCTTCAACAAAGTTTTCAGTTTAATGAAAGTAAATTTGGCCAGCTTTACAGATTGCATACAATGACCTCCCATCCCTTCTCCCCCCCCCCCCCCCCCCCCCCATGCCACCCCTCCCAATATCAGACTGTGTGTGTGTGTGTGTGTGTGTGTGTGTGTGTGTGTGTGTATCTCCTCTTACGCTATCCTTTAAATAGTGCATTTAAATTTGAAAACAAGAAGAAGACTGAAGGAGCCACATCTGGAGAGTAAGGAGCTGTGTAAAAACTTGGCTCTACACTTTTTTTGAATCAGAAGAGATGAATGAGGGTGAAGTGCAGTTGTGATGCAACTACCAGTCTCTTTACTTTGTATAGTTGCAGTCATTAGAGCTAAACTTGTTCGTACAGCTGGTGATGGAGTTGATAATTCTCTTTTGTTATTGTTTCTCCTTCCAGTGCCCAGGTATTGAAGAAGATACTTATATAATTGAATAGTTAAAAATTAATTGAAAAAGCTACTCACCAAGTGGCACATCACTCAAAAACCCCCAGTTAGGGGAAAACTATTGGATGGGATGAGAAAGAAAGTGTTGCCTTGTCACATCATTTGATAGGTCTCTGGTCTGGGGCATTGGGTGACTCTGCGATAAGTAATGTCTTTCCTTCTTGTCTCATCCAAAAAGTCTCCCCTGATGCAAATAGGGTGACTTTTCCATAATACCATAACACTCCACATCTTCTACACCTCACCAGTTTAACATAAAAGTAATATACCAGCATTCTTCTATATTATTGCATTAGGAAATAGCATATAAATTTGAACAGAGCAACACAAATGTTTAGAAATTTAATAAACAGACTTTGAAAACAATATTATTAAAATGCCATACTTATGGGACAAATAACCCAGAATTTGAATAACTGCACAGGTTATTCTGTTTCTGTTTTGTTGACTGGTGTCTGGCGTAAAGAACTGGCAGATGTTAGAGACAGAGGAATTAGCGTTAATTTTTGCATTCTCTTTTGTAAACTCAGTATTAACATGTTCCCTTAAATGGGTATAATAATTTGTCTACCACACTTGCCATTTCTATTTGTGCAACCACCTGTTTCAATGTTTTATAAACTTATGTAAATAAAGTAACTGATTTCTTCCATGACTAATGCTCTTGTTTAGTAGTTGGATATCTGTATAAAATAGCCAAAACAATAGTGTGGCTCCTTGCGGCCTGTTTAAGAGGAAAAATTCATTTAAATAACTCACAATGCATCTTGCAGTGATTATGATCATTCTCTCTCTCTCTCTCTCTCTCTCTCTCTCTCTCTCTCTCTTTCTCTTTCTCTTTCTCTCTTTCCTTCCTCTCTTCCCCTTTTTTTTTCTTTTTTCCCTTCGAAAAGAAACCCATTGTTGAATCAGGACTCATTTTTTCGGTGTGACTGATTGATGGAGTACTTCTGGAAGTTCAGCTGAGTTGTTGTTTCCATTTTATTCTCAATATTTCAGCAACGGAACTAGTCATCTTCTGGTTGGAGCCCATGCAGCAAGAGCACATAACAGCACAACTCACAGCACTTAAGAAGACTACTGTGTCGTTCATCAAAATATTGTGCGTAAAATGGAAACAGCTCAGCTGAACATCCAGAAGTACTCCATCAATCAGTCACACTGAAAACACATGAGAGAGCACTCATTGTAATGAATTTAATTGGAGTGATATTTAATGTTTCACACCTTGTCTGTAATGTTAATCCCTCCTCACCTTGTGGTTTTCAATTGAAGTAAAACTTATTTGTAAATTTATTTACCAGTGCGTCAATACAGCTGCTAATTCTGGATTTCTCTATTTTTTTTCATGGCAGCTGCGTAAGTGTGTGAAAGACTTTCGCTTATGTGGTGAAATGTACTGGAAGCTCTACCAGTCTGCTTTTGATGCTGATCCTGCATCTCTTGCAAATATTCAAATGTATCCTTCTGGAAGACTTCTCAATGGATTTGGCTGCATGAGAATTAGCATATGAAAAAGGGAAAAATAAATAGCCCAGCTGAACTTACTAATACCAGATGTTAATTGTGTCACATAACATAATGATGATGTGGCGTGTGGCTTTGTATGTGCACAAACAGAAAGAGAATGGACTACTGACAATATTTCTTATGTGTCTGTATTAGTTTTTGGACTGTGGGTTGTGCTGACAGACTGACCTACAGCGTAGCCCTAGTCACAATTAGGTTGAAATGTGACAGTTTCAGTGTGAATTGATGCCAATAAATGTGAATACGAAGTTTTAGATGTAGCTTACTGTTTTGAGGGATGTCCTGAGATATAGTTAGGGTGAAGGGTGGCAGCATTATTGTGAATTGGTGAAGTGATATTGAATTCTTCAATTAATCCTAAAATGTTCACTTTGTGGACATCGTATCTATAACTTCCCTTGTTTATGATTTTTTGACACTCTGTTTTTATCACTATTTTAGGTGCTTATCTTTGTTATACACTTTGTATGATTGTATTGTAAGAAGTTCACCATTCAGGAAATCTTTTGGTTAAAAGGTGTAACTAATAACTATCTTCTTTGTGTTCTCTTTAGCAATGCTCCTATTTCTCCTTAATGAATTACAGCTTGCAGCAGATGTGTGTGTTGATGGCACACACTTTGGAAAGAGTGTCACAAGCAACCTATCAAGAAGACCCTGTGCTTGACTTCAGGTCAGTACTTACAATGTGACTGTTCTTGCAATGTTACTTCATGTCTAAGTTTGCACATACTGTCTTGTGGCAGCCTGTAATTGGTATCCAGTGTTCAGTGTGATTCGGACAGTTGCCGCATGCAGCTGCAAATTGGACGCTGTCATGTGGTAAGTGCAAAAGTAGCTGTGATCATGGCTGTGCCGACTGTGAATCCCAGTGACTGTGAGGTGCAAGGTGTTGATTATTTTCTGCAGATGGAATATGTTAGACCCTGTGATGTTCACTGCAGACTTGTTACTATTTATGGGAAAGGTTTAATGCATGCAGCCAGCATCCAAAAGGGGTGCATGATGTCTAGCAATGGCAGAACAGATGTTTATGATGAAAAGAGATCTTGGCAACCCTCCATCATCACTGATGCACTGAAACAAAAGATGCATTGGATCATTCAAGAGAATTCATGATTCTCAATTAGCGATGTACATGAGCAATATCAAGAAGTGTATTGTTGAATTGTGCATAAAATTGTCACTCAGCACTTAGGGTATCACATAATTTATGCATGGTGGGTACCATGTGTGCTCACGGATGACCAGAAAACTGCTTGAGTGGGTGCTGCATTAGCATTGCTGGAGCATTAAGAAAAGCTGAGCAACACATTCATCGACCAGATGGTTACAGGAAATTAAACACGTGGATTACTCATAATACTGCAACCCCCCCCCCCCCCCCCCTCCCCCCAATGAAGTGACGGTCTATGGATTGGCGTGTCATGTTAAGTTGCCACAGAGGCCATGAAAGATCAAAAAAACTGCATGAACTCAAAAACTGATGGCCTCTGTATTCTGGGGCATACTCATCGATATCGTGCCCCATAACACAACAGTCAATAGTGATACATTCTGTGCTAGCCTCAAACATCTTTATCTGACTGTACAGAACTGCCAAAGAGGCATGCTCTCACATGGAATTGTTCTGTTGCATGACAATGCACGTCTAGATACTGCCCAGCAGGCACAGGCCTGGCTGCATTAGAAATTCTGGTGGGACGCCTTCAAGCATTCTCCCTACAGTCTAGACCTGGGTCTGTCAAACTTTTTCCTGTTTCCAAACATAAAGGATCATTTTCCTAGAAAATACTTTACAAATGATGAAGACCTGAAGGATGCTGTTGTGACCTGGTTAAGTAGCCAGTCAGCCGCATGATATGAAGAGGGTGTACACAAACTCGTGCCAAGGTAAGACAAGTACCTTAATATAAAAGGTGGCTGTGTGGAAAAATAGGCAAAGTAAGTTATAAACAATGTATATTGAGCTTCTGCATTATTATTAAAGAATATCTTGATAATGGTAAAACATTCTTTACTTTCTGGATGGCTCTCTTAAAAATGAATATGCTCTTATTTGAGCAGTAGACTAGAATTTTTATGTTCTCTAATTTTTTCTTTGCAATTAGCACTTTTTTACTGTATAAATAATCTTTTGGCACATTGCATTTTGAAACTTCCTGGCAGATTAAAACTGTGCGCCCGACCGAGACTCAAACTCGGGACCTTTGCCTTTCGCGGGCAAGTGCTCTACCATCTGAGCTACCGAAGCACGACTCACGCCCGGTACTCACAGCTTTACTTCTGCCAGTATCTCGTCTCCTACCTTCCAGGCTGTGGCTAAGCCATGTGTCCGCAGTATCCTTTCTTTCACGAGTGCTAGTTCTGCAAGGTTCGCAGAAGAGCTTCTGTAAAGTTTGGAAGGTAGGAGACGAGATACTGGCAGAAATAAAGCTGTGAGGACCGGGCGTGAGTCGTGCTTCGGTAGCTCAGATGGTAGAGCACTTGCCCGCGAAAGGCAAAGGTCCGAAGTTCAAGTCTCGGTCCGGCACACAGTTTTAATCTGCCAGGAAGTTTCATATCAGAGCACACTCCGCTGCAGAGTGAAAATCTCATTCTGGAGACATTGCATTTTCTTTGATTTATGGATTGATAAGTATGTGCCTTCTTTCCTTCATTTACGCCAAGCAATCTGTCCCTGAAATTTGTTGGTTTTATTAATGTTAATGAACTATAAGTACGCAGAATGAGATTTTCACCTTGCAGCGGAGTGTACGCTGATATGAAACTTCCTGGCAGATCAAATATTAGTGTAGGTCGGGCTCACAGTTTTAATCTGCCAGGAAGTTTCAAGTATAAGTATGGTACAAATGTTACGTTGCGTACACAAATTCTGTGATAAGTTGATATCTTAGACTAAAACTAGTTGCAGAAATAAATAATAACATTATTAAAACAGTAGCTTGTTTCTTAAATTACTAATGGTTCAAGAAAAATGGTATGTCATTTAGAATCAAGCAGCAAATGAGTGTTACAGCTGTAATACAAACTTTACTACCATTAATAACATGCTAGATATACAGAAAAGTGATAATTCTTCCTGTTAATTGCAGGTAAACAGTGTTTAATCTTTGTTGCCAGTTGAGGCTGTGAGACAAAGTGAGACTAGAGCCAAGATATCTGCCTTTCAAAGACTGCATGCTAATGTTCCTGAAACCCAAGCACTTCTCGTGAACCAAAGCTCCAATGTGCCACTTGCTTTCCCATGTGTTTTTATTTGTACTTTTCTGTTTAATCGATCAGAAACATAATAAAATGATTAGATACTCCGCAAAGAAGAAACTATGAGAATCAAGAGAGACCTATAGTTGTGATATATTTGTGAAACTTCAGTCACTTATTTGTATCACTGTTAGAAATATCTCACTAAAGTCCTCCTCTCCCTCCCCTTTGTCTGTGTGGTTTGGCCTTCTATGATATCTCTAAATTGGTGATACTTAATTTAAATACTAAGTAAAGCATTGGAGGGTATGGTATACTGATAGTTTCAGGAATAAAAATGTTAAAATGCCTACAAGAGGAACACACACACACACACACACACACACACACACACACACACACACACACTTGTACAGCTACTATTTGCTGGCTGAATACACACTGTGGATTGTGTACGCTACAGTGACATTCTAGATGGCACTAAATAGCAAGTATATCTGGACATTCATCTAGCAATGACTGAATTCACATTGATGCAGTGAGGGTTCCAGAGCTAAGCATTGTCTCAGTGAACATTGTTAATCACTATAGGTGAGTATTACTCACTACAGAAAAGTGAGACAGGCAAGACAATAACCTCAGTTTACTTTGTAATGCTTTAAATGTTTTATTGCGTTCTGCTGTCCATTCAGAGGGTACACCTTTTTCTCACAACATCTTTAAGGTAGATGCTTGTAACCATATAGGCTCAATTATATATCATAATTATGTTTTGCAAAGCTTAGTTAGGAAGTGTGTGCAAATATCCATCAGTGAAAGTCTCATCCCCAGGTAGTTCAGCTAGTAGTGGAGATGGTGAGAATCAGTGATGCATTGTGGACTTAAAATACTGACTCAAGTGAAGAATTAGATTTGGCTTTTGAATAAAAACTAGGGCAATGCCCTCGGGTTTGAAGATATGGATTCAGTGAACCCCAGCATCCGTAGTTTGTTGACTACTTCCTTGTCTGGTGACTTTAAAAGTGAATGGTATAGGATGAGCACAGCAAACTTCGGCTGCAGCCATTTCTTTTAAGGTTATAAGTGCTTTATCAACTGTTACATAACGTTATTCCAGCAATATGCACAGTTTACACATGTACAACAAAATGATGCACTGCTGTACTTCTTTAATGAAGTCTGGGACTGCCCCCAAGGATAGATTACATGGTCACTGGACAGATTAAGCTGGTCCTATCACATAGTCAACTCATTCCCTGAACGTGACAGCCTTTGATTTTTATGCATGTGGATTTATCAAGGATACAGTTTTCTTACACCATCATGAACAGCTACAGTCACTGAGTCCTGAACAAGAATTTATGTCACAGACAAAATAGTTAAATCTGATATGCTGCAACAACTTTGGGAGAATCTGTAACCCAAGGACTTTGTGAATTTTGCAAGATGATGTAGTGTTAACAAATTCTTTGCACGGTCACAATAAATTTATGTAAAATTCCAAAGTCATGGAAGCACACTATTCTTTCTGCTATTGCACTGGCTCCTCTTGTGTTAGACGTATCACATTTAAGCTTTTGTGAATGACATGGCTGAATAGACTGTTATGGAGATGAACAGCATGCTGCCTGTCATTGGATCTCTTACATAAAAAATATGTTTCCAAATACGGTGTTACAGTTAACAGAAATATCTGTTTTTTTATATCTAGCAATATTTTCATCATGCATTTTCAACTGCTTTCAGTGATAGCATATACCAGCAGAGTAACCTGGAAACACAGCAACTGGTAAAGCGTTGTCAGCAGGCGAGTGCTTTAGCCCAGCAGTTACCACAAGCAGAAGGGCCTAAAGTAATCAGCCACCAGGCAAGTTTGGATTTGTTTTGCGTATCCACTTCACACTAACTACACATTACTTACATTTTTGGTAAACTATTGATGTGGTGCTTAGATATTTGCTTCAGTCACTGTTGGATCAAGCCACTGTAGACTTCTCAGCATATAATTAGCACATTTTACATGGTAATGATAAGTCCTGATGTACGTAAACAAGCCTGAGAAATTCCTTGCATTGTACCAGCAAAATACACTGTGCTAGAACTGTATCTCAACTGATGTGGGGAGTTGTGTTGGGTAGAGTGGTGAGGGGAGAAAGAGGGTGGGGAGTGGGAGAGGTGGTGGTGGTGGACAGGCAGCAGGTGCATGGGGTAGGAATGCAAAACAAGCACATGAACCTGAGAGTTGATGCAGTGCACGATCACAGTGATGTGAAGGAATGGATTCAGAGGGGAGGCAGAACAGAGGAAGAGAAGACAGTGGCAAAGAGGTTGTGCGTGTAGAGTAAGTGAAATCAAAGTCCTGGGGCAGGGGTAGAGGTGGACGTGGAGCATACAGCTAGCAGAGATTCAATCTAGGAGAATTACTCTGCAGAAATTGCAGCATAACTGGTATGCGACATGACTGTTTTCACATGTGATGCTGTCTCTGATAGGATAAGATAAGCCTCAGTTGGGAACGGAGTAGGATGTGCTGGGTGGGTGTGTCGAACAAGTCTTGCACATGAGTCTTTCACAGGAGTATGACCCATGTGGCACATAACACATTAACAAAGGCATGTACATGGACCGTAAAAGATGTTCCAAGAATGAAGAAATCAGTCGAAAAGATAATCTGAAATAGAGAAAGGCAGTTATTCAAGACAAAGCTTGAGTTTCAAACTAACAGCAATTGGAATATGGTAAAATAAGCTGTATTAAACAGAACTATCGACATATATCTCTGAGTGTATGTCAGCATTTACAATGAAATTTTGTTAAGAGAAATAATTGAAAACAGTAGTAGATTCAATAATAATTATTATAATTATAATAACATTAACTGGATAGTCCTCACATTTCACCAGTTTCAGTGGCTGATGGCAGAGTAACCAGTAATGAAGAAAAAAGTATAGAAGCATTCAAAAATTTACTTAAATGTTTGTTTAGTTCAAGAAGAGAATCCTGGATACAGGTACATGAAAGACATGACTTTCTGGAAGTCATTCCAGTTAAGGTGCATAGAGCCATTTGAGCTATTAGGAAAGGAACGATGCCTATAGATGACGGCATTTCAATAGAAATTGTTAAAACTGGGTGAAAAATAATACAACAGAAAGTAGAGGAAAACAATTCCCCAAAATTGGAACAATCCTGTAATTGCACTGTAACACAATAAACAATACATAAGAAAGTACTGATCTATTATCCTTCTCTCCATAATGTACAGGATATTCAGCAAAATTATTACCAGTATATAGAAAAAGTATTTTGTTTAAACAGTGGAAAGTCCAGGATGGAATAACAATAATATTATGAAAAGGAGATAGAGGAAATGCTGAGCCGCAGAGAGACACAGTGAAAAGACACTATATATTTAAGCTTTTGGCCAAAATATCTTCTGAAGGAGGCAACACATTGAGCACCAAACCCTCCTTTTCAAAACTTTTAGTTTAATTAGTCAAAGCTAATAGCTGGCATTAGAAATGGATACAGGTGCAACAGACCATTCATCATCATCATCTTGGACAGTTTCCAGCCACTGGCTGGGTCTGTCGGGAACACAAGCCTCTCCACCGTGTTCTGTCTTTCCACCATTCCCCCTCTTCCACCTTCGTCCAGTTCTCTCCTCTTCTCACCACACATTCCTTCACTCCCTTCACCCATCTATCTCTTGGTCTTCCTCTGGGCCTCTTCCCCTCCAGTTGCAGATCAAACATCCTCTTTGGAATTCTTCCCTCATCCATTCTCTTCATGTGTCCATACCACTGCAGTCTTGATTTTTCTATCCTGTCCTGTACTGGTTCCTCCTTTAGTCTTTCCCTCACATACAAATTTCGCAATCTGTCTCGTCTTGTTACACCCAACCTGCTCCTCTGGAACTTCATTTCACTAGCCTGTATTCTACTTTTGTCGCTTTTGTGCATTACCCATGTCTCACTTCCGTATGTCAATATGGGGACAAAGTAGGTTCGGTATATAATTCCCTTGGATTTCTGTGGCACCTCCTTGCTCCAAATAAGCCCCCTAATGCATTTGTAGAACTGCCCTGCTTTTCTGCATCTTTCATTTATTTCCATTGCGTTTCCCCCCTTACTTTCAATCACGCTTCCCAGGTACTTGAAGTTCTCTACCACTTGTAGTTTTTCCCCTCCACAAGTTATATCCACATTTGGCCTATTCTTCTTCCTTGTTGTGACGATTATTTCACTTTTCTTTGCAGAGAAATGCATTCCATATTGTGCTGCCGTTGCCTCCCATGCATCTAACTGCTCTTGCACCTCCTTCACGCAATTTCCCCATAACATCAGGTCATCGGCAAAAAGCACTGCTTTCATTTTATGATCTCCAATTGCATCTGATACTTGCTGTAGGATTTCATCCATAACAATAATAAACAATAAAGGCGAAAGTGCACTTCCCTGTCGCAGCCCATTTTCCAGCTTGAACCATGCAGTACGTTCCCTCCCCACTTTCACACAACTCTCACTTCCCTCATACATTTTTCTGACTTTTCGTGTAATCTCTTCATCTATCCCTTTTGCGTTCAGCACATCCCAGAGCTTGTCCCTACAGATACTATCATACGCCTTCTCAATATCCAAAAAGGCCATGATTAAGTCCTTCCCGTACTCATAGTGCCTTTCCTGCAGTTGCCTTACCGCAAATATGAGGTCCGTTGTTGATCTTCCCGGTCTGAAACCGTACTGCTCCTCTTGCAGTCTACTTTCAATACTGCTTCTTATTCTCTTCTCCAGCATCTTTTCATAGATTTTTCCACAGTGGCATAGCAGGGTGATTCCTCTGTAGTTCTCACATCTCCTTTTATCCCCTTTCTTGAAGATCGGGACTATAATTCCTTTCTTCCAATCCTCAGGAATTCTGTTCTCCTTCCACACCACCCTCAGCACTCTGTATAGCCACTGGGTTCCTACTTCTCCTGCTGCTCGTATCATATCCACTGTTACTTCGTCCCAACCTGGTGCCTTGCCCCCTTTCATCCTCTTTATGGCTTCTTCCACTTCATTCCAAGTTAGATCATCAATTTCCCCACTATTATAATCGTCTGCTGCCTTAGGCTCTCCATCGCTGTTAGTTACCTGCTTGGCAGCATTCAACAGATCTTCAAAGTACTCCTTCCAAATCTTTTTGAGCTCATGCATTTCCTCCACAACTCTTCCATTATTATCCATGATCCTCAGGCACTCGCTTCTGTCATTCCTCTTATTTCTTACCATGGTGTAAAGTACTTTTTTGTTCCCTTCACTGTCCTCTTCTAACATTCTTGTCCATTTTTCCATCCACTTCTTCTTCTCCGCCCTTACTATGGTCTGTGCCGCTTTCTTGCTTTCCTTATATTTTACCCTAGCTTCCTCTGTTCGGGTCTGGAACCATTCTCTGAAGGCTTTGTTCTTTCGAAGTACTGCCTCTTTACATATGTTGTTCCACCATGGGGTTTCCCTACTTCTCCTCTTTGTGCTAGTTCTTCCGCACACAGTCTCAGCTGCCTCAACTAGAGCCCTCTTAAAATCGCCCCATTCTTCTTCCACTGTTCTCTGATCTTCCTTTGGCAGCTTCTTCCTGATCAGTGTCTGGTACTGGGTCCTCCGTTCATCCTCTTTCAGCATCCATGTCTTCAACCTTTTCTCCTGTATATCTGTTGCCCTCCTATCTTTTTTCTCTCTTAGGGTGGCTACCAACAGCCGATGGTCGCTGTCTAAGGCCTCAGATGGTATGACCTTAACATCTGTGAGGCTGCTCATCATCTGCCTATCCACTAGTACATAGTCTACTACTGAAGTTTGGGACCAGTCCCCACTGTACCAAGTTATTTTGTGACTACTCCTCTTCTTGTACCACGAATTTGCGATCGCCAGCCCATTCCTCTTGCAGAATTCCAGCAACAATTTTCCTTCTCTATTTCGGTTCCCCCAGCCCTCTGGTCCCATTATCTCCTCGAATCCTTTCCTGTCTGTGCCAACATGTGCATTGAGGTCCCCTATTATAATCTGATTTCCTCCATTTAGCTGCTTTTGCATGTCATCTTCAAATTCCTCCTTCTCCTTTTTTGTACACCCCACCTGTGGGGCATATGCTTGGATGATTTCAATGCTTTTTCCTTTCACCCGTACTCTGGCTTTTATCATTCGATCATTGATACCTTCCACCTCCTCCTGCAGACCCTCTCTGACCACTATTGCCACTCCATTTCTTCCCCTCTCATTCCCTATCCAGTACAGTTTACATCCTTTACTTAGTGGTTTTTCACCAACTCCTCTCCACCTAGTCTCAGCAAGTCCCAAGATGTCCAATTTCCTCCTTTCCATCATTTCTACAATTTCTTCTAACTTCCCAGTTAGAGTCCTTATGTTTAAGGTGCCCAGCCGTAAACCATCTCGTAATCCTTTTCCATTGCTTGGTCCGTTTCCTTTAAATCCGTTCCGTGATCCGAGGCATGTTCCCTTTTTGAAAGCAGTTGATTTATCCACTACTGGCTTGCTAGGCCTATCGCAGCTTCACCAGAGCCCCGTTAGCCGTCACGTTTCAGGGTTCCCATAGGGCCTTCTCAGCTACCGTAGCGGTCCTGGGGCACACGAAGTCCCCGCTGTACATCGCCCCTAAAGGCAATCCCCTACTTTGTGCCGTTGCCCATCTCCCACGACTTGGACGAGGGGTTGGACTTAGACCATTGCAAGTCATAAATGAAGTTATAAAGTAAAGCAATGGATATGAATACCACATTGTTGAGGTTACTTAGATTATGAAAAGTTTTGTCTCAGTTTCAACAATAACAGCAACAAGCCTTGAGAAGCAAGACTGAATGATATACACCTTAATGCTGCAGTGTCCATTACACTTCATTAGGATATTGAGAAAATTAAAACTAATAGAAGGAGTAGGCGTGCTTACAAAACTATTCTCAGCAGTCCTACTGGGTGTTTGCTAGGCCTTCAACTGGGGAAATGGAGAAGTAATGTATGTAAATGAAACATTCGGAAAAACTTTCATTTTGCTGAAGACATTGTATCTTTGCTTTTAGCACAGATAAAGCTCAGTTGTGAGTGGAAGAATGTAATAGAGGAAGTTTGAGAAAAGGCATGAAATAAATTTCAATAAGATAAAAATAATGTATGATCAGCATATCAAGAAGAAAATAATAAAAATTAGCAATAAATTTGATCTGTATTAAACGCAGTTGAAGAAGAGTAGAAATGAGACAGTGTTTTTATTAAACTCAGTATAGTTTTAAAAATGAAAATTCCACTGTCAAATTAAGATTCCTGTGACTCTGAAATGGTATTGTGTATAACCCATTTTTACTTATGGCAGTAAGACATGGACTTTCGATGTTAAAACCATTCAAAAATTTGTTACTGCTCAATGAGCAATGAAGAGGGATGAATTACTGATAGAAAGAAAAAAAAAGATAAGTGGACCAATGAAGAAATTAGAGAGAATAATGTAAGTATGACTGAAATGGAAGTGGGTAAGACTTGTCACCAGGTGAACAGTGGTAGTAATGACTGAAACGGGAATAAATAAGACATGCCATCTGGTGAACAGATGGTAGATTGATCAAGAAATATGTTTAAGGGACTCCAGGACATAAGAAAAGACAAAGACTACAACCTGATGTAAAGTGTCACAATCAAAACAGAAGGCAGAAAGATAATATTCAAGTAGACCTTGCTTCCATGTCTAAGGTTAAAGAGCAGAGTTATATACTCAGGTACCGAGTTCTTCAAGAAGCTACCATCTAAAAGGAGGTACCGCTCAATGTGTAGTCAAGGCTTTTAGCAGTCTGTAGGCATAGGAGCAAGATTGAAAACAGTGCCAAGCTTTTCTTCAGCATTAACAAATACAAAACATAAATGCACATGGCACGCATTCTGCTGCACTGTGGGTACCTCCTTCTTTTCCTTGATCATTACTGACATAAGTATTAAGCTACCAACAGAAGATAAACTGCAGCTATTTTATGTAGCTGAGGTAGCAGCAGCTTTGTTTTTCCCCCAAATAGTAACTTTCTTGCTAATGTACTAGGCTACATATCAGTGGACGAAGAAAAAAAACGATGCTAAGCAGTATGGTGACAGTTCATTATCAATACAAATTACAGATTAAGTTGTATCTTGGCTCTTACACATCCCAGAAGGTTTTCGTCCTTGGTGGGGCCAATAGAGCACAATGGATTAATTGCATTATTAATTAATCAATAAGTTAATCAAAAAGTCACTCAGTACGTATGCTATTTTCGTGTCAGACCAAGAACTGTTCAACTTGCACTGTAAGATGTATTTCAGATCCAGTCTTCACTACTTACACGTAGTTATATGTGTCTTTTTATTTGCAGCATGTGGAGATTCTTTTGCGTCAGGTAGAAGTGCTGTCTCAGACACCACTTTATATTCCACGGTTTTTCTTCCAAGTGTTGCAGTCTACTAGTGTGAAGGTATGTGGATTAATTTGTCACTTGAATTATTAAGTATATTTCTTGTAGCATTTCAGACTGATTTTTTTAACCTAATTACTATTACAAAATGTTGACACTGTTTAACACTACGCATATTTATGGTCATTAGTATATATAAATTCCTCCCTTTAATTTCTGGTGTCTATTATTGTTACTTTAAAGTCAATATAATGTTTTCTATGACAATGTATGGGTTAATAAGGAATATGGTTATCCCTAACCGCCATATATGTTTGGCAGTAATATGACATACAAAAGCTCAGTTGGCCGTCTGTAAAATTCTATGTTGTGTGTTTAGCTAACTGCTCTGTGCTGTTGATATACAGTTTGAGTGAGACTGCAACTCCTGAGGCAGCTGTAAACTCTGCAGGCATGAAATTCTTCAGAGTTGTAGACCATATCATGCTGTAAAATGATGTACCGAAGTTTGATATATCCTGATGAGAAGTACTTGTAGTAGTGGCTGAAACATTGGTGCATCATTTTACAATATGACTAAGTCTACAGCCCAGCAAATGTTATGTAAATTTATTCTAGCTATGAAAACCTAAGAACTTACATCACTACTTGCCATAAAGATGAAATGTAGAGTTGCAGGCAGGCACAAAGAAAATACTGTTACACACTTAACTTCCAGGTGTTCAGAGCATATGTATCAATCACGTGTGCATGAACTGCCCCAAGGATTTTCTTGCGGGGGGGGGGGATTGGTCATGTATGTAAAAAAACTGTATTCCATTTGAGTCCATAGACATATCACGGCACAGCACTGAACAGATATTTGAATGTTGTGCTGGGGCAGTTGAATTTAGCGAAACTAAACTTCTAATTGTTGATATTTGTAGGTCCCCTAACTCTGACTTCAGAGCATTTATGCTCAGGCTAGAGAGGTTTCTTGATTTACTTTATAGGAAGTACGAGAAATTAGTTATATGTGGTGACTTCTATATTGATTTTGTATGTGATGGTCCAAGAAAAAGGATGTTGATCTCCTACATTCATATGACCTAATGCAGACTGTATTTTTTCAACTATGATGCAGGGGAACAGTAGCACAGCTATAGACAATACTTTTATTCATTCTTCAATACTAGATGGGCATTGTTAGTAAATGGGTGAATGCTCTTTCAGACCATGATGCACAAATTTTAACTCTAAAAGGTTTTTGTACTCAGACAAATGTCTCATATAATAACAAACTTTGTAGGAAAGTTAATCCAACAGCAATACAGAGTTTTTTAAACCTCGTCAAGGAACAAGAGTGGCAGGATGTTATAGTGACGATAACATAGATGACAAATATAATGCTTTCCTTAACCTATTTCTCATGCTCTTTGAGAGTTGCTTTCAATTAGAATGTTCTAAATGGGGTACTAGCAGGAAAAGGCAGCCCGGATGGTTGACTGGTGGGATAAGGATATCATGTAGTACAAAGCGGGAATTATATCAAAATGTTAGAAGTAGTCACAATTGAGCTATAGTAGCCCATTACAAACGGTACTGTAAGGTGCTTAAAAATGTTATTAGGCAAAGAGTATGTAGTATGCACATAGACTAGCTAATTCACAGGATAAAATTAAAAGCATATGGTCAGTTATGAAGAAGTGTCTGGTCAGCAGCACAAGGTCGACGATATAAAGTCAGTTCGTAGTAAAAATATTTCTGTTAGTGATGAATCAGATATATATGTACAGTATTTACAATCATTTTCTGAGTATTGCTGGTGAATTAAATAAAAATTTAGTTTCCAGAGGGAATCATTAAACTCTCTTGGCAAATGCCTTTTCAAGATTGATGACTGAAATACTCCTCTGTGATACAGACAAGAGAAAGATTGAGTCAATAATTAAATCACTGAAGACTAAGGACTCTCATAGATATGATGGCATGCCTAGCAAAATATTAAAGTACTGTGTTGCACATGTAAGCCCCGTACTTAGCCATATTTGTAATTTTTCCTTTAAGAAAGGTCAGTTTCCCGAATGATTAAAGTACACAGTATTAAAGCTGCTTTATGAAAAGGGAGAAAAGTTATTGAAAAGGCTGTGTCTGTAAGGATAACCAAGGATTTTATATCACATAATTTGCTATCAAATGTACAGTTTGGCTTCAGAAGTGGTTTAACAACTATTCTATCTTTTCACTGTGAGGTACTGGATGGATTAAACAAAAGGCTCCGAACACTCGGCATATTTTTTGATTTAACCAAGGCGTTTGATTGTGTTGATCACAAAGTATTGCTCCAGAAGCTGGACCATCACGGAATACCGGGAGTAGCTCACAATTGGTTCACCTCTTACTTTAGCAACAGACAGCAAAATGTCATTATTGATAGTGTCGAGAATGGCTGTGATGTGGGATCTGTGTAGGGCACGGTCATATGGGTGGTGCCTCACGGACCAGTGTTGGGGCCACTCATGTTCCTTATTTATATAAATGATGTGCCCTCTAGTATAACAGGTAGTTCTAAAATATTTCTGTTTGCTGATGACAGTTGTGTGCAACATTGGCGCTGCTTCAAATAGTGCAGTTCATGGCAGAAGTCCATGACTCATAGAAAATAAATTAACACTAAATCACATTAAGACTCAGATTTAAAGTTTCTGACACACAATTCAACAAAATCGGACATTTTTATTTCACAGAATGGGCATACAGATAGTGAAACTAAACAGTTCAAATCTCTGGGTGTTCAGAAAGATAGTAAACTGTCATGGAAAGCCCACGTTCAGGATCTTGTTCAAATACTTAATGCTGCCATGTTCACTATTCAAACAGCATCTGAAGTGAGTGATTGTTCGACATGAAAATTAGTCTAATTTGCTTATTTTCATTCGCTTAGTCATATGGTATTTGTTATAACGTCAAGTTTAACACATATATTTCAGAACGACACAACACATATAAGTCACAGAATAAGTTGACAAGCAAGACATGTGTACACGTTAGCATTCGAATGAGCACTGAGTCCCAGTGTAGCGGCCGCTGCTCGGCTGGCCGCTTAGGTGGCACAGCTGCTGCATGGCTGGCAGACAGCGCCGCACGTAGAGGACGCGTGTAATTGCGCAGCGGTGCTTTGAATGGTCGGCGAGTCACAACACTTTTCCCCCATTTGAAATTGTTGCACTGGTCCTGATGGAGGTGTCCTGGAGATGGCTAATGTCCATAGGCGTTGTTTGATTCGCCGTGAAGTCTCGAGGAGGAGGCTTCCCGTACGGACGGAAGTGTCCCCGATGATAACGAGTCGAGATGACAGGAGACGTGGTGGTCGAATCTGCAGGGGCCCCATGCACCAATCTGCCCATTGCGTCAAGTCCAGTTGATATAACAGGAGACATGGGCGATGTGTCGGCATCCGTTGGAGGAGGAGGCGAGTAGATTGGTTCTGACAGAGGATGGTCATCCGGTTCCTGCATGGGCACGTCTCCTGGTGGCATCCGTTCTTGTGCTGGCATTGCGATGACGGTGAGAGGGCTGCGTTGTGAGTATTGAGAGATGCCAAGATCCCGAGCGTCAGGTAGAGCCGAAGGTGGTGTAGCGGCATTCGGAACAGGCGTTGCCGGCACACGAGGCCGAAGCTGGTCCGAATGACGCACTGCAACACCCGTGTCCGTCTGGATTTCATACAGGCGTTGGCCAAAATGTCGTAAGATGCAGCCCGGACTCCATTTTGGCCGCCTGCCATATCCCCGTACCCAGACGAGGTCGTCGGCGGTGAACCGTCCAAGTGAAGGGACCCGCTGCCATGAGGTGGCGAAGCATTGTCAGTGGAAAGGAGGATAACACCATCCCTAGCCGTGAGGCGGTAGCGCAAAGCGTAGTAGTTCTGCAATGGATCAGAAGTCTTAGCGGATGGGCGATCTGGCCAACCCTTCTGAATACAGCGTAAAACCCGGGAGAGGGTAGAGTCAGAACCCGTAGCAGCCCCCTGCCTGTCCCCAGTGATGGGGAACCCGTCCACAACCCGCTGCTCGGCAACATCCAGGTGGAAACACAAAGATTTGTCCCTATCAAATGCCAGATCAGGATCCATGGGACGGCGAGACAGAGCATCAGCATTTGCATGTTGAGCCGTCAGCCGGAAATGAATCTCATAATTGAAACGAGACAAGTAAAGAGCCCAACGCTGGAGGTGGTGTGCAGCCTTGTCGGGAAGTGACGTTGATGGATGAAACAAGGAAACAAGTGGTTTGTGATCCGTAACAAGATGAAATTTTGAGCCATAGAGAAAAACACCCAGCTTATTAAGAGCATAAATAATGGCCGAAGCTTCTTTTTCAGTTTGAGAATACTTTCGGTGGGCATCCGTGAGCGTTTTGGAGGCATAAGCAATGGGTTGTTCAGAACCGTCAGAAAAACGGTGCGCAAGGACTGCACCGACCCCGTATTGAGAGGCGTCTGCGGCAAGAACAACATGTTGCCCAGGTCGATAAGTAGCCACGCACGGGACCTGTTTCAGCATAGTCTTCAGTTTCTGGAAAGCCGCATCGCATGACGCGGACCAGTGAAAAGGCACATTTTTATGCAACAGGCGATGCAACGGCTGAGCCACCGAAGCCGCAGACGGTAAAAACTTGTGATAGTATGCCATTTTCCCCAAGAAGGCCTGCAGTTCCTTAACAGATGCAGGGCGAGGAAGGGCATCGATTGCAGCGACAGTTTGCTGAAGTGGACGAATACCCTCCCGAGAGAGTTGAAACCCCAAGTACGTGATAGATGCCTGAAAAAATTGTGATTTCTGAAGATTACACTTAAGACTGGCAGTCTGTAAGACATGAAAAAGTGTGCGGAGATTTTGAAGATGTTCTTCAGTGGTGAAGCCAGTGACAACAATGTCGTCCATGTAATTGATACACCCAGGGACAGGGAGCAATAATTGTTCCAAGAATTGCTGAAAGAGAGCAGGGGTGCTAGCAACCCAGAATGGCAATCGTTGTTATTGATAGAGGCCGAAAGGTGTGTTAAGGACCAGAAACTGCCGGGAAGCAGTGTCGAGAGGAAGTTGATGATAAGCTTCTGACAGGTTAATTTTAGAAAAATACTGCCTCCAGCAAGTTTAGTGAACAGTTCTTCAGGACGGGGCATAGGGTAAGTGTCGATGAGGCATTGAGCATTTACAGTGGCTTTGAAATCGCCACAGAGACGAATATCACCATTTGGCTTAGCAACGACAACGACAGAAGAGGACCACTCACTGGAAGTGACAGGAAGCAATACCCCTGAAGTAGTGAGACGATCCAGCTCCCGTTTTACCCAATCGCGAAGGGCCACAGGAATGGGCCGAGCCCGAAAAAACTTAGGCCGAGCAGTGGGTTTGAGCGTGATACGAGCTTCAAAGTTGTTTGCACGGCCTAACCCAGGAGAAAAAAGGGACGAAAATGTCGTCGACAAGGAATCCAATTGGGCATAAGGAATAGCATCGGAGACGATATTGACAGAGTCATCTATGGAGAACCCAAAAACACGAAAGCCATCAAAACCAAAAAGATTCTCTGCGTTACTCTGGTCGACCACAAATATGGGAACAGTGCAAACAATGGATTTGTAAGATACCTCAGCATTAAACTGTCCCAAGAGAGAAATCTTCTGTTTATTGTACGTCCGTAATTGCCGAGTGACAGGTGACAGGAGTGGAGAACCCAACTGAAGACACGTCTGTGAATTAATTATAGTGACAGCAGAACCGGTATCCACCTGCATGCGAACATCTCGACCAAGGATTTGGACAGTGAGGAATAACTTCCCTGAAAGGGAAGAAGTGCAATTGACAGACAACACAGAATCAGAATCAGCGTCATGTTCATGAACATCATGTATACGGTCGGATTTGCAAACGGAAGACACATGACCTTTCTTTTTGCAATTGTGACACACAGCCCAACGTTGGGGACAATCGTCGCGTGAATGTTTTGTAAAACACCGCGGACATGAAGGAAGTTGCCGGGGGTTTTGCTGCAGTTTCTTAGCGGGTTGTTTACGGTTAGGCCGAGGCTGCGCGTGGGAGCGCATTGCGGCCACGTCGGCTGGTGGGGACGCGCCGCACGCGTCGTCAACAGCGCACAGAGGTTGTATTTCCCCGACATCACCCCTCGCCTCTATTTGCGCCCCAGCGGCGCGAGAAATTTCAAAAGACTGCACAATGGAGAGAACTTCATCTAGAGTTGGATTTGCCAACTGGAGGGCATGTTGCCGAACTTCTTTGTCGGGCACCGACCAGATAATAGCATCCCGTACCATGGAATCGGCATAGGATTCTTTGTGAACGTCAGTAACAAATTGACACTTTCGACTGAGGCCGTGAAGTTGAGCAGCCCAAGCGCAATAGGATTGATGTGGCTGTTTTTGACAACGATAAAAGGCAACACGAGAGGCTACCACATGTGTTTGCTTTTGAAAATAGACAGACAGAAGTGAGCACATTTCAGCAAAGGACAAAGACGCAGGATCCTTCAAAGAAGCCAATTGCGACAACAACCGATACATTTGAGGTGAAATCCAGGAAAGGAACAGAGACTTACATGGTTGTTCGTCCGTGACATGAAATGCCAAGAAGTGCTGTCAAAGATGTTTTTCATAATCAGACCAGTCTTCCACCGTCTCATCGTAAGGAGGAAAAGGAGGTATAGCCGACGACGAGAAATGCCCCGCATTTGACGACGCGACGAAATTGCGAATCGCCGCTGTTAGAAGCGTTTGCTGTTCAAGGAGATTTTGCAATAGTTGCTCGACAGTAGCCATGGAAACCTGTGGGTCAATGGTGAAAAGGAAAAATCCACTACCTCATCGCCAATTGTTATAACGTCAAGTTTAACACTTACATTTCAGAACAACACAACACATATAAGTCACAGAGTAAGTTGACAAGCAAGACATGTGTACACGTTAGCATTCGAATGAGCACCGAGTCCCAGTCTAGCGGCTGCTGCTTGGCTGGCCGCTTAGGTGGCACAGCTGCTGCATGGCTGGCAGACAGCGCCGCACGTAGAGGACGCGCGTAATTGCGCGGCGGCGCTTTGAATGATCGCTGAGTCACAACAGTATTATATTTTGGGGTAACTCGTCTCAATCTGAAAGGATATGTTTGGCTCGGAAACCGGCAGTTTGGGCTGTAAGTGGTGTAAGTTTGCGAACTTCTTGTTGACCCCTGTTCAGCAGTTTGCGTATTCTGACATTGGCCTCTCAAAATATATAAAAATATTCTTTACTGTCATTTCTTGTTAACAAAATATATATATATATATATAGAGGGAAACATTCCAAGCGGGAAAAATATATTTAAAAACAAAGATGATGTGACTTACCATGCGAAAGCGCTGGCAGGTCGATAGAAACACAAACAGACACATACATACACACAAAATTCAAGCTTTTGCAACAAACTGTTGCCTCATCCTTCCCTCTTTCCTATCGACCTGCCAGCGCTTTCGTATGGTAAGTCACATCATCTTTGTTTTATATATATATATAAATACAAAGATGAGGTGACTTACCGAACAAAAACGCTGGCAGGTCGATAGACACACAAACAAACACAAACATACACACAAAATTCAAGCTTTCGCAACAAATTGTTGCCTCATCAGGAAAGAGGGAAGGAGAGGGGAAGACGAAAGGAAGTGGGTTTTAAAGGAGAGGGTAAGGAGTCATTCCAATCCCGGGAGCGGAAAGACTTACCTTAGGGGGAAAAAAGGACAGGTATACACTCGCACACACGCACATATCCATCCACACATACAGACACAAGCAGACATATTTTAAATATGTCTGCTTGTGTCTGTATGTGTGGATGGATATGTGCGTGTGTGCGAGTGTATACCTGTCCTTTTTTCCCCCTAAGGTAAGTCTTTCCGCTCCCGGGATTGGAATGACTCCTTACCCTCTCCTTTAAAACCCACTTCCTTTCGTCTTCCCCTCTCCTTCCCTCTTTCCTGATGAGGCAACAATTTGTTGCGAAAGCTTGAATTTTGTGTGTATGTTTGTGTTTGTTTGTGTGTCTATCGACCTGCCAGCGTTTTTGTTCGGTAAGTCACCTCATCTTTGTATTTATATATAATTTTTCCCACGTGGAATGTTTCCTTCCATTATATTGTTTTATATATATATATATATACTGCAATTGTGGTTATATATATATATATATATATATAAAAAAAACAAAGATTCCATGACTTACCAAATGGGAAAGCACTAGTAGATAGACACAATAAAAAAACACACACACACAAAATTTCAAGCTTTCGCAACCAACGGTTGCTTCATCAGGAAAGAGGGAAGGAGAGGGAAAGATGAAAGAATGTGGGTTTTAAGGGAGAGGGTAAGGAGTCATTCCAATCCCGGGAGTGGAAAGACTTACCTTAGGGGGAAAAAAGGACAGGTATACACTCACGCACACACACATATCCATCTGCCCCATGCATTAACTACATTTTTCTCTTTGTGTGGGAATGAAATAAGTGTGCTAAAATGCTACTTTCGTCTGAAGTGCCTATATACTTTCAAGAATTGAGGACAGAAAATGGCCAAGTATGTGCCATTTATCATGTACCTTCTCAAAAATTAAATCTTCTTGAAAACAGTGTGTGTTGTAACACTGCATTCACTGATACATCAAACATTGCTCAACCACAGCAAATATGCACATTATTCCCAAACATATTGACAACATGTTTCCCATCCAATCCAGAATACCTTTGGCAAAATACAAATACTACATGAGTAAAAATTTCCTAACTCAATTAAAGGTATTCACATTTGTGAATATGAACAACCAGCAGCTGTAAATGGAATGAAAATTTGTGCCAGAGCAGGACTGGAACCCGGATTTCCTGCTTATCATGAGTTGTTGCCTTACAATTTGGTTATCCATGCACTACTCACTGAGACCAAAACTTCCACATGTCGTCAACCATGCATGTACTCATACATATATATTCCCATACAGGAGAGACATTTACTTCAATGGCAATGCAAAATTCGGAACTGTGGTGACTACAGCTGTTATGAATTGCATGAAATATTGTGCACGGATAGCCAAATGATAAGGCAACCACTCACAATAAGTTGGAAATGTGTGTTAGAGTCCCAGTCCGGCATAAATTTTAATTGGCATCATTCCATTCTACAGCTGATGGTTGTCCGTATTTGCAATTGTGAATACATTTAGTGCATTTCATAATGGTTGTAGTAGCTGCAGTGCTTATTCCTTTGGATGTGCATGCATGTCCAAAGCAACTTTGTATCACAATTGAGAAATAATGCAGGCATTGCAGTATTGTATGCTTATAGCCTTTCCAGGAAGAATAGCATTACAAGATGACCTGTCTAGTATTACAATTACTTTGAGAATTTGTTACTCTTTAAGGACATTGTAGTTTTATGTCAACACTGCATGACATTAGGTTAGGCAGTATTAGAAATTATATTTATGTATCTGTAATAGTTCAGTTATCACAACAGTTTGTCTGTCAGATGAGTTTTGAATGTACATTTAGTTTTCACAGACGATTATCTGGAGCATTATGCATTTAACTTGGTTCAAACTGTGAGGCTTCTTTCAGCTTCCATTGAAATACATTTTGTAGCTTGGGTATACTACATACCATTGCTGAAGGTAATTCTTAAACAATATAATGATTAGATGAAATAAATCTTACTTATTTCTCAGTTGGACTCCAAACTACAAGATGTTAGGCCTAACATATTCATATGCATCTTGAGGAAAGCATACCACAGTTTGCATGGAATTAACGCATGATGTCTGCAATAACAATACAAGAAACTAAATGTCTGCTCAAAATTCATCTCACAGAAAAATTGTTGTAATAATTAAACTATCATAGATAAACAAATATAATTTCTAGTAATTCTTTACCTAAAGTTTGTTGATCTGAAACCACAACATCCTAGGCATTATAGATCAAGAGTAATGTATTGTCAAAGTACAGAAGTGAAAATGCTAGCTGTTCATGACCAGGTTGTCATACATTCACTCATGATTCTGTTCTTTTAGAAATTCTGCTTGGAAGAAATTCGAATGAGTTAAGACATTCTGTAATATTAGAAAAACTTATCATTGAATGTAAGCTTTCACGGCCGGCGTCTTCATTAATTAAAAATTCCGGGCTGAATTGCCGTGGCCCATATATAAAACTACTTCTCCTTCCTGACGTTTCGTTGCCGGCTGCGGGCAACATCTTCTGAGGTGAGTCGGCGACTGGCTGCTAGGCGCTGGTGGTCCCTCTTATATAGAGCACTTAGATGGCGCCACCACTCGTCATGTGCTTTCGAGTTTAAAACTATCTCTGACTAGTGCCATCTCTCTCGATTACAGGTAATCGATTGTTACTTTGTTGGTACAAAGTCGAACGCCATATCTTGTCTAGTTTTAATCCTTCTTCTTTTCTATTAAAATTATTTCCGTGCTTGTAGATCTCTATAGCTTCTCTATACATGCGAGTATAATAATGTGAGGTCCTGGCTATCACGTTTGCCTCACTAAATTTTATTTCGTGATCACCGTCTTTGAAAACGTGTTCCGCTACAGCTGATTTCTCAATCTGTCCCAATCTACAGTTCCTTTTGTGTTCCGTTAGGCAGGTATTAACACTCCTTTTACCTGGGGTAGCTAAAGGGTGTCGTGCGTCTTTCACCGATCTTAAACTTTCACCAATTTTCTTGGTAGGTCGAAAGATTGTCTCCACTTGAAACTTGGCCAAAACTTTACCAATACAGTCTGTGATGTTGTGAATAAATAGAAGAAAAACTTTTCCAGCCGACGGTTGTTGTTGTCGTGTATTTTCGGACACTTTTCTTCTAGGGTGGAGTGTTCGATCTATTTCCTTGTCAGTGTACCCATTTCTCTTGAAGGCTGTTCGCAAATGTCTTAATTCACCTTGCAAGTAAATTGGCTCACAGATGTTATTAGCTCTGTCCACGAAAGTTTTTATGACTCCTGTCTTCTGCCTAGGATGATGATTCGAATTCTTATGTAGGTAACGATCGGTGTGTGTGTCTTTCCTATATACCTTGTGCCCTAAAGTCCCATCTGCCCGTTTAATAACCAATACATCCAAACAATTTAGTTGTCCCTTACTCTCTTTCTCCATGGTGAATTGTATGCTTGGATTGAAACAGTTTATGTGCACCAAAAACTCACTCAGTTCCTCTTCAGCATGATTCACAAAGGTGTCATCCACGTATCGATACCATTTCAAAGGGCTTTTTTTGGCCGACTACAGCACCTGCTGTTCGAAAAATTCCATAAATAGATAAGCAATAGCAGGGCTTAGAGGGCTACCCATGGCCACCCCATCAATTTGTTCATAAAACTCATTGTTATATTGAAAATAAGTCGAGGATAGACAATGTCGAAACAAAGCTATTATATCAGTAGGAAACATATCAGCTATGTAGGAAAGAGCTTCGTCAACAGGGACGATGGTGAACAGGGATACTACATCGAATCTGACAAGGATGTCACTTGGACTAACTGTTATCTCCCTCAGTTTTTCGATAAAATTCATGGAATTTTTAATATGAGTGTCAGTTTTACCTATATACGGTTGCAACAAAGAAGCAAGATATCTAGCCAGCTCTTCAGTAGGAGCCCCAATGGCACTTACTATCGGTCTCAATGGGACATTGGGCTTGTGTATCTTAGGTAACCCGTACAGTCTAGGAGGGTAAGCTTCAGTTTTGCAAAGGTATCTTTTATCTTCTGTAGGAATGGAAGACACAATGATGTCAGTGTCATATATTTCATTCAAAACAAAATACCAGGCAAAGCATCAACATACCAGTCCATAAATACTGTAGGGAACTGAGATGCATTTGTCAGTTATCCAACTGAATTCTTGAATTCACTTAATTTGCCAGGCATGTAGTCATAAATTTTAACACTGAGGTTTGGTGTGGCTATTATTCTTCTACAAAACATAAATGCAATGATACCATGCTGTTAATAAAAAAGATAATGAATGTCGTTGAAGCAGCAATTTTAAACGGTAAATTTACAAGGGAAGATGTACTGTTGCCATGCACCCCAATGATTTCAACCTGTCCCATGGACAGCTGTATGTGGCCTGCTCACATGTTGGAAAACCTTCCAATTTATTCATGTCTGCACCAGATGGAAAAACAAAAAAAGTATTGTTTGTTCAAAAGTATTTCAATAAATAGAATTTAAATACACTCATTTTCTTTCTTTAGTGGGCATTTGCAGCACTTGCAGAGTACTTGCTAGTATAAAATAGAAATGAGACAACCAAGTAGTACAACAGTTCATTGATGGACTAAGCTATTCTCACTTTTTCAAGTTTCAGATGATGAGTTGTGTACAGGACAACTTTTTGAGTTTTCAGGCTGACATGTACTCAAGCACTCAACTTGTCAGTTACTAAAACTGGTGGTTTCATTTATAGACAGAGTCTGATTATCTATTAGTATACTAACTATTTACAACTATAATGTCATTGTGCTAAGTGAAGCTAATAGAACAGTAAGTTACTGGCATGTGACAATGCTAGTCACTGGTACTATTGAAAGGCAATTGGAACTGAACTAACTTGTCATAAAACTCAAAAAGTTAACAATTAGTTAACTCTTAGGTTTATTAGTGTGTAAGCAACCCAAGGATAGTACAACATATAATATAGTGTACCATATATAGTACAGCTATCATTAAACATTAAGTGGAAACTAGGACCGCCTGTCTTGGTCCTTACATAATGACAGCTGTATGTTGCACAAGTGGCAGTCAAGCCTCATGCTTACACAGGTACCCAGAGAAATCACATTGTGTGTGTGTGTGTGTGTGTGTGTGTGTGTGTGTGTGTGTGTGTGTACATTTCTTTAATAATTCTGACAAGGCAAACTCCCCATCAACCCCCCACCCCCTATACAAACACACACGCACACAGAGTTTTAGTGGTAAAATGCCCCAGTGGCTAGCCCATTAAAAACTGAGCACAGGTCAGGCATGGAAACAGGAAGAAGATGTACTAAACTGTGAAAAAAGAAGCAAAATGCAAACAGTGAATAGTACAAGCTCAAGATGTGCAACGTTGAGCGATTTGCGAGAATCGTGCCATCATGGTTATGTGGTCGTGGTCTTGGACTACAAAGGGGGAGATCCATGTTCAAATCTCGCTCATGCCGCTTCATGAAATTATGAACTTTCCATCCAGTCATTGATGTGTCTGTTCTCCTACTGCAGTCATACTGTACATTGGTTAGAGAATATGAGTCATGTGGTAAGAATATATTATTGTTGCAAATAAATGTGATGAATAGTGGGAGCAGGCGAGATGCCAAATAGATCTCTCACAGAAGCGAAAACAACAAATAAACAATTGTGAAATAAGTTACAGCAATGGAATTCAAAAGTCAAAACTTCCAAAACAGAACATAGGAGTCATAACATGTGGTACTTGTGTGGAACAAATAGGAGGTATGTACGTCTGGAGGTCCCTTCCTTACACCTTACAATTGCAAAGGGACGTTACGCCACACCATAGACAAAAATTTGAATACAGTGAACAGACTCATTAATGAACTGATAGTGTGTTCATAATTGTGTGTGTGTGTGTGTGTGTGTGTGTGTGTGTGTGTGTGTGTGTGTGTGTGTGTGAACACAGATCTCTCACATTGCAATCCTACACCATGACCACAGAGCCACGACACCATGGTTAATCAAACGTGTCCTTTGGAGCATATCTTCAGCTTGTATCGTTCACTGTTTTGATTTTGTTTCTTTTTACACAGTTCAGTACACCTTCTTCCTGTTTTCATGCTTGATCTATGTTCAGTTTTTGACGTGCAATCCACTCAGCCATCTTACGACTAAATCTGAGGGAATGTGATGGGGAGTTACCTTGTCAGTGTAGAGAAGAAGACCACTGTAAACATGGTTATTAACTATGCATTCCAGCTGGCCATTTCCCCACAACCACGGGTACCTGGTGAACCAATTGCAGTGCAGAGTGGATCACAACTGGCTGTTAAAGTTGAAGGTGTGATTCTGCATGGACGCCGTTGGGCGGGACGTTTCCGGCAGACGGCTGCGGTTACTGTTACTGTCTCTTGCCAGCTACAGCAGCCACGAACAGCACAGCTCCAACCAGATACCAAAGTAAGAAATATTTTTAAAGGTTTCTGTTTTTTAAATACTTAGATTCTGCCATACACTGTGATTCTTTGCCAAAATTTACATCTTAGCCTGAAAAAAGTTCATTCAAATTGTGAACATGTTTCTTGAAAATTTTCTTGCTAGTTTTGTATATCATTTTTTTCACCCTGGAAATAATCTGTATGTTGTATGGTCGTGGTTGGATGATAGCAGGATGTGGGCATCTGGGCTGTAAGCCTAATTTTGGCAGAAATTCAGACCCAAATGATTTGCAGATTCAAAGCCACCTATCCTATTTTGTAACGGGCAGAGATCTGTTGCACTCTATGGCAACAGAGGGCTGTCATAGCTAGAATGAGGGGCATATTGTCCAAAGGAGGAGGAGCTGTCGCGTCAGTAGGAGAGATGGCAGACAAGAAGCTGTCCCAGTGGTACTGGGGCACTCTCACCAACCCCCTCCCTGTCCCCACATGGCCATTTCAGGCCCCTTTATTAGCTGCTCCAGGGGCACTTCGTGCATCCCTCAGTCATTAATGCCTTTACCTGTCAGCAGTACCCTCTGTGGGAATACTGAGCGATGCTAGGTGCACATTGGATAATCTGGGTGCATCAGCGTGGGCTTAGCCACTGTTTCATCATAAGATCAAGTATAAAATAAAATTTTGTAAATTTATCTCTCAGTCCATCCATTAATCCCTCAGTCTGATTGCTCACCACACACAATTCTTCCCCCTTACATAGGAGCCCAGTGACGGGCATTAATTTTAATTTAGCAAGTATTATAGACAGCAGAAGTGAAGGGCTCCCTTGTAGGGTTGGCCAACATTCACTAGAGGGGCTTAATCTAGAGGAGAGTATAACTGATTTGAAAGGACCTTTTAAACAAATAGCAAAAAGAACAAAGGTTATAATAATTTTCAGTTTAAGTAAATTTCATACAAATGTAGGATGGCCATGTAAACAAGACAAAAGAAGACAGAAAGTGGCTCTTTGTTTTGGTTTGTTTTACTAACAATTTAAGTAGGTTTCTTGCAAAAGTAAGTTTTCCCATGTAAATAAGACAATGATAAAGAGAAAGCGGCTTTTTATTTTGGTTTGTTCTGCTGATGTTTTGCCTTCAGAACAATGGCAGCATCAGGTTGGTGATGAAGAAAGAAGCAGAGTTGACAGTGTGACGGCAGGCAAAGGGTCTCAGCTGGGCACTGGCTCTTCATTGGATAGAATCAGTGGTGGGTTTTTACAGTGGATGTTGGCTAACTGATGGTACAGGAGTGCTGTATTTCCCAAGTAGGTGGTTTGTGCATTAATCCACTCACAGTCAGAAATTAAAATTGTCGCATCATAAGCTAAGTGAATTAGGAAACGCTGGGAGAGGGGGTATCAAAATCACTGACCATTACTGATGGGTTGCCAACTGGTTAGGAAGACCAGAAGCTAAAACAGGAGAATGCGATATTCCCATTGGAAACCTCTGAATTGTGTCCCTGAGTGTATGCATGTGATATGTGTTTGTATTGTGTATGGGTGGGGTAACTACATCTTATTTAAAGCAACATAACATCCAGTGTACACGTGAACATGTGGGTCTCTGTTTAATAGCAAGACAACAGAGGGTAGGTGAAGCATAGTATGAACCGAATCAGAAGGAAATACTATGACCGGCTTTGGGTCTTTGTGATCGCCCATAACACCATGCTGGGTGCACTCCCCCGGTAAGTCAGAATACCAGTCGACAATCTCGTAGTTGCTTAATGTGAGTAGTACCAGTCATATTGACTAGCCCGTTCCACAGGTGTTGAAGTGTTTATCTAATTTGTGAAACATGTGAATGGAGTACCAACATAGTACCAACATTCATGTTGCACCTCTCTTTCTTTAACTGCTTGAGCTGTGATGAAAACAGTGCAAAACTAGGTGACTTAGTGTGGGCAAAGATGAAGGGGTTATCAGTATCCATTGTGTTCCATGATTGTTCGAATACTTACCGATTGATTATTGATACACCATTTTATTTCACATAAAAGTATCGGCATTGCTTACTGGTGTGAATAACCAGAGGGGTGCTGTTCATTCCGTGCAATAAACTTCCAGCGAATGACTACTGGATACTGTAACAAGGGAGAAATGATGCCTCAGTATTACTTGGCTGGAGAAGCAGGATAGAATCAGTACTGTTGGAGTGACTTAGTCCAGATTAACCTGAACAAGCATCTCCTCAGCCGAATGAAGAACAGAGCAGAACTGATGGCACGGTGGTAGGATATAACAAAGAAGGATTCAAAAAAGTACCAGCAGTATTGGTGGCCGTACGCCGTGTCTTGTCGGTCAGTAAAGAAATATGTCATGCAATAGTAATATGGATTCACTTTGTTAACCGTGGGCATAAACAGGCACTCCTGCGCATGTTGATGAGAAAATCCCATGTTAATAGGGATTGACATAGTTCTCAGTTCCAGCCGCTTGCAGATTGTTGTAAAATTATTCTACGAAGAATCAGCATGTCAAAATGCACCCTGTGCTGGTATTTGTGCCCCCTAGATATCCGTGTCTAGTGCTTCACACTCAATATATTATCAGTTGTTAGTGTGTCCCTTTATTACTGTCATGGTAAACTGAGTAGAGTTTTCACAGTTATATTCAACCTTCATTCATAAGACAGCTCAACCAGATGTGGACAACAGTAACTACTGCTAGGTTTTGCAATAGGTCATATACCACTGAACTGATACCAATATTGTATGTGATGCGGCCATGGTTGGGTGGTAGCAGGAAAAGAGCAACTGGGCTATCAAGATAATTTTGGCAAAAATTCAGAAGCAACAGTTTGCATTTTCAAAAGTGGAGTTTTATTGGCTCCAAACCTATTCTCAAAGGGGCACAGACATGTTTCACTCTTTGACGACAGAGGGCTGCCACAGCCAGACTGAGGGACATACTGCCCAGAAGGAGAAGGAACTGGGAATGCATCCAGTCAGGAGGAGAGTTGGCAGGCAAGAGGCCGTTGCAGTGGTACCAGGGAGCTCTTGCCAGTCCACTCCACACTCCTTCCACTGGCTGGTCATGGGGCACTTTGTGTGTCTCTCAGTCATCAATGCATTTGGAATAGCATGCCCTGTTATGGTGCTCATTGTGGGGAAGCTAGGAAAGCTACACATGTAAACTGAGTGTGGGAGTAGGTGCACATCAAGTAACATCCGGTACCACACCAGCCCAGGCCCAGCCACTGTTTCATCATAAAATGAAGTAAAAGAGTAAATTTCAAAAAAGTTATCCCTCAATCCTTCCATTAATGGAAGGACTGACTGCTCACCATGCACAAAGCCAGTGTCTCTGCCCATTTATCATCATTAATTCTTCTATTTAGAAAACAGCACATCACATTTCTTTTTCCATTCATAACTTTGCCTGCTGTAAGAACTGCCTTTTCTGAAATGACAGTACAGTGTGGAGTTCATATTTCTTCTAGAGTGTCCATCTCCAAGAAACTGCTTTTATATAAATAAATCTCTCATGCCTTTTGTAGGCACCTTAAGCAGACAAATTTATACTCTTCTGACAAAGGACACATATCAGGTAAACAAAACTCATATTTAATGCTTCAATAATATATTCCCCCCTTGAACCATGGGCCTTGCCGTTGGTGGGGAGGCTTGCGTGCCTCAGCGATACAGATATCCGTACCATAGGTGCAACCACAACGGAGGGGTATCTGTTGAGAGGCCAGACAAACGTGTGGTTCCTGAAGAGGGGCAGCAGCCTTTTCAGTAGTTGCAGGGGCAACAGTCTGGATGATTGACTGATCTGGCCTTGTAACACTAACCAAAACAGCCTTGCTGTGCTGGTACTGTGAACGGTTGAAAGCAAGGGGGAACTACAGCCGTAATTTTTCCCCAGGACATGCAGCTTTACTGTATGGTTAATGATGATGGCGTCCTCTTGGGTAAAATATTCCGGAGGTAAAATAGTCCCCCATTCGGATCTCCGGGTGGGGACTACTCAAGAGGTCGTCGTTTTCAGGAGAAAGAAAACTGGCATTCTACAGATCGGAGTGTGGAATGTCAGATCCCTTAATCGGGCAGGTAGGTTAGAAAATTTAAAAAGGGAAATGGATAGGTTGAAGTTAGATATAGTGGGAATTAGTGAAGTTCGGTGGCAGGAGGAACAAGACTTTTGGTCAGACGAATACAGGGTTATAAATACAAAGTCAAATAGTGGTAATGCAGGAGTAGTTTTAATAATGAATAAAAAAAATAGGAATGCAGGTAAGCTACTACAAACAGTATAGTGAACGCATTATTGTGGCCAAGATAGACACGAAGCCCACACCTACCACAGTAGTACAAGGTTATATGCCAACTACCTCGGCATATGACGAAGAAATTGAAGACATGTATGATGAAATAAAAGAAATTATTCAGATAGTGAAGGGAGATGAAAATTTAATAGTCATGGGTGATTGGAATTCGGTAGTAGGAAAAGGGAGAGAAGGAAACATAGTAGGTGAATATGGATTGGGGGTAAGAAATGAAAGAGGAAGCCGCCTCATAGAATTTTGCACAGAGCACAACTTAAGCATAGGTTACACTTGGTTCAAGAATCATAAAAGAAGGTTTTATACATGGAAGAAGCCTGGAGATACAAAAAGGTTTCAGATAGATTATATAATGGTAAGACAGAGATTTAGGAACCAGGTTTTAAATTGTAAGACATTTCCAGGGGCAGATGTGGACTCTGACCACAATCTATTGGTTATGAACTGTAGATTAAAACTGAAGAAACTGCAAAAAGGTGGGAATTTAAGGAGATGGGACCTGGATAAACTGACTAAACCAGAGGTTGTACAGAGTTTCAGGGAGAGCATAAGGGAATAATTGACAGGAATGGGGGAAAGAAATACAGTAGAAGAAGAATGGCTAGCTTTGAGGGATGAAGTAGTGAAGGCAGCAGAGGATCAAGTAGGTAAAAAGACGAGGGCTAGTAGAAATCCTTGGGTAACAGAAGAAATATTGAAATTGATTGATGAAAGGAGAAAATATAAAAATGCAGTAAATCAAGCAGGCAAAAAGGAATACAAACGTCTCAAAAATGAGATTGACAGGAAGTGCAAAATGGCTAAGCAGGGATGGCTAGAGGACAAATGTAAGGATGTAGAGGCTTGTCTCCCTAGGGGTAAGATAGATACTGCCTACATGAAAATTAAAGAGACCTTTGGAGGAAAGATACCCACTTGTATGAATATCAAGAGCTCAGATGGAAACCCAGTTCTAAGCAAAGAAGGGAAACAGAAAGGTGGAAGGAATTTATAGAGGGTCTACACAAGGGCGATGTACTTGAGGACAATATTATGGGAATGGAAGAGGATTTAGATGAAGATGAAATGGAAGATATGATACTGCGTGAAGAGTTTGACAGAGCACTGAAAGATCTGAGTCAAAACAAGGCCCCAGGAGTAGACAAGTTCTATTAGAACTACTGGCATCCTTGAGGGAGCCAGTCCTGACAAAACTCTACCATCTGGTGAGCAAGATGTATGAGACAGGCGAAATACCCTCAGACTTCAAGAAGAATATAATAATTCCAATCACAAAGAAAGCAGGTGTTGACAGATGTGAAAAATACCGAACTATCAATTTAATAAGTCACGGCTGCAAAATACTAATGCGAATTCTTTACAGACTAATGGAAAAACTAGTAGAAGCCGACCTCGGGGAAGATCAGTTTGGATTCTGTAGAAATATTGGAACACATGAGGCAATACTGCCCCTACGACTTATCTTGGAAGCTAGATTAAGGAAAGGCAAACCTACGTTTCTAGCATTGTGGCAGGGGTAAAATACAGAAAGCGAAAGGCTATTTACAATTTGTACAGAAACCAAATGGCAGTTACAAGAGTTGAGGGGCATGAAAGGAAAGCAGTGGTTGGGAAGGGAGTGAGACAGGGTTGTAGCCTCTCCCCGATGTTATTCAATCTGTATATTGAGCAAGCAGTGTAGGAAACAAAAGAAAAATTTGGAGTAGGTGTTAAAATCCATGGAGAAGAAATAAAAACCTTGAGGTTCGCTGATGACATTGTAATTCTGTCAGAGACAGCAAAGGACTTGGAAGAGCAGTTGAACGGAATGAACAGTGTCTTGAAAGGAGGATATAAGATGAACATCAACAAAAGCAAAACGAGGTTAATGGAATGTAGTCGAATTATGTTGGGTGATGCTGAGGGAATTAGATTAGGAAATGAGACACTTAAAATCGTAAAGGAGTTTTGCTATTTGGGGAGCAAAATAACTGATGATAGTTGAAGTAGAGAGGATATAAAATGTAGACTGGCAATAGCAAGGAAAGCGTTTCTGAAGAAGAGAAATTTGTTAACATTGAGTATAGATTTTAGTGTCAGGAAGTCATTTCTGAAAGTATTTGTGTGGAGTGTAGCCATGTATGGAAGTGAAACATGGACGATAAATAGTTTGGACAAGAAGAGAATAGAAGCTTTCGAATTGTGGTGCTATAGAAGAATGCTGAAGATTAGATGGGTAGGCCACATAACTAATTAGGAGGTATTGAATAGAATTGGGGAGAAGAGGAGCTTGTGGCACAACTTGACTAGAAGAAGGGATCGATTGGTAGGACATGTTCTGAGGCATCAAGGGATCACCAATTTAGCATTGGAGGACAGCGTGGGGGGTAAAAATCGTAGAGGGAGACAAAGAGATGAATACACCAAGCAGATTCAGAAGGATGTAGGTTGCAGGAGGTACTGGGAGATGAAGAAGCTTCCACAGGATAGAGTAGCATGGAGAGCTGCATCAAACCAGTCTCAGGACTGAAGACCACAACAACAACAACAACATTATTATTTTTGCTCTCCTTATAGGCTATTATTGCAACACTGAATCACAGATGTTCTGTGTAAAAATCTCCTCAGCCAATGACAGTGGCCACAATAGCATCATGACCACATAATTTCTGTATTTCTCATTCTTGTATATATTTGACCCCACACAAAGACAGAATATGTCCTGTATGAGAGAAATGCACCTAAAGTTTAATTTTCAGAATTATTAGTTTGTTCATCAACTTAATTCTAGGAACATATCTAAAAACAAAGATGATGTGACTTACTGAACGAAAGCGCTGACAGGTCGATAGACACACAAACAAACACAAACACTAACACACACACAAAATTCAAGCTTTCGCAACAAACTGTTGCCTTATCAGGAAAGAGGGAAGGAGAGGGAAAGACAAAAGGATGTGGATTTTAAGGGAGAGGGTAAGGAGTCATTCCAATCCCGGGAGCGGAAAGACTTACCTTAGGGGGAAAAAAGGACGGGCATACACTCGCGCACACACACACACACATATCTATCCACACATATACAGACACAAGCAGACATATTTAAAGACCTTTAAATTTGTCTGCTTGTGTCTGTATATGTGTGGATGGATATGTGTGTGTGTGTGCGAGTGTATACCCGTCTTTTTTTCCCCCTAAGGTAAGTCTTTCCGCTCCCGGGATTGGAATGACTCCTTACCCTCTCCCTTAAAATCCACATCCTTTTGTCTTTCCCTCTCCTTCCCTCTTTCCTGATGAGGCAACAGTTTGTTGCGAAAGCTTGAATTTTGTGTGTGTGTTTGTGTGTCTATTGACCTGCCAGCGCTTTCGTTCGGTAAGTCACATCATCTTTGTTTTTAGATATATTTTTCCCACATGGAATGTTTCTCTCTATTATATTGATATCAGTAATTTGAACCCAACAATTACGTTTGTTATTGTCACTGTTGCATTTCAAAATCTTTTCTGCCATCTTATTTTCTCTTTCTGTTTTTGCCAGTAGTTTCACTTTGTATTCACCTTCTCCTTTTTACCGTAATCTGCTATACAATTTTATCCTGCCTATATATACTCAATAATACGTAACCCACTTCCAAACCATAACCAAAAAAATTTTTTTGCCGCTTTCAACACTACCGCCGCTATAAAATCCAACATTTCTAGTTCACAAACAGTTCCTTTCACCTTTTAAACAACCATTTCGGCTAGTTCTAATAACTTTCGCTTTATTTCAATTTCCGTTTTTAACGTCATTATTTCTCCGTCAGACAATTGTTAGCCTCATTTTCATAATCTGCCACCACAAAACCACTCCTTTTAATATATTACATGCAGTTTTTTCGAAATTTTCCCGAATTTTTCCGTCCTTTAACGTTTTTTGGCGGCAACTCTAATTGTATTTTTTTTTTTCTTAAAAAGGGTCTTTAAATATGTCTGCTTGTGTCTGTATATGTGTGGATGGATAGGTGTGTGTGTGCGAGTGTATACCCGTCCTTTTTTCTCCCTAAGGTAAGTCTTTCCGCTCCCGGGATTGGAATGACTCCTTACCCTCTCCCTTAAAACCCACATCCTTTTGCCTTTCCCTCTCCTTTCCTGATGAGGCAACAGTTTGTTGCGAAAGCTTGAATTTTGTGTGTGTGTTTGTGTTTGTTTGTGTGTCTATCGACCTGCCAGCGCTTTCGTTCGGTAAGTCACATTATCCTTGTTTTTAGATATAATTCTAGGAACAAGTTCATACAAAAGTATACTTTGTGCACATTGTGGTGCCCACAACTCATAAATTTTGGGAAGAAAGTAATATTTACGTATCACTAAGAACTATTAATAAACATATCTTTAGTTGCTGATAGTTTTAATTGAAATAATTATCAGCAGGCAACATAAAATTGTTGTAGCAGCTTATATGGTATCACTGTTACTATGGTGTCATTAATAAAAGTAAAATAATTAGAGGTCCTCCTGCATCACTGTCATTGTGGGTAAAAGATATTTCTACCACAGAGTAATCTTGTGCATGGCACATTTCAAGGCTTTCTGCTGATGTGTGAGGAGAGCAGAAATGAGTTGCACATTGATACTGCCTAGTGCTACATATGCGTACCATGAAGTTAAGTGGTAAGGATTCAAATATCAGACTTAAACTGTTAAAGTTCCTTAGTCTGATACAATCACACCCTCAGTCCTTGTGGAAAAATTCACTGCACCAAATTCACTAGCCACAAAGCCTGTGTTCACAGTTCTGTAATAGAGTTTGCTATTAGATATTGTCACAACATGGAAGAATTTGCTTGAGCTGACAGAGTTTTTAAGTTTGATTTATCTTCACCTTCTGCCTCTGCAGAAATGTTCTCTGCACTGTGGTGATGAGTGTTGCAGCATTAGTACCATCTTCAAGGCAGTGTGCATAGGGTTCATGTTCAAATTCAATGGAAGAGCAAGTTCCAGATCCTGCACATGATTGCGAAGTTTGTTGATCTTGCCAGTGATGTGGAATAGCCTGTTAACATTGTCCATTATCTCAGCATGTATTTAGCCATTTGTCAGAGATATTAGTTTGAGAAAAACACAAAAGTTCTTAATTGGGATAACCAGTTATGTGGTTAGGTAGACAATCCACATTAATGAAGGCATGTAACGTTTAAGCATATGGAATTAACTTTTTATTTTCATAAATATTTATTCTCATAAATATGTACAAGAATGTGTGGTCAAGAAGATAACAAAAAAACTGAATTTACAAATTAAGGCCAAGATAAAAAAAAAGTGTATCACAGATGTCAGATGTACATACTGATATTCTCACGACACACAAGCACAAAGTGCACCAGTGCCACAACAGTGTGTCAGTTTTAGCTGAGTGTGTTTTAGATTCAGACAAATAAACAGATGCTAGTTCACCTGAAGAATTGCAGTCTATTTTAACAGAAAGTGTCGTGAACGTGGTACACATTTTACAATGCTGTGAGTTGTCCAAGCTAATACCAAAATATTAGGGAGGAGTTCTTATCATATTATGTGGGTTGGTGGTATCTTATTTTAGCCTTTCCTCCACCATTCTATTCAGTTTTTAAGGTTTCAGAACAATGACTACATTTTCAGTTTGAGTGACAGTACCAATAAATCGGTATTATTGAGTGAGAATGGGAAAGACTGCAGTTGTATGCCATTTTGTACATTATGCCTTTGTAACTTATATAAGCTTACCATTGAGTGCCCTAAACGATCTCTCTCTCTCTCTCTCTCTCTCTCTCTCTCTCTCTCTCTATCTACCTACCTACTTCTTCCCCCCACCCCCACCCTCCCTCCCTCCTTCCCCCTGCCTCCCCCTCCCTATCCCTCTCTCTAAAAACACACACACACACACACACACACACACACACACTACTGCACAATCATACTGAAAACCTTTTAGAAGTTGAAAAACATGGTGTGAACTTGGGTGCATTTATCTACTGCCTTACAGATCTTGTGGATGAAACTAACAATCGAAGTTTACATCATTGATGTTTGCAGGATCCAAATTGACATTTGCAACTTCCAAAAGTGTGGTACATGAGAATAAAATGTGTTGAATCATTCTACAACAGACTAACATCATTGATACAGTCCTAAATTTACATACATCTGTTGGAAAATCGTCATCCTTGATAGAGGAAATGACCTTCACCATTTCTCAATACTGTGTTACTACAGTTATCTACATAAACTGCTGTTAGCGGGGCAGCAAATAACTTTGTATAATGCATAGAAAATCAAACAGGTATCTCATCAAACCCTGTTACTGATTAATTGTATGATAAAAACTAATACATGTATGAAATATTTGTGAGCAAATGTGCATAATTGCAAGCTCATACAATCTCCATATCTAGTTCTGTAATCCATTTATCCAATGTGTGGTGAATGTCCTTTATATTTTTTGTATGTTCAAAAACCAACAGTGTGGTGGACTGACTTCAAGGATGCACCACAGTCACAATTTGCAAAACCAGTCCATCCTCACTTGTGCAGTAGATAACCAAATCTGCCACATCCAGTTCGAATCCAGTTCATAGTCATCCACTGATTGTGGGGAGATTGAATCCATGTATCTGCATGGAAAAGTTCTCAACTAGATGTTTGCCTCCAGTGTGCCCACATCCACAATTTGCAGAACCAGCCCATCCTCACTTGGGCAGTAGGTAACCACATGTGCCCTGTCCAGTTTGAATCCAGACGATGATCCTCCACTGATGTCTGGGGTGATCGAATCCTTTTATCTCAATGGAAAGGTTATCAACTACAAGTTTGTTGCATACTGATGGCTCTCGGTGGTGTTCCCTTGACTCATTGACACTGATAGAGGACCCAACAACGTTGACTGCTGTGCACCATGACAATTGTCTTGATTTCAAGCATTGGTGTTATACTGGAGCAATATATTGAAGAATGGGTGATGCTAAGAAAGCAACAGTGATAAGATGAGACTGAACACTCTGAAAAGTCAAAGACATACAAAATATTGGAAGGTCCTTTCCAGTTCATAGAATTAAACCCAGTCGTATTTTCTCTGATGAAAAATTTTAGTTAATTTTTCGTTTTCTTGACTAGTTTCAGAAGACACAATTCAGTATTTTATCCTGGTATTTGTCTTTCCTTTTGAGGCCATGTCATTAGTGATTAACTGGATGGACAACTTTATGCAAGACCAAGCTTTTTCTTTGCCATGGAAGGAGGACAAAAATTCAAAATATAGAAGTGATTATCTGCTCTGTGTGTGTGCACCTCTTCAAGACCCACAATTCACATCTTTGTGAGTGGTTACCTGTCCGAATCATCTACTAGTTTCTGGGGAAGAACATTTATCAGTTACTTCTAGTTCACGTAGTATTTTTATCTTTAATAACAAAGTGGCTCTGAGCACAATGGGACTTAACATCTATGGTCATCAGTCATCTTTAATAACACATATTGCACCTATAAAAGTATAAACTACACTTTACATGCATCACAGTTGTCCCAGATAAATTTTGCAATACCTGTGGCTGGTTTCATTGTGTTTGCCATGTTAAATGTGCCCGCAATTTATCACATCACTTTACTACACTGTACTCTCTATTTCCTTTCTTCTGGTGTCCTTCCATAGGCTACACTTCTAAATCAATGAAAAAAAAAAAAAAAAAAAAAAAAAAAAAAACCGTGTTGTTAGTTTTTAATATTTGCACAACAGTTCCAAAAGTTAGATTGGTGTCCAAATTAAAGCAAAAAACAGAATTTTTACAAGGTTGTGTTTATTTTGCCACAAAACAGTATAAACAAGTGATAGTAAAGTAGAAATAATGTAAAGAATACAGAATGTAAACAACTGCAACAAGCATAATGTTAGATAAAAATGTTCCACATTTTTTCCAGCTTAACTGATTTGCACACACATACCGACAACTGGTTAAAATGTGCAGTATAGGGTGTGACCACCTCTGGCTGCAATACAGGCCTGACAGTGATGGGTCATGCGGTGAATGATATCATCAATCTCGTGTTGAGGCAATAACGCCCATTCTTTCTGCACAGCTGCTCACAAGTCTTGGAGAGTGGTTTGTTGATGGCGAAGTGGTGCAACGTGTCTCCCTTGTGCTTCCCAGATGTGCTCTATGAGGTTGAGCATTATGGTCCATCAACACAAAGTATGGGCCCACAACACCTCATGACAACCACACATGAGGTTCCAAGATCTCATCATGATATCTGACAGCAGTTAAACCTTGCCAATTCACCCGTAAAATTTCATGAAGAGGTATTTGAGTGATCAACATAATCCCTGCCCCCATCATTAGTGATCCTCCGTGATATCGGTCGCTTTCCACAATGTTTGGGTCTTGAAATCATGTTCACCATTCCCTCCAGATGTGAATCCATCGAGATCACTCTCCAGACCAAATCGGGACTCATCTGTGAAAAGAACATTGGCCCACTCTTCAACCATCCAGGTAGCATGTTGACGACTCCACTCTAGATGTACCTTTCTTGGAAGACACGTCAGAGGCACACATACAACAGGTCTCTGATGGTAAAGGGCACTCTGCCGAAGCCTTCTGTGCTCTGTTTGCCTCGATACAACATGTCCAGTGGATGCTGCAAACTCAGAAGCCAGCTGCTATGCAGTACTAAGGCAGTACCGTCGTGCCCTTACAGCTAAATAAAGGTCCTCTCTTTCTGATGTCACACATGCTCAGCCCTGCCCTGGTCTTCAGGATACAGTTTTAGTCCCAATAACTGTCGCCTCATCTGAGGAACAACAGAACGAGTCACATAAGCCAAAGGGCCACATCAGTTTGCAAATGTCCTGCTTCCATTTCTCGTATAGCTGTCCATCACACAGAGAGTCTGGTAGGTGTCTTCTCTGTGTCATACTGCACCACTTGTGACTGTGTACACAGTAATTGTGGATGTGGGACTACCTGGCAAACACATCCTGTTTGATAGGTGCCCTGTCGTCGTCATTTGCGTTGTTGTCTGTTGACCAGAATGCCATCTTCCATGCAGAACATGATCGTTCAGACATCTGTTGACAGTTTGTACGATTATATCGTGAATGAGACACAGGATGGGGAAATAACAGTTTGTTGCTGTAATTGTCGCACCAATGTACTTACAGCACCACCATCATTTCACTCCTTTTCTCTTCCATTCTCAGATAGTGTGTGCAAAGACTAACTGTTAATAAGCTTTTACTTTCACTGATTTTTCACCCACCATGTTAGTGGGAGGAAGTAATATGCTGCTTGACTCTGCTTGTATCATCCGTTCTCAGAACTTAAATAGTAAACTTCTTCATGATGCACATTGCCTCTTTTGTAACTCCTGCCACTAGAGTTTGATGAGCATCTCTGTAACATACACTTGCTAAACAAACCTGTGGTGAAACGTGGTACTCTTTTTTATATCACTCTGTACTGATGCCCTTAGATATTATACAGTTTTTACTGTTTCTAATGCACAAAAACAGTAATGGGTCTTTCTGTCTATTTACATGCAGTATGTGTTTCACTACAGTTTTCTGGCACTGCAGTTTTTCTATATTCAACAGCATAACCTGCAAACAGCCTCAAAGAGCTTCCTATGTTACCTGCCAGATTTTATACAATAACAGCACTGTAACACCTTCTTGGTACTCCACAGGTTACTGATATATTTGCCATACAGCTAGTTTGGATTGCTCAGCTGGTTATCTTGTGATGTCTATGTGCAGGTGGATAACATGCTATTTTGTTACTTCCAACTGACACACAACCTTTTATTTCTTTGCGTTACTTTTTTGTCTTGTTATCTTTGTTAATGGAATCTGTTCTGTGTCTTGTATTGAAAGTTCCTTCTCCTTTATTCAGGTAATAACTTGATTACAGTCTATGTAACATGCATTATTAAGAACAGCATGCAGAGTTCTGTCTCCAAGGAAGTTATGACCCAGTCACAAAAATGGTCTGGTATTCCATAAACTTGTATTTTGTTCACTAGGGGCTTTGCAGAGTTCATGGAAGAATAGAGTAAACTGAGTTTCACAAGATCTTTGTGGAATCTATGCTGATTCCTGTTGAGGTTTTTAGTCTCTAAAAAGGTAATAACATACAAGGATAAAATATGCTCCACAATTTTACACCAGATTGATACCAGTGATATAGGCATGTAATTTTCTGCACCTGTTTATCAACCGTTCTTGAAATGGGGTGACCTGCATCTTTTTCAAACCACTTGGAACTGTTCTTGCACAAGCAAACTACAGAAACTATTGCTAGAAGAGAAGCATTTTCCTTTGCATAAACTGTATAGAATCATATTTACTGTATAGAATCATATCTCATCATGCCCAGTTGTCGATCCTCTGTTGCCCGATTTCAGTTGATTTCCTCTTTAGCAATTACCTCAGTGTCTTATCAGTTTGATATATGTATGATGTTTGGAAGAAGGAATAGTGTTATGATTTTTTCAGTGTAACTATTTCAAAGTTCAAATGCAGTATTTCTGGAGTCATGCCTTGTTCTCTCTGTCGAGCAATTGCCTGTGCCAGGCAAAGGTTCTAGTTCTGATCCCAGTCCAGTATGCAGTTTTAATCTAATAGTAAGTTTCATTGCTTCATTGTCTAAGGTGCAGACTAGAGTTCTGTGTTCTGAAGTAAAATCTCCAGTAACTCCCTATTAGACATAAACCAACCATTCCATCCATTCACTTGTTCCATCCCAGCAGGATCCCTCCTAACTCTCTTTTGCCCCAGTTCATTCCTCCCTTACTCCAGGCCATGTTCTTCCTATACCTCACACGTCATGATTTCAATTTAAGCCTCAATGATAGGAAACAATAGTAACTGTAACTCTCTCTCTCTCTCCCCCTCCCTCCCTCCCTCCCTCTATCTCTCCCTCCCTCCCTCCCTCTCTCTCTCTCTCTCTCTGTGTGTGTGTGTGTGTGTGTGTGTGTGTGTGTGTGGGAGAGGGAGGGGAGCAGCTTGGGCTATGGTGAACAAGAAATGAGATGCTGCAGTAAGGAGTTTCTGGTTTTCTTTATTGTTGGTGTACTTAGTTTCTTTTTTATTCCTGCTTTGTGTTTCCCATGCCCATATTCTGTTTGGTCGCTTCTGGAAAAATCTGTTAAGAACGTGCATGTGTGTGGCAAATTCTGCTACTTCATCTTCATACAGACTCGGCAAGCCACCATATTGGACATGGTGGAGGGTACAATGTACCACTAGTAGCCATTTCCTTTCTTGTTCTGCATGCAAAGAGAGCAAGGGAAAAATGACTGTCATGATATCTGGCATCCAAATTACTGGTACCTAGGTGTGAGCACAGATATAACTCTGTGTGCCCTGTGTCCAGAAGTCAGTGTGTGATTTCTCCCAGCATACTGCGTCTTTCACCCACGCTGGAATATCAGTTATCAGGAACTTGTAAACATCAGTATAGCCTTCGGCAACCCTGCCCATGGTATACTAACCTCCCAAGCCCTTAAAGAGACTGACAATATGTATGAGCTGTGCTCACATAGTCTGAGTACAGATATGATGGCTTCTAAATCTGAGAGTCTGGGATCAACTTGTCTGAGCACAGATATGATGGCTTCTGAATCTGAGAGTCTGGGATCAACTTGTCCAGCAGGTGCTTCAAGTGTGTAGTCAGTACCATCATTTGGGAGCTAGTCTGTCTTTCACCCTAAATACATTTAGTGGAGATGGTTGCAGGTTTTTGACTCAGATTTAATGTTTTTTTCAGAATTCAGCATTTTCTTCCCAAATTAAATGGTTTCTCACTTTTTTTCTTTTTTTGCCAATTTCACTGTTATTTTTTCCAATTTTGGTGATACTTGTTTCCAGTTGTGGTACATTTTTTTGCGCAGTTCAGTCCTATGTTTGATGTCACCTCACAGTTTGTTAAACAGCACATGAACAATAATTTTAAAATTATACTTGGACCTTAGTCTTGAGAAGAAAAGCAAAATGCAATTTCAACATTCAGTAATTATCAGTTATGAATACTGATATCCACAGATTTACAACATTTTCTGTATGGGAACATGACATTTTGTAAAAATCAGTGCTTCTGTGTTACTTGCTGAAACTGTGAAATTTACCTGTCTGTACTTATAGGTACTAACAGTATGTATGGAAAGGTCTCGAGATCTACTCTGATTTTGTTTCCTTAACCCTCACAAAAAGCTAGTTGAAGATTCATCCTCCATTCTGTATTATGTTTATTTTTAATACTTTTGGATTAAAAGAGACCACACTCCAAAAAGCAGAAGCATTGAGTTGAGTTGTTGAAGGGCACACACAAAAGAAAGAAAAATGCTAGCTTTTGAAGTTACCCATTGTCAAGCAAAAGTAAAACACACACACACACACACACACACACACACACACACACACACCTATGCCCATACATGGTGCCAATACTGTATTTCGGCAGGGGGACTGGTTGTTGTGGGCAGCATAGTGTTGGGCCGAATGTGTGGAGGGAGAGGGAGGCAGGAGGTAGGGAGAGTGACTGGGGCTGGGTGGCTAGTGGCTTGAGGTAAGGCAGTTGGTAAGCCAGCTAGGTATGCAGGAGGGAGGGATGGTAGATACATCGGCTAGGCATGTAAGCACGATTGTAGGGGCCAGTGGAGAATGGCGCATACTGAAGGTGATGTGGGGATGTAAATTGGAAGGGGTGAAAGGCCGGAGGAATGGGAAACTGATGGTTGGAGAACACTAACTTTCAGTGGAAGAAAGGACAGCCATACACAATCTGAAAACGGATCCTGACCTAATCATCTTCCTTGCAGACAAAGGCTCCTCCAGTGTCATGTTGAGTCACAGTGACTGTTTGACAGAAGGCCTCTGCCAACTGTCCTCCACCTGCCAGAGTGATCCCATCCCAGAAGTCCAACATAACCTCCAATCCCTACTGAAATCCATAGGCCCTTCCCAGATCCTCTCTTCCGATCGATTTCCCTCCTCACCAAAACAACACCCCGCACACCCACTTTGTACATGCTCTCCGAAATCCACAAACCGAGCAATCCTGGATGGCCCACTGAAAGAATTTCCAGTCTTGTTGACCAAGGCCTCCAGCCGATTGCCCGAAACCTAACCTCCCACTTCAACGATACTAACCAATTGCCCGCATCTCGTGGTCGTGCGGTAGCGTTCTAGCTTCCCACGCCCGGGTTCGATTCCCGGCGGGGTCAGGGATTTTCTCTGCCTCGTGATGGCTGGGTGTTGTGTGCTGTCCTTAGGCTAGTTAGGTTTAAGCAGTTCTAAGTTCTAGGGGACTGATGACCATAGATGTTAAGTCCCATAGTGCTCAGAGCCATACTAACCAATTCCTTTACCAACTTTCTACCATTCCCACTTATTTACCTCCTGGATCTCTACTCATCATTGTAGATGCCAGGTTCCTATACATGAACATCCCTTATGCCCATGGCCTTGCTGGTATTGAACTCTACATTCCCTAATGTCCTCAGATTCCAGACTCACCACCTCTTTCCTAATGTACCTTACCAACTGTATTCTGACCCACAACTACTTTTCCTTTGAAGGGAAGTTAGACAAACAAATCTGCAGCACAGCCATGTACGCCCACATGGCATATTCCCATGTGAACCTGTTTATGGCCACCTAGGGGAAACCTTCCTAGCCTACCAAAACTCCCAACCCCTAGTGTGGTTAAGGCTTGTTGGTGGTATCGCCATGAGCTGGACTGATGACCAAGGTAACCTATCCACATTCCTTCACAACGTTAACATCTTTTCTCCCAGCCACCTCACCTGGTCCTCCTCTACTCAACGCACCACCTTCCTGGACATTAATCCACACCTCTGTCCATATTAAACCTACTAATCACCAACAGTACCTGCATTTTGAAAGGTGCTATCCTTTCCACAGCAAAAAGTCCTGCCATACAGTCTAGCCATCCATGGATGATGTATTTGTAATGATGAGGATTCGCTTGTCCAGTAAGTTGAAGATGTTACAAGGGCCTTCACACACAGGCAGTACCGCCCACGTGTTACTCCATATCTGCATCTACATCTGTAACTTGCCAGCCATCATGAATCGCATGGCAGACGGTATGTCCCATTATACCAGTTATTAGGATTTCTTCCTCATCCATTCACGTATGGAGTGTGGGAAGAATGATTGTTTGAATGTCTCTGTGTGTGCAGTAATTATTCTAATCCTGCCCTCAGGATCTCTATGTGAGTGCTACATAGCGGGCTGTAATATATTCCTAGAGACATTATTTAAAGCTGGTTCTTGAAACTTTGCTAGCAGACTTTCTCATGATAGTTTACGTCTATCTTCGAGACTCTGCCAGGTCCATTTCTCCAGTACCTCTGAAACACTCGCCCAGGGATCAAACAAACCTGTGACCATTCATGCTGTATATGTTCGATATTCCTTGTTAATTCTATTTGGTATGGGTCCCACACACTTGAGCAATATTCTACGGCTGTTTCATGAGTGATTACCAATAAACCAAAGTCTACCACCTGCTTCACCCACGACTGAGCCTATGTGATCATTCCACTTTGTATCACTACAAAGTGTTACACCCACATATTTGTATGAGGTGGCCGATTCCATCAGTGACCCATTGATATTTTAGTCATAGAATATTATGTTTCTTTTTAATTTTTTTTTTCATTTTGTGAAGTGCACAGTTTAACGTTTTTGAACATTTAAAGCAAGTTATCAATCGCTGCTTCACTTTGAAATCTTATCAAGATCTAATCGAATATTTATGCTCCTTTCAGTCAGTACTTTATTATAGATAACTGCATCATCTGCAAAAAGTCTGAGGTTACTTTTAATATTGTCTGCAAAGTCATTAATATACAACATGAACAGCAAGGGTCTCAACACACTTCTCTGGGGCCCACCTGAAGTTACTTTTACATCTGATGATGACTGTCCATCCAAGATAACGTGCTGTCCCCTGCTTACCAAAAAGTCCTCAGTCCAGTCACAAATTTCACTAAAGACCCCTTATAATCATGCTTTTGACAATAAGTGTAGGTGTGGTACTGAGTCAAAGGCTTTTCGGAAATCAAGAAATACTGCATCTACCTGACTGACTTTATCCAAAGCTTTCAGTATGTCGTGAGAAAAATGCAGATTGTGTTTCACATGATGGATGTTTTCAGAATCCATGCTGGTTAGCATGGAGAAGGACATTCTGATTCAGACACCTCATTATGTCTGAGCTCAGAATATGTTCTAAAAGATTCTATAACAATGTGAAGGATATTGGATGGTAGGTTTGTGGATCACTTCTGCTACCCTTCTTGTAATGGGTGTGGCCTGTGCTTTTTTCCAAGAACTGGGCACAGTTTTTTGTTCGAGGGGTCTACAATATAGTACAGTTAGGAGAGGAGCCAACTCAGCTGAAAATTTGGTATAGAATGAGGGTTGTCCTACCCAAGAGCCTTCCCACCCCTCCTAAAGTGGTTTTCCGTTGCTCATGGAACCTACAAAACATCCTAGTCCATCCCTATGCCACTCTCACACCCAGCCGCTTGCCTCAAGGATATGACCCTGTGTGACAGATCAAGGTGCAAGACCAGCCCATTCCATCCCAACCCCCCCCCCCCCCAAGCACCTCCTACCTGCAGTCCTCTCATAGGCTTATCCTAATGAATCAGAGCATGGATCTCCTGTGAAAGCTGTCATGTCATATACCAACTCTGCTGCAAACATTGTACAGCTTTTTATGTTAGTATGATTACCAACTAGCTGCCCACCAGGATGAATGGCCACTGCCAGGCTGTTGCCAAGAAAAAAATTTACATTTCAGTGGCTGCTTCACAACTTGGGCCATCTGGATCCTACCCTCCACCTCCATTTCCCTGAACTACACAGATGAGAGTTATCCTTGCAACACATCCTCCACTCCTGTAACCAACTGTTCCTGCATCCTTCGACCAACAGCTCCCCCCTCCTCCGTCTAGTCACACCTTCCCAGTTCATGGGTATTAGATCGGTTACTGCTGCTACAATTGCAGGTTATCAAGATTTAAGTGAGTTTGAACGTGGTGTTATAGTCGGCGCATGAGCGATGGGACACAGGATCTCGGAGGTAACGATGAAGTGGGGATTTTCCTGTGCGACCATTTCACGAGTGTACCGCGAATATGAGAAATACAGTAGGGGGCGCCCTACATCACCTTCATTTGTGTGCTGCTCTTCACTGGCCCCTGCAGTCATGCTTCACATGCCTAGCACATATACCTGCCATGGCACCCTCCTGTATTCCTAAGTGGCAAACCGAGTGCTTTCATCTGAACCAGTAGCCACCCACACCCAGTCCCTCTCCCTGCCTTCCCACCTCCCCCTCCCTCTACCCACCCCAAATGACACTAACTGCACTGCAATGAAGGGTTTCTTTCTTTTGTGTGTGCACATCAACAACTCATGCTTCTGACTTTTGGTGAGTGGTCTCCTTTAATCCAAAAGTATTTACAGTCTGCAAGAACTTTCCTACAACATTTAGGTTTACATTTAGATATGTGTGGGAAAGCAATCATAGGAGACAGAAAAATTATACACATACCTAATAGTTTTCAACAGAGTTGCTGTTTTTATGATTGGAAGCAAAGGTACAGCATAAATAAAGACAAAACCCTAACTCAAGCAACAAAAATTAAATTTTTGAGAGGAATGCTAGGATATATTTTGCTGAACAAAAAATAGAGAATTTCATATAAGCAAAGAACTACTTCTTAGTAAAAGAAAAGCAAACAAAAGATTATAAGATAATGTGAAGATTAGAAAAGTAATTTTGAGTGTTATAGGATACCAGCAGAACTGTTAATTATGTCTCAAAAGCCGAAATTACTGTAGGACGGCTGAGAAAGAAATTGATGCTGGAACATCCTTGATTATGAGTAGAAGATGTAATGGCTGGTTGTCTGAAACTGGGTTTTCATTTCACCTAAGACAGGCAACAGGGCTATCCAAGACACAGTATCAAAAGAGATCCCAACTCATATAGCAGGGAAGAGAATTTCGTCAAGTGTCACTCCCAAAGTTAGAGATGCCAAACCGATGGATAAATGATTCTAAGGAAACCGAAGCTATTAAAGGAAACTCCAGGATATGGGTAACGTAATGATCAGATTAAATTTAATATTTTCTCCCCTTTCTAGCTTAGGTCTGTCATTTTATTTACGAGAATTTCATCTGTGTCTTGTTGATATTTTCAGTTCCTCACTGTTAACATTTATATCCTCCCCCCCCTCCCTCCCTCCCCACTTTTTTTATGTACACTTATGCAGTTTTGGTTGATTTGCATTTACACTGTAGTAGTAACAATAATATGTGCATTCATTGTTATTTTGGTAAAATATAGACATATACATGTTTCAAAAAAAAATTTAAAAATTTGAATCGAACATCAATGCACTTCTGTTCCAGATGGGAGAGGCTGCAGGTGGGTCTGTACTGACACAGACCGTTTCACCACATCGTGATTATTTTACAGCACAGTTCCTCCTGGCGTTTCCTGTCGGGGGTCAGTACATGTTGCTTGTAGAGGCAGCAGTTCTTGATGAGCGAGGTGACATTTGGCGCACCGGTCCACGTGCGTCAATGGCAGTAAAAGCGCATGAAGGAACCGACACAAAGGCGGCTGCCACACCGTCAGGGAGCCGGTTTCATGCATCGGGAGCACAACGTTTCTGAACTGTCTAACTAGTGAGATGGATGTATTGATCATCTGGCAAATAATTGACTGAGCAAGTGTCAGAAAAATGAATAATACATCTCATTTTAAAGTGAGTTGTGGAACTGCTGTTAAAATAAGGAAACGTCAAGACGTTGTAATGACGGCTAAGATTGCGAATAAATATTAAGTACACATTCGTATTCATTTGCGTACTCAATGTACAAACGAAACACGGATAAAATACTTCATAGTCGTTGCATTTTGTAGTTTTGTCTTCGACCACTTTGTGAGAATCACAAAATTCTGCATGTGCCGGCAGCTATTGTACAAGAGCACCGATTTTTCTGATGTAGGTGCCAGGACATTTGATAGAGAAGACAACATTTTTAGTTGCACCCAAAAACAAATATAACATAGAATTGGAGCCAGATAAACTATTTATTACAATTTATCATCTCCTTCTACGCTTTTGGTCCACAAGTCTACACTTTCCTGTACGGAAGCGATGAACTCCGTTTATGCAACCTGTTTTACACGACACATGAAGATATACGTGGAACAGGAACACTTTTAGTACACTGAGATGTGGTAGAGGGCAGGCAAATCGCGTCGCTCCGTTGTTCGTCGTAAAATATTTGATGAAATAATCGCGCGAGAAATCAAAATAACGTGTGTATTTGCACTGAATAACGGGAAAGTGAATGAAGGTCTGTTTCATTTTATTTGTATTGCCTTATTCAATTTGTGAAATCAGTTTAAGTCGGGAGAAAGCATCCGTATTTGCTATGTATACAATACGTTTTCTTGTAGATTGCTTTCATACCGTTATAAGTAAACAAACTGTATTTACTGTATTAAGATAGTTAATCAGCATAGAATGCAACAACAGTTCTTATTACATATAACACATGACAATATAAGTTATAATGAAGTACTCAGCATATAAGACTTTCTATAACCTCACTTATTGTATGTCACGTACCTAATCAGCAAAATTCGACAGAATCCAATTCTGTAACACAATACAGGCGTGGTATAAGCTCGATTTATTTATTCCAGTGTTCCCGTTTCGAATAATTACCGTTAGATGATTAGGATCTTTACATCAGTGTTACGATAATCATTCGCAGGTCTCCGACCAGAAGTTATGTACGTGAGATGCCGTCAAGCACATCTCGTTCCAAAGTGTCTCAGGGTTCGCCGAGGCTGGCGGTGCCCATGTCTGAGAGGCAACAGATGGCTTTATTAATGCAAATGACATCTGATGGTCAAGGAGGTACGTCTGTAAAATATAGCTTTAAAACAGAAGTTGGGTTCACTAACCACACATTGTTCTCTTCTTATATCTCCACAAAACATCGATTAAGAGATGCACCACAAGAGAAGTCTGACCTTAATTGCTCCTAATTTATATTGAAAATTGAACAGTTGACTGGTGACATGCGTCAGTTGACACTGTTTAGCGGCGCATGTAAATGGCGCTTATGTACAGTGCTGACAATATCTTGCGCGTCGTTTGCAGTTGTCCAGGAAGTTAACAGAGAAAGGCAAATTGGAATAAACTAGCAATAAAACTTAAGCATATTGTTTAAGTTAGAATGCATTAAAACATAAGCAGATTGTTTAAGTTAGAATGTTATGTACTGTCAAACCATGATGCTCTTGGACATTATTCAGATAGTAAGCCGTACGTTGTGTTGTCACTGTTCTCGTTCCGCGCTACTTGTCGCTCGGGGACGGATTTTCACAAGATCAAGAGCCGCTCGCGTACTGGCAGCCTTGTGGTGTTGGATACTAGTAATAATCCGTCATATATGCCGTTATGATCAACGGGGAGAAGGGGGCAGGCCAGGAGTCTTAAAAGAAAACTAAATCCCAATAAAGAGGAAAAAGCTGCGTTTACGGCTTCATTAAACCATAAATATGAATATTCTATTATTTAGTTGTATTTGAAGCGGTTCACAGAAAGGCATTATCTGAAACGCATCTGCGCACTTTGCAAAATAAAATTGCGGGGTTATATCGAACTAACTATATACAAGAAAGATTTTCGTGGTTAGTTACTGCTAGCTTTCTTTGCTTTGTAACTTCTTCCCAACATTATTTGCTGGTAATTACTGAGCTAATTCATTACTGGAAATCAGTTTCATGCCTGAGTTATTTTCGTCAACCAGTATTTAAACCGTTAATGTGGAATCTGCCCATCCCAAGCTTGTTACTATAAACTTCACGCTAGTTTATGTTGATAGCAAGTGTTTGTTCATTTTTGAGCGATATGTTTGGTTTGCAGACTAAAATGTAACGGCTATAACCTCGCCCACAAAGTTTGTCATGATATGTGACAATTTATTTATGTTGTATTTTCCAGTTTGAGTAACTACTATATAATATAAACAGTGCAAAACATTATTAGCGAATTCAGTGGAAACAAGGAAGAAATATTTGAGGAACTGGAATCTGCTATAATAGGCCTAAACATCATCTTACTAAAGAAAAAAAATCCCTATCTTCTCCCTTTTACAGTCACCCATTTTATCTTTGGTAGAATATATGTAGAGGTAATTATGTACTTAAAGAATAACAGTTATGTTATTGATATGAAAGCACAATAGTGGCACCACATACTGCCATGCAAAATGAGGGAAACAGATAAGGAGTGAAAACAATATGCTTTAAAGAAGAGGGAAGCATCAGAGAATTGTAGAGAGAATTCATTGGTCAATGAATGATCTCATGCATAACAATTGAAACTGTTGTTTTTAAACATTCCAGTTTACATGAAAACATGTTGTGCATTTGGCTGCTGCAGAGTAAAAGCCTATATTATGGGGCTGGTCCAGAAGTTATGCAGTAATGACACAAGTTTAGGTAAACGAGAAGCTATCATTTCCAATCCATTCAACATCATGCAAGCATACAGAAGGTGTCCGGTTTGTTAGAACTTATTTTCATTTTTGTAAGGATACTGTAATATCCTGTCTCTGTAAAACCCATCCATCAACAACAAAAAATTTTATTCTTTTTACTACACACTTTATGCTGGCCATCAATTAGAGATTTCAGAAAGAGCAACTACATTTTGATAGATTGGAATATAAGGAATTCGGTGACATAACTAGAGGCGAAATTGTGGTGTTTGGCATACATGTAATGAAAGCAAATAATGCCACTTCAGTTAGCGATCTGCCCTAATTGCATTATAGTGACAGATGCTCAAGAATAATTCAAAGCTGACTAGCTTAGATAAAGACAGATAACAGTTATTCTTTGTTACGAGAGCTTGCTAGCCATATCCATAAAACAAGGGAACGGCAGCCACTCACAGCAGATTTATGTGTAGAGTGCTGAAACATGGAACAGAAAACAGCATTCACACTAACTTTTGAGCACTAGCTCTTTGTCTGGGAGACACTTGCTGTGGCACAGGAGTTTGTGTGTAGGCGTATGTGTGATTGTATGTGTGAATGCCTGTGCACTTGAGCTAGAAAAAAAGCTATTGCTCGAAAACTAGTGTGGATGCTGTTTTCTGTTACATGTTTCTGAGCTCCATGCATTGATCTGTTATAGGCGAGTGGCTGCCTTTCCCTTACTTTATGTATTGCTTCTTCCAGGTACTTCCATTACTGTTATCAAATTTAAATCCACATTCTTTAATTATTTAAAACAGAAGCAAGCTCAACTGCTCTATACCATCCAGTGAGGTGGTGTGGTTGGACTTCACATCTGATAATGACCTGTGTTGTGTTTGTGGTTGAATGTGTGTACAGGACTAATATCAGATAAAAAACCCAATATCCCAAAAGAAATAAATAGACTGGCAATAAATAGAGTACTTGTACATATAGTTTGTATTGTTCTTTGAAGCATTTTGCCCAGATCTACCGTTGTCTTTCCTTATCCTCTCTTGACACTGATCACTGTTCTGACACATCTGTTCTAGAAGAGATACTTTTAATTAATGTTATACAAACAGATAGTTTCAGAAATAATTAGAAGCAAAAGGTGCAAATTTTTGTTGCTTGTGTTTTCACTAAGAGGAATCTTTCATACAGACTCCAAGATCATTGTATCCCTTTATTTACTACTTTCTACACTCTAAACAGTAATGTAACATTTCTAATCTACAAAAAAAGGACACATTATTCTGTAATTTTTAGTCTTCTGTAATTGGAATTTAAGGCGGTGCAAAAAAATCTGAGATTATTTTATCCCCAACACATATTTAGTATTTAAAGATTAGTATGTACACAATGATAATGATGAAGGGCAACTTCTGTACAATGAATTTCTGCCTCTTTTCATCTTGTCACATCTGTTTTGAGCTTGAAAACTTCATCAAGAACAGAATTTAATGATGAATCACAGAATACATGTATGTTTATGGAATTAGAGTATCCCAGATGTTTGCAGTATGTGGTATCTTGTGTTTAATCATGTGAAAGCCATTACTTATTGAGTTTAACATGATTTATAAGAAGTTTCCATCAGTGATTTAGATACTGGTTGCTAGATTTGACTAGAATGCTACATTTTTGATCTGGTTTAGATGTATGATATGCAATTTATTAACTTTTCTATCAGAGAAACAAACATCTTGAAAATTTATTTTTGTTGGAAAACAATTGTTGACAAAATGCCTTTTGATCTAGATCAAACAAGTTAACTTGACAGTGAGTACTGGTTTGATTAATACTAGGTGAAAATTTAATATTTACATTTTTTGAATCATCAGTGAAACACTAGTCAGTTTTTTAAGTAAAAATCTTAACCATGATTCTGAAAGTTGTATTGCATTTATTTTGCCTTGTCATCTTGAGCCCTCTGATGATATTCATGTATCTAGTAATGTCATAATTTTATAGACAGGAATATTGTGTGGATAAGGTGACATTGTGGAAAAATAGTTCTATTAAATTTCCTGGTAGATTATAACTTTCTGCCGACTGAGACTCAAATGCAAGACATTTGCCTTTTTTGGCCAAGTGCACTACCAACTGATACACCCAAGCATCCAGGCATGACTCATGGCGCGCAGTCCAGGGCGCCTTGCCACGGTTCACGCGGCTCACCCCGTCGGAGGTTCGAGTCCTCCCTCAGGCATTGGTTGTGATGTTCTTAGCGTAAGTTAGTTTAAGTTACATTGAGTAGTGTGTAAGCCTAGGGACCGATGACCTCAGTAGTTGAGCCCCATAGGAACTTATCACCACATGACTCACGACCCATCCTCATCTTTACTTCCACCAATACCTCATATCCTACCTTCCAAACTTCACAGCAGCTCTCCTCACTCCTGAAAGAAAGGATATTGTGGAGACATGGCTTAGACACAGCCTGAAGAATGTTTGCAGAATGAGATTTTCTTGCTGCAGGAAGTTTTATATCAACACACGTTCCACTGCAGAGTGAATATCTTCTTCCGGTAAGTCTATTATTGTTTACAGTACATGTTGAAAGGCTGACTCATAGGATATTGGAAAGTTCTAGGTGGAATAAAACAGTGGAAGGAACAAAGACAACCAGTCACTACATAGTTAAGACATTAAGTGGTAAACATTCACATGAACAACATTAAACTCAGTTAAGCTCCCTCTCTCTCTCCTCCTCCCTCCCTCCCTCCCTCCCTCCCTCCCTCCCTCTTGCCACCCTCCCTTCCCTCTTCCCCAACTCCCCCCTTCCCTCTTCCCACCCTCCCCAACTCCCCCCTTCCCTCTTCCTACCCTCCCCAACTTCCCCCTTCCCTCTTCCCACCCTCCTCCAATCTCCCTCTCTCTACCTGTCTGTCTGTCTAGTGTACGGACATTAACAGCACAACATTCTAATGTGCAGCAACAGTGGGTGTGGAACACTAATGTGAGGGCACAATAAATGAAACCATATTTTGTTTTCTGATTTACTCTTAAGCCTAACGGTTGGGGAGAATGTGGAGTGTAAAGTTTGTGAATGAGACAACCCAATATCTTGGCAATGAAATAGATATTAAAGGGAATAAGCATCAGCAAATTAATTGATAGGTGAAGCATCAGCAAATTAATTGATAGGTGAAATTTTTCCAAGATCAGAGTCAAAATTGAAGTGATAGGTATTTGCTTTTCAATAAGTCTCTTCTAGTTTTTGGATTTTTGAAAACCACAATGATGTAATATACATCAAAATTGGAACAAGAGGAGAGGCACAGTGGTTAGCACACTGGGCCCACATTCAGGAGGGGGTGGGGGGACTAAGATTTAAATCTGCATCTGGCCATCCTGATTTAGGTTTTCTGGAACATAGAGATGCTTCCTTTGAAAGAGCACGGCAAATTTCCTTTCCCCATCCTTGAAACAATACGAGCTTGTGCTCTGCCTCTAATGCCCTAGACGCCAATGGGACATTAAACCCTAGTCTTCCTTCCCTTTTCCCCCCAAAAATTGGACTTCTTTTGTAATTCATTTCTCTGATTGCTGCAGCTTCACTCTTCAACATTGTCAGTTCTATAATTCTCCTTTAATCTTAATGAATATTAGTATTTTCATATCTTTTGACTTCTAATAAATAAAATTATTCTTCTGTTTCCAAATCTCATTGAATGTTTAATGGAATACATAAGTACATATATCTGGTTTGAGCAGTTGTCATACTTGTGCTAACCTAACAAACAACTTTATATAAAAATTTCTTTGTTCTTAATTTATGTTGTTAACTTGCTCATCTATGGTTTTATGTGGTTATAAGAGTACTCTGAGGTCCTCCTTGGCACTCCATACAGCATTGAAGGCTCCGTGCAGTAGCTGCTGTGACTGAGAGATTTCTGCAGTCTTACTCCTGTCCCATGGCACGCAAGGAGTACCTCAAACAAAATACCAAACTAATATTTAAACACACAGAGAATATCATTTACAAATAAATAACAAGTTTTATTATTATAACAGTTAACAGTAAAATTAGTTTTAACAAGTGTGCTGATATGTAGGTGACAGAGATACAGAAGATTTCACACCTCTAATGTTTATGAGAAAACTCCTGGATTAGATTCACATGAGTTCTGTACCCTCACAGTATGCACACATTCTCATCCAAACTGGTATTTTGTCTTTTGTGAGGTGTATGAAAGAGTTCATTTGAGCTGCTCCAGAGACATATGGCAGTTAAATCATTACTTCTCTCAGGTTTTACAGAGCTGGAGGTTCCCATTGTTGATGATGAATGGCAAAATGTCCCTCAACAATATATCAGTAAGTGCATTGAATATGTGACACACAAGTGAGCAGTGTTTATCATTTGCAATGTCCAAAATAAACAAATGATACTAGGAGATCCAGAAACATACACAAGTGGATCAGAGAACAGAGGAAGCAGAGTACTTAATTATGACTGCAGTGATAATTAAATGAAAGTGGCAAGATGTGCAACCGAATGAATGGATGGTGAGTAGATGACACTAAAACATGTTGGAGCAAATTGGATATGTATAGCTGTAGACCATATTACATGAAAAAGTCTTCAGATGGCTTTTATCTGGCTGTAGATATTATGTGCCTTGTTGAGAACAGATCTGTTATAATTTTTGTATTAATTATATATTGAAGCATGACTCTGTTCTTCGTATTCTGTTTGCAAAACCTAATATTTAGTGTATAACTACAAGCCAGTTTCAACTTTGGAGAAGATTTTCAAGTGAAATCCATGAGACATACACCGCGTAACAGGTCCACAAAATTTAAAACTAAATGACAAAATATTGTTTTCAGAAACTAGTTTAAGTACTTAATACACAAGACACCTATTTACTTTCATGTGCACAAACTGCATATGAGTGTCAGTAACATAAAGAAATAGCTGAAATCTTTAAAATTTAACAAAGCTACAAGGCACAATGGAACACAGAATTTGTGTGTTAGTCCCTCTTTTAATCATAATATACTGTGCCAAGTGGTTGTAAGAAAGTACTGGTCACACCTAGCTACAAGAAGGGCAGTGGAAGTGATTCACAGAACTACCATTGAAAATCCTTGACTTTCATTTGTTGTAGAATCTTATAACATATTCTAAGCTCAAATGTAATAAGGCATCTTAAATAGAATGATGATCTCTATACCAACCAGCACGGATTCTGGAAAAGCAGTAAATGCGCAACACAAATAGCACTTTTCTCATATGACATCCTGAAAACAATGGATCAAGACAGTCAGGTTCACACACTGTTTTCCAACTTCCAAAAAGGCACACATATACTTCTTATTGAACATACTATGAAATGGGTATGAAGTGAAATTTGTGTGGGTGAATGATTTTCTGATGGGAAGGATGTAGCATGTTTTATGGAATTGGGAGTCATCGATAGATTTAGAAGTAACTACCATTGTTACCCAGGAAAATGTGCTGGGACCATGCTGTTCATTATGTATGTTAGTGACAAGGGACCGGAAATTTATGGATTATAAGTTAAAATAGGTTGGCAAAAAGGCATTATAAACAGCTCAAATAGGCAGTGTAGGAAAAACTTCCATATTTATTTACAAGATTGCACAATTCAGATAATCACACAATCAAGCATATTGATGTCAACATTGTGTTGTATTATATTTTTAGGCTAACTTTAAAGTTTTACACAAAATTTTAATTGCACTTGACAAAAAAATGAAAATGCTGCTTGAAAGCCTATGCATTACAGTGCCCAATTGGCTTATTATTTGTGATTGATAATCATATGCTTTTTAAAAAATTTCTGGAATTTCCTCTGTCTGGGAGAATGGCCTTCGAAAATCTGTGGAGGTAACTGGAGCAAATATAAAACTTAAGGTACTGTAGGGTCCATTTCTACTGGAATAAATGGCATCTGGTAGAATTTTTGAAATGTTTCTAAGTTTGTCAAGATCAAGATTTTTTTGGAAACTACATTTTACGCTTTCCCCTGACTAATGAACCCCATTTTCCTGGCATGCTCTCCAATCTTCACATCATTCACCAATTTCTTTGACTTTGGCAAAGGCTGCCCTGCTTCTTGAAGCTGGGAGATCACATGTGGCAAGAAACTGATCTAGACTTCAATTAAAGTTAAGTCATTTCTTCTTCCAAAGATTTGAGATGTTTCTTTGATGCTATAATTGATGATATTCATCCTCCAGAACAATGACCACCGTAGTTATAGTAGAGACAGTTAAAGTGTACCAAACTGGTGTTGAAACCAGTCTTTCCCCTCTTGTTATGATAGATTGAAGGGGTATACTTATATCTGGCACAGTGTCTTTAAATCAGTTCTTTATGGGGCTTTCACAAAGATCTTTGTAATATTGAAAATCAGATTGTCAGCATCCAGAAACAAGTTCTGTATCTCTTCTGACATCCTGTGAAAACTGTGTGCTACGCATGCCATGTGAAGACTGTTTGGAAATAGCACTTCTAAAGTTATCCCGATCATTAATGTATGGTACAACGTCTGTGATGAAAAATAATATATTGTTGTATTGAATTTCTACAGGCTGCATTGCTGTATTGAACTGATAAATAACTGTACAAGAGTTGTATTGTTAATTCTTTCCAGACACTGTTGTAAGCAGGAATGCTTTTATTGATGCACCTTCTGAAGATTATAATGATCAAACAATGACATTGGCAATAAAAATAACCATAGAACCAGTTGACTCATTGATTGGAAACCAGATAATATACCCCCGCCCCGCCCATTCTCATCGTGACATTCACTTCAGTAACATTTTCACAAACTTGACTCATTGGGCACAGATTTGTCCGTATACTTATCCAAAAACTGTCTTAATATAGGATTCCATAGTCTCCACAGAAGGATTCCAGCATCAATAAAAGCTTTACGTAAGCTGAATGAGAACTGCGATTTTCAAATCGATGCTGCTATAGCTGTTGAAAACAACGATGTCATCTTCCCGGTAATCTTGGAAAGTGCATTTTTGTGTTTGGTTGGATTGATAGGAAAATATTCCTTTTCATAGTTCACTCACTGCTCAAGTAATGTAACTTTGCAATTTATTGTATAAAGGAACACTGAAATTTGGCATGCTACTAACTAATTCGCACAAGTGTCACAATGAAACTTGAAAGAACAAGAAATGTAGGACAATAGCAAAACAGTATTTTAGCTCCGGCACTGAATGTTGCTTTTGAAGGAAGTATAATCTGATATGAAGCCAAGTAAACACAAGCAGTAATTAAAACCCATTCCGTGTGTTATCTCCTTTTACAGAGACAACAAAGGCATTTATTTCAACAATTAGGCATATCTTTCAACTAATAGTCATTTTTTTAACAATTAGGCATTTGTATTACAAAACAGCAGCAAAAGGCAACATAAAACTGTGATGTTTCAATCAGAAAGATGTAAATCACATAGATTCACTCTCAAAGCTTTCAGCCGTTAAGGCCTTTGTCAGCAACGACTCTGTGGGGGTAAGGAGGGGGAGGAATAGTATGGTGAGGGTGGCAGATAGTCAACTGCTGTAAATTAGACAGAGGGCAGGGGAGAGGTGGGGGGGGGGGGGGAGTAGTGGAAAAGGAGAGAAATACCACCGTTCCCCAATTCCCTCAACATACAAACTAACCTTACATCTTCAGAAAGAACCACTGTCCACCATCTAAAAACTGATCATGACCTTATAATCCTACCTGCAGACAAAGGCTCCAGCACTTCCTAAAAACCCAGAATCGTAAACCTCTCACCTGGTCCAGATTCATTAATGACATCTTTGCTATTTGGATCAAAGGCGAGGACACCCTACCCACATTCCTCCAGACCTCAACAACGTCTCCCCCATTTGCTTCACCTTGTCCTACTCAACCCATCAAACCACCTTCCTAGATGTTGACCTCACCTCAAAGATGGCTACATCAGTACCTCTGTCCATATCAAAGCTACTAACCACCAGCAGTATCTCCACTTTGACAGCTGCCACCCGTTCCATATCAACAAGTCCCTTCCATACAGCCTAGCCACCCGTGGTTGTTTCATCTGCAGCGATGAGCAGTCCCTCTTGAAATATTCTGAGGGTCTCACTGAAGCCTTCACTGACCGTAATTATCCTCCCAACCCTGTACAAAAACAAATCTCCCGTGCCTTATCCTTCCAGCCTCTCACCACCTCCCAAACTCCACTGTCCAGCCACAGAGGAGCATTCCCCTCATAACTCAGTACCACCCAGGACTGGAGCAACTGAATTACATTCTCCGCCAGGGTTATGTTTACCTCTTGTCGTGCCCCGAAATGAGAAATATCCCACTATCCTTCCCACCCCTCCCACGGGGGTATTCTGCTGTCCACCGAACCTACACAGTACACCTGCCCATCCTTACAGAACCCCTGCTTCCAACCCCTTACCTCATGGCTCATACCCCTGTAATAGACTTAGATGCAAGACCTGTCCCATACATCCTCCCACCTCCACCTACTCCAGTCTGGTCACTAACATTACTTATCCCATCAAAGGCAGGGCTACCTTCTTGTAATCTACAAGCTAAGCTACAACCACTGTGCTGCTTTCTGTGTAGGCACGACAACCAACAAGCTGTCTGTCCGCATGAATGGCCGCTGACAAATTGTTGCCAAGAAACTAGTGGGCCACACTGTCGCTGAACATGCTGCCAAAAATGATATCCTTCATTTCAGTGGCTGCTTCACAGCCTGTGCCATATGGATCCTTCCTACCAATACCAGGTTTTTTGAGCTGCGCAGGTGGGAACTTTCCTTGCAATACACCCTGTGTTCCCTAACCGTCCTGGCCTCAGCCTTCGTTAGTTACTGTCCTCACCCATCCAGCCTCTTCCCTGTTCCCATTCCAGCACTACACAGCCATCAGTCTGTTATTTCTCTCCTTTTCCACTACTTCTCCCCCCCCCCTCCCTCCCCACCTCTCCCCTGCCCTCTTTCTAAACTGCAGCACTTCACTGTCTGGCACCCCCACCATACTATCCCTACCCCTCCCCGCCCCAACCTCCTCCTTCACCTCACCCAGTTGCCGTTCACATAATGCACTGGTGGTGCTGCTTGCAGTGTGGTTTCAATTGCCTGAGACTGCGGTCGTGTGTGTGTGTGTGTGTGTGTGTGTGTGTGTGTGTTTATTTTTTGTCTGTTGTTGATGAAGACCTTAACGACGGAAAACTTTAATTGTTAGAGTCTTTTTGTTGTGCCTATCTGTGGCTCAGCATCTCTGCTATATGGTGAATAGCAGCTTTCCTTTTCATAATATTGTTACATTCCATCATGAACTTTCCATTGTTAGATTCACACTCAAATTAAAGATGGTATTTACTTAAAGTTCCTGCGTCGTTAATGACCTGACAGACATTATTAATATTAACCTCAGGCTTTTTGCAGATGATGTGGTTATCTACAATGCACTGTCTGATAAAAAGCTGCACAATACACTGCCTGACAAAAAGAAAAGTGAAGCACCTGAAAACAGAGGAGGTACTGAAATGAAACTTCACAGCTTGAGAGTATACATGATGAGATGTCAGTGATTACAAAATTAAGTCAAATTTACAAAGAACTTGGCATATGAGCCTACTTATCAGTACGACATTGCATTCTCTCTGGTCTGGATTCATGCACTGATTCAGTTGAGAGGGGTGTCATAAAATTGATGTATCCTCTCTTGAGGTAAGCTGGCCCACAACTGTTGTAACTGGCCTTGATATCTTGGACACTCTCTGTGGAATGGAGTTGAGGCAGATCTGATTCCACATCACAGAGGCAGTTCATAGAGACAAGTGCCATGTGTGGACAAATATTGTCCTGTTGAAAAGCAGTAGCACAGTATTGTCACATGAGATGTAACACATGAGACCACAGGGTATCCGTGAGAGACCATTGTGCTGTCTGAGTTCCCTCAGCCACCACCAACTGTGACCGGAAGTCAGGCCTGATGGCTCCCCACACCATGATGCCAGGAGTAATGCTGCTGGCCTCTCCAGAACATTGGAATAACAGGGCTTCTCCGCAGGTCACCACCATACTCACTGACGATGGTCGTCCGGGATAGTGCAGAACTGTGATTCAATACTGAACGCAGTTCGACACCATTCATCAGTAGTCTATCTTTCCTGGTTACGGCTCCACTCCAAACACAGCTGTTCATGTTGGCATATTGATAGCAGCCTATGAATGGGGTCAGGAATTTCCCTATCCCACTGCTGCTGATCCCCCCTACCAAGGGTGCAGAAGGGCACAGAATGTTGCATAGAGCCCATTACTTGTTTTCAAATGGTAGGTGCGAAAATGAAGTTTTACTGCATGTTTAGTGCGCAATACTAATATCTTCCCTTGTGCTGGTCAGATGTGTTCTACTGGCTACTTGACGATGAGTATGGCTGTCTTCACATTCCCGTGCAGACCAACCTCAGGCTACTGTCACATTTGAATGCCCAACAAATATGTGTAATGCATGTTTCGATCAACTGGCCCAAGGGCAACCCGCAATGAGGCCCCTTTCAAAATATGTCTAGTATCGGCAACACTATCTGTCAAGATTATGCGGCATGTACATGTCCTTCACAGTGATCATTCAACATCTGAAACTGTCCACACCTCTTATATACTCTAACAAGTCCATTAACAATGCTAAACATGAACAACATTAATACACTCTGATGGCCGTTCTACCAGCCACAGAGAAATTCAGTTCTAAATCATTTACATACCTGCTGATTGTTTGTACATGTACAAAGTTCCATTGACAATCAACCATGCCTTTGGTGATTTCCTTTGTTCGATGGGCACTAAATTCAATCAGATTTTGTTAAGTCTTAAAATAGTGCAAAGATTGCAACTTTCTTTAAATGTTCAGCAATGTAACATTTTCTCTTCGCAAAATGTAAAAAATGTAGAACCAACCAGTGGAAAGAACTGGTTGGTACACTACAATGTTATGAAAAGGGTAGGTGACATATTGAGTTGCAGACAGTCACGGCAAAAAAACTTTTACCTATTGAGCCATCAGAAAAACTTTCTTCAGAAAAGAAAACATAAACAGATTCACACAGGCAAGCACACCTCATGCACACATGGCTGCCATCTCCAGCCAGTATGGCTTTCAGTCTGACCATTGCGGCTTGAGATAGCAATCATGTATGCATGATATGTGCTTGCTTTTGTGTATATGTGTGTATTTTCTTTTCTGAAGAAAGCATTGACCAAAAGTTCAATGGCAAAAGTCTTTACATTGTGCCTGTCTGCAAATCAATGTGTCATCTTTACGATGAATAGTAATCTGTGCTTTTCATAAAAATGTAGAATCCTATGACTATAATATCAATGTGTCACATTAGAATTGGTCAGCTCGTACAAATACCTGAGTGTAACAGTTTGTAGGCATATGACACAGCACCATCACGTAGGCTCAGGTATAGTTAAAGAAGGTGGCAGACTTTCCTTCATTGGTAGAATACTAGGGATGCTACAAAGGAGCTACTGTACAAAACACTTGTGTGACCAATGCTAGAATTTTGATGAAGTGTATGGGACACTGCCAAATAGGATGGTGGTGGTGGTTGTTGGGATGTTTAAGGGGGACTAAACAGCTAAGGTCATCAGTCCCCCAGCCAAATAGGACAAACAAAGGATATTGAATGTGTTACAGAGAAGGGCAGCACGAGTGATTTGACCCACGAGATAGTATCAAGGAGATGTTGAAGAAAGCGATCTGGCAAAAGCTTGAAATTAGATGCAAACTATGCCACAAAAGTCTACTTAGTAAGTTTCAAGATCCAGCTTAAGTGGTGAATTTAGGAATATGCTACAACGGGCTGTGTATTGTTCCTGTAGGGATTGCGAAGACAAGATTTGACTAATTACGGTGCATATGTAGGTGTTTTTAAAATCATTCTTCCTAAGCTCCATACATGAATGGAACAGGAAAAGGCCCCAATAACTGGTCCAGAGAGAGGTACCATTTGGCATGGTGTATATGTAAGCAAGTGACATGATCATTTCAAGTATGAGAACACTTCTATGTGGAGTCAAAGAACATCTGTTGGTTATTATTAGTATACTATTGCTTGACAGGTAAGGTGATTCCTTTTACTTTGTAGATAATATAAATGGATAGATAAAAACTCTACTCACCAAACTGTGGCAGGAAAACACAAACACAAAAGGATTTAAATTTTACAAGCTCCCAGAGCCAGTGGCTCCATCTTCTGGCAGAAGAGTTGAAGGCGAAAGAAGAGGGGTGAAGGAAACGGAATGGAAAGGCTTAGGAAAAGGGGTGCAGTTCAGAAAAGTCACCCAGAACCTCGGTGAAGGGGAGACTTACTGGACAGGATGAGAAAGAAAGACTGATTGATGGGGACTGCACCAGACAAAATTTGAAAACCAGAAAGCCAAAACGTGGGAGACAGAGTAATATCCAAGACAGAGATTACTACTAAAACATCGTGCATGTGTTAATAAGAGTGAAAAGCTAAGTGCATTGTACGTAACAGAGGTGGAAGGGGAGATGGCAAAAAATAGACAAATCAGAAAATGAAATATGTAGGAAACTAAAATGGAGTGAAGAAAGAAGTAGTTATTGTGAACAACTATTGAGACAAAAGGAATTATCATAAATTAAAAATGAAGACCAGGTACATGATGAGAACCGAGGACATGTTGTAGTGCTAGTTCCCACCTGTAGAGATCTGAGGGAAGAATTCAGATGCTGCATGTGGTGAAACAGGCACCGAGGTCATGACTGTCATGTTGTACAGCATGCTCTGCAACGGGCTATTGTGTTTTGCGTGTATGCACCCTCTGCCTATGCTTATTCATCCTCACTGATAATTGGGTGGTAGTCATGCTGATGTAAAAGGCCGAACAGTGTTTACATAACAGCTGGTATATGACGTGTCATTTTCACAGTTGTCTCTTCCTTTGAGAGTATATGTTTTGCCAGTTACAGACCTGGAATAGGTGGTAGAAGGAGAGTGCACCATTTTGCAGTGGGTGCAGTCACAGTGGTAGGAGCCATATGCTAGGGAAATGGGTGCAGAAGGAGCATAGTGTCTGACAAGGATGTTGCAGAGATTGGGAGGGCGACGAAAAGCTATTCTCGGTGTGGTGGGCAAAATCTCAGACACAATGGATCTCATTTCAGGGCATGATTTTAGGAGTAGCTGATTGATACATTCAAGACGAGTGGTGCATTCTGAAGTTGTCTTTTGGAGGGATCAGCAGTACCAGGATTGGATGTGATGGCCCGGGAAATCTGCTTTTGTACTAGGCTGTTGGGACAATTATGTCCACTGAAGGCTGAATTGAGAGTGGTGGTGTATTGCTATAAAGAGTCAGCATCCAAACTAATATGTTTGCCTCAAGTGCCAAGGCTGTATGGGAGGGAACGTTTGACGTGGAAAGGATGGCAACTGTGAAAATGTAAGTACTGTTTTTTGTTATTAGGTTTGATGTGAATGGAAGTGTGCAACTGGCCTTCGGTGCGGTTGAGAACAGCATCAAGGAAAGTGGCATGGGATTCGAAATAGGATCATGTGAAATTTAATTTGGAGAAGGTATTTAGAGATTCCAGGAATTTTAACAGGTCAGCCTCACCATGAGTCCATACGGCAAAGATGTCATCAATGTATCTAAACCAAATGTGGGACTGAAGGCTTGTGGATCCCAGGAAAGCCCCTCCAAGCAACTCATGAAAATACTGGCGTAGGAAGGAGTCAGCCTGGTTCCCATGGACATACCCCTGATCTGTTTGTATGTCTGCCCCTCAAAGATAAAGTAATTGTTAATAAGTACAAAGTGGATTAAGTTGAGCAAGGAGGATGTGAAAGGCTTGGAATCAGGTGAGTGTTGACTGAGGAAATGTTCATTAGCAGACAGATCATGTATGTGGGGGATGTTGGTATAGAGGGAGGTTGCATCAATAGAGACAAGCAAGGTGTGTGGCGGAAGTGGGACAGGCACGGATTTTAGACAATCCTGGAAATGGTTGGTATCTTTAATATAAGAGGGAAATCTTTGTACTATGGGTTGCAGGTGTTGATATGTATACGTTCTGTGGGCGCTTTGAAGCCAGCAAAGTGTAGGATGGCCAGTATGATTGGGTTTGTGGATCTTAGGAAGAAGGTAAAAGGTGAGGGTGTGTAGTTTGGGTGGGTTAAGAAGTTCTATGGATTGGGGTGTGAGTCCTTGTGAGGGGCATGAGGTTTTCAGGAGGGACTGCAGGTCAGTTTGAATCATAGGGATGAAATCTTGATGGCAGATGATGTATTTACAGACTGCTGGCATAGAGAGTACTCCCGTCAGTCAAGTTCCACAATGTTAAGTCCCATAGTGCTAAGAGCCATTTGAACCTTTTTTTTTAGAGTGAAGCTTCAGCAGCACTTGGAGAATATGTTTTCTCCAAGTAACAAAGAATTACTTACGTTTGATTGATCATTTCCAGAAGTTTTTCTTTCATGGTGTAATTTGTCTTATCTCACAAGTGGAACTGTGATGAAATTTGGGCATTCATGTGTTGTTCACAGTGTGAACCTTATAATGCACATGAAGATTCAGGAAGCACATTGCTAAAGTATGGATGATATGTTTTCTAAAATTTCATAGAGTTGTGGGTGTATTGTCGTGGAGTGAATAATGTGTTGCCCTTGTCCACTGCAATCATTAACCTGTTGAAATCAACACACATTTGGCTATAATTTTTTTCACAGTTATTTTGGTGGTTTATTTTCAGCTGAAATGTGTATGGTCAGCACATTATTATTATTATTATTATTATTATTATTATTATTATTCCCAAACCACTTTGAAGCTCTCATAGTGTTTGTTGAGCTAAATTTCTGGTACTGTACCTTCTTCAAGTTGTTTCATATTTTTCCTGCTCACATCAACAACACCTGTAGCATTTGGTGTTCTTCCATGCACATACTGGATTTATGGACTAATTGTCAACATTTAATTATATTGAGCTTGTGGAGCATGGTCCCTGGGATTTGGAAAAAAGATGATGTAGTGATGTAGATTTTATTGAAGTAATCAATATAATAGAGGGAAACATTCCACGCGGGAAAAATATATTTAAAAACAAAGATGATGTGACTTACCATACGAAAGCGCTGGCAGGTCGATAGACACACAAACAGACACATACACACAAACATTAATTTAAAAAAAGCCTAAAAAAGTAGACTTTTCTGTTGAAAATACTCTTCAGTGGAATAGAAGAAGTTGACCAACAGGAAGTTTTTTTAGTTTAGTCTTATCATATAGTGTGTCTTCTTCCAAAAATGTTCTACATCTTAATATACATGTACTACACAAGCCACTGTACAGTGTGTGGCATTGTGTACTTCATACAAATATTTATTTTCTGTCCTGTTCCTCTCGCATATTGAGTAATGGAACAATTAATCTGTATGGCTCTGTACCACCTAATCTCTCGTATCATTTTCAAATATTTCCTAAGCAATATCTACATTGGTAGCAGCAAAATTGTCACACAGTCTTCCTTTAATGCTTACTCCAGTTTTATACAACAGGATTGTGCTAGAACAACTTTGCATTCCATTCCAAGATAGCTGTTCAGGTTTGTCAACCAACTGTGTTAGCTTTGGACTCTGTCGATCTACTACAGTCGTATGTGTCAACCTCTGAATTTGTTTTGTATATGCTGTTATTCATCTTTGATAAGGACTCCGAACATCAGAGCAGTACCGTAAAAATGGTAGCACTACCATTTTGTATGTGATTGCCTTTACAGGTGACCTGACCAAAACCACTTCCAACAAATTAACAAACCCTAACATTGGTTTAATTTACTCATCTCCTCTGTCCTAGCTTCTTACTATTAGCCCCTAATATTTAAATTATTTGGCACACTTCATCTGTTCACCAAAAAACTTCTCCCAGTGTTCTGTCACTATACAGCACATCTTCCTCAAATAATCTACCACAATTACTATATCACTTTGTGTCAGTATAAATAAATGAAATCTCATATAAACCTAGTTTTTCGATCTCTCAGACTAAATATTTGTATGGCAAATAATTTTAGAGAGAATAATCAATTTGAAAGAACAAAAGGAAATTTTTATTAGTACAGGGTTTTAGAACGAGAGCTGTCCTAAACTTTCCTCAAAGATACAAAAATGACCTTACTCTTGTACTTTTCGTCATCTTCAGTTGAAATGCTGTTATTGTAAAAATATTGCATCAGGAATGACAATAACACATAATACAATGCATTATTTCATCAGGCATTATTTCCTCTAAAAGATGTTTTGAGGAGGTAATCCTTTTTATCAATATCCAGAATTAACCAATCTTTAATTCTTGTCACAAAAGATTATGGAAAGTAATTCAAAATGGATGTAATGATTACAAATCGCTAAAGCTCGGTAATGCGTAGTTATACATATCAGTAAGATTTTCAGAGAATGTTCATAACTCTTCGTCACAATTACAACATCTAAGCAATAATCCGTTTTGCTTCTTATATTCTGTAGGATATGCGGGAATCATCAATGTGAGCATATTAGAAACGAGTATTTGGAGTTCTGGATTTTGGGCAAACGAGGTACTTATACAAGGTTTTCCTCCTGGTATTAGTAGATTTGTGCTTGCTGTAGCAATCACTTCAACCTCATCAATGGTTGAAGTGATTACTATAGCAAGCAGAAATCTGCTAATACCAGTATCCGAAGGCTAGCGACTGTTTTGACCTGAACCGAGGTGGAATCTTCCAATATGTCGGTCAGGGGCCTGAAGATGGTGTAGTAAATCTCCAAAACTGGTATCCAAATAAAATAAGTTTGGAAACTAGATGGCTGAAAGTTGTTTGATTTGGCATCTTATAGAAAACTGTACCATCCACATTTTCATCATTAGAGCATTCATGTATCTGGTTGCTGCTACTTGTTGCTTCATTGTTCTGTATAGGTTTGATGGAGTAAGTATGAAGTGTGCGCTTACTATTGTGCTACTCGACGGAGTGGCAGTAAGGTACTAATTAAATTCGAAAGAAAGAGAGAGACGATGGTGTGAACTTTCGCCAAGTGGTGTGGTGGTACAACCAACTCCACTAAATGAAAACGTAGGCTGCTGCAAACTGCATGTTCATGTGAAGTCGCCTTCTAGCAATTCAGTCGTGGATGATGAAGATGGCTCTTCCATTGTGTATTCGCCATTTGGTGTTGTTGGATTTTGAATTTGAGTTGTACAGTATTCACTAATCACACAGTTTTTATAACATAATGTATTTACCTCCACTCTACAAAAGGAACTACTGCAAAATCATAAATAATTTTTTATGTTCTTACAAGGCTTAATGTATTGTCATCATGAATATAAACTGTTCGTATGATTCGATAAATTCAGACGGCACAACAGTTAAACATTGAATGACACCGTTGTTTCGTTGTATCATCTGACAATGACATTTTGTCAGCAGGCATTCACCATGCAATGTGAAATTCACAAGTCTCTTGTAAATAAACAGCTCTCTATTTGGACTCTGCTGCTCTTCATTAAAAATCCAGTTTTACAACTGTGTCCTGCCTCCACCTCACCCTTTAAAAAAAGATTATATCACAGCCAGTTGTTTTCTTTCTTTTCAAGTTGTACCTTTGCATACTGACAGAAAAATACTGACATGTTTTCATGGCACCGGAAAACCAGCTGCCTCGTAGCAACTTTCGGTAAGTGACCACTAAAGAATACAATCGTGGTCACGAATACAGTTTCCCAATAAGGTTTTACTATACTTCGGAACAGTGTCACGACACACGAATGTACAAACGTGGCGTTGGTGTCTCGTTATCAACCTGTTAACAGCAGTTATGGGACAACCGACTTGTTTAACCAAGGTTTTTACAACTCTTTGGCCAGTCAATTGTTTTTTTCGTTCAGTCATTTTTTCAGTCGAATGAAACTAGTCTCTGTGATCATATCAGTTGTATGAAACTGTCGACACACTCTCCAGATTTGAATGGTTTCACTTGATATGAGACAAGAGACTGACACAATTCTCTGACTTTTACGACAGTTACATGAATGTTTGCACTCAGTTTCTGGGTTTGAGTGATTTTGTCTACATACTTTTTCACCGCCTTCGGTTATTCATGAACAATGGCAAGGGTTGCCAACATGTTGGGGAAACAAATAACGTACCTCATTTCAAGGAGAGGCGAATAAAAAGTAATTTTGAAAAAGAAGTAACACCTCAACAAAGGTATGGCATATAGTAGACCCATTGTGGTTTGTTCAATACCTTATCAACAAAATAAACATAATTCCTTCTCAAAACAAGAACTATTTTTGTTACAAAAAATCATTATAAAACAAAGCAGGCTCTCTCCTAAGTGTACATATTGAAAACAAAAATAGTGACGATCTTAATCTCATCATGATGATTATCAGTCTTTAGTGGTGAGTACTGTCCTCTCCGCACACGGATGAGTTCTTCCACACTGCGAGGCATGCTCTGGATGATAGCATCTAGTTTATCTTACGGTATGCGGTCCCATTCCTCAGTGGTATCTGCAGGGAAATCCTGAAGATTGTTTGTGGATTCGGATGCTGTGCAGTGACCACCTTCAACAGGTCCCATGCATGCTCAGTTGCATTCATGTTTGGGGACTATGCTGGCCAGTACATTCGGTTACTGTTGCATCTTTGAAGATACCGAGATACTGTCAGAGTACGGTGCGGTCATGAGTTGTTGTAGGCTAGGATGTAGTTGTCACCGACTTCACATCTGTACGCCCTTAATCGTTTGTAGGTTTTCTTGGAGGCGTCAGGGAGCAGTCAGATTGCGGTAGATCGGAATTAGAGGGGTCCACCATCCATGATTATTGCCGCCCAGAACGTTACATCCTGCAAACGGATGAACTTCCTGGACGTATCGGCGTCCCTTGTGTCATCTAGCACTTCTCCAAACCCTAACATGTCTAGTGTCTGGTCGCAAACCAATTCTAGTCTTGTTAGCAAACATGACATTTCTCCAGTCTGCAATGATCCAATGTTGGTGTGCAAGAGCCCAGTTCCTTCGATTGTGTTGGTTCCGTTGGTCAGTTCAAAACTTGTCATTGGTCTTCTGGAAGGAAGACCACTCCGACGCAATCTTCTACGCAGGTGTTTGGTCTGAGATACAAATCTCTGTTGCCTGGGAGAAGTCATTGCCAAGTTTTCTGGAAGTTGATGTTGGGTGCCTACGAGCCGACTGTTGCAGGAAACTATCCTGTATTGGTGGTGTTATACGAGGACGACCACTGCAAGGTCTATCGTTCATATTTCCCGTTCCTCTGTAGTTTCTCCGCACCTTAGACACACCACTTTGGGTAACATGTAACCGAGCAGCAACATCTTGTTGTGTATGACATGCTGAAAGTTAAGCCGCTATCCTGACTCTACCAAAGTGTTGTATGTGTCTATGTGGGGCATGTTACTGCAGTGATGAACACAGACTGAGTGAAGCAGTTGTTGATGGTGCACTGCTAGCGGTTTGTCACTGCTGCAGCGGTATGTTTGCGTTACTGGGAAACATTCACAAAGCATACCCGGAGTGAACACCGTCCAGTTTTTTTTTTAATGTGTGGGTTCTAAATGGATAATGCATGAATTGCTTAGACCAATAAGTATTGTCGACTACATTGTACCATAGTATTCCAAAATTTTGTTGAGCCTTAAATTTTAAAAATTATGTATTTATTTACTTAAATAAGAATTTTACATTCATTTTTGAATGGTTTTAAGAGGTTACTAACTGGTGCTACGTTATCACTCAGTGTACAATAATACACGGTACCAATATGTTCCAAGAAGCCACATGCGAAAATACAATTTCTCAGTGGGTCATACCTCGGATTCTGTCGATCACAGAGAAAAGGGGACAGGTGCTCTGGATAACACTTGGGCTAGCAACCATTTGTATACCTATCGGAAGAGCGGGCATGCTAACATAATTGTCTCGAATTCCGCGGCCAGAGCCTGTTGACATAAAAGTTTTCTGAATGTGGTACCCGCCGTAATGTAAAAAAAACAAAAAGCATTTACTGAAGAAACTGACATTTCGACCACTTCTGCAGTGGCCCCCTCCTAGGTCTACTGGTTGTGAATACCCCGAAGGAGGCCATTGTAACCGTGGCCGAATTGTTGATTTCTCCAGTATAGTTTTCCTTTATATTATGATGCGGTACCATACTCAGAAACTTTTATGTCATCTGGCATGCTGTAGCTATAATATAGCACTGGATCGAAACTGAAACCTTTCGCACTTCCCCCAGCCCAAGCAAACTGAGCAAATCGTAGCAGAATGAACACTTTTAAAATAAGTCCAGCGACAAACGCACGATGCTCACTGGACCACTGCTCCATGGCAACTGAAACTGCCTCGAATAACGTCGAGGACACCGCGCTCCGCACGACTGCCATACTGTGCACGAATGAAAACCGTCAGGTATTTCTGCCGCTCCCTGTAAAAGTACCATTTGTTCTTAGGCGGTTCTTGAGCAAACCCCGATAAAACCATCGTTTTTGGGTACCGGTACCTAAAGTACTAATTGTGGGGGATGGCCTCTAGAGGTTCAGAGTCACCGCACGTACGCAGAAAACAACGAAAACTGGTTTTTAACCATTTTTCCACCATCGGCCGCAATTATCTAAGTAACTATCCATAGCAAACGGCTCAAACTTTAACTGTACATTCTTTAGACTTTTATCTAGAAACACTGTTTTCCCGTTTTCGAAAATCTTTTACCATCATCAAGATACACTCGAAAAAAAACATAATTTTTGGGTCCAAAAAGTATCAATTATGGTACTGGCAGCTTTTATAATTGCTATTCATGGCATCATCATCAACACTTCGTCTTTCATACTTGAAAGTTAGTGACCCATCACACCATCATGTTAATAGTCTGTCTCCATCTTTCTCAGTCTTCTGTATCTCGGTGTAGCAGACCCCATGTTCGGTGTGTCTTCCCTTTCAACTGGTCCATCCGTTGCCTCGATGGAGTTCCCTGCAATCTTTGCCCGTCGATTTTGGCTAGGATGATCATCATTTCCAAGTTACCCTCTTGTCGCCGAACTATGTGACAGAACAATTGCAGGATTCTCTGAAACAAATACTGAACAAATTATTCATCACCCTGAGTTATTGAAGGATTGATTTGTTGGTCCGTTTGTCCATCCATAATGTTGCCAGCAACCTCCTATATATGTCCACATTTCAAACGCACCAATTCTTTCGCTGCTCCCTTCAGTTATTGTCCACGTTGCAGCAACTTAAAAGAAAACTGGAAACACCAGGGATTTGAGCACTTTCAATTTAGTATGTCGAGTTGGGGCGCAGTCTTTCCAAATCACTGTCAGCTTCGGTGCAGCATCTCTATCCAGAACAATAATTTGTATTTCGTATTTCCTCTTTCTGAACCACTTAGCCCAGGTAGGAAAAGTGATCAACTTCGTATTCTGATAGAGGTGAGTCACTACCAGCTACTGAAATACTGTCAGTTTAATGATTGTGGTCTTTTTCTTGTTAACTGACTGTCCAGAATTCTCATTTTCTCTATTAACTTTATCCGGTAGTTCCTTCATTTCCACTTGTGATTCTGCGTGCAGTGTTGTGTCATCAGCAAGTCTTAAATTACTGATTCTTCGGGTTCTAATTCGGTCTCATCCGTCAAGCCATAACATATTCTCCATAGATGTTAAATGGAACCGGTGACAGAATGCACCCCCTGTCTAATTCCTTTACATACATGGTTAAAGAGGGCTTGAAATGGTTTAGTCTGGTCTGATTATTGCCTGGCTATCAGAGTAGATATATCTGATGAGGGGAAGAGACTGCTCAGGAACGCCCATCTCTGTTAGTGCGCTCCACAGTTCTTTCCATCAAACACAGTCGAAAGCCTTGCTATAGTCCAAGAAACAAAGAACTAATGGGGTATTGAATTATGTACGCTTTTCAATTAGCTGTCTGACATTGACGTATTCCTTTATTACCCATAAACCCAGCTTGCTATGATGGTATTTCTTTATCCGAGTAGGTCCTCAGACGTTCATGGATGACATTTAGAAGAATCTTGCTGGCATATGAAATAATGAAGTGGTTCTGTAGTTCTCACAACACTGTACGTTTCAATTCTTAATGAAAAGGACATCATCAGGACCCAGCCGTCTATCCATGTTCGTTATTCCATGTGCTGTTACGTATTTCATGCGTGATTTGCAAACCCATATCTCCAGATGCTTTCGTCACTTCAGCAGTAGTAAGATCATGTCCAGGTGCTTTTTTATTTTTGAACTTAGCTATAGCGTATCGGACTATTTATTTAAGATGTTAGGTTCCTTCTTTACTAGAATGTTTGCATGACCAAGTTTTCCATGTTTATCCCTGTACAACTCGTTGCAGTATGTTTTCTTCTGATCAGCAGCTAGTTCTATATTGGTTAGACATGTGCCATCTTCTGTAACCGTGTTCTTGGTTTGAAATATCTTGTTTGATTCTCTATTTTTTTGAGTATGCAGCAAATCTCATTGAAATGCCCTAATTTCTCAGTTCTCTTACGTTTCATTCATAAAATTATTCGTCTCTCTTTGGCAGCTTCTTTGCATTGACGCCCATAACTTGGGGTACTGCACAGTTTCCAGTACTCCTCTCATCTTCCATACTTTTCTGTCCTTTATGATTGATAGTTTCATTAGTAGGCCATTTATTTTCATTATTCACTTTTTTTGCTATCCTTAACTACGTCTTCATCAATTTTAACTAATGCATGTTTCAAGAAATTACAGTTCTCCGCAGCTGTATTATCTGACTGATCGGTCAAAAGTACTGTGTTTCACTCGACTACTAAAAATTTCAATTTCAGCCTTTTGCTCTTGTCTTCTTGTTTTGGAGGTATCCCTTTACCTTTCTACAGTTCCATTCATAGTTCTAAACATAGATACTGATGGTCAAAACTACAGTCGGCATGAGAAAGAGTCTTAAATGTTTTTAGCGAACAGTGTCCATCGTAACCAATCAAAGAATACTTAAGGGGCTCCGGAACGCCCTATACTTGCACTGTTAAAATAACGCTTATAAATTACATCTTTCCTCACAAAGTATTTGAGGTAGAAAGTTGAACTTTTTACAGATTATTTATTGGAATATGGGCTACAACTTAACACAGGGATTTTACAAAATTTTAGTTCAGTTATTAAAGATGATTTTTTTTCAATTGTAATGAAAATTCACAACATTTTTTTGCAATTTTTTATTTATATATTCAAAAATATACAGTTTTTTGGAAAAAGGCTGTGTTAAATTATGCAGAAGGTACTGTGTAACATTTACTGAAAGTTTGAAACAAATATGTTTGGAAGATCCTTAGAAAACATGTAATTAGTATGAGAAAATAAAAGTTTTGGGAATCGAGCGACAAAGATTGGATTAACTTTTTAGTGCATTCCAGGTCCATAGGATGGATTATCTTCATCCTCTGCAAACTCCTCCTCCAGCTTCCTCTTGTTCCTCCTCCTGTTTACTCTTGCTTGTATTTCTAGACTCTTTACAGCCCTGTCTGCAGCCCGAAGGCGTTCCTTGTCTAAAGCAAGCATCGCTCGTTGTTGTGTTCGTAGATTTAGCTACCATTTTCTTCAGTTGCAGTTACTGCAACACTGTTCCAAAAGGTGGTCATGTATGAACACTTATCACATTTCAGTTGTATTTCACTAGCAAGTCCTACGTGCTTTATTATGGAGAGTTCCAGACCAACTTCACTACAGTGAATACATCTTACACAGTTTGAAAAAATTCCTTTGAGAACCGACGTATCAAATATTTCATTCACATCCGATTTGCCCATAAAACATTCATAGTTTTCACTCATTGAACCAAGCTTCTTCTGTGAAGTATTTTCTTTCCCACTTTGACTGCTATGGGCAGGTGTACTTGAGAGGTTAGGTTCACTCACTTGGTTATCGTCTTTATTGTTTACAGTAATAACACATACCTTTGGCTTTCCAACATTTCTCCTTTTCTTAAAAGCCTTCAGAGGATTTCTAATAACTTTACTTTTACTCATTATTATACTTCAACAAAACAGAGACTCAAGAAACAGAATTAATTACGAATATTTTCGAGATAACGACAGAGTAAATAAACATGAAACAATCGACAATCACACAAGCGATATATATTGAACCATCACAGGTTAGCCACAACACATACTTTATCTCATATCACTAAAATGTACCTGATGAACACGGACGTTAATAATAACACCATTTGACAGCAGTTGAACAGAGCCACAGTGGGTCACGCCCACGTAGAACACATTTTAAAAATTTTTTAACATAGTTGTAGTCTTCGGAATTGAATAAATTATATATCTATTAAAAGGTAATAGTCTGCAGATTCAGAAAACGCAAAAAAGTAAAAATTGAACTTTTCATGATTGTTGAGCCTTTCCGGAGCCCCTTAACCTCATTAATTGTAAGTTCTACCTGGTGAGGTACAGGTGCAAAGTCTTCGTGGATGGTGTTAGAAACAGGTGCTGGTAATAACAAACTTATTTTCATGACATCTGAATCAGTCGATCTCCGCGATCATTTCTTTTGCCCAAACCCTGACAGCCAAGTACTTCGTTTTTTAAGAGTCTCATTTCCCTACCGTAGCATTAAAATCCCCTTGCACGATGGTAACTTTCTTTTTGGGTATTGGCGCAAGGAAGTTGGAAAGAGACTCATAAAATGCTTATAAATCTTCGTCATCAGCTGCTGAAGTTGATGCATATGCCTGTACGCATTTAACTTTCTAGGTCTAGTGCTAAATTTCGCTAGTATTACTCCGTCGCTGACAGGCATGTTTTCAGTCACTGCGGCGTTCCGTCACTTGCGTACTAACAAAGCAACGCCGTTCGTGGAATGTATGATGTGCCAGGAAAATATAATCTATTGCCATTAGCTTTTACGAAGTGCCCGCTGCATTTCCAGTGAATCTCTGCTAATCTTACAATACCGGTTTTAGATAGCTGGTGTTGCCTTTCCACATACTTTAATTGTTCAGCCTGGTGTAATCATTGTACATTTCAAGTCGAAATGGAACATGTGGGTGGTTTCCCGTTGTCTTCCCCTGTCTGTTGGAAATGTAAAGGAATAATCATGGTAAACCATCGAAATCCTTCAATATGTGTAATATTAATTGTAATATACACCTGAATTTTCTCCCTCCTCAGTTCCTACGCAGTGAAACAAATGCCCCATTTTTTAATTCTATGCAGATTACCTGTCATAACGGCTTCCACGGTAACAAAAATTAGATTTTCATCATTTCATGTAATTAATGACCGCATTTAAAAATTTAAACTGCTGTTATAATCTACTCATGAAGAAGTATAATCTGCTCATGGAGAGGTACACTATGTGATCAAAGTATCCGGACATCTGGCTGAAAAGACTTACATGTTCGTGGCGCCCTCCTTCAGTTATCCTGGAATTCAATACGGTGTTGGCCCAACCTTAGCGTTGAGGACAGCTTCCACTCCCGCAGGCATAGGTTCAATCAGGTGCTGGAAGGTTTCTTGGGGAATGGCAGCCCATTCTTCACGGAATGCTGCACTGAGGAGAGGTATTGATGTCGGTCGGTGAGGCCTGGCACGAAGTCGGCGTTCCAAAAAATCCTAAAGTTGTTCTATAAGATGCAGGTCAGGACTCTGTGCAGGCCAGACCATTACAGGAATGTTATTGTCGTGTAACTACTCCGCTGCAGGCCGTGCATTATGAACAGGTGCTCGATCGTGTTGAAAGATGCAATCGCCATTCCCAAATTGCTCTTCAACAGTGGGAACCAAGAAGGTGCTTAAAACATCAATGTAGGCCTGTCTGTGTTAGTGCCACGCAAAACAGCAAGGGTTGCAGGCCCCGACCATGAAAAACACGACCACAATACACCACCACCGCCTCCGAATTTAACTGTTGGCACTACACACGCTGACAGATTACGTTCACCGGGAATTCGCCATATCCACACCCGACCATCGAATCGCCACATTGTGTACCGTGATTCGTCACTCCACACAACGTTTTTCCACTTACACGAAGCGAGGCGTCGTTTGGCATTTACCGGCGTGATGTGTGGCTTATGGAGCAGCCGCTCGACCATGAAATCCAAGTTTCCTCACCTCCCGCCTAACTGTCATGGTACGTGCAGTGGATCCTGATGCAGTTTGGAATACGTAAGAGATGGTCTGGATAGCTGTCTGTCTATTACACATTACGACCCTCTTCAACTGGCGGCGGTCTCTTGTCAGTCAACAGACGAGGTTGGGCTGTACACTTTTGTGCTGTACGTGTCCCTTCAGGTTTCCACTTCACTATCACATCGAAAACAGTGGACCTAGGGACATTTAGGAGTGTGGAAATCTCGCGTACAGGCGTACGACACAAGTGACACCCAATCACCTGACCACGTTCGAAGTCCGTGAGTTCCGTGGAGCGCCCCATTCTGCTCTCTCACGACGTCTTAATGACTACTGAGGTCGCTGATATGGAGTACCTGGCAGTAGGTGGCAGCACAATGCACCTAATATGAAAAACGTATGTTTTTGGGGTGTCCGGATACTTTTGATCACATAGTGTGTGGTCTTGCGTTACAAGAATAGCACATACGGGAGTATTAAGCTTAGAAATTGTGTATATGTCTTGAGGCAGCGCAGCTCAAGGCCTGTGTATAATCCGGACTATATTCATCCAGTACTTGAGAATGAGACTACTTAGCGACTTTCAACAAAGCTTAGAAATAAATTTCGAACATCTGAAGCTGTTTTATACATGGGAGATCGATTCTTTAAAGAATCAGCGGCAGGTCTAACTGGTCCTGACTGTAGCTCTTTGATTTCAACTGATCCCTCATTTAACTGCGACAGTCTGTCTTAAAATAACGTAGTACAGCTGATTAGTTATGCAGTCACAGGTACTAAAGCGCTACTCGCTCCCAAAAGCAAGGACATGGGCTTCCTGCAAGCAGTCAAGCGTCTATCGTATTGCGTTCGTTTTCGCCGAGCATGTACATTGGGCCATTTTCATCGTCGGAGAAGTGCTACAGTAGATATATTTTGCTGATCGGAGATCCTCCCTGTGTCCTGCAGTGCTGCAGAAACAACTACCAGCTTGGCTTAGAAACAAATAATTCATTCTTAATATTTTCTTGAGGTGAAAGTTAAGTTTACAGTGTAACAAACGCCTAGTTTATCGTGTTTTCATCCACTTGGTCTGCATCGAAGAGAAATTATACATATTTCAAATCCTTCACAATTGCAATATCAGAATTTTCCAAGATATTGTGTAACGCTCACGTAAGTTCGTGATTGCGGGCACTAGTATCGAATCCACATTTGCATTCGTTTACGTGCTTTTCGGGGAAATGCAAACAAAAATATTTCAAAAAAACTTTAATGCTTAGTCCTCCTCAGTTTGTAAATATTTTTCAAAGGACATCTTATAGACAGCATGAAATGGATTTAAAATGATTGCCAGCCAAAGCGGTATTCGAATGTAAAACCATGCCAGTGGCATCTTATACAGAGGACAATAAAAAGTTCAATGCATATCGATATTTACATCATAACAATTGTGTATATAACAATAGAATCGTGAGTTTACTTACAGATTCTGTATTTCTGTAACAGTGACTTGCTTGTTAATTATACATTCTTTGTGATGTTCAAATCTATATTCATCTACAGGGTGTTTCAAAAATGACCGGTATATTTGAAACGGCAATAAAAACTAAACGAGCAGCGATAGAAATACACCGTTTGTTGCAATATGCTTGGGACAACAGTACATTTTCAGGCGGACAAACTTTCGAAATTACAGTAGTTACAATTTTCAACAAGAGATGGCGCTGCAAGTGATGTGAAAGATATACACTCCTGGAAATTGAAATAAGAACACCGTGAATTCATTGTCCCAGGAAGGGGAAACTTTATTGACACATTCCTGGGGTCAGATACATCACATGATCACACTGACAGAACCACAAGCACATAGACACAGGCAACAGAGCATGCACAATGTCGGCAGTAGTACAGTGCATATCCACCTTTCGCAGCAATGCAGGCTGCTATTCTCCCATGGAGACGATCGTAGAGATGCTGGATGTAGTCCTGTGGAACGGCTTGCCATGCCATTTCCACCTGGCGCCTCAGTTGGACCAGCGTTCGTGCTGGACGTGCAGACCGCGTGAGACGACGCTTCATCCAGTCCCAAACATGCTCAATGAGGGACAGATCCGGAGATCTTGCTGGCCAGGGTAGTTGACTTACACCTTCTAGAGCACGTTGGGTGGCACGGGATACATGCGCACGTGCATTGTCCTGTTGGAACAGCAAGTTCCCTTGCCGGTCTAGGAATGGTAGAACGATGGGTTCGATGACGGTTTGGATGTACCGTGCACTATTCAGTGTCCCCTCGACGATCACCAGTGGTGTACGGCCAGTGTAGGAGATCGCTCCCCACACCATGATGCCGGGTGTTGGCCCTGTGTGCCTCGGTCGTATGCAGTCCCGATTGTGGCGCTCACCTGCACGGCGCCAAACACGCATACGACCATCATTGGCACCAAGGCAGAAGCGACTCTAATCGCTGAAGACGATACGTCTCCATTCGTCCCTCCATTCACGCCTGTCGCGACACCACTGGAGGCGGGCTGCAAGATGTTGGGGCGTGAGCGGAAGACGGCCTAACGGTGTGCGGGACCGTAGCCCAGCTTCATGGAGACGGTTGCGAATGGTCCTCGCCGATACCCCAGGAGCAACAGTGTCCCTAATTTGCTGGGAAGTGGCGGTGCGGTCCCCTACGGCACTGCGTAGGATCCTACGGTCTTGGCGTGCATCCGTGCGTCGCTGCGGTCCGGTCCCAGGTCGACGGGCACGTGCACCTTCCGCCGACCACTGGCGACAACATCGATGTACTGTGGAGACCTCACGCCCCACGTGTTGAGCAATTCGGCGGTACGTCCACCCGGCCTCCCGCATGCCCACTATACGCCCTCGCTCAAAGTCCGTCAACTGCACATACGGTTCACGTCCACGCTGTCGCGGCATGCTACCAGTGTTAAAGACTGCGATGGAGCTCCGTATGCCACGGCAAACTGGCTGACACTGACGGCGGCGGTGCACAAATGCTGCGCAGCTAGCGCCATTCGACGGCCAACACCGCGGTTCCTGGTGCGTCCGCTGTGCCGTGCGTGTGATCATTGCTTGTACAGCACTCTCGCAGTGTCCGGAGCAAGTATGGTGGGTCTGACACACCGGTGTCAATGTGTTCTTTTTTTCATTTCCAGGAGTGTAGAAGACAACGCAGTCTGTGGGTGCGCCATTCTGTACGTCGTCTTTCTGCTGTAAGCGTGTGCTGTTCACAACGTGCAAGTGTGCTGTAGACAACATGGTTTATTCCTTAGAACAGAGGATTTTTCTGGTGTTGGAATTCCACCGCCTAGAACACAGTGTTGTTGCAACAAGACGAAGTTTTCAACGGAGGTTTAATGTAACCAAAGGACCGAAAAGCGATACAATAAAGGATCTGTTTGAAAAATTTCAACGGACTGGGAACGTGACGGGTGAACGTGCTGGAAAGGTAGGGCGACCGCGTACGGCAACCACAGAGGGCAACGCGCAGCTAGTGCAGCAGGTGATCCAACAGCGGCCTCGGGTTTCCATTCGCCGTGTTGCAGCTGCGGTCCAAATGACGCCAACGTCCACGTATCGTCTCATGTGCCAGAGTTTACACCTCTATCCATACAAAATTCAAACGCGGCAACCCCTCAGCGCCGCTACCATTGCTGCACGAGAGACATTCGCTAACGATATAGTGCACAGGATTGATGACGGCGATATGCATGTGGGCAGCATTTGGTTTACTGATGAAGCTTATTTTTACCTGGACGGCTTCGTCAATAAACAGAACTGGCGCATATGGGGAAGCGAAAAGCCCCATGTTGCAGTCCCATCGTCCCTGCATCCTCAAAAAGTACTGGTCTGGGCCGCCATTTCTTCCAAAGGAATCATTGGCCCATTTTTCAGATCCGAAACGATTACTGCATCACGCTATCTGGACATTCTTCGTGAATTTGTGGCGGTACAAACTGCCTTAGACGACACTGCGAACACCTCGTGGTTTATGCAAGATGGTGCCCGGCCACATCGCACGGCCGACGTCTTTAATTCCCTGAATGAATATTTCGATGATCGTGTGATTGCTTTGGGCTATCCGAAACATACAGGAGGCGGCGTGGTTTGGCCTCCCTATTCGCCAGACATGAACCCCTGTGACTTCTTTCTGTGAGGACACTTGAAAGACCAGGTGTACCGCCAGAATCCAGAAACAATTGAACAGCTGAAGCAGTACATCTCATCTGCATGTGAAGCCATTCCGCCAGACACGTTGTCAAAGGTTTCGGGTAATTTCATTCAGAGACTACGCCATATTATTGCTACGCATGGTGGATATGTGGAAAATGTCGTACTATAGAGTTTCCCAGACCGCAGCGCCATCTGTTGTTGAAAATTGTAACTACTGTAATTTCGAAAGTTTGTCTGCCTGAAAATGTACTGTTGTCCCAAGCATATTGCAACAAACGGTGTATTTCTATTGCTGCTCGTTTAGTTTTTATTGCCGTTTCAAATATACCGGTCATTTTTGAAACACCCTGTAGAAAGCATGGAACCAAGTGGATATTTAAATTAGAATTTAAATAGGTATGTGGCTGTATACTTTCCAGATGAACATCGATTTGAACATCACGAATAGTTTATAATTAACACAAACATCATTGATATATAGAGTGTAACGGGTGTAAGTGCAGATATTTCTGTTCGTGACTGACAAGGAGTGTGGTGAAAGAGGACCCCTAACACCTCAAGTGGTTAAAATATTAGGACGCACTACTCGGAAAATCCCGGGAAAAATCAATCCAAAGTTTATTAGGTGCCTTATGAGTATAAAATGTTAGTCCAGTGCCGACCCGCCGTCTGGGCTACATGGTTAGCGCTCGAATCCTTACGCCAGAGCCGGCTGCGGTGGCCGTGTGGTTCTGACGCTGCAGTCCGGAACCGCGGGGCTGCTACGGTCGCAGGTTCGAATCCTGCCTCGGGCATGGGTGTGTGTGATGTCTTTAGGTTAGTTAGGTTTAAGTAGTTCTAAGTTCTAGGGGACTTATGACCTAAGATGTTGAGTCCCATAGTGCTCAGAGCCATTTGAACCCTACGCCAGACGTCTCGGGTTCGATTCCTCCTGCGGCACTTTTTTTCTTCTGTTGCTTGCAAAATTTCAGTCCATTGTTACAGAAGAATCGTGAAATTAATTCCCGGGAAGATTGTATAAAAATTCATTCTATAATTCACCGTCAATTATCGTCACCAATATTCCGAGACATGATTCAATATGCCTGGTTTGCCTCAAAATCATCAGAAACTCAAAACATTTTCGTAAATGTTAACGGGGCATGTTTTTGTACAGATTTATTGCAAACGCCCTGTGACTGAAAAAAAAATCTGCCTTTATATGTTGTGCAAGATGTTGCAAAAATTATTGCTTTGTTTGTTTTTACGATAATTACCACTGCAGTTCTTGTTTATAATTATTATATGTATAAAAACTAAATGTTTCCCAATCGACTTTGTTATTCTGATTAAAAGCCCAATGTTTCCCCTCATATAATTTACAATTAAAAATGGAAAACCCTCCGCCATGAATTGTGTTGTTGGACAAAAAGAAAATAATTTTTATTCAATAATGTAACTAATTTGTTAAAGATAATGTAGGTTTGGGAAACTTTCTGAATAATTGGTGGAATAACAAAAGAAAATGAAACAGATGAAAAAAAAGTTCTGGTGAAGGAATCGAACCCGAGACCTCTGGCGTAAGACTCCGAGGTCCAAACATCTAGGCCAGACGGCGGCTCGGCAATGGACTAACATTTAATACTCATAAGGTACCTAAGAAACTTTGGATCGATTTTTCCCGGGATTTTCCGAGTAGTGCGTCCTAATATTTTAACCACATGAGGTGTTAAGAGGTCCTCTTTCACCACACAAAATTTCGGACAAATCCCCGACCCCACGGTCGTGCCGTCTCCTTGTGAGAGCGATGTACTGAACAACATTATACCAAACTTTGCGCCATTTGCACACTAAAATTGTGCCTATTTTAGATTGCTTGTACCTCCAAGTATGTGTGGCAAGAACAAGCCATTAATGATTATTTTCCTCTAAGCAGGAGGTCAGGTGCTGTATGGACGTGTGCACCCAAATGATTAGTCTGTACTGACAGGCGTAGTAGTGCAGTTACGACCATGCAAAAAACATCAGGCCGTAAAGGCTGTGACATGTTTGTGGGAAGACTCTTCGACACAGCGGAGAAAACAATCAACACACTGATAATGTGTGTACTTATTAAGGTACCACATATGAAAGTATTTGCACTTGTATCTGTAACACCATGTGTACATAAGTAAACTTATGTTTCTGCTGTTATGTATACATCTGCTATGTCGTAGATTTCGATGTGGATAAAATTGTTTGTTGTCTTCTGTATAACATGCCACTAACAGTGGGTTGTACACTAATACCTGTATGGCTAGTAAACAGTTAAATACAGCACGTGGTGTTTACAAGATAGCCTTTAACAAAGATATTTCAGTATTTCTCCCAGTAGAAGTATTTTGTTCCAAAAATTCATACCCAGGTGTTTCGCTTAACATTGCTTGATGATTGTGCAGTTGTATCTATGAATTTCGATGTTTCGGTACCGATTACATTGTGTCATTTTAGGTACAGGCCCCCGTTCGTCTCTTTTTTTCCATCCTAGCTAAAATGCAAATGCTCCAGCAAATATTACCTGCTTCAACCGTGATATGAGGCAAGCTACAGGACTTTCATGTTTGTGTAGATATAGTGTGATTAAATTTTCTCAAATGGTGCCAGAAGATTTTTATTGCTACAAACAGGTGAAAAGTGGATTGAGGTAAATACTCTCTTCTTATGTCGAGAAAGCGCGAAATACGATGATCGAGACGCATCCAGGTTAGCGAAAAGAGAGTAACCAATCCCAAACAGGCAATTTTAATTTCCAGCGGAACAATCAGGGCACCCAAGCGCATAAACTGTAGAAGTCGACCCTATCTCATCCAAGTTTCCGCAACGAAACTCGCCTCGAAACCTGGCCGAAAATACCAAAGAGATTCTGGTCATATGTAAAGTATGCTAGCGCCAAAGACACAGTCAGTGTCTTCTCTGCGCGATATAACAAGGGAAATACTATCGATATCAGTGCTGCTAAAGCAGAGTTGCTAAACACAGCCTTCCGAAATTCCTCCACCAAAGACGACGAAGTAAATGTTCCAGAATCCGAATCAAGAACAGCTGCCAACATGAGTAACTTAAAAGTAGCCATCCTCTGGGTAGTGAACACAAGCGGCTTGTATTCAAATTGCGTGCTTACGGAATATTGTCTCAGTAATGTGACTGGATTCGTGATTTCCTGTTAGAGAGGTCACAGTCCGCAGTAATTGAAGGAAGGTCATGGAGTAAAACAGAAGTGATTTCTGGCGTTCCCTAAGTTAGTGTTATAGGCCCTTCGCTGTTCCTTACGTATATAAACGATTTAAGAGACAATCTGAGCGGCAGCTTAGGTTGTTTGCAGATGATGCTGTCGTTTATCATCCAGTAAAGTCATCAGAAGATCAAAACAAATTGCAAAACGATTTAGAAAAGATATCTATATTGTGCGGAAATTGGCAATTGTGACCCTAAATAATGAAAAGTGTGAGGTCGTTCACTTGAGTGCTAAAAGAAATCACTTAAATTTCGGTTACACGATACATCAGTCAAATCTAAAGGCTGTAAATTCAACTAAATACCTAGGAATTTCAATTATGAATATTTTTTATTGGAAAGAACACACAGAAAATGTTGTGGGGGCGAACCAAATACAGGGTTTTATTAGAACACTTAGAAGATACAACATATCTACTAAAGAGACTGCCTAACAACGCCTGTCCGTCCTCTTTTGGAGCACTGCTACTTGTTGTGTTATCCTTACCAGATAGGATTAACGGAGTTCATCGAGAAAATTCTGTGATGGGGGGCACGTTTTGTATTATCGAGAAATAGGGGAGAGAGTGTCACTGACACGATACATGATTTGGGGTGGACATCACTAAAACAAAGGCGTTTTTCATTGCGGCGTGATCTCACGAAATTTCGGTCACGAACATTGTCCTCCGAAAGCGAAAACATTTTGTTGACGCCGACCTACATAGGGAGAAACGATCATCATAATAAAATAAGGGGAATCAAAACTCTCACGGAAAGATATAGGTGTCCGTTTTTTTCCGCACGCTGTTCGAGATTGGAATAATAAAGAATTATTGCGAAGGTGGTTCGATGAAATCTGTGCCAGGCAGTTAAGTGTAATGTGCAGAGTATCCATGTAGATGTAGATGAAGGTACCGTAGCGCAACCAATGACTGGAGAACTGTCGACGATGTCCCTGACGTTACGGTACGTATTGCATCACGTGACTGTGACGTCCAAGCAGGGGCACGCGTGTTGGCACGTGGCTCGAGTGCCGTCTCTTGATGCTGTTCGTGAGAAGCGTAAAAAAAATCTGGCACTCGAGTTCTCAGTGAGACCGCAAAGTCAAGCAGTACTTCTCCCGTGTCCATCACACCTCCGTGAAGGGAATGAGTAGGACAAAGCAGTGTCTCCCTGTAGGGGCCGTACATCACTACATATGACTAAATACAAAGACATTTAAGCAGTAAATCTTCCCTCGCCCCGTAAGCTAATAAAACAGGAAAAACCCCAAATGGGAATACCCTCTCTCATGCAGTTTACAGTGGTTTAACAGGATAGTGAGGAAAATATTTATATTGCCATATTTTTCACTCGAAGGAGCGTAGAGGGCTGAGATACGGCCTATTAAAGAGTAGTGGCTCTATTCAGCTAATTATCAGACAGGCTGATAGTGAGGCAGATGGAGGATCTCAACTGGGAATAAATTAGAGGGGCTTGCTAGGTCCGGCATTCGCTTTACAACCAACGGAAACCTCCCGAAAACCTTGGTAGGAACCGGAGGATTGGGACCATATTAATTTGTTCCTGGGACATCGTCATTCGTTGAGGACGTTGACCCGGCCAAAAATTAAAATGTTGTGTAAGTGAATATACTGTATGTTGTATGTGCATGTATGCGTTTCTGAACAGGGTGAAGTGTTGTGCGTGACGATATCCTTGTTGCGTTTATTCCTATTTATGGAGCATTGGGCAGCGTGGAGACAAATGTGTGACTGATCACACAAGTGACATCGAGAATATGTGCAACTGTCCAACACATCCAGTTGTCGATAATCAGCTGAAGGGAAGTACATGGGAGTAACCCAAAATGCTATGTAACAGCTAGCGTATGTAAAAAGTGTCAGGTTACTGAAATGATTTCGTGACTAAACGAAATGAAAGATGACACTGCTTGCATTAAAATAACCAGAGTGGTTGAAATTTTTAGCCAGCAGCTTCAAATGCCACCGTCATAGAAGTAAAGAACTTGATGTCCCCTTCTTTGGGAGTTTTTGTCCGGAGCCACTTCGAACTGCAGTACGTGGAAGTCACATTACATCTCTCTCTGGTGAATATTAAAGAAGTACTTTATATACACTGCGACCTCATGCATGAATGCGATTTGGATTGTCATATTTACATACCAGCTACTGGAAACGATAGCATCAGCGTGTGATATGAGGAGCTGAAACTATTTGAAACATACACAAATGCACGCTGTGTTGAATTCCATTACTAGACTTATCTTGGTGCTACAATTTTCGATGGTAACCTTGTAGTCAACTGACCAGTCAGGATACTTTAATACTGATATTCTGTGGGCTGCTTGTTGCTAACGTTTCGATCCTGGCGTTCTAAGAGTATTTATTTCATAATGGAAGTTTATGTGGCAGTTAAAGAGTTTCGTCTGGTGTATATTTCCCTTCTGATTTACCTGTTGCTAGTGGATCCAAAAGTTCTTCCTGTTGAGGTGCACGTTTTCTCACACCATAAACAGGAAAGTTTAATTCCAAAACTTCACAATTCTCGTCATATTGCACTTAGCCACCACGTTCAAGTCAGATAACTACAAAACGTCGCACAGACTGATTTGGCTTTAGAGATATGCCACTCTCAAATGTAGATATGTAGTTTCCTTTTACATTCGTCGCTGAACATTATTTCTACTTGTTAAAGATGTATACAGGGTAATTCAAAAGTCATGGCACATTGGTGATTCAGCAGTCTTGGCTCAAAGGACAAAGTCTTATTCAGGGATAGGACAGGAACGATCATTTCTTCTAATGCAGGCTCTTTGCTTTCCTTATTTTGAGAAGCTATAGTATGGACCAAAACAAGGAAAAAAATTCGACTAAACTTAGTCTCTAAAGTGCATGCCTTAAGAACTATGAGCATTTGTTCATCTTTGCTATTGTGAAACACATCTCTTCTACTGAACAAGCGCTCATAGTTCTTAGATATGCATTTTAGAGCCCATGTTCGCTAGACAATTTTTTATTGTTTGGTCCGTACTACTCCTTCCAAATTATGGATAGCAAAAATCTTCACAGTGTCAAAGATGAAAAAGTGCTAATATTTCCTAAGGTAGTATTTTAGATCCCAAGTTTACTAGACTCCTTTACTTCAAATGATCATCCCCATCGTATCCGTGAATACAACTAAGACTATTGAATCTCCAATAGAGACCTTGTACTTTGGGACATGACTTTTGAATCACCCTGTGTAATTGGTAGCAATAATAAAATTAAAACTATACCACACTGAGATTGATTGGCTGTATGGTTTGGCATCAGAAGGTGAGGGACGTATTAAGAAGCATATTCGGAAAGTAAGGTCCGATTACGCGCGAAATGGAAACCACTGTGAAAATCCGATGGAATTTTGCACATATGTGTTGGGCAGTGTCTTTTGTGCGCCTGTCGATCGCTTCGCGTCGCTCTTTTCAGTTCAGAGCGCAAAGTGGTCACGTAGAAATACCTAAAACAACAGTGTCTCCCGCCAAGTGTGTGGATCTGGTGAGAAATTTTGCCTGAAACTATTCAGCCCGCATAACATGAATGTTATGCATTTCTTTCTTCAAGACAATTTTCAGCCGCATACTGCAGGGGCAGTGAAGACCCTCTTGCAGCGTTTTGGATGGGAAGTGTTTGATCACCCGCTATACAGCCCTTAATTGGCTCCCTCCGTTGTTTATCTCTGCTCACTTGAACCGCTGGCTACGAAGACAACATTTTGGCACAAACTACGAAAGGCAGATCAGCGTTGAGAACTGGTGGAAAACACAGGTGGATTCTTTCGTTGACGAGGGTACTGGAAAGTTTGTTCAACGCCACGACAAATGTCTAAATCGGAGCGGCGACTATTTAGAGAGGTAGCTGGAAGGTGTGGCTAACTGTAGCGAATAAAAAAATTTTTGTTTTCCACTGCGGTTTTCATTTCACGACCGATCGGACCTTACTTTCCGAACAGCCCTCGTAAAATCCACTTCACTGAAATAGCCTGAACCTCTTTGTCTAAAGTACAGCTTTTAATTAACTTGGATGTTTCAGACATCTTACAAATCATGAGATGTGATACAATTTAATCTCAGTTCCTATGCAACATATTTCAAATGGAGAACTGAATTAACGAAAGTAAATATGCGGATACAATATTTTTTTACGAACTCCTCAGTTTTTTAATTCTTTTAATTTACAATTGTAATTAGTGTAATAATGCCTTGCAGAGTATTTTACGCGTGCGGTTCTAGGCGCTTCAGTCTGGAACCGCGTGACCGCTATGGTCGCAGGTTCGAATCCTGCCTCGGGCATGGATGTGTGTGATGTCCTTAGGTTAGTTAGGTTTAAGTAGTTCTAAGTTCTAGGAGACTGATGACCAAAGATGTTAAGTCCCACAGTGCTCTCAGCAGTTAAGTCGTATAGTGCTCAGAGCCATTTGAACCATTTTCGAACCCATAGTGCTCAGGGCCATTTTAAAGTATTTTACTTTTTCAGCAAAATGGCAAGCCAAGTAGTGGGAAACCCTGATTCACTTTCTGTCAATAGTGAATCATAAAGTGAAAGTTATATCCTCCGTAGCCGAGGTCGCTAACACACTCTTGTACGGTGGCGCTCGACTCGGGGGTAAGCCGGTTCGAATCCTGGTGGTCGATCAAATTTTCACTACCAGTATTTGGCCGGCAACAGGAGGAGAGTTTCTGATCACCGGACTCTGCGCCAATGCCCTAGGTTAAATTCCAAACCTACCCACAGTGTGTAGTGAAGTGACGTCATGTGACACTGTCGATGGTGACACGTCCGTTAAACTCGGCTGCCGCCTTGGCGCTTTTCCAGAGGAGTAGGCTATGATCCCGTACTGGGTTTCACCCTCTCGCTTCCCTCATTATCTCCAGCGAGATCATGACACTACACAACACTACACTTACATATACACACCACTACAGTCACCTACACTTAATAGCGCTCATATTTCGCGAAGGAAAGGTGCTTGCAGGTGCGAAGGATAGAGGAAGCCTTTCCAATTAGGCGGCTGAACCTGTCATTCGGGGTCTCTCAGCCATTCATGCCACACGACTTTTAACTTTGACTTTAATCCCTTAATTAGCGTTATCATTTGTTTTCCAGTTCTTTATTACTGTGATAGAAGACATTCACCGAATCTTCGATATTCCAGACGGAACGCAGCAACCCCGATCGACATTCCCCGACCTCCCACCCTTCAAGGGCACTTCCCCCTCCCCTCTCCTCGGTGATATCTTGAACTTTCATATGAGTGTAATACACTAATATTGTTGTATATTGAGCAAGCAGTAAAAGAAACAAAAGAAAAGTTCGGAGTAGGTATTAAAATCCATGGAGAAGAAATAAAAACTTTGAGGTTCGCCGATGACATTGTAATTCTGTCAGAGGCAGCAAAGGACTTGGAAGAGTGGTTGAACGGAATTGACAGTGTCTTAAAAGGAGGGTATAAGATGAACATCAACAAAAGCAAAACGAGGATAATGGAATGTAGTCGAATAAAATCGGATGATGCTGAGGGAATTAGATTAGGAAATGAGGCACTTAAAGTAGTAAAGGAGTTTTGCTATTTGAGGAGCAAAATAACTGATGATGGTCGAAGTAGAGAGGATATAAAATGTAGACTGGCAATGGCAAGGAAAGCGTTTCTGAAGAAATTTGTTAACATCGATTATAGAGTTAAGTGTCAGGAAGTCGTTTCTGAAAGTATTTGTATGGAGTGTAGCCATGTATGGAAGTGAAACATGGATGATAAATAGTTTAGACAAGAAGAGAATGAAGCTTTCGAAATGTGGTGCTACATAAGAATGCTGAAGATCAGATGGGTAGATCACATAACTAATGAGGAGGTATTGACCAGAATTGGGGAGGAGTGTGTGGCACAACTTGACTACAAGAAGGGATCGGTTGGTAGGACATGTTCTGAGGCATCAAGGGATCATCAATTTAGTACTGGAGGGCAGCGTGGAGGGTAAAAGTCGTAGAGGGAGACCAAGAGATGAAAACACTAAGCAGATTCAGAAGGATGTAGGTTGCAGTAAGTACTGGGAGATTAAGAAGCTTGCACAGGATTGAGTAGCATGGAGAGCTGCATCAAACCAGTCTCAGGACTGAAGACCACAACAACAACAACAACAACAACAACACTAATATTGTAGTATTTGTGTCCCTACATCAGTGTTGCATGATAGACGCTATTGTGATGTTTAGAAACTGAAGTTACTGAACTTTATTTATTTCTGTGCTTCGGCGAAGGGATGTCAGAGCTCCATATATTCCAGTGTTTATTGTCGTTGTGCCTTTTTCCTTCTTGTATTTAATAAGTATGCTTTTTTGTACATTAAACTCTGTTATTCGTGGACTAATTGAAGAAGCTTCTGCACTAACAAGGAGGCATTGTTTAGGTTGTGTCACCGGATGTCATTACCTGTCCGTAAAAACATCTAATGAACAACCTGTAACACCGGGTATCTGACCAAATGTGGCCTACCAGCCTCCCTCACCGCCCTTTATGCTTCTATGTCTACACGATGAATGTCGAAGGTTACTTCTAGCACCACTATGATTTCTCCTTGCCTGTTGCATTCGTAAATTATAACGTAGGAAGAACAACTCTAATTAACCCCTTTGTGAGCAGAAGTTTTGCTGATATTCTCGTTGTAGTCATTTCGCGGGACATAATGTGGGAAGACGTAATATGGTGTCGTATATTCTCTGAATTTCAACTGTAAACCTCTTCGCGATGCACAACAGCCGTCTTTCAGTGCCTATCACTGGAGTTTCAATGAGGATCTCCGTATCGTTGCCACGCTTACTAAACGATCCTTCGACGGTACACGCCGTGGTTTGTCGGATCTTCTCTGTCTCTTCTATTAACCCAACTTGGTAAGTGTTCCACACTGATTATTAACACTTAAGAATCGATCATACAAATGTTTTGTAAGCCACAGCTTTGCTGGATGAAGGGGGTGATCGGACAATAATGGATCCTTTCACCTATTTATATGCAATAAATTACATTTATTTACATTCACGGTCAACTGCCACACCAACCACAGATCCTCTGCAAAGCCGCCGCGCGGTCTAGGGCGTCTTGTCACGGTTCGCACGGCCCCCCGTCTGAGGTTCGAGCCCGTCCTCCGGCAGGGCTGTGTGTGGTGGTGGTGGTGGTGGTGGTGGTTGGTGGGATGTTTAAGGGGGACTAAACAGCTAAGGTCATCAGTCCCCCGGCTGTGTGTGTTGTCCTTAGCGTAAGTTAGTTTAACTTAGATTAATTAGTGTGTAAGCCTAGGGACCAATGACCATAGCAGTTTGGTCCCATAGAACCTTACCACAAATTTCCAAATTTTTTCCTCTGCAGATCTTCCTGCCTTTAGCTTCAGACTTCTTACGGTGCAACCTTCCCGTGGACAGCAGCATAGTTTGCGAACAAACTCGTGGAGGTTCCAACGTTAGCTATGAGGTCCGTTGCATATAATTCTCTTCTGAGTGAATACCATAGCATCGATAAATTTGAATTCCACTTTATTCAGCGCTACTAGTTTCGGAAGTGACCCATTTAAACGTGTCTCTATAGCAACAATTTGAAAAACGCGTGTCGTGCGTATTTGTGGGTAGCACGTCGAGATGCACAAATACGCATAGCACGCGATTTTTTTTTTTTTTTTTTTACGGGACATATTATAAAAACACTGGAATAAAAGAAATGCAGAATAGAGTATTTTGAAATATCCCCTTTAAACAGTAACGGCCCTATAACAATCCCCTGGGGTACTCTCGAAATTACCTTTGAACATGTTGATTTCGTTCCGTTAAGAGCAACAAGTTGAGTTCTCGCTGCTACGAAGTCCAGAATTCAGTCACAAATCTGGATCGATACGTGGTAAGCTCGTACTTTCAGCACCAAACGACAGTGCGGAACAATATGGACTGCCGTCCTAAAGTCAAGGAACACTGGCAACGTTGGCGCTGTTGTCTTCGACGTTGTGAACGAACGGTGCATGGTAATCTCCGTTGCAGAACGCATGTTAATTTTCTCAAGGAAATTTTCCTTCTACATACAGATGATATTGCGTGAATAATAAACATGTTCCATAATTATACCGACCGTACTTGAAAACGGGAATGAGCGCGGGGTTTTCCCCCCTCTGGCCAATTGGTACCCGTCGTTGCTTCGGCTATTTTCGATATTCTGCTGCTAGAAGGGGTACTATTTCTTCAGCACAATCTCCGTAGAATGTCATATGTATCTCTTACGGTCTAGCTGCCTTTCCACAGTTCAGTGACTTTAATTGATTTTCAATCCCGCAGTCACTTGTCTCAATATCTGCCATTTTGACTGATTGAAAGAAGGAACCGCATTACGAAATTCCGTGGGCAAAAGTTTTCGCAAAACCTAATTCATTATTTCAGCCTTCTGTCTGTCACCTTCGTGCCAATGGCACCATTGTCACTAAGCGAATGAATTGAGATATTGATGCCGCTAACTGGTTTCATGTACGGCCAAAACTTCTTATAATATTGAGTCAGATCGATTGGCAAAATTTGTTTTTCTAATTCACTGAAGGGTTCTCGCATTGCTCTCCTGACAGTAGTTTTGTTTTCGTTCGGAATTCGTTTGTGAACTGGGTTTTGATTTCCCTTAAGTATGTGATGAATCCCTCTTTAATTTCGTAGTAATTTTCTAGCACGACTGTTGAAGAGCGGTTGGCCTTTCCAATCCTCAAACTTGCCCGGATGTACTACTCTAAGGTGTTTTGTAAGTGCATTTGAATTTGTCGACTTGTGCTCCACATCTTTATCTTCAGAGCTGAACATTTGATGCAGACTACTCAGATACGCAGCATTTTTTTGTACCTTAACCCAGATAGTCCTGAATTATTTTTTTTCAAAATTGTTTTATATCTTATCTACATTCATTCACAAGGTTGTAAGGAAGAAAGTAAAAACAATTTTGAGTATTTATTTTTATTTAGTATTTCCAAAAATGGGCGTCCTTGCAGAAGGACGTCAGGCCAATAAGGGAACATGTTTTTAAAATATATAACATTGCACAATTAACTTGCTTTGGTTTTTATACTTTCAAATAAACAAATTTGAATTGTGGGCTAAAACAGCTAATAAGTACAAAAAACAAAGAAAATAACCTATACACATATTTTATGCACTAGTATGATAAGACAAAAAGCAACAAACATGAAGTGGTTCGTCACATTTTACGCACATAGTAGTAGTTTTTTTGTGGCAACTTCGACATTTCAGCTGCTTCTTCTTTTTTGTTATCTCGTTTGTTGGTAATTTAGCAATATAATGTTTTCTTCCATCAAACCTAGAATCTAATTTTGCACTCTTACTAGGACGTCCTCTGCTGGTAGTGACTCTTTTGTTAGTTTCAAGAATTGCAGTGACAATTCGACAACGAAATGTCAGATGATCTATGGGTTATTCGTTGTGCTTATAAAGACCCCAGGCATTTTGCTCTGCAATGTCTATAAAATGTGCAATGATCGGGAAATACCACTTTTTCCCTCTTATAGATCATCTACACAGGGATTCATTTTGGTCAGTTCGACTATGCCCCCATATGAGTACTGTAGGAGTGTAATAAGTTAGGTTGAGGCACGCTAATCGTTTTCTTTTGTTCCCTGGAAAATCTTGCTACAGAGCGTAGTGGTTGCACTCTGTCAAAGTACAGTAACAACATTGTTGTCATTCCAACGTACAATGGAAATCCCGGACACTGAGTCAGAACAAATTTCGTATGATCCTCTATTTTCTTTTATAATTTTATCTACAAATGATAGAGTACAATTCTTAACGCTGTTTCCTCTTATTGTTCCTATTGCTTCCACGCCCCTGTCTTTTAAGTCACGCAGCACAGTAGCATTGAGCTGACTTGCTGGTAATTTATCTACACTTGGATTTTCTTCAGCACCCGAATCTTCATCTGTTACGTCATCAGTTGAATTTAGAGGAGGATGTAATGTTACATTCACACCAGTATTAGGTATTTCCTCATCTTTTGATTCTAACATGGCCAAAAGTTCCATCAGTGTACATCGTTTGCTGTGAATACAAAATGACAACACATTACCCTCACGTCCTTCTGAAATGACGGTTGAAATTATTATTGAATTACAAATGACGAACACTTTCAATCGTAATATGAGCCCACAAATAATACACGTTAATTCTTTAAGATGTTATATGACGAGTTTCAGAATTATTGACGCAATATGAAAGAAAATATACATACCCATCGATGACAAGGTCAGTCAGTTCGTCCATGGTTAAATCGGCCCTATTTTCAAGGCACAGTTTCTCACTATGAACGACAGCGTCAAACTGAATGTCGCAGCGCGCAACTGACTCTGCCTGCTTCATATAACAATGCGTCACAGTCCGTTGCAACAATGCGTTATTCGCAAAATAAATAATTTCAACAGTGAGTGACGCCGTCCTTCCAGAAGGACGTCAGGGTTATCTGGGTTAACGTTCCCTGTAACAGCTGTACTCGTAGTTAGTGATGCCCCTCTCTGCGTTAACTGGCTGGAAAAGTTCTTATGGTGATTAGTTAGATTGAGGTCTGAAACGTTCCCGTTCGACTCGGTACTGTATCTGCTTGTCCTTGGCACCAGTTTCACTTGCATGTCTCTCCTATTCTATAGCTGGCACTTGAGGTCTCCCCCTATTACAACAGCGTGGTCAGGAACGTTACTCAGGATTTTCTTCAATTTTCCTCTGATGCGCCCTGCCACAGCAGCTCCTGAAGCAGGTGGTCTATAATAGCATCCGACTGCCATATTTGACCCGTCTTTGTGCTTACGATCATCAAGTTTATTTCACATTTGGAACGCTTTCACTAAATCTTTCAATACATTTTCCCTTCCCACACGTTTTCACTTGCCTCTTCCAGGCATTTCGCTCCAAACAGATGTGTTTCACTCACGTGACACAGTCAACTAGCCTGTATACGTTGATTATTGCGGTTTGAGTGGGCGCGAAGATAAAAACTCGGAAAAATGACATCACCGCGACGGAATGCGGGTATGCTGGAAGCAAGCGGGTACCACGATTATGAAAGATGACCGCTCAAGACATCGCTCGACAGCTGTGGAACAGCCTGTGTTACGTTGAGAGAGAGAGAGAGAGAGAGAGAGAGAGAGAGAGAGAGAGAGAGAGGGGGGGGGGGGGAGCGGGGAAAGGGAGGGAGACAACTTAGTGCTTTCATTGTAGCGCCATGACGCGACCCGACCCCTATATCAGTAACTGGTTCACAGCACCTGACCTGTTTTTTTTTCTCTTATCAGTTGTTGGACCAAGAGTTCTTGCATTTGTGCAAGTGGTTATCGGGAAGACACCCACTTCTGTAACTTTAAAACTGCGTTTGCGTTACTGCCTCGTGCCCATCATGGATAAGATAACCGCCGCGTCTCTAGTGACTGCGTAGCGGCGTGGCTTTTCCATCTCCCAGAGTACAATGAGACTGCTGGTTTGCATTTGCATCCAGTGTAAATGATGAAGACTATTATCACTCGATGTTATTGTTCTGGTACCTACCTCTTTGAGTACCTTTAACGCACTGACTTCGAAACAAAGATGTGAACGAAATACCTAAAGAATCCACACGCCGCATTAGTCTGTCGGCCACTGGTCCAGCTTTTCAGTTAGCCCGAGTCTGATTTTTAGACAGGTCCAAAATTAATGGTGTCACAGAGAAACAGTAGTAAGTGAAGCTATCATCATCCCGAAGGTTGTTTTGAACTCCACATACTTTTTGTAGGCATGGTTCCAATGGAAGCTATATGCCATTGCCTTCCTCCTCCCTTTAAACTGGGGCACGTACAGTTTAGTGGACATCGAACCACTGTCGGACCGGATATTTTACACATTGAAACAATCGTTGCCGCAGTCACAGAATGTGAGCTGCCTGGCAACGAACTAATATGCACCAATCTCATACAAGCAATAGTGTCTCAGTTCAGAACATTGCGATTTTTCAGCACACTTTTTCAGTAAGTTTGAGTTTTAATTTATAAGACTATTTACAACCATCACAATAATAATTGACATAATGACTGAAATGATCGTAGAGAAAATTCAAATGGCTCTGAGCACTATTGGACTTAACATCTGAGGTCATCAGTCCCCTAGAAGTTAGAACTACTTCAACCTAACTAACCTGGGGACTGGAATTAAAATTCATGGAGAAGAAATAAAACTTTGAGGTTCGCAGATGACATTGTAATTCCGTCAGAGACAGCAAAGGACCTTGGAAGAGCAGCTGAACGGAAAGGACCGTGTCTTGAAAGGAAGATATAAGATGAACATCAACAAAAACCAAAACTAGGATAATGGAATGTAGTCGAATTAAATCGGGTGATGCTGAAGGGATTAGATTAGGAAATGAAACACTTAAAGTAGTGAAGTTTTGCTATTTTGGGAGCAAAATAACTGATGATGGTCGAAGTAGAGAGGATATAAAATGTAGACTGGCAATAGCAAGTAAAGCGTTTCTGAAGAAGAGAAATTTGTTAACATCGAGTATAGATTTAAGTCAGGAAGTCGTTCCTGAAAGTATTTGTATGGAATGTAGCCCTGTATGGAAGTGAAACGTGGACGATAAATAGTTTGGACAAGAAGAGAATAGAAGCTTTCGAAATGTGGTGCTACAGAAGAATGCTGAAGATTAGATGGGTATATCACATAACTAATGAGGAAGTATTGAATAGGATTGGGGAGAAGAGAAGTTTGTGGCACAACTTGACTACAAGAAGGGATCGGTTGGTAGGGCATATTCTGAGGCATCAAGGGATCACCAATTTAGTACTGGAGGGCAGCGTGTAGGGTAAAAACCGTAGAGGGAGACCAAGAGATGAATACACTAAACAGATTCAGAAGGATGTAGGTTGCAGTAGGTACTGGGAGATGAAGAAGCTTGCACAGGATAGAGTAGCATGGAGAGCTGCATCAAACCAGTCTCTGGAATGAAGACCACAACAACAACAACCTAAGGACATCACACACATCTATGCCCGAGGCATCATTCGAACCACCGACCGTAGCGGTCGCGCGGTCCCAGACTGAAGCGCCTAGAACCGCTCGGTCACAACGGCCGGCTCGTAGAGAAAAAAACATACACTCTCTCTCTCTCTCTCTCTCTCTCTCTCTCTCTCTCTCTCTCTCTCTCTCTCTCTGTGTGTGTGTGTGTGTGTGTGTGTGTGTGTGTGTGTGTGTGTTCCGTGCTATTGATGTACTAGATATAAGCTTTGTAATTGATACGTTAAAATTGTTCAAATATTTGAAATATTGTCATTAACACGCACAGATAACGTCTACCTTGTAAATAAGAGACATTTTGCATCCGTTTTCCTCTACGCGCCGCAAAACTGATTCTGATTTACGTGTTTGTTCGCCCCGATAGAGCAGTTCTGTGTGTGGCTCATTCCTGTGGTGACACGGTTTTTCTTGTGACAGCCTTGACTGTACTTTAGAAGTCAGTAATTATAGAAATCCTTCAGGACGGTGTATGAACTAAGTGCCATTGCTGCCAGCAATATCCATCAGACAGTTTCTTCATTCTCCTGCCATGACAGTTGAATTTTTCCAATCGAGTGATCATATTTACTCTACGTCTTCCTTCCAGAGGTTTATAAAATCAAGTATTAATATTTCATTGTTTCGTGGCCACCTTGTCTGCCTTTTCGTTATCATGTGCTTTTGTCCGAATTATAACGATACTCTGTGGGTAAAAAAAAAACATTGCCGTGGACGGTGCGGAGCTTATGTAATAAGCATTTCGGCGTGTATTGCGCAACTCATTGCCAGTTCAGCGCCGCCTGTGTTGTCGACCTGGCTAGCTCTGCTCATCTGCCGTGATTGTTTTTCATAGTGCTGTTTTGCTCTTGTTTCGTTCTTTAGGATGGCAAGTTTGAGTGAACAACGTGCAGTCGTGAAATTTTGTTTTCTACTCGGTGAAAATGCTGCTGAAACTGTTTTAATGTTGATAACAGCTTTCCAAGAGGACGTTATGGGAAAAACTCAAGTGTACGAGTGGTTTGCTCGATTTAAAAATGGCGATATGTCGACTAATGGCAAACCTCATTCTGGACGTCCATCAACTGACCGAATTGACGAAATTATTGCAGAAAATTCGAGAGCTCGCCACCACAGACTGTCGACAAACAGTTGACCAACTGTCAGAGATTAGTGCGATATCTTGGAGCTCAGTCCAGGCAATTTGTGTTCACGAAATCGCACTCGTGCACACACAGCCACCTTTGTTGGACAATTTTTGACTAAAAATGGTATGGTTCCGCTGCACCACACACCTCATTGCCTGACCTGGCTCCATACAACTTTTTCTTGTTTCCACACGTGAAAAAGGGCATGGAAGGACACAAATTTGACAACATTTAAGAAGGCAAGAAATAAACGATGGAGGAGCTGTCAGCCGTTTCTAAAGACGACTACAAAAATTTTTTCGAACAGTGGAAGCAGTGGTGGGACAAATGTATTAGTTGTAATGGAGAGTATTTTGAATGGGATAATGTTATTTTGTAAACAATTTGAAACTATATAGCTTTCAAAAAATAATTCCGTTGTTTTGGGTAGGTTGGTCTCACTCTGGATAAGTCGTCAGAGAAGGTGCACAATAATACGTAGAATTAAATGCTACACTGTAGTGGAATCATGTATTCAAAGCTGAAGGATACTGGCGAGAAGTACGAGGGGCTTTCAGTAAGTAATGGAATACATTTTGTTCTCGGCCAATACTGGTTGAAAAAATGTGAAATTAGTTGGGAGGACATTGTGAAGTATTCCCACTTCAGCTCATATGGCGGCGCTATACGTAGTCATCAAAATGGCGTCTGTAATGGAGGTGCATTGTAAGTAGAGAGTTGTGATTGAGTTTCTTTAGAGTTTCTTTCGACGGAAAACCAGGTCATTGCGCTTGCGGAATGTCTATAAAGACCTAGCAGTGAACAAAATCACAGTGCGATGTTTGGCGAGGCGTTTTGTCGTCATCGCAATAAGTGGCGCAAACCTGTTCGATCTCCCGTGTACCGGGCGGTCGCACACAAGTGTGACACCTGCAATGTGGGAACGTGCGGACACACTCATTCGAGGTGATCAGCTGTTCACAATCAAACACCTCGCTGCTCAATTGGACTTCTCTGTTGGTAGTGCTGACACACTCGTCCACCAGACGGGGTACTGAAATGTGTGTGACCACAGAGTTCCTCGCCGCCTAATAGAAAACCGTAAAGAGAAACGAAGGACCATCTTTACGAAATTGATTGCGTGTTACAAGTCTGATCGTGACAATGTTTTTTTCGGACATCGTTACAAGTGATGAATTATGTGCTCGTTACTTTGAACTGGAAACAAAAGGCCTATCGATGGAGTGGTGTCATACTGTCTGTCCTCCAAAGAAAAAGTTCAGAGCAGCACCCATCAGCAGGTAAAGTCATGGCGATGGTCTTCTGAGACTCTGATGGAGTTATTCTGTTTGATGTCCTCCCTCATGATGCAACAATCAACTCTGAAGTGCATTATTCTGCCCTCAGGAAATTGAAGAGACGGCTTCAGCATGTTCGTCGTCACAAAAATGCAAATGGACTTTTCCATCTCCATGAAAATGCAAGGCCTCACAAGTCTGCACACTTGAAAGGAGCTCACAAAACTTCACTGGACTATTCTTCCTCACCCACCCTACGTCCCGTATCTCGCAGCTTTCGAATTCCATCTGTTTGGCCCCATGAAGGATGCACTCCACGGAAGTTAGTAAGTGGATGTTATTGATGCAGCATGACTCTGTCGTCGACCAGTGGAGTGGTACCATGTGAGCTTACAGGCCCTTCCAGTTGGATGGCGTTAAGGCTGTCGCATTGAATGGAGATTATTTGTAAAAATAGGCTTTTGTAGCCAGAAGAGTGGGGAATAACATAGCGCATTGGAATCCTGAATAAAATCAATCTCCTTTCAGAAACTAAAGTGTGGCATTACTTATTGAACGCCCCTTATACCTACTTCTAGCAGTAGAATTTCTGCACCAGTACGACTATTGTCAATATACGCTTAATTTCGATGTTTTTGGTGCTAATTTCTGATCACTAGTCATAGTATTTTCAGATTGTTTAATGCATTGATGGGATTATCTTCGGTGAGGTGCATACGCTTGAATATGAATTTGGCAGTGGGTTTTCTCTGCCATAAATATAATTTAGTTCCCAATATTTCTACAAGCAACGTACTAACTGGTTTTTGGTTTTGAAGTTGATTTAGACACATCACATGAGCGGTCTAATGATTTCAAAAAAACTTTTAGCTGCTGAAACAATTACGCATCGCATCATTACCTGTGGTAAATTAATGTCTTTTATACAACTGGCGGTTGTTGTTGTTGTTGTTGTTGTTGTTGTGGTCTTCAGTCCTGAGACTGGTTTGATACAGCTCTCCATGCTACTCTATGCTGTGCAAGCTTCTTCATCTCCCAGTAAATACTGCAGCCTACGTCCTTCTGAATCTGCTTAGTGTATTCATCTGTTGGTCTCCCTCTACGGTTTTTACCCTACACGCTGCCCTCCAGTACTAAATTGGTGATCCCTTGAAGCCTCAGAACATATCCTACAAACCGATCCCTTCTTCTAGTCAAGTTGTGCCACAAGCTCCTCTTCTCCCCAGTTCTATTCAATACCTCCTCATTAGTTATGTGATCTACCCATCTAATCTTCAGCATTCTTCTGTAGCACTACATTTCGAAAACTTCTATTCTTATCTTGTCTAAACTATTTATCGTCCATGTTTCACTTCCATACATCGCTACACTTCCTGACACTTAAATGTATACTCGATGTTAACAATTTTCTCTTATTCAGAAACGCTTTCCTTGCCATTGCCAGTCTACATTTTATATATATTTGCTCCCCAAATAGCAAAACTCCTTTACTACTTTAAGTGTCTCATTTCCTAATCTAATTCCCTCAGCATCACCCGACTGAATTCGACTACATTCCATTATCCTCATTTTGTTTTTGTTGATGTTCATCTTATATCTTCCTTTCAAGACACTGTCCATTCCGTTCAACTGCTCTTCCAAGTCCTTTGCTGTCTCTGCATTTTAATACCTACTCCGAACTTTTCTTTTGTTTCCTTTGCTGCTTGCTCGATATACAGATTGAATAGCATCGGGGAGAGGCGACAACCCTGTCTCACTCCCTTCCCAGCCACTGCTTCCCTTTCATGTCCCTCGACTCTTATCACTGCCACCTGGTTTCTGTACAAATAGTAAATAGCCTTTCCCTTCCTGTATTTTACCCCTGCCACCTTCAGAATTTGGAAGAGAGTATTCCAGTCAACATTGCCAAAAGCTTTCTCTAAGTCTACAAATGATAGAAACGTAGCTTTGCCTTTCCTTTATCTTGCTTCTAAGATAAGTCGTAGGGTCAGTATTGCCTCACGTGTTCCAACATTTCTACGGAATCCAAACTGATCTTCCCCGAGGTCGGCTTCTACCAGTTTTTCCATTGATCTGTAAGGAATTCGCGTTAGTAATTTGCAGCTGTGACTTATTAAACTCATAGTTGGGTAATTTTCACATCTGTCAACACCTGCTTTCTTTGGGATTGGAATTATTATATTCTTCTTGAAGTCTGAGGGAATTTCACCTGTCTCATACATCTTACTCACCAGATGGTAGAGTTTTGTCAGGACTGGCTCTCCCAAGGCTGTCAGTAATTCTAATGGAATGTTGTCTACTCTCGGGGTCTTGTTTCGACTTAGGTCTTTCAGTGCTCTGTCAAACTCTTGACGCAGTATCATATCTCCCATTTCATCTTCATCTACTTCCTCTTCTATTTCCATAATATTGTCCTCAAGAACATCGCCCCTGTATAGACCCTCTATATACTCCTTCCACCTTTCTGCTTTCCCTTCTTTGCTTAGAACTGGGTTTCCATCTGAGCTCTTGATATTCATGCAAGTGGTTCTCTTTTCTCCAAAGGTCTCTCTAATTTTTCTGTAGGCAGTATACATCTTACCCCTAGTGAGATAAGCCTCTACATCCTTACATTTGTCCTCTAGCCATCCCTGCTTAGCCGTTTTGCACTTCCTGTCGATCTCATTTTTGAGACGGATTTCTACTAGCCCTTGTCTTTTTACCTACTTGATCCTCTGCTGCCTTCACTATTTCATTCCTCATAGCTACCCATTCTTCTTCTACTGTATTTCTTTCCCCCATTCCTGTCATTGTTCCGTTATTCTCTCCGTAAAACTCTGTACAACCTCTGGTTTAGTCAGTTTATCCAGGTCCCATCTTCGTAAATTCCCACCTTTTTGCAGTTTCTTCAGTTTTAATATACAGTTCATAACCAATAGATTGTTGTCAGAGTCCACATCTGCCACTGGAAATGTCTTACATTTTAAAATCTGGTTCCTTAATCTCTGTCTTACCATTATATAATCTATCTGAAACCTTCTAGTAACTCCAGGGTTCTTCCATGTATACAACCTTCTTTCATGATTCTTGAAAGAAGTGTTAGCTAAGATTAAGTTATGCTGTGTGCAAAATTCTACCAGGCGGCTTCCTCTTTCATTTCTTAGCCCCAATCCATATTCACCTACTATGTTTCCTTCTCTTCCTTTTCCTACTGTCGAATTCCAGTCACCCATGACTATTAAATTTTCGTCTCCCTTATCTCATCGTACATTTCATCAATTTCTTCATTTGCAGAGCTAGTTGGCATATAAACTTGTACTACTGTAGTACGCCTGGGCTTCGTGTTTATCGTGGCCACAATAATGCTTTCACTATACTGTTTGTAGTAGCTTACCCGCACTCCTATTTTTTTATTCATTATTAAACGTACTCCTGCATTACCGCTATTTGATTTTGTATTTATAACCCTGTATTCACCTGACCAAAAATCTTGTTCCTCCTGCCACCGAACTTCACTAATTCCCACTATATCCAACTTTAACCTATCCTTTTCCTTTTTTAAATTTTCTAACCTACCTGCCCGATTAAGGGATCTGACATTCCACGCTCCGGTCCGTAGAACGCCAGTTTTCTTTCTCCTGATAACGACTAGCTGTAACTTCAGTGAAAGATCAGGTAACGGGTTGCACGAAATATGAAACTAGGTTTCAGTATGTGGGAACCATGGAGCTCCAAGTGAAGTTCATCAGATATGAGGAAGAATGGCATTGCGGCATAGGTACTTCCGGTAGCTGTCAGGCAGTAACACCCGTGCACACACATTAATTCTGAAATGTCGGCTGTGCACGTGAATGAAGCGAAGAGGAATTGCCACCCGCCTGCTTTGTGTGAACAAAACGATTATGGGTTGAACAATGAAAAATTACGCTTTGTACACGTTTCGTTCGACAATGCTGCCGTGCAGTTTTTATTCTTTTGATGTGCAGTCATTTATGCAGGGACCTTCGCTAACGAAGCATAGAACTCAAAAGATCGAATTGCGCAACTTTCCTCGCAAACTGGGTATTCAACACAGATGTTGCTAGTTCTCCCATCAGGTGAAGGAATATCTTGAAAATGCTAAAGTGTTATGTACTGAAGTTAATACTGACGTTAGAAAATGAATTGTACAAATATTTTTCCCAGGCATTTCTTTTTCCCATTAGTATGTAAAAGCTGTTAATTTTTAATTGGCGTACGTTAACATCATTTTACCGATAATGGATTATTGAATACTTTGACGGTAACTTTTGTTCCTGTTGAAGCATCCAGTCAATATTTAGGTTTTGAAAAGTAATATTCTCCAGCTTACAATGTTATAACACCACCTTCTCACGGTGTGTGTGGTTTAACACAGCAAATAAAAGATTTGTCACTTGTTCTCATTTCCTGGAAAGATTAACACAATACAGTTAACAATCTGCAACAACAAACAGGAACCGGAGACAATAATAGAATTTTACATAATCTACTTGTATCGCGTTTATCCGGTTTTTAACTTAATTTTTATGCTCTTTGAATCACAGTAACCTCCATTATTGTTATTTCTATGTGCCCTTTACTACAGATTTAATTTACGTAAGTAATATGAAATATGCGTTTCGTTTTAAAGAGTCCAGACAATGTATACATAATTATCATGTGGAATTTCTTACACAAACTCCGTACATGTGTGTAAATACAGGAGCTATTTTAATTACGTAAGCCACTGTTCATACTAGTCATTAAAAAATATAGTGAAATTTTGTTCTATGGTGTTTACAAGTTATTATTATACAGTGTATCTCATTTATCGTGATCACCCCAATTAACTTTTCGTCCACAAGGTAAGAAGAAAAAAAAAAATCGTCTAGCAAATGTTGTTTGGCTTGCAGGGGATATTAATCAGGATGATTGCTTTTCTTGTAACTTTGTTCGTTACGAAGATATGAACAGCAGTAGGCCTTTCTTAAATAGCATCCTTTTTTTGTGATCCACTTGCTCTGCTCAAGGCCGGCCGGAGTGGCCGAGCGGTTAAAGGCGCTACAGTCTGGAACCGCACGACCGCTACGTCGCAGGTTCGAATCCTGCCTCGGGCATGGATGTGTGTGATGTCCTTAGGTTAGTTAGGTTTAAGTAGTTCTAAGTTCTAGGGGACTTATGACCACAGCAGTTGAGTCCCATAGTGCTCAGAGCCATTTGAAGCATTTGAACCTCTGCTCAAGACCCACTCAAAAACGTATCACACTGTACCATACACATAAACATGCCTTTATTAAAACATAACACAAATACACGGTCCAGTCACATTCATGTGATCTTCGTCATCAACGTGCCAATAATCATTCATAGACGGCAGGTGGCGGCACTAGCAGCGGAGGGTATATAAAGCGCGTGAGGAGGGGGGAGGGGGGGCAGTAAACAGTGCATCGACGTTAATCAGCAAACAGGACGATTTATCTGACGTCCGAAAGGGCATGATCATTGTCTTTCGAGGCAAGGGTAGAAGCATTTCTGAAATGGCAAAGTTCGTTCGCGTACTGCGTGGTTAACCCTGTAATGGCTTCACTGTCGTAAAAAGGACGACAGTATCGGTTCTTCTGCCTTAACCTTGAGGTGTTGCAGCAGGCTTGCTTTTATTTAAAAATGCCCATTTTGTAAATTTTACAACGCGCACCTGCTCGTATGACAACTTCAGTTCAAAAATGGCTCTGAGCACTATGGGACTTAACATCTATGGTCATCAGTCCCCTAGAAATTAGAACTACTTAAACCTAACTAACCTAAGGACATCACACAACACCCAGTCATCACGAGGCAGAGAAAATCCCTGACCCCGCCGGGAATCGAACCCGGGCGCGGGAAGCGAGAACGCTACCGCACGACCACGAGCTGCGGACTGACCACTTCAGTTACGCCTGCCAGAAGGTTAAAGTATACCTTGCACGGCAAAATGGCGCTATTCAAACCTGCCCCGGGGCAACCGTAGTGCAGGACGGTCCGTAAATGACAGGCGTGAACGATGGCTGCGGAGATGTGTAGGGGCGAATTCACGAGCAACTGACCGCCCAGATATACCAAGGGGCTACCAACAGTGTCTCCACAACGACCGTTCAGCGAACGGTGATGCGTATGGACCTCCTCAGCAGGCGCCTGGTTCACGCACCCATACTGACTGCTATTGACCTGTGATATGCAAAAAATAACATAACATGAAAAGAGAAAATAAGTCGCGGCCACTTTCATAATACTCGGTCGCCTTGATATGATAAGAATAACTAATAACATTTCACAGTAAGAAACGTGTTTCTCAACAGTATGTTTGGTATCCATTCCTTATTATGCTTTCAGAAACCATCGGTTTGTAATATCTTTGTCTAAATAGTGGGTCATCCTTCCTTCGAATTGCTTTATACCTCTCATAACGTATTGTTTTGCCTTATGCTCCAACCCCTTCCCCCACAGGATTGTGGCCAGCCACGGTGGCCGTGCGGCTCTAGGCGCTCCAGTCCGGAGCCGCGCTGCTGCTACGGTCGCAGGTTCGAATCCTGCCTCGGGCATGGGTGTGGGTGATGTCCTTAGGTTAGTTAAGTTTAAGTAGTTCTAAGTTCTAGGAGACTGATGACCACAGCAGTTGAGTCCCATAGTGCTCAGAGCCATTTTGAACCACAGGATTGTGAGCTAGAAGTGTTGTAGTTGTTTCCGTAACTTTAGGGTAGTTTTGATGCAGCGAGAAGCGCATAAAGTGACATTAACCTGCTACAGTCGGAATACATGAGTGATGTCCAGTATTTTTGTGTGAACACTCTTGAATTAGACAAGGAACTGTTGTTAGTCATAGGTCAAAAAAATGTATGCCCAACGATTGTTCGAGGAGTAGACTGCGCCAATCGGTCTGCTCACTTTCCTGTCGCGAAGTACTTCATTTTTCACTACAGTTCGTTAGACTTGCGACAGTCTAGGGGACTGATGACCACAGCAGTTAAGTCCCATAGTGCTCAGAACCATTTAAACCATTTTTTAACACTTTCCTTAGTTATACCTCTTTTTTGTGTGTCCTACGTGAACGTTATATATTTCGTTTTTGCCACGTTACTGACTATATGCTATTGAGAATCTATAAATTCAAAGGGTACTAGGGAAGTTTTGCAGTACAGCTTTATTCATTTTATTTTTTCCAAGTAATTTCAGCTACATTGAAAACACCTTTGCATCGTCCGAAACCAATCCCTAAACCAGTTCGCCCCAGTTTCAGCAGGAAGTAAGGATTCGTTGTCCCAAGCCCTCAGGAGATGCTCATCACTTTAAAACTGCACTCCTTTCAGCTTCATTTTCAAGTGCGGGAACAGTGCAAAGTCACAAGGAGCAAGGTCTGGACCGTAAGGAGGGTGCTCAAGAAGTTTCAGTCCTGTACCCCGCAAATGTTCGGTGCATGCTTTGGCGCGGTGAGCTGGAGCGTTGTCGTGATGGAGGAACTAAGTGCCCATTCTTGACTTGGGTCACCGGTTCTTCAAAGATTGGATGATTTTGGGCAGGCACTGCTCATTGTACCACTTAGCTGTGACTGTCTTCTGTGTGTCCAAAACAACACGCTCCACAATTCCGCTCGATTTGGAGGGGGGGGGGAAAGCTATCATTTTCGTCTTTAGTAATCGGGATTTCCTGACAGCTACGAGTGTGTCGTCATCTTCAGAGACCCAAACTTTGAGTCTTAGTCGGCACCTCATAGTAGTACAGCCAAGCCTCGTCACCTGTCACGATGTTATTCACATACTGAGATTGTCCCTTAGAAAACTTCTTTAACATCTCCCAGCACAAAGTCACACGTCGTGTAACCTGCTCTTCCGCCAGTCTATGCGGTATCCAGAGACAACAAGTTTCCTTACTTGCAAATGATCATGCAGAATAGAACGAATTGCTGGCGCATTTAGCACTACAGGTATCCTCTATCTGGTCATAGATCAGTCGCCTGTCTTTGTCCAGCATTTTCCTAACACCACCAATGTTTTCCTACGTTACTGATGCTCGTGACCTTCCCGTTCTCTCAGCGTCCTCCAGAGTGAAATTTTCTCTTTGGAATTTCCTGTGCTACCTGAATATAGTTGTACTATGTGGACCCACAGTACCGACTGCTAGAGTCATTTCTTCAAAGCACTGGTCTTTTTTTAAACCAAGCACGAAGTTGTACTGCAAAACCGCGCGAATCTCACTTCGTGACCACGATCACACTTTGAACTAACCCTGCTTGTGAACGACTGCGCCCACAGACTTGGCACAGCGGCTACAATGCAGATATGAAGCATTCTCACAAGGGAACCTCCCCATCGCACCCCCCTCAGATTTAGCTATAAGTTGGCACAGTGGATAGGCCTTGAAAAACTGAACACAGATCAATCGAGAAAACATGAAGTTGTGTGGAACTATGAAAAAAATAAACAAAATATACAAACTGAGTAGTCCATGCGTAACATAGGGAACATCAAGGATACTGTGAGCTCAGGAGCGCCGTGGTCCCGTGGTTAGCGTGAGCAACTGCGGAACGAGAGGTCCTTGGTTCAAGTCTTCCCTCGAGTGAGAAGTTTACTTTTTTTATTTTCGCAAAGTTATGATCTGTCCGTTCGTTCATTGACGTCTCTGTTCAAGGTAATAAGTTTAGTGTCTGTGTTTTGCGAACGCACCGCAAAATCGTGCGATTGGTAGACGAAAGGACGTGCCTCTCCAATGGGAACCGAAAACATTTGATCGCAAGGTCCTAGGTCAACCGATTCCTCCACAGGAAAACACGTCCGATATATTCTATACGACACTGGTGACGGCGTGTGCGTCACATGACAGGAATATGTTGTCGACCCACCTAACTTGTACACTTGGCGAATGGGTAAAAAGGTTCTTCTACCTTGCCCGATTTAGGTTTTCTTGTGGATGTGATAATCACTCCCAAAAAAAGTGATGAAAACGTAGGACTTTGTCACATAAACTGCAACAAATGAATGCAACAGTTTCACAGTCACACAGTTTTCCCTGTGCTCTGTCAAAACATTGTTTTTAACGTTTTCAAGTTTTTTCGAGTGTAGACCGTGAAATCCTGCATACGTCCAAGCAAATCTGAACATGTCCTGGAATTTTGGAGAGCGAAGTTGATTATGTGTGAGTGCCTGAACTTTGATAATTGTCTGAAAATAAAAAATTAAACTTTTCACTCGAGGGAAGAATTGAACCAAGGACCTCTCGTTCCGCAGCTACTCACGCTAACCACGGGACCACGGCATTCCTGAACGCACACTGTCCTGAATGTTGCATATCGTTCGCATGGACTACTTAGTTTGTATATTTTGCTTTTTTTCCATAGTTCCACACAACTTCTTCCTGTTTTCTCGATTGATCTGTGTTCAGTTTTTCAAGGCCTATCCACTGTGCCAACTTATAACTAAATCTGAGGGGAGTGCGATGGGGAGGTTCCCTTGTCAGAACACAGCAGCAATCAGCCTCCGGTGACTTATTGTTGCGTCGTATTGCAGAACTTTCCTAGTACACTTTGTACCTTGTTACTATTTACCTTTACTTGTAGGACGTCACAGATAGTGACCATCACTTTGTATTTGTTAGGCTTGTTAGTTACCAGAATGAAGTTAACCCTGCGACGGAGTGTGCGCTGATAGTGAAACTGCCTGGCATATTAAAACTGTGCGCCCGACAGGGACTCTTCTAGGGGTATGATTCCTGCTCTGGGTGCAGTAGATCCCGGTTTCAAATCCCAGCTGAGCCCTTGAATTTTTAAACATAACATGGGACAATGCTTTACGCGGCCAAGTGCTCTAGGAGGTACTGTTAGAAGTAAGGCTATGAGTTATAGAGCGGCATCTGCTCTGTTGGACATGTCCAGAAAAGCAGACACAAAGTTTCAACTCTCACTGTTGGACTGTAGCAGTGCTCTGTGCTGCTGGAAGTTATTTCCGTCTTATCTCTTTCCCCTTCCATTTCCTTTCCATTCCTTTTACCTAACTTTTTCATGTAAACCTGTGAGAGCGGCTGGTGAGTCGTGCATGGATACCTCGGTCGGTAAATCAAAGGGAAAGGTCCCAGGGTTCAATCCCAGTCCGTCATACATTCTAATCTGCCAGGAAGTTAAATGACGGCCACCGTTTATAGTTTCCAAACATTTTGCAACTGCGAACATTCGTCATTTTTAAGCAAATATCACAAACGAAAATGATATTTAATCGAAATTGCATTCGAACATCACATTACCTTCCCGGAATGCTAAAACAGTTGCTCTTCTTGTAACAATCGCCGGCCGCGGTTGTCTCGCGGTTCTAGGCGCGCAGTCCGGAACCGTGCGACTGCTAAGGTCGCAGGTTCGAATCCTGCCTCGGGCATGGATGTGTGTGATGTCCTTAGGTTAGTTAGGTTTAAGTAGTTCTAAGTTCTAGGGGACTGATGACCACAGCAGTTGAGTCCCATAGTGCTCAGAGCCATTTGAACCATTTTTTTTTTTTGCAACAATCGTAGACAAACAAACTTCCAAAAATCGTCATAAAATTTTCTCAGGTTTCTAAACAGTGATCGTATACGCTTCTCAGGGAAGGTTTGCCGTCTTCGAGATACCTGGAATTTAACACATGTTCTTTAGTAACTCAGTAAAAATAATTCAGTTTTCTTTAGCAAGTATTCCACAACTTGCGCAATGCGCCACAAAAGTAACTATTCTTACACTTTGGGACCTACTTCCAGTAATATTCAGATACATCACCGAAATACGAAACGGAATTGAAGGATCATCCTTATGTGATTCCTCAGATCTTGTATTGTCTTCTTTGTCTCAATCAGTACCTGTTGTAAAACGAGTCATTTGTCTAGTAAATGGTTTCTTAGCAATTTCAGTAATAAACACAGTACAGACAATCCATACTGCCCCTTCACGATCTACAGGGGTTGAAAAACACTTTCCATTTGTAGGTTGCCCAAGCTACTTCCTTACATCTAAATTGTTTGCTCTCATGTCGTAACAAAAGGTACACAGCATAGTCCAGCTCCATCTAGTTCTTCTTGTTATCCTTTCTGAGAGATCAGTAGTCATCGTGACGTCGACGCCGTGAAACATTGGCTGGCAACCCTGTGCCAAACAAGTTTACGGTCATCATCAGCGAAGTATTTCATCAGCAGATGTAACTTAATCGTCTATGAATATTCTTTTCATCGAAGTTAAGAACAGAAACGTCATCGAACATTTGAAACAGATGTGCTCCAGTTCTAATTAACATTGCTTTATTTTTTACTATACTCAAGTCGCTTCGTTCTTCGTTGGAGCCTCGAAAAGGGCTGGGTGTATGATACTTTTATCTCCTCAACTAAACGTGTGCTTTGGGAGAAACCGCTTTTAATGTAAGTACCTAAGTCGCCTATTTTGTGTTTCGACAGAAGCATTTTTCCGCTGGTTCCCTTCTTTTCCCTGCCGCGGCGTGATGTGCTGCTTATATATAAAAGGAATTCTGTAGATGAGTAGCGTTTTGACAGGTTATTTATATTCTTCGACACATTTACATACGTTGACACATTTAACAAATATTTGCGAATAATATAAGCTTAACACAAAATAGTTTGCTTTACATTTTTTTTCTGGATACTTTGTTACTCGATCGCAATTCATCGTAAATGCCCGGCTGAATGATTTGTATTTGAAATGTTGTTAGAAATATTTTACTGATTTTGTAGTCTTTTCAGTTTTACATAATTTTTGCAGTCATTTTAAGTTCTTTTCAAGCGTGTTAAAACCATTTTAGCATATTTTTGTCACTGCAGTCCCACTTTGCGTATATTTGTGTACGCGCGAACTGCCCACTATAGAGAGACAGCGCGTCATAAAATTTTATTGATGAAATATGCTGACAAAAAAAAAAAAAAAAAAAAAAAAAAAAAACAGTTTGGTGACCCTGGAACCCTTGCGGTGACCATAGAATCCTTGCCATGTGTTCACTACGACAGTTAAAACTAACTGATTCTACGTAACTAACAAGGGGAGGCCGCCAATTGTGAAATTCAGATTCGATTCATACTGCGCATAATAAAAGCTCATGGCCAGAGGTGTAATGTGGCAAAGCACCAAGATGCACTTCTCAGCCGTTGTCGAGAAAATCGAGAGTTAAAAGAAACCGTTGCGGTGAAATACTCTCTACGATTAGTAATTTTCTACAGCGTCGTGGTGCAGCGGTAAGCGCTCGGGTTCGTAATATCCGAAGGTCACCGGATCGAATCTCGCGCCATTCAACCTTTTTTTTAGTATTTGTTTTTTTGTAATTCAAATATATATATATATATATATATATATATATATATATATATATATATATATATATTTGAATTATATAATTCCCGGCAATCAGTTGCAACAATTATGCATATAATAAGTTGTTGAAAGTCGTTTGTCGTGGAAAAACTGGCGACTTCGAACATCATTATGTTTTCCGCAAACAAAGTTGTATTTCACAAATGTTATTAATTGTCTTCGTAATGTTAACCACGTATAGCTAACGGAAGACGTAGAAACGATATTCCGAAACGAATACGTATAGCATAAGTCAAACGTTCGAATTAGAATAGAGACCCCACGAACACAAACTTGCTGTGGCAGGTATGAAATATAAACTCCGTTACTCGCTCGTTACACTTGAAGGACAGATGTTGAATGGGCCGAAACGAGCCGCCGCATAACAGCGTAGTTGCGTGCTAACTTCGAAAGAAAGTAGATGCGGTCCCTAGCGCAACTTATATAACATCGTCGAAAATCAGTGCGGACGGGAGAGCTTTGGTACACCCTGTTAAACAAACGGAAAAATGGAGGCGGTACAACTGCAGAGCGATCCGCCTTCACCTACATGCATAAGCAATTCATTAATAGTTATTTATTTATTTATTTATTTGAATTACAAAAAAATAATAATAAAAAAAATTGCATGGCGCGAGATTCGATCCGGCGACCTTCGGAATACGAACTCCAGCGCTTACCGCTGCGCCACGACGCTGTAGAAAATCATTAATCGTAGAGAGTATTTCACCGCAACGGTTTCTTTTAACTGTCGATTTTCTCGACAACGGCTGAGAGGTGCATCTTGGTGCTTTGCCACATTACACCTCTGGCCATGAGCTTTTATTATGCGCAGTATGAATCGAATCTGAATTTCACAATTGGCGGCCTCCCCTTGTAAGTGCGGTGACTTTGAACCTCTGGATCTCGGTAACAGGTAATGATATCGAAAAAAGTTTCAAGAGTGCCCGAGAGCATCAGCTCAAGAACACGTGGTTAAGCTTACGACGATTTGCACACAGTTGGTACCTTTGGGATCGGGACCCAAAGATTATGGTTTTTCAGGGTTTCCTCAGGAACCGACCATGAACAAATGGTGCTTGTATAAGCTGCCTAAGGCCCACCGTAGGCTACACTTAATGCAAAAGAACCAACTTATTTGCTGTTTGCGTGGGCTAGAGGAAGTGTGTAATGTTTAAATTTGACCCTTTACTGTGGGATAGCTACAGTATGCCGTTTCTTCCGATAGGTATACAAATGGTCGCTAGGCTAGGGGCTATCCAAAACAGATACCCCTTATCTCTGTGTTCAACAGAGCCCGAGATATGACCACCAGAAAAAACATATTTTCGCGTGCGGCTTTTTGGAAATATCGGTACTGTGCACTGCCTAGCATGGAACGATGTAGCGTTCTGAACTTGCTGATTAAACCAATATTTGTTTTAAAATGTACCGTAGCTAAAAAGTATGATTGTTATCGATACGAAAAGTAACGCAGAAAGAACAACCCGATAACTGCTTAGCGCAACAGAGAACTGAAGTTGGTGGTACTGCTATGTCCCGGAGCCCGGGCTGTGTCACCAGTGACATCCGGAGGCGCTGACTACTGCTAGCCTACTAGCCGTGCGTGGCCTCCCTAACAAAGCTCTTCCTATAGTTAACCGAGCTAAAGAGCTCTTTGTGAGAATTTTTCTTCACCTCACACAAGCAGGCACTTTGTCTGAAAATACGCTGTCATAATTTCCTTCGAACTGCCCTGTAATTACCAATTAATGTACAAAGTGTCTACTGCAGCAAGAAATTAAAAGATTTCAGACTCGGGAATTACTAAGTAACGCCGCAGTTGAAACACATACAGAGGCATAGAGAAGTATTCAAATATAAGGATCTGCAGTTTTAATGTTGAATTAATGGGCGTACATCTACATCTGCATGGATACTCTGCAAATCACGTTTAAGTGCCTGGCAGACATAAAAAGCGGAATTATTTATTATTCAATAGTTGCGAGATCGTGTGTTTCAAACACATACACAGACCACGAATGACAAAAGTACGTGTGTATTATTCGACGTGTGGTTACCTGTAACAACGTTACGTTACCGTGCCACGCAAGTATTCATATATGCTGTATGATACAGCAGTAAACACAGTGTACATCGGAAATGTTGACGTTCGTACCTTCAGAGATCCTAATTCGTGTCTGCTGTCGTACAGCACACAAGCAAGTTCAGCTACGAGTGCCCACAAGCCACATGGGGCGGAAAATAAAAGAGGCTACCGTAGAGGAGAGATCTATCATCTTACCTATGCATGAGCAAAACAAGAAATCATGTCATACGTAAAAAAACTGCGGAAGTTGTACACAGAAATCGGTCTACTATGTGGCGTACCATCCAATGCCGTAAAGCGCGGAATAACTAGAAATAATTCTTATTTCCAGCAAGACAACGATCCTAAGTATACCTCTGAAGTTTTTAGGTTACACATCATCTGCAACACACCACATACACTCAAAACACCACAACAATCACCCGACTCGAACCCAGTCGAGAACATCTGGCAAGAACTTGAAAACAGGACCAGGAAACAACACTTCGCAAGTAAAACCAGGCTGAAAGACATTATTCTGAAAGAATGGAATAATATTGATACAGACGTAACCGGCAGGCACGAACATTCAATACCGAGTCGTTTGCCAGCATTTGTTTGTTTGAAAACTTATGTCGAGCTTTTGGGAGAACGTGTTTCAGTTTTCATTACGAAAATTTGTGTATGTTTACTGAAAGTAAATATAAGTGACATTAAAAATGAAATAAAGGTGTGTTCATAACGTAGAAGTACTTATTTATTTTACTGCGTACGTTTAGTAGTTAAACGTTTTCTTTTAGGAGCAGACAGTTGACATTTGAATTCTTCTGTGCGCCACTGTATCTCTAAACGATATCGAAATTTGTAGAGAGGTATTTAAACACAAATCCCAAGATGATGATTTTTGCACAATACTTCGAGCCAAATTAAACGCAAGTCGCCAATTTTTACTTTCCAATAACACCGCCATGTTTGTAGCGAAGGGTATCGCTATAGAAGGAGATTTTGGAGAGACGTATATCCAAACCTGTTCTTCATTAATGCGAAGAGTGTAAAGCAGTCAACAGAAATTCCAAAATGGAATAATGAAATGCACTGATATTTAACAGACGTTGGGCATCAGACGGTGGAAAATAATTTTAGAGGAATAACATCATACGTTTTGTGGAACAGAGTTTAACGAATTTACGAGCAGCTGGCAAAAGATCCTTCGACTGAACGAATTACCAGACATCTTATCACATGCATTAGATTCAAACCCGATAGTTCCCCGTAACGTCAGAGTCTGTATTGTGAACATCACTCGAGTCTACTTCGTTGTTAATGGTATGTTGCGTAACCAGTTGTTTGCAAAGCGTTATAAAATCAAATTAAAAAAAATGTTAATGCTAGTACTTGGCTTTTGGTTCTTTTATGCCAACGGTGCAAGGTGTGTTCAACAAATGGCCAATTTTTTCACGACGAATCACCCTGTCTCTGCCATTAGATGACCAAACGTTGCTGATCGGAGGTGTCAAATTCCTTTCAGCGTATCATTTTGCATCTAGCCCTCCTGAGGTACGAAAAAATAGCTATCGAAGTAAGTGAGGTGCACGTGTGAGATTTATTGCTGCTGCAGCGAAGGATTATATACTCACATTATCGATGCCCAGACGTTGAAATCAGGTCACTTAGCGCCATTTAGAAATGACAGGAGGGGTTATTAACTATAGTCGTTCAGCGAAGGATTTTCAAACAGTGAATACGAATTTGTAGATATACTATTTTAAAGCTTCAAGTTCTTTCTGTGTTGCTTGTTTAGTTAAATATTATAGGTCGAGGGCGTAGTGCGGTCGAATAGTGTGATCGGAATATGAGGCGGTGTGAGGTCGGGCACGTGCTGTCTGCCCCGTGGCGCCGCTCGATAAGACGGATCACGGGGAGATCCGGCAACGCTGCGCCCGCGGCAGCCGCCCGTCGGGCTTGTGCTGTGCTTTCCTCTCCTCTGGCTCTACACAAGTTCCCAGCTGGAACTGGGATTGCCAGACACTCAGACAGGAAAGTACCGCCATAGGCACGGCCTGAAGCCACCTCACTGACACTCACGTCCCCCCTCACATAAAACGAGAAACGAAGGGCACGTCAGCGAGGACCGGAAAGGTCTACATCTACAATTACGTATTCTAGTGTGCGTGTATGTGTAAGGGGAGGGAGGGGGGGGGGGGCGAGCATGTACTAGGGATTCTTCCCGTTCCATTCACGAATGTAGCGTGGGAACTATGCTTGCCTGCACTCGTCTGTGCCAGCTGTTATTACGTTTATTTCACCTTCAGGGATAAAAAAAACATCCCAACGTTTTGGTAAAGGAAGTATAACATATTTATGAACACAGTAAATGGGCATCAAATGTTACTGAAACTGCACTGCAGAACCTAAAATGATGACGTGTAGAAGTCAATGGAAGTGGACAAAGTTGCAATAGATAATTGAGCGTGTCCTTACCAAAGAAACCGTTCGCCTGGTGTAATTCAGATAAACAACGGATCTGGATGAACGGAGGGGAATTCGAATGCCACTACTTCTGTGTAAAAGTTCAGTGCAGTTTACATCGCATCACCTTCCTTTACGGTGTACGGTAGTATTTAATACTGGGTATGCTCTGCTGACATGATAATCAGTGCCTAATGAGCAGAGGAAGCAGTTACGGAATCAGGATTACAACGAAAGGTAGCCAAATGTAACGCACAAATCACAGAACATTCAGAATGGAAGGTTCCGTCCAGACTTGAGCTACGCTCTTCACGTCGATGCAAAGCTCCGTCAGTGCGACTGTATTACTGGGAGAGAAAAAATTTGAAAAAAAGAGAGAGACGACGAGAATGTCGTAGGAAAATACTTGTTATATTTCTTTACACAGTTCTCTTGGCAGCTCGCCGCTTCCCAAGCACGCATTGGAGTGAGGAAGTACAGTGGAGGACCGGAGTTTAAATCCTCGTTCGGTGAGAAAGTTGCTTTGAGAAGAACACGGCCGATTTCGTTCCCCATCCTTGTACTGCCGATATTTGCTCAGTCTCCAATGGCCTTGTTTTCAGTTTTTTAAGTATATTTTTCACCAAAAGCCATCAGTTTGACTGCATAATGCGAACTTCGCTCTTCCTGATTGTTCACTCAGTATCACTCTATGTACTGAGAGGTAGAGTAACGCATCAATGCTGAACTGGTGTCTGAAGCAGTCACTATTTACGGTATCTGTAGTCCGAGCACTGCGCAAGTGCGAAGCTGCACTCTCATTTCTGTTTCAGAGAGAGAACTGCAAACGTGTGAGTATATGTAGTTTTGTAAAAATTCCGGGTAAATAGGTTGACAGATCGGTGGAAGAGAGGATCTACCACCTCCAAAAAGCTCTGTTCCTGGTAGCATTGTGCTGTAAAAAAAGGTTCGGGTTGGTTACCGCTATCCTTCCTTGTAGGTATCAAACCTTGCCCTAATATTTGCCATTTATCTAACATAATTTTTATTTTATGCTTTGATGCTAATTTCCCAACCGACAGCACCACAATGAAATTTTGTCAGTTGAGAACGCCAAATTTTCCTACCACCGAGGAAGCGCACTGTAAATGAACGTGAATTGGTTATTTGCACCACATTACACTGAGGTGACAAGAGTCATAGGATACCTCCTAATATGGTGTCGGACCTCCTTTTGCCTGGCGTTGTGCAGCAACTCGACATGGCATGGACTCAACAAGTCGTTGGAAATCTCATCAGAAATACTGAGCAAAGTTGCCTCTAAAGCAGTCCTTAATTGAGGAAGTGTTGCCGGTGCAGCACTTTGTGCACGAACTAATGTCTCGATTATGCCCTATAGATGTTCGATGGGATTCATGTCAGGCAATCTGGGTGGCCAAACCATTCGTTCGATTTGTTCAGAATGGTTCTTCAAACCAGTCACGAACAACTGTGGCCCGATGATATGGAAAATTGTCATCCACAAAAATTCCATCGTTGGTTGGGAACCTGAAGTCCATGAATGGCTGCAAATGGCCTCCAAGTATAGGGACATAACCTTTTCCAGCCGATGATCGGTTCAGCTGAACCAGAGAACCCAGTCTATATCATTTAAGCACAGCCCATACCATAATGTAGCAACCACCAGCTTCCACAGTGCCTTGATGATAACTTGGGTCCATGGCTTCGTGGAATCTGCTCCGGACTCGAACCCTACCATTCGCTCTTATCAACTAAAGTCGGAACTCATCTGACCAGGCCACAGTTTTCCAGTCGTCTAGGGTCCAACCGATACGGTCAGAGCCTAGGAGAGGCGCCGCAGACAACGGCGTGCTGTTTGCAAATCACTCGCGTCGGTCGTTGCTGCCATTGCCCATTAACGCCAAATTTCACCGCACTGCCCCAACAGAAACGTTCGTCGCATGTCCCACATTGATTTCTGGTATGATTTCTTGCAGTGTTGCTTATCTTTCAGCACTGACAAATCTGTGCACATGCCGCTATATTGGTCGTTAGCCACCGCATTGTCCACGGTTAGAGGTAATGCCTGAAATTTGGTATTCTCGGTACACTCTTGACACTGTTGATCGCAGAATATTTGAATTCCCAAATAGTCCCATGCGTCTAACTCCAACTGCCATTCCGGGTTCAAATTACGTTAATTCCGTCGTCAGGCCATTATCACGTCTGAAACAGTTTCACATGACTCAAAGTGAGTACAAATGACAGCTCCGCCAAAGCACTGCCCTTGTACGCCTTGTGTACGCGGTGTTACCGCTGTCTGTATATGTGCATATCGCCATCACACGGCTTTTTACACCTTAGTGTACAAGCCTGTTGAACAACTTGTTGGCTCAATACGGCATCATGTCCAAACACAGATAAAGACAATGGTCTTCGTCCACCGTATGCGACCAATTCGGCTAGCTGATGGGGATTGCAGCCATTGAAATGGGACTGGTCTAGTGTAGTCATGTGCTTATCTGAATGAGTTTCATAACTTAGGAATAACTACAAGCTCTCTGAACGAGACTAAGCCACTGTGAAATAATGGGAAAAAACACCATTGTTGCTCTCTTACCAGTATGCCCCGACGCGAATGACTAGAAATTTATTTTCTGTGCGTTTTTTTTAAAAAAGTACTTACAACTTGTAAACATAATATTCGAATGGCTTGGATTTTCTATCCTAATATTCTTGTGATCAATGCGCCCCACACAATTTGAAAACCGCCTTTTCTTCCAAAAATCTTTTAGTATTGGCTTCACGTCAAGTTCTTTCAGGAAATATATATGTAACTGTTCAAATTACCCCAAGCTGCGTAGCTGTGTCCCGTTACTTTTCTTCAATCTGTAACGTCCCATATTCAAAATGAATTGAGCAGTGCCGTGAATGAAGAATGAACAACAAACATACGTTCCATCTGCTGTTTCAGTGGTAATATTAATGTGGAGGTTCTCGGGAGTTTTGTCGCTTGTTGTCAATGAAAGTTGCAACATGTCTTTGTATATTGTTCTCAACTGTTTAGCAATGTGCGGGGAAAGCTGCTCCTGACGCATCGAACCCAGTTGTTAGAAAAACACAAGGAAGGGTCAGATACATACAGGGTGTTTCAGAAATACTCTTGTAAACTTTAGGGACAGGTTTCGTACGCTAAAACAAGAAAAATATATCTAGTGACTATAGGCTCTAAATGCATCCCTTAAGAGCTAAGAACACTTGTTCATCTTCGATACTACGAAACATATTTCTTTTTACTGCAAGCTCTTAGCTTTCCATATTTTAGGAGGAGGCAGTATGGGCCAAAAAAGGAAAACGTTTCGACTAAACATAAGCTATAAAGTGCATACCCAAAGAGCTATGAACACTTGTTCATATTCGGTACTGTGATACACATCTCTTCTACTGAAGTAGTCCTCATACCTCATTTGGTGTGGCCTTTAGAGCCCATGTCTACTGGATATTTTTTTCTTGTTGTGGTCCATAGTACCGCCTCCCAAAATACGTATAGCCAAGAGCGTGCAGCAGAAGAGATGTTTTTCATAGTATCGAAGATGAACAATTACTCATATCTCTTATCGTATGCATTTTTAGATCCCATGGTTACTAGATATGTTTTTCATGTTTTGGAGTAAGGAACATGTCCCCAACGTTTGTAAAAGAATTTTTGAAACACCGTATATAACTACTGTTACGTTACAATAGACAAAGATAAGTGGAAATTATTCGCTAACAACTGTGTTATGAAGGAAGTCATTGATTGCCAGTTCTTATTGAGCGTCCCGCCATATTCAGTGATCAGCCCTATCCACAGTAAAATCGTAGCGAGCAATAAACTGTATCAAGTTCGTAACGATGAAACATAAAGAGACATGTCCACCACAATGCACTATCTATCTTTCGCGCCGTCTGGGAGAGCTTTGTTTGGTCAAAAAAAGCAGTCTTGTTGTGATGCGCACAGCTTTCGTATCTGACCTGCGATCAAAATGCAAGAAATGTCCACTTCCATGGTCAAAGTGAAACCAGAGTTACGTGCACCACGCTACAGACAACAACAGTAAAACCTCCTAAAACAAATCTCCAAGTTCCATTTGTGTGCCACAACGAGCTCTGATTTTTTAAGCTATTTTGCACCAATGGTTTCGAAGTATTATTTAACAGCTCATACAGCTTTTCATTCGTGCTCATTAAATATTTTGTGGCAAACTATGCGTGCAGATCACACCAGTGATGAAGTCAGGTGATCCGCAGGAGGTACTGTGTCTGTGAAATTCGACCATTTCGTCACTGAGTCTGAAGAGCTTGAGGAGGGACTGAATCGAATTTGGGAAAACATATTTATGCCACAATCTGACTAAAAGGAGGGATCAGTTGACAGAATACATTCTGATATACGAAGCATTCGTCAATTTGGTCATAAAGGGAAGTGAGGGGGGAGGGTTAAAATTGTACAGGGAGACCAGTGCTTGAATACATTTAACAGAATCTAGTTGATATGCGAGAGGATGCTGAAAAATCCTTGGCATTATTAAAAAAATGCTGTTATGGGTTTGAAAAAATTTACACAACATGTTTCCCCTTGAGCCCTGCACATAGATGACTTCTTTAACCCACACAACAACAAAAAAACTTCTATTTTGCTGCAAATCACTCTTTCGAGTAGCCGTTCTGGCATCATTACTGTTCAAAAATCGTCATATTTCTTGAGGTTTTGGTACAAATAATTATCTGAGGGGGCCAAATCAGGTGACTAAAGTGGACGCTTGAGAATTTCCAAGTGAAGATCTGCCAATTTTCGCTGCGTGATGGCCGCCTTGTGAGAAGGGGCATGGTCTTGCAGAAACAAGATTTGTTTTTCAGCTGTCCTCGACTTTTGAAGACCAGTTTGTCAAGAAGTTCAGCATAGTACTTTGCCGCAATGGCTTTATCATTTTGTAAGTAGCTGATAAGCAGGATTCGATCTTTATCCGCAAAGTCGGATGTGAGCAACTTGTCTGCTGATCTTTCTGTTTTGTGATGATTTGGATGTGGAGAATCACTGTGTCTCCATTCTTTGGATTGTTCTTTGATCTCTAGACCATAAGTTTGTGTCCATGTTTCATCCGCTGTGACGAGACGACCCAAAAGCCCCCAGGATCCCGGCGGAACTGGACCAGAATAGACTGAAGCAACCACTCGTTCACACTTTTGACCTGCATTGAGTCATTTGGGAACCCATTTGGCTAAGAGCCTATTCATGTCGAGAAAATTATGAATAATCTTTTTAGCGGCTATACTCCGATCAAGGAATGAACAGCATCGACGGGTTCCGGAACTGTGACTTGAGTTGGCTTTCCAGGACGCTCTACATCTTGAGTGCTGAAATGCCCTAAATGCAGATATCAAATTTTTGGTAGTACCGTAGGAAGGGCAGTTGCCTCCCAATGTACCAGACATATCAGCATAAACTTGTTTGGCCATGTTCCCTTTTTGGCCTTTTTTTTTTTTTTAAGGTGCTCAATCAAAGTACGGTTCTCTTTCACAGTGAATTCCCTGTCGTCTTGCGCCATGTTCTCTTCAAACCTGCACAGAAAAATAAAAAACCAATGTTACTGCTACGGAATTACTATCACATGTAATTTAATGAACAACGTTTAATATCAAAACGTCGTAATGAATCGACATCAGTTTTAAATGGGAAAAGCCAGGAACTTATCGGCATCCCATTGTAAGTTGCAGCAGTCATGCTGAGATGCAGAGACTCGCACAGGGTAGACAAGCGAGGAGACATGCACCAAACTGCCGGCCGGGGTGGCTGAGCCGTTATAGGCGCTACAGTCTGGAACCGCGCGACCGCTACGGTCGCAGGTTCGAATCCTGCCTCGGGTATGGATGTGTGTGATATCCTTAGGTTAAAGTAGTTCTAAGTTCTAGGAGACTGATGACCTCAGAAGTTGAGTCCCATAGTGCTCAGAGCCATTTGAACCATGCACCAAGCCAGCCGTAATACTCAGGACCACAATAATAACAACTAAGAGAGCGTGCTGAAAAGTAATGCCTTCGATTTTTTATGTGAAAACTTGTAAAGCTTTTTAAATAAAACTAATGTTATTAACATTATACAGCTTTATTCTTCCCGCCTACGTAATTATTTCTCAATATGGTCCCCGTGGCGACGAACACATTTCTCCCACTGAGAGTCCAGTTTGTTGATACCGTCACTGCAGAATCTTTGACTTCGTTACGGAGTCACAACTTCACCTCTGCATGAACAGCTTCATCACTGTGAAAGTGAAATCCTCGAAAGCTTTCTTCATGTTTTGGAATCATGAAAACCGGATGGGACCGCGTCGGGATTGTGTGGCGGGTGATGACGGCAGTGAACCAAAGGCGTCGGACTGTTTCAGATGTCACCGCGCTCGTGTCGATCTGGCATTCCCATCCTGAAGGAGAAGTTGCTCCATGTTTGGACGAAGTCTTCGAATTCGTACTATCAGTTTTCTGTCAGTTCCCGCGGTATCCTAGCAGAGTTTTTGGTGGTGCCTTTAGGCATTTATTCCAGATGCACCATACCTTGAAAATCCTAGAACACTGTGAGCATGACTTTACCTGTTGATGGGTAGCATGGTCCTTAAATGTTTTGGCGTTGGTGATCTTTTGTGGCGGAACTCTATGTATGCTGTCGTTGTTTTCGGGGTCAAAATGGTGAACCCAGCTTTCATCTTGTCTGACTATTGTTAAGGAACCCATCACCCTGAAGCTCTAAACACAGAAGAAATTGTTGACAGATGTTCAATCTCCTCTGTTTCATGTCAGGAGTGAGCATTAGAGGTACCCACTGTGCACACAGTTTTCTGTACTGCAGTTCTGCAATGATGGCCATCGTCATATGCCACACGTACATGAGAGCTGTGTCTGTGTTGTCTGACGGTTTTCTCCGATGGGTTCATCAACCCGCCTCCGACGAGTTTCCGTACGCAGTCGTCCACTCCGAGCTCTGTCACACACGTTGAGGTTAGCATCACCATTTCCGTCATTACGGGCACGAACAACCCTGTGTTGCACATTACTGATGTAGGTACAATCATTACTGTTCACAGGTTTCATTCTTCCAAGGATTTCAATTCGAGGAAGTTTTCTGCGGCTAGAAACTCGATTACAGCATGTTTCTCGTGTACCTACACATGAGGTTCGTAACAACACTTTTTTTCTGAAAGCAAATTGGTTTTATTCAGGGTTCCAATACACCTTATCATTCCCAACTCTTTTGGCTACAACCCCATTTTTCAAGATAATCCCCCTTCAATGCGACGGCCTTACGTCACCTTGCTGGAAGGGCCTGTATGCCCGCTTGGTACTACTCTACTTGTCGACATCGGAGCCAAGCTCTGGTTGTATCAGTAACCGCCTCATCATCGACATACTGCTTCCCACGGAGTGCATTCTGTTTTGGGCCAAACGGAAGGTGCGAGATCCGGGCTGTACGGTGGATGAGGAAGAACAGTGCAATGACGTTCTGTGAGCTCCTCTCGGATGCCGGGCTTTTGTCAGGCCTTGCGTTTGAAGGAGAAGTTCGTTTGCATTTTTGTGAGACGAACATACTGAATTAGTTACTTCAATTTGACGGTAGGCCTGTGTACTTCAGAGTTTGTCGGTGCACCACGAGGGAGAATATCAAACAGAATAATTTTCTTTGGAGGACAGGTGGTGTGACGCCGCTCCATTGATTGCCGTTTTCTTTCCGGTTCGAAGTGATGAACCCATGTTTCATCGCCCGTGATGATATCCAACAAAAATCGTCATGCTCAGCCTCGTAACGCGCAAGCACTCCTTTGGTGCTATTTATGGTCTTGTGTTAGGCGGTGAGGAAGCCAGCGGGCACACACTTTTGAATAACCCAATTGGCGGACGAGTGTGTCAGCACTACCAACCAAGACGTCCATGTGAGCCACGAAGTGTTTGATAATTGTGGTGTCACCGCCAGACACCACACTTGCTATGTGGTAGCCTTTAAATCGGCCGCGGTCCGTTAGTATACGTCGGACCCGCGTGTCGCCACTATCAGTGATTGCAGACCGAGCGCCACCACACGGCAGGTCTAGCCTAGAGAGACTCCCTAGCACTCGCCCCCAGTTGTACCGCCGACTTTGCTAGCGATGGTTCACTGTCTACATACGCTCTCATTTGCAGAGACGACAGTTTAGCATAGCCTTCAACTACGCCAATTGCTACGACCTAGCAAGGCGCCATATTCTTCAAGAATGTATTCTGCATTGATAATATTGTGAATCATGTACCGTCAAGAGCGACGTTCATCATTAATGGATTAAAGTTAAGTATCAAACTAATTACGTCCGCTTTCTGAATTCTAATTCCTTGTCATGTTCCAGACCTCACGTCAGTATAGTTCTTCCCTCCTCACGCCAGCCTGCGTGAGCTAAAACGCGTGCATTTCGGCCTCCACTAGTAACACGGTGTTGGCTCTTCTGCCATCACAAAAATAATGATCCGCTGATCTGCTCGAATGAGTGTCCGCACGTTCTAACATTGCAGGAATCACAGCTGTGTCGGCCGTGCGACACGCGGGTGATCGGATAGCGTTGCGGTACCGTGTTGCGATGGTAACAAGGCGCCTCGCCCAACGACTCACCCGTGTTTTTGTTCAATGCCAGGTCTCCTCAGAGATTCTGCAATCGCCTATGAATATCTGCAATGCTCCGGAACCCCATCTAAAGAAACTCAGTGACAGTTCTCTGCTTGGAATACACCACCGTTCCAGACGTCGTTTTGAAGGTTTCGTATAGCGGCGCCACCAATCTGACCTTAATGAAACTAGAGGGGTCGAAAGGGGCGTGTTCCACGATGTCCTACAACAAATTCCACATTTTTTCAACCGAAATTGGCCAATAAAAAATGTTTTGAATAAGACATATTATCACAGCCTACAGTGGTGGTAATATGCAAGACATGTAATACCTCAACCGGAACTGAGAACAGAATTATAAATCCGGAGTCATTACCTGTCAGCACGCCCTCGTATTTAAATTGCCGTGGTTGGCGTTCACTATCATGTATAATTTTTTAAAGAATATCAAGTTCACCGTGGACTGTGGAGATTATGTATTTAACAACTGCAACTTCGGGCTTAAGGCCATTATCTAGCGATACAGCAAAAAGGCTCACTTCTGAGGATGACATTTACACGTCTCGGAAGATTTTAAACTCTGACATTTTTTGAAGCAAAACCTTTTGTAGTACCCCTTAATAATGGCCTTAGGCCGGACATTGCAAGTATGACAGTGGCGAATACGATATCCTAAACTATGAAGCACTGGCCACTGTCTCATTGTCCAGTATAGTGACGACAGGCTGGCGGCCGGCGATGTGCCCCTTGTAAAGGCTCCGCAGGTAACTGTATGTCTGACAAGGATGCATGACCAACCTTTTCGCGCAAGTGTGCTTGAGCCTATGTGGGGCAAATTTGCTCAAGCATCAGGACTGTACAAGCTGCTTGATGGAATTTCAATTATGCAAGCTGGTTCGATCAGTCTTACCGTCTGCATGCTTCAAATGTTCAAATGTGTGTGAAATCTTAACTGCTAAGGTCATCAGTCCCTAAGCTTACACACTACTTAACCTAAATTATCCTAAGGACAAACACACACCCCCATGCCGACAAACACACACACCCATGCCCGAGGGAGGACTCGAACCTCCGCCGGGACCAGCCGCACAGTCCATGACTGCAGCGCCCTAGACCGCTGTGCTAATCCCGCGCGGCTGCATGCTTCAACGTGTGTACCAAGATTATGAACTCTTGTACAAGACGTGATGTGAGACGGTTCCCGAATCGTTCATATCGAGCAATCTGAAAAATATCGATCAGGATTGCTAGAAAACTATACGCACTTACGAATGTCAATGGAATGTGTAATCGAAAGAGTACCACGACAAAGCAAAGAGGAGCACTACGTACGTTCTTGCTAAATGTAAAGTTCTGCAGCAAAGATGTAGTAATCAAAAAGATAAATTCTCTAAGAACAAACTACCGAAGGGAAAAGAAAAAAAATGGGGAGTAGTATAAATCAGGAGCTGCAACAGATCAAATATACAAACCAGTGTTGTCTTCTTTTCATATTGTAAGTTATCTGAATGAGAAGGGGACACCCAGAATCTCTGCAAATAATTTAGAATAGACAGAGGTGAGCGAGATAGATCAATGGCTCTGAGCACTATGGGACTTAACAGCTAAGGTCATCAGTCCCCTAGAACTTAGAACTACTTAAACCTAACTAATCTAAGGACAGCACACAACACCCAGCCATGACGAGGCAGAGAAAATCCCTGACCCCGCCGGGAATCGAACCCGGGAACCCGGAGATAGATCAAGTGGAATATTTCCAGCGATAGGCATTTGTAATGGTAACATACTGAAATTCTCCGATTTTGTGCCATCATGGATTATACCTTGTTCCATGTCCTCTCAGTCGAGAGAAGCACGTGACTCCAGTGGACATTATGTGAAGCAACCTTGCTGCCGTACCTTATGAATACGGTTTACATCCTAATTTACAGCAGTGGGAAAATTCTTAAAGCGTACTGTCAAAATTCCAAAATCATTCTCAGTAATGCATCGAACAATTCATAATCGGTAGTTGTAGATTTTTTCCTATGTAGTTCAAGTCAGTCTGAATGGTTTTAGCATATCACTCTCTGAAGAATAACATTTGCTAATTTTCGAGAGCTGTTAACGATTTTCGTCTCTCTTGAAATGTTCAATGACTTGCTTTGTAGTCTCTTAAAAAAAATGTTGCATTCTGAAGAATGCTTTCATACGATACTCTGGCCTTTATGCCGAAACCGAAGAGAATAAATCTATAAACGCATCAGCTATGGTAAGTAGGATGATACTGTAAGTTTATAATTAAAATAAAATGAATCGCTACCAGCTGGAGGAATTATGTCTACATGTTAGCATCAATGCAACCAAGATAATGCAGAAAATTCCACCTCTTTTCAGTATCACCCATCTGGACTAATGAATGTCTGTATAAGAATATGAAAAGAGAAAAATCCTAACGTTCAAAATATTATCTAAAAATTGCATATGAACTTCATATTAACAAGTATGTTATTCTTACTGTACTGTTGTTAAATCATATTTGCTGAATGGAACTAGAAATACAAGCCCGTAGAAGTTTATGCAACTGCTAGTACTGAGGAGTCTACTGGGACAACTACAAATAGGTCTAAAGATGACGGCTTTTTATTCTTATTATTTCCTGTAATAGACGTAGAAATCGAACAGAAGGCTGAAAATATTTGACTCACTTAGTTTGGAGACACACACAATCAAAATATTAAATAGGCAAATAAATGAACACTTCGTCCACCATTCGCTACTTATCTCGAAAAGTGGTAAGTGGTTTTTGAAACTCTGCTCAAAAATCATGTTGTAATCGGGGATCATGCCATTATTTGGTCATTACGGATAGTCACTGCTAAAGGATGGGAACTAAGTTTGAAGAACTCTATTTTTCGTGTTAATTTGTCCGTTTTCAAGAGCTACAAACAGATTAAGGCATATTATATAGACACAGGCACCATATCAGCTACTTTCTGTTTTCATTGTATACTATGAATGAATAATTGTCATTAAGTTTTTAATTCATTACTCTTATGCCGGCCGGTGTGGCAGAGCGGTCCTGGGCGCTTCAGTCTGGAACCGCGCGACCGCTACGGTCGCAGGTTCGAATCCTGCCTCGGGCACATATGTATGTGATGTCCTTAGTTAGGTTTAAATAGTTCTAAGTTCTAGGGGACTGATGACCTTAGATGTTAAGTCCCATAGTGTTCAGATCCATTTGAACCATTGCTGTTATGATAATTCCCTTCTTATTATTTCATAGAAATGGCTGACATATCTTTAATCTTTTAAAGCAAATGAAGCATTGTACTTGTATTACTACGTCACTTCGTAAAAAAAAATTTCCAGATTAGGTATTCTGCAATACAACGGATGTCTGGTGACGACAGCGAGAAACTACCGAGCAGACAAAGGTGGGGCACGTCTTTCACACTGCACTTACACACTTCTTATGCTACGTGTGTGTTGCTCGTTTCTGTCGGCATTGTTATTAAAATAGCACTGCAAAAAGGTGGGAATTTAAGGAGATGGGACCTGGATAAACTAAAAGAACCAGTGGTTGTACAGAGATTCAGGGAGAGCATAAGGGAGCAATTGACAGGAATGGGGGAAATAAATACAGTAGAAGAAGAATGGGTAGCTTTGAGGGATGAAGTAGTGAAGGCAGCTGAGGATCAAGTAGGTAAAAAGACGAGGGCTAGTAGAAATCCTTGGGTAACAGAAGAAATATTGAATTTAATTGATGAAAGGAGAAAATATAAAAATGCAGTAAGTGAAACAGGCAAAAAGGAATACAAACGTCTCAAAAATGAGATCGACAGGAAGTGCAAAATGGCTAAGCAGGGATGGCTAGAGGACAAATGTAAGGATGTAGAAGCCTATCTCACTAGGGGTAAGATAGATACCGCCTACAGGAAAATTAAAGAGACCTTTGGAGATAAGAGAACGACTAGTATGAATATCAAGAGCTCAGATGGAAACCCAGTTCTAAGCAAAGAAGGGAAAGCAGAAAGGTGGAAGGAGTATATAGAGGGTCTATACAAGGGCGATGTACTTGAGGACAATATTATGGAAATGGAAGAGGATGTAGATGAAGATGAAATGGGAGATATGATACTGCGTGAAGAGTTTGACAGAGCACTGAAAGACCTGAGTCGAAACAAGGCCCCCGGAGTAGACAATATTCCATTGGAACTACTGACGGCCGTGGGAGAGCCAGTCCTGACAAAACTCTACCATCTGGTGAGCAAGATGTATGAAACAGGCGAAATACCCTCAGACTTCAAGAAGAATATAATAATTCCAATCCCAAAGAAAGCAGGTGTTGACAGATGAGAAAATTACCGAACTATCAGCTTAATAAGTCACAGCTGCAAAATACTAACACGAATTCTTTACAGACGAATGGAAAACCTAGTAGAAGCCAACCTCGGGGAAGATCAGTTTGGATTCCGTAGAAACACTGGAACACGTGAGGCAATACTGACCTTACGACTTATCTTAGAAGAAAGATTAAGGAAAGGCAAACCTACGTTTCTAGCATTTGTAGACTTAGAGAAAGCTTTTGACAATGTTGACTGGAATACTCTCTTTCAAATTCTAAAGGTGGCAGGGGTAAAATACAGGGAGCGAAAGGCTATTTACAATTTGTACAGAAACCAGATGGCAGTTATAAGAGTCGAGGGACATGAAAGGGAAGCAGTGGTTGGGAAGGGAGTAAGACAGGGTTGTAGCCTCTCTCCGATGTTGTTCAATCTGTATATTGAGCAAGCAGTAAAGGAAACAAAAGAAAAATTCGGAGTAGGTATTAAAATTCATGGAGAAGAAATAAAAACTTTGAGGTTCGCCGATGACATTGTAATTCTGTCAGAGACAGCAAAGGACTTGCAACAGCAGTTGAACGGAATGGACAGTGTCTTGAAAGGAGGATATAAGATGAACATCAACAAAAGCAAAACAAGGATAATGGAATGTAGTCTAATTAAGTCGGGTGATGCTGAGGGAATTAGATTAGGAAATGAGGCACTTAAAGTAGTAAAGGAGTTTTGCTATTTGGGGAGCAAAATAACTGATGATGGTCAAAGTAGAGAGGATATAAAATGTAGGCTGGCAATGGCAAGGAAAGCGTTTCTGAAGAAGAGAAATTTGTTAACATCCAGTATTGATTTAAGTGTCAGGAAGTCATTTCTGAAAGTATTCGTATGGAGTGTAGCCATGTATGGAAGTGAAACATGGACGATAAATAGTTTGGACAAGAAGAGAATAGAAGCTTTCGAAATGTGGTGCTACAGAAGAATGCTGAAGATTAGATGGGTAGATCACATAACTAATTGGGGAGAAGAGAAGTTTGTGGCACAACCTGACCAGAAGAAGGGATCGGTTGGTAGGACATGTTCTGAGGCATCAAGGGATCACCAATTTAGTATTGGAGGGCAGCGTGGAGGGTAAAAATCGTAGAGGGAGGCCAAGAGACGAATACACTAAGCAGATTCAGAAGGATGTAGGTTGCAGTAGGTACTGGGAGATGAAAAAGCTTGCACAGGATAGAGTAGCATGGAGAGCTGCATCAAACCAGTCTCAGGACTGAAGACCACAACAACAACAACAACAACAACAACACTTTTTCCATTTTCTTTAATAACACAAAACTTCAAACCAATTCATATTTTACGAATAAAAATTACTACTTTTATTTAAAAAAGGTTTATTTAAAAACAAAAAAAATAGCACTGCTGCTATGGCTAATTGGTATTTCGGTTTTTTCGGTTATTAGTAAAAAATAAAAAAACAAACTCCTGTTATAACCGAGAGCGAATACCGAAAAATACTGGTTATTCAGAACTGATATACCGGTAGCGGTTTTAATCGGTCGGTTATTCCCATCCCTAGTGCAGTGGATGTGTGTTCTGTATTGTTCCAGGAGGGCGAAAAGGGGAATTTTTTATTGTGTTTTGTCGTACATCATTCACGATTGGGGATGAGGAAAACGATTTGCTTGTTCGCCGCTGTCCGGTTTGTTAATAATCAGATCTTTCCTACCCTGTACATAGGAGGCTGAAAGGTTGCTTAGATTGGACCCTGGCAGCGTTTCTTGGAATTTTTTAAGCACGTGTTCCGATATTTATGAACATTTCTGTTTTACTCTCCCTATACTCAAAGCAAGCTTGAGAACATTCGCGCCGACTTTCTGTGCATACACTTTATCTCATGTGTTAAACCGATCTAATAAGGCTCCCTAACGATTACCTGTATATTTCAGTATGGACCGTATACAGTTTTTGTTATTAATTTTATTTGTAGTTTCCCGATTTCCGACAGTAAATCGAAATCTGCCTTTTGATTTATCTGCAGCTAAGCCCATGTGGTCGCTCCCTCTCATATATCTACACTTCGTTATTCCAGATATTTGTGACATGAGTGACTAGTATAATCATTTAGTCAAGAGGCTACTACATTTTCACGCTTCGTGAAGTGCATAAGTAGATAATCTTTGTAAGAGAGTGATATTTTCTCACACTGAATACTGCGGCAATTTTTATCAGATAGTCCTCGTAGGTAATCGCTTATCTAGGATTACAGTCAACAGTGTCTTCTAGACTATTAATACATAAAGTGATTGATAATGGTCTAATAACGCTTCCGATGGTGACGCGAGCTTGTACTTTGGTGTATGTGGTGGTTGACTCTCAAACAAGGATAACGAGGTAATTTTAATATTCTGGAAACCTTGGTAGATTATCGTTCTAACGTAAACTACTCGAAAGAGTTTTGTACCCTCTTCAATCTGCCAACGTGTCTAGGTTTAGAATCCAACGAAAAAGCGAATGACAAGACTCATGAAACTAAAGGAATAACTTTCCTATGAAACAAAAACGAAACACTAACGAAAATAGAATGGTTTGTTCCAAAGTACACATCTTTGTGATCAATAACTGATGCTGGGTAAAAATCAGTAATGCTCTGCATCACCGCTTCTTGGGTTTCCAAGACGTGTTGTCGACAAGGTGGTCAAAACTTCGCTGCTCTTGGCTGTCCACGCTATTGAGTTCCCGAATCTACTCTGTAACACTTGCGTGTTGTTAGATCTTAATAGTAACAAATCCAGCAGCACGCCTCTGAACTGCTTCGATATATACCATTAATCGGACATGGACCAGATCCCAAACACTCGAGCGGTACTCAAGAATAGGTCGTGCCAATGTCCTATGTGCGGTCTCCTTTACAAATGATCCACACGTTCCTAAAATTCTCCCAACAAACTGAAGACAACTATTCGCCTTCCCTACCGCAATCCTCACGTGCTCGTTACATTTCATGTTGCTTTGCGGCGTTACACCCAGACATTTAAACGACGTGACTGTGTCAAGTAGGATTCTACTAATGCTGTAACCGTACGTTATGGGCTTTTTTGGCAATCATTTGCATTAACTTAGATTTTTACGTATTTAAAGCTAGCTGCGATTTGTCTAAGTCATCTTGTATTATCCTACAGTCACTCACCTTACCGTGCACCACAGCATCATCAGCAAACAACCGCAGATTACTGTCCACCCTGACCGCCATATCATTTATGGTGTCGTGGTTGCAAAGATGGACCTCGCCGTGGACGCCGTGGCCTGCCAGGGTGGCCGAGAGGTTCTAGGCGCTACAGTCTGGAACCGCGCGACCGATACGGTCACAAGTTCGAATCCTGCCTCGCGCATGGATGTGTGTGATGTCCTTAGGTTAGTTAGGTTTAAGTAGTTCTAAGTTCTAGGGGACTGATGACCTCAGCAGTTAAGTCCCATAGTGCTCAGAGCCATTTGAACCATTGACGTCGGGAGTGAAGTTGCGCATCATGCAGCACACAGTTTGAGTCGTAACACGACGTCCTGTGGCTGCACGAATAGCATTACTCAATACGGTAGCGTTGCTGTCAGGGTTCCTCCGAGCCATAATCCGTAGGTAGCGGTCATCCACTGCAGTAGAAGCCCTTGGGCGGCCTGAGCGAGGCATGTCATCGTTAAGTTCCTGTCTCTCTGTATCACATCCATGTCCGAACAACATCGCTTTGGTTCACTCAGACGCCTGGACACTTCCCTTGTTTAAAGCCTTTCCTGGCACAGAGTAACAATGCGGACGCAATCGAACCGCGGTATTGACCGCCTAGGCATTGTTGAACTGCGGACAACACGAGCCGTGTACCTCCTTCCTGGTGGAATGACTGGAACTGATCGGCTGTGGGGACCCCCTCTGTCTAATAGACGCTGCTCAAGCATGGTTGTTTACATCTTTGGGCGGGTTAATGATATCTCTGAACTGTCAAAGGGACTGTGTCTCTGATACAGTATCGACAGTCAACGTCTATCTTCAGGAGTTCTGGGAACTGGAGTGATGCAAAACTTTTTTTGATGTGTGTATGTAGAAAATGGCAGCAGGGATATCGTACTCCCCAGGGGCACTCCTGACGACCATTTGCTGTGATGAACAGTCGCCGTCGAGGACAATATATTGAGTTCTATTACTTAAGATGCCTCAGGTCATTCCACTGGGCAGAGTACTGCCGCTTGGAGGAGCGTGTGTTCATAAATTATCATCCAGAAAGACGAGCCCATCACCGAAATTACCATTGGAGAGCTGGACACAAGGTTGTTGGATGCTGTCCTGATGCTGCACAATCCTCAAATTACCCTCGATAGCTCTTAGAGGCGTCGGCAGTCCGTACTCGATACCGGCCAATAGCGTAACTGTCCCGTCTAGTTGTTGAACTCTTCGAACTACATACTTGATACATGTGTAGATACTTTACTAATAATACAGTCTTCCATGACGATCAGCAGGCGTCAGTCAAATCCAGCATTCCGACGCCGTTGATCGCTTTCTCGCCTTCTTAGCCCACTGCACTACTTGTAGGAGTACTTTCGTTTGTAAGGACGCACAGAGGACAAATTGATCCCATGGAGATGTCTTTCGGGCTATAATTTGTAGGTAGCTGTCTTGAGCAGGTGTTGTTGACCGCAGGCGAACAGTCAGAGGCAAATCTTCAACATTTTGTGTCTCACGATAGCGGTTGAATGTTCGGAGGACATCGCTGTGGTGTACGCCAACACGTGTGCACCCATTCGTCAAGCAACTTCCCGTGTTACCCGGCTGCATATCGTGCTTTCTTTCACTTGGTGAATATTGCTATCCTTTTGAATGACTATGTTATACCATTGTGACGATAAGAAACGTAAACAAACTTCAGCCTTTCAGTATCGCCGGCAGTAGATATAAATATTACAGTGCAATAAAAGTTATTTCACAAGAGTCTAAGCTGAAGGATAGTGGATTTGCAAAAGTACATACTTCCAATTTGCCCGTTCGGGCGGCAGCCGCTACAGGACTTGCTGACGGGCGACAGTTGCTGTGGACACTGTGTGTGTGTGTGTGTGTGTGTGTGTGTGTGTGTGTGTGTGTGACGGTGCGGGGCGGGAGGGGGCAGGGCGATCGCGTGACGGTATCCCATTCTTTTTGTGTGGCCGCAATCACCTGCGTACCGGTCGCTGCGTACAAGTTCCTTACGATTACAGCTCTAGCGACGTCAAACGATCTAGAACAGCGTATCCGTAACGCTGCTGGTCAAGTGTGTTATGAGCTCGAGGCACACTTCCGCACGGACAGCTATCAAAGAACACCACAACAGGAAAATAACAGGTATCGTGTGAAACATGGTACATTATTCAAGCCGTGAACACAGCGATATTCCGTTTGTTTATGGATGTTGAAAGTGAAGTAACACACGCCTCACGTGAAGGAAGGAATGAACGAAGGTTAGCGTTAACGTCCCATCAGCCAGGACTTCATGAGACACGGAGCAGAACCTAGGATTATGGAAGGATGGAGAACGGAAACGGGCGTACAGTTTCAAAGGATTCGTCGCGGCATTCACCTTAAGCGATGTAGGGGAATCACAGAAATGTTAAATCTGGATGCCAGGGTGGGGGTTTGTGCCATTGTCCTGTCGCATACCACTGCGCTGCCTGTCATGAGAAAAAAAAGAACTGAAACTCGCTCCGGATATTTGCTGCAGCGTACCGTCTCGTGTGCGAAAGAAGCTCAACACTGCCTGTTCGTGTAGAAGATGGTACAACCCGTCGTCGCGCGCACCTGTCCTAGAAGAACGTGTGTTACTGCGAATGGACAACGAAACGCACTAGTACACATGAAGCGGGCCGTGAAGTGTGAGCAGATCATGTGGCTGTTTTGCATTCTTTACAACAGTAATGTCCTGTTACCATACTACCTGCAAACGTGTGCAATGACTAAGCGAGTCTGATTTCCATACGCGAGGAACATTCCTCCAGTGTGCCTTCTTATAGCCACTGCCACACTGGTATTGGTGGTGTTCGTTGTCGTCACCGAAGAGGTGACATCTGGATGAGACTGCACCAAGTAGCTCATACGATTCACTCCTGGGAAACAGTTAGTCGTCATGGAACAGTCGTAGCTAAACATTAACTCTGATTTGTGTTTAGTGTGAGGTGTCCCAAATTCCGTGGTTTCCTGATCGGTCGGTGCGTAATAGAAAATGTAGCAGTAGAAAACCGTGTTTAATGCGAGTGGGGCCTCAGCGGCATTTTGGACAACAACCTCCAGTGATACAGAGCAGTAGCCTCCTGACCTCTGAACCTTAAAATCACAGGACTTTCGGTTGCGGGGGCACATGAAAAATGTGGTGCTCGTTAATACTGTGAACGACCTGTAACGGCGTAACCGTAATGCCTGAACACTGTTCTACAAGAACCACGCCTGTTCGACAAGAACCACGCCAGGTGTTACCGAGCGACTCCGGCGGTCCACTTTGACGCGTTGTCAGCAGGCATCCATTACTGTTCCTGGTGGACATTTTGAGCATCGCGTATTGCGTAGCCATATGTTCATACGAACATGCCATGTTTTGATCCTTAAGGATCATTCCCCGCCCCCATCGACGATTGCTATAAATGTTTAGTAGCGCCTGGTATAATAGGCTACACCCCGTTGACTGCTGGAGCAGTGATGGAAACGTTGCTGATATTACAGCAAGACGCAGTTACGTAGTCAAAAGAAATTTATGTGAACAATAAATCCAGTTTCCATACGCGCTGATGTCAGCTTTCTTACAACAGCAGTTCTACTGTTGAAACAGGAGACTTCGTGTTTATCTGAGGACTGAGGGAAAATGGAACGCTCTTCTCGTAAAATAATCGTGCCTTTTAACTGCTCTGCTAGCTAATTGTTGCGGTTATCTGAAATTCGCGTCTGCCTTTTCACCTTAATAAAACACTGAGTTTTGCCAGCTTAAAGTACTTTCCATACTTGTAACACACTTTCTCTCGACAGTCACCTAAGATGGAACGCCCTCCTCGTAAAATAATCTTACTTTTAACTGCTGTGCTAACTAATTCTTGGGGTTATCTGAAATTCTAGTCTGCTTTTTCACCTTCATAAAACACAGGAATATAAATTTGGATTTTACTGTTTAGCTTTACCGCGGGACTGCTACGGTCGCAGGTTCGAATCCTGCCTCGGGCATGGGTGTGTGTGATGTCCTTCGGTTAGTTAGGTTTAAGTAGTTCTAAGTTCTAGGGGACTTATGACCTAAGATGTTGAGTCCCATAGTGCTCAGAGCCATTTGAACTGTTTAGCTTTAATCATTAGTATTCCACTTACAGGGAACACAAAGCGAGCCTACTGATAAAACACTGCATCCACACAGCCAAACGCGTGAGGAACGGGATTCTCCCCCTCCCTCTTACAATCCAGACTTAGGTTTTACGTGATTTTTCATAAATCGATTAACGCGGTTGCCGAATGGATTCCTAAAAAATACATAAATTTCTTTTATTTCTGCCCGTGTTCACAATACTCTTGGTCCTTAGACTACCGGTTTCGGTCAGCAGTGAGCGTCTTTAGATCTGCAACAAAACATGAGAAGGGAAATACAACTTGTGGACAGATTATATCGTAATAAAATATGTTATAACGAAAAATTATTACATTCATGAATGTAGAAACTTGCGTTTAAAACATGACGTGGCATAGTAAAGCCATATTGGCATCGTCACAAAATGTACACAATATCAGCTTATCATCGTGGCACATTATTAAGATAATGTAAACAAGGTCACAGTGCCGGCGGAATCATGCTGTCAATAGCGCTTCTGCAGTGCAGTAGCCACAACATATATCGAGCAGCCAGAACATTACAACCACCGACCTACTACCGATATAAACCCGTCCAGGCGAGAGCAGCGCCACCTGTAGAGGAATAACTGCTAGTCAGACACATGAACGGTGCAGTGAGTGTGTTGTCCGTTTGTAGAATGGGGAAGGCGTGCGATCTGTCTTGAGTTTGACGGAGGGCAAACTGTGATGGCCTGGAGGCTCGGCACGAGCATTTCGGAAACTGCACGACTTGTCGGGTGTTTGAGGAATGCTGTGGTGAGTGAAACCAATGTGAAACCACGTCCAGACGTCGTGGAGCCCAGCCACCCCTCATTATAGATGTCAGACGTCGTAGGCTGGTTAGACTGGTAAAATAGGACAGGCGGCGAACTCTGGCGGAACTAACATTAGACTTTAATGCTGGGTGTGGTGTCACCGCCAGACACCACACTTGCTAGGTGGTAGCCTTTAAATCGGCCGCGGTCCGTTAGTATACGTCGGACCCGCGTGTCGCCACTATCAGTGATTGCAGACCGAGCGCCGCCACACGGCAGGTCTAGTCTAGAGAGACTCCCTAGCACTCGCCCCCAGTTGTACAGCCGACTTTGCTAGCGATGGTTCACTGACTACATACGCTCTCATTTGCAGAGACGACAGTTTAGCATAGCCTTCAGCTACGTCATTTGCTATATTCAGTTACTTCAAGAATGTATTCTGAACAGATAATATTGTGACTCGTGTACCGTAAAGAGCGACGTTCATCATTAATGGATTAAAGTTAAGTATCAAACTAATTACGTCCGCTTTCTGAATTCTAATTCCTTGTCATGTTCCAGACCTCACGTCAGTATAATCCTTCCGTCCTCACGCCAGCCTGCGTGAGCTAAAACGCGTGCATTTCAGCCTCCTCTAATAACACGGTGTTGGCTCTTCTGCCAACACAACACTGGGCAAAGTACAAGTGTGTGTGAACACACAGTGCACCGAACACTCCGAACGATGGGCCGTACGGCAGACGACCCATGCATGGCCCAATGTTAACACCAAGACAGCGGCAACTACTACTGAAATGGACACGTCACCATCGGCACTGAATGTTGGTGCTGTGGCAGGAGCGTTGCATAGTCTGATGAATCCTGATACCTTCTTCATAATGCCGATGGGAGGGCGCGAATCCGTTGTCTTCCAGGGGAACAGATCTTTGACACCTTCACTGCGGGACGGAGACAAGTGGCTGCTTTGGGTAATAGTCACGTGGGCACCCATTAGTCCAGTGGTGCTAGCGAACGGCACAATAACGGCCAGTGAGTATATTGATTGCGACCACGTACACCCCTTCATGACGATGGTGCTTTTCAACAAGATAATGCGCCATATTACACAGCCCCGACACGTCGCCGCTGTTATCCGTGTCAAAGACGGACCTACCGGCTACTGGTAGGTGGTCATAATGTTCTGGATGATCAATGTTTGTTAGTGTCGTAAGCTGCTTAGGTGTCACTACTGTAAATCTTCACATATTTGTCAGTTATAGAATTGTATAGTATGCAATACATGAAGAGTATAGTAGGTAAAGTGGATTCGCCATATGTACAACTTGTTACAGTGTAAAAAAATAAAAACACGAATGTAGTCTTATTTATTGCATACTGTTCAAGAAGAAAAAAAATTGACGAAAATGTATTGACTTACACTAGCAACGTATAAGGAACTTAACGGCACAAACACATGGTGTGCCTATTGTACCGTTTGTTATGAACAGTAGTGCAATCGGCAGTATGATTCCGCTTTCACTGTGGCTTAGTTTACACCATATTTTTAATATGTGCAATAATGCTAAGTTGATTTTGTGACGATGCCAGTACGGCTTTATTATATTAGGACATGTTATAAAATTCACACATCAAAAAAGGTTTTGCATCACCTCGGTTCCGAGAGTTCCAAAACCTGCGCAGAAAATTGGAATAGAGATCAATATAAAAATCATTTCCGCCCTTTTTATTGCTCATGAAAACCACACATTGAATGTTGTACCACCATACAGCGAGACCTTCAGAGGTGGTCGTCCAGATTGCTGTACACACCGGTACCTCTAATACCCAGTAGCACTTCCTCTTGCATTGATGGATGCCTGTATTCGTCGTGGCATACTAGCCACAAGTTCATCAAGACACTGTTGGTCCATATTGATCCATTCCACAACGGCGATACGGCGTAGATCTCTCAGGGTAGTTGGTGGGTCACGTCGTCCATAATCAGCCCTTTTCAATCCATCCCAGGCATGTTCGACAGTGTTCATGTCTAGAGAACATGCTGGCCACTCTAGTCGAACGATGGCGTTATCCTGAAGGAAGTCATTCATAAGATGTGCACGATGGGGGCGCGAATGCCTCGCCAATATGCTGCCGATATGGGTGCACTGTCGGTCGGAGGATGACATTCACGTGTCGTTGTGCCGTTACGGCGCCTTCCATGACCACCAGCGGCGTACGTCGGCCCCACATAATGCCACCCCAAACATTAGTGAACCTCCAACTTGCTGCGCTCGCTGCACAGTGTGTCTAAGGCGTTAAGCCTGACCGGGTTGCCTCCAAACACATCTCCAACGATTGTCTGGTTGAAGGGATATACGACACTCATCGGTGAAGAGAACGTGATGCCAATCCTGAGCGGTCCATTCAGCACGTTGTTGCGCCCATCTGTACCGCGCTGCATGGTGTCGTGGTTACAAAGATGGACCTCGCCATGGACGTCGGGGCTGAAGTTGCGCGTCATACAGCCTATTGCGCACAGTTTGAGTCGTAACACGACGTCCTGTGACTGCTCGAAAAGCATTATTCAACATGGTGGCGTTGCTGTCAGGGTTCCTCCGAGCCATAATCCGTAGGTAGCGGTCATCCAATGCAGTAGTAGCCTTTGGGCGGCCTGAGCGAGGCATTTCATCGACAGTTCCTGTCTCTCTGCATCTCTTCCATGTCCGAACAACATAGATTTGGATCACTCCGAGACGCCTGGACACTTCCCTTGTTGGAAGCCCTTCCTGGCGCAAAGTAACAATGCGGACGCGATCGAACCGTGGTATTGACCGCCTAGGCGTGGTTGAACTACAAACAACAGGAGCCGTTTACCTCCTTCCTGGTGGAATGACGAACTGATCAGCCTATCGGACCCCCTCCGTCTAATAGGTGCTGCTCATGCATGGTTGTTTACATCTTTGGGCTGGTTTAGCAACATCTCTGAACAGTCAAAGGGACTATGTCTGTGATACAACATCCACAGTCAGCATCTATCTTCAGGAGTTCTGGGAACGGGGGTGATGTAGGTATGCAACGTCATATTTTAAGCGTTACGTTTCCACACCAATGAAAGTAATAATTTTTCGTTATGGCATATTTTATTGTTTTAAGACGTAATGTGTCCACTAGTTACACTTCGTTTTACATGTTTTGGTGCAGATCTGAAGATGGTCATTGCTGACCGGAACCGGTAACCTAAGGGCCAGGAGTTTTGTGATTATTGGCAGAAATAAAAGACATTTATGCTACACTTCCTGATTCAGTGTTTTAATCCGCAGCCATGTCGCAGCTTGCATAAGATATATGTGTAATTTCTTTCCTCGTCATTATCTTACTCGAAGGCTGAACGCCTTAGACACACTGTTCCGTCTATAATGACCTCATCGTCTTCCTTCCTTTATAAAAGCAGAAGTTTACTATCTGGTATCAACGTGGAATTTTCCGACTGAATTTCCCTACTTATGTGTACGGAATGCCTCTTCCTCTAGACTCCGCTTTGACCTCTACCACATCGTTAACAGGGATATTGCAACCTACTGACTCGAGAGGTATACTAAAAAGTGGTTATAATTAAACTTCGTCCGCAGCTCGTGGTCGTGCGGTAGCGTTGTCACTTCCCACGCCCAGGTTCCCGGGTTCGATTCCCGGCGGGGTCAGGGATTTTCTCTGCCTCGTGATGACTGGGTGTTGTGTGATGTCCTTAGGTTAGTTAGGTTCTAGGGGACTGATGACCATAGATGTTACGTCCCATAGTGCTCAGAGCAATTTGAACCATTTTGAATTAAACTTCACGTCTCGAGGCAGTCTAGACGGGAAGACTGTGCTCCTTGCGTTGTTAGGAGTGTTGCTGTCATTACTTGCCATTGGTCACTGGTAGTAATAAGACATAGGGTTGAAACACAAGCATCAGTATGCATTACCGTTACAGACAGACTACATGGGTCTGGGCAGGGCCTTTAATCACAAAACTGTTTTTATCAAAACAATAGCAATAGTCCTGCTGCCCTTCGCGAGTATCGACGCAATAAAGGAATATGGAGAGGCCCTCTTTCCGCACCTGGGTTGAAGAACGCGATTCGGAAATTTAGGGAATTGATCCTGGGATTGGCCGACGGCCAACTGCGCCACAAATTGGCGAAGGTACTGTTGCTATGGCCGAGGAATGCTGGACGCAATGTGCGATCTTCCAGCAGTGCTTGCACGACCTGTGGCACGACAGCTGAACATTCAAAAGTGCTACGAACAGTTGTGAAATGGTATCCCTAAAAATTTCCAGGCTGTCGTGGATGCAGATGGTCGTCTTATTGAGCAACTTATGTCACCTGGAACGTTGGCATGGTTCACAGTTAACGAGTGTTACACTCTCATGTGGAAATTAAAACGTGTTTCTTCAACTTTTATTCGTCATTCCTCTTTCGCATACCGTTACAAAGCTTTCAACAAAGTTTCATTGTCCCGCGATCACTCGCCTTTTCATGAGGGCCCTCTCAGGTAACGAAAGTTTTAAGTCCTCTACTGCGGAACGTGGGAAGCCAAGATTTATGTCAAGGTGGCTTTATGACAGCCTGGAAGAGACATTCCCATGACGTCCTCCAGAAGCTGACTGCTGCTATACAGTCAGAATGTTTGATCACAATCGGCACAAAGGACACACCGACATTCTTTGTTTAACTTATTTTCTTTTTTATTTCGTTATGTGGCCTTCAGCTTAGACGCACTATTTACCCATCAACAATTACAAAGATACAGTTTTTAACAAATAAATGTACAAATTACTTAAGATCTATATCATATGAAATAATGTTTTGGAGGAACTCAGTTCAAGCGCAAAAAATATATTAGTGTAAAAGTGAGTCGTCTTGGTCAAACACGGTCAGAATATCCTTAGGCCTATACTTGTCACCCCAGGGACGCTACCGTGACATCAGATAACGTTTAGACATTTGAATGAAATTTGTTGTATGAACTCATTTATCACTGTATCCAGTAACTGATCATAAAACGTAAGAGCGATCTTCGTTGCGAGAACATCTTCATGGGCTGTTTAGATAGATGTTTAGCTTTGTAACAAGCACTTTCAGTAGCCACCCAGAAGAACCTATTACTGTTAGTGACAAACTAGAAATTGAGAGATTTTTGCCCATGCAGACTACTGCCAATAACTGTAGGAATAAATGGTTCAAATGGCTCTGAGCACTATGGGACTTAACATCTGAGGTCATCAGTCCCCTAGAACTTAGAACTACTTAAACCGAAGTAACCTAAGGACATCACACACATCCATGCCCGAGACAGGATTCGAACCTGCGACCGTAGCGGTCGCGCGGTTCCAGAATGAATCGCCTACAGCCGCTCAGCCACACCGGCCGGCACTGAAGGAATACGTGAGGTCCAGTCAATAAGTTATGAGGCTAATTAAACGAATAGTAAGAAGGCACTTCAGGGTCGTATGACTGATTATATTAAAAGTAAAAGGGGCTAAAATGAATTGATCACGTTAAACTTCTCAGATAAACAGGGTCCAGGATAGTTTACCTGATTCAGTCATCGTGAACAAGGTTTTACATTGTTTTCCCGAACGATTCCAAGTGAGTGGTCGCTATTATAACGTAGTAAACTGAAATAAATTACAATTCTGTATTTTAGTTTCCTTTCTTCGTCTTCAAAGAAGTTTTGGTTTGTTATGGTTTGTTGTAGGATGCAACCAGGGAAAAGAACGAACTGACTTTTTCAAGTGGGTATAGCACAGTGGACCATCTGCAGACTGTTTACAAAACCACAGAAACAAACAACGATTATCAGCTGCCACATAAAGTGTAGTTGATAGGGAAAGCGTTTGACTTTACCACAATAAAATGTGTTGTCAACATAGTGTACAACCTACCTACATCCATTTTTAAGACTATATACAACATGGCTGCAGTTCTCATTAGATTACAGCATGAGAGTGAAAACGTTAGAAAGAAAAGAAGTAGGTGAGAGAACTCAGTTTCGCCAGAACTATTCTGCAGTCGGAAAGTAATTAAACGTCGATGAAGAAGTACGCAAAGCGTATCTTAACTAAGCCACCTACCATTTGAAGATGGCATTTTTTCATGTTTGCATCGGATTCAGAAGAACTTCAGCAAAGGAGGGAGGAACTGTACAGGTAGTTATGAGAGTACACATGAAGGTTAATTACAGTAAGACGAAATTACAATGCAGAGTGTTGACACGAAAATAGTAAGGACGAGTGATGAAGTTAAGTGAACAGTTGACGAATGTATGTCCTTAGGACAACTGAAAGTAGTAGTGAGATGGACAATTAAAGAAATAAACAGTGTCTAAAAAGTAGTTTGAGTTCATATGGGAAACTGAATGCTACGTTCAGAAGGTAATTCCCAATGCGCCTTAAATAGGTCTACAACCAGTATACACTGACAGTGCGAACTTACGGAAGTGAAACATGGACGTCAAATGCTCAAATAGTTGAAACATTCAGGCTTGTCTAGCGAATAATGAAAAGGAGCATGTTGGCTATAGTAAAAAAATCGCAAAGAAAAGACAGAAGTTTACTGATAGGAATTGTTACGAAGCTGAAACGGAGATGGACTTATAACGAGATTAAATACGGGGGGGGGGGGGGGGGGGGAGGTACAAAAGAGAAGATTCGATATTTGATTTGTCTTGATAAGGAAGGGCCTGGAGCAGTGTTCCCGATCTGTCGGCAATTATCCCCAGAGGTGTAACATGAAATTTTTGAGGGGTAAAAACTGAAAACAGTTCGATTCTGTTTCAGTCACGAAATTAAATTACTTTCAAATATCATTCACATTACCACAATTTTATAAGACTAATATTGATTATATAAGTTATCAATAATTAATGTTTCTCAGTTAGTAACATTAATGCTGTGGAGGTTACAAGTTCCTCACATAGTCCATCCACTACAAACATATATTGTGCTTTGTCCCGTACATCGCTGATGATAAAAGTGAGGCATATACGTAAGAAATGCTAAATATCTCGAGAAAAGATCTTCTCCATGTTGTAGATAGTACCCAAAGCAGTCCAGAAATTGCTTCATTACTCGCTTCGAAGCTGATTAATTAATAGACAGCACGACATAGCTGTAACTACATAAGGGCTACTATAATGCTGTACGCAGTTTTATTGTTATTAGAATTGTTAGACACAAAGCATTAACAGCCTGAAGTAGTCCAGTTTCTGCCAGTTGAGAAGTAAGAAGTGTGGGGAGTGCAGCAACAGTAAGTATAGTGCACACGTCTGAACTTGTTTGACTAAGAAAGAATGGGTACCACTGACCTAGAGTATGGCCTAATGGAAGGTGAACTGATGACATTAAGAACCAAGGAAGACAAACTTGTGTGTGAACTGTTGAAGATTGTACTGTGTGGAGAGGTGTGGAACAGACCTGTATCCAGAAGTGGATGATAAATGAGTGGTGGTGATGCGTCATGACACAAATGAAACTGGAATAAAAATAAACAAATAATATAGTAAAGTGTACGATTAGCAGCAGATCGAATAACGCCAGTCGCTACGTATGGCAGGAGTTGTAGCCCTGGGAACGCGTCATAAACAGTTCTGCCCATAGGCGTGGCGTCCGCTGCAATCAGCCAAGTAGTCGGACAAGCACGCCCGCAAATCGCTGGCTGACAGCGCCTGTGTACTGCGCATGCGCCAAGACTCAACGGTGACCTTGCCGCTTGTGGCGGTGCGTGGCGCAATTTCCACTGCATTCCGTAGCGGCAAAGCCTGTCCTGTCACCGAGTTAACTTACGAAAGACAACTGGTAACATATTTAAAAGAAGCGAAGCCTTCATTCAAATCTATAAAGCGAATAAAAAGATAACAACCATAGGGCATCCAAAGTACAAACACTTCGCGAAAGTCTGTTTGGCAACCGACATGTATTAAGACATTCAGTACGATATGAATGTCATTAAATTAGAAACAGTGCGTGTGTTTCGAGCAAACCGAGTCGTATCTTTCAGGTTGTACTCAAGGCGATAATAATTGCCAGACACAAATATTAATCGGTTAAGCATTAGCTCTCAACACGGACAACGCAGTAGCCGGCGGCCGTCATTTAACGATCGAGAGCAGCGGCGTTTGCGCAGAGTTGTCAGTGCTAACAGTAAAGCGTTACTGCTTGAAATAACCGTAGAAATCAATGTGGAACATGACAAACGTGTCCGTTAGGACAATACGGCGAAATTTGGCATTAATGGGCTATGGCAGCAGACAGCCCTCGCTAACAGCACGACGTCACCTGCAGCGCCTCTCGTGGGCTCGTGACCATAGCGATTGGGCTCTTAGACGACTGTAAAACCGAGGCCAGATCAGACGCGTCCCGATTTCCGTTGGTAAGAGCCAATGGTAGTGTTCGAGTGTAGCGCAGATTCCACGAAACCATGGACCCAACATGTCAACAAGGCAACATGGAAGCTGGTAGTGGCTCCATAATGATTTGGGCTGTGTTTACATGGAACGTGCTGAGTTATCTTGTTCAACTGAACCGGTTATTGATTGAAAATGGTTATGTTCGGCTACTTGGGGACCATTTGAAGCCATTCGTGGACTTCATGTTCCCAAACAACAATGTCATGTCATCGGGCCACATTTGTTCGCGGTTGGTTCGAAGAACATTCTGAACAGTTCGATAGCGAATGATTTGGCCACCCAGATCGCCCGTCGTGCATACCCTCGAACATTTATGGGTCGTAATCGAGAGGTCAGTTCGTGCAAAAAATCCTGCACCACAACACTTTAGCAAGAGGCAGCATGGCTCAATATTTCTGTAGGGGACTTTCAGCGACTTGTTGAGTCCGTGCCGCGTCGAGTTGTTGCGCTACGCCGGGCGTAGGAGATGCGGCACGATATTGGGAGGTATGTCATAACTTCTGTTACCTCAGTGTATTACAGCGCGCTCATAATAGTCTGGACTAATGTGCGATTTAATAGTGAGCACTTGCAAGGGGAATGCTGAATGAACGACGTGACCAAAGAATCCAACCTGATACATACTTTCTTGGGGGGAAGGAAGGCCAACTTCCATATCTGTGTTATCAATAGAAGGATGATTCCCAGACTCTATGCTGGATTATAGTGTGCTATTTAACGTCCAATAACCATAATGAAACTTGGGGAGCAGACGGAACAAACTCCTGTCGCTGAGGATTGGTTCAAATGGCTCTGAGCACTATGGGACTTAACTTCTGAGGTCATCAGTCCCCTAGAACTTAGAACTACTTAAGGACATCACACACATCCATGCCCGAGGCAGGATTCGAACCTGCGACCGTAGCGGTCGCGCAGTTCCAGACTGAAGCGCCTATAACCGCTCGGCCACTCCGGCCGGCGCTGAGAATTGGAAATCCGCTGTTTCTGCCAGTGCTTACACTCCTACACTTTGAAAGCTCCACTACTGTATAAGCTCCTCCCCGATGCACACTGCATAGACGAGTTACAACTCAGAAGATTTCCTCCCCGATGCACACTGCATAGACGAGTTACAACTCAGAAGATTTCCAAGTGGATTGTACATCACCTGCAAGCACGTCCACCCTACGTGGCGAGAAGATAGTTACGCGATGACGAGACGTAAAGCATAAGAAGGTCGTTCATCCGAGCGGTATTCGCCCCACAGTATTGCACCAAATAATACCACATAATACCTTTTCTCACGGAAATATTTGATAGCTCCGAGGTTGGTAAGGATACCAGAGTCCTGCAAAACAACAAGCGTGTTTGTGATTGAAAAGACCGAAGGCCAGACCGGGTGTATAAATCTTACAGGCGTGAACGTCTTTTGTGTGACCTTTTTGCGTCAGTATACAGTGTGTATCGTAGGCCTAATTAAGAGCGAAAACTGACACGGGTGATAGCAGAAGCATAAACGTTACAGTAAACATGGGTCCGATAAGGAACCACTTGTGTGATAACTGCGAACGAGTGTATGAGCCGCCGCTGACGTCAGTACGAAATATTGGATTTGAAATGCAAACTATTAGATTATGTCCCCATCTAACTGGGCTCATACTTCACCCAGAGCCCTGAGGCACAGGCACATTTTGCTATTGATGTAAGAAAGCATTTAAGGCGTCTCCAAGATACTTAGGGCGCACCGCACCCGAGCGCCGGCTCCAACGAGGCAGCGAAGACTGCCTGCACTAACCACCATTCAGCAAATTATTTATTTGTACTCAAACGTAATGTACTACTAATTACATTTTGTATACCTCTAATTACGAAGGGCGTTTCAACAACTAATGCAACACATCTTTTTTCCTCGGCCAATTTTGGTTGAAAAAATGCGGAATTATTGTGCGCCATCTGGGAATATTCTCGCTTCAGCTCCTATAGTTTCATGAAGATTCGATAGGTGGCGGCGCTATATGCAAACTTAAGAAGGCATCTGCAACGGAGGTGCGTTCGAAGCAGAGAGGTTTCATTGAGTTTCTTTTGGCGGAAGACCAGAGCGTCGCAGATATTCGTAGGGGCTTGCAAAATGTCTACGGAGACCTGGTAGTAACAAAAGCACGGTGAATCGTTGGGCGATGGGTCTGTAATCGTCGGAACAGCGTCGCACAAACTTGTCCGATCCCCCGCGTACCGGCCGGGCCCACACAGTTGTGATTCTTGCAATGTTAGAACATGCGGACACTGATTCGAGGTGATCTACGAATCAGAATCAAATACCTCGCTGCACAAGGGGACTGGGACTCTGAAGGGTTTATTCTGTTTGACGTCCTCCCTCACGGTGCAACACTCTGAAGTGTATTGTGCTACCGCCGGCCGAAGTGGCCGTGCGGTTAAAGGCGCTGCAGTCTGGAACCGCAAGACCGCAGGTTCGAATCCTGCCTCGGGCATGGATGTTTGTGATGTGTTTAGGTTAGTTAGGTTTAACTAGTTCTAAGTTCTAGGGGACTAATGACCTCAGCAGTTGAGTCCCATAGTGCTCAGAGCCATTTGAACCATTTTGTATTGTGCTACCCTCAGGAAATTGAAGAAACGACTTCAGCGTGTTCGTCGCCACAAAAATGCGAACAAACTTCTCCTTCTCCATGACAAAAAAAACCTTATATCAGTTGCACACACGAGATAACCTCACGAAACTTCATTAGACTGTTTTCCTGATCTACCCGTTATCTCGCACTTTCCATCTGTCTCAATGAAGGATGCACCCCGCGGGCTGCAGCACGTGTATGAGGTGGATGTTATTGATGCAGCAAGACTGTGGCCCTGAAGTCGACCAATAGAGTGTCACCGTGCAGTCATATAGGCCCGTCCTGTAACGTGGCGTAAGTCCGTCGCATTGAACGGAGATTATGTTGAAAAATGGGGTTTTATAGCCAAAAGAGTGAGGAGTATAATGGTGTATTGAAATCCGTGAATAAAACAACCAATCTGCTTTCAGAAAAAAAAATGTATTGCATTACTTATTGAGCGCCCCTCCTAATTCTGATGCCAGAAGTACCTGTATTATTTATTGGATATAACTTCCAGCTGTGTGCGGCTGATGTAGTAAACGACGTATGAAGCGGGTCAGCGGCGCTGGCATTTCAGTACCTCCAAATTTATCGACGGGACCAGAATTCTACCTAACATAACCAATCACAATAGCACGCAATGGAAGATCTGTTTCTCAATTAAGAATTGTAAAATATTACCTCAGGTCCATGTTGTCGCAAACTAATCTAACCAATTTATCTTTGGTAAGTACTGAACACGACAGCCATATCAAAATTAGTGACATTTCCAAGGATTTTGCGTATACTATAGCTCGGAAAATAGATTTTCTATAAATATTTTTATAAATGGAATAGCTAGTGTTATGGTTTAGTGTTGTATCTGTGATAATAAATGATTTTACGAAAAGTTTTTTTTTTTAATTCTGGAGCAACGTTAATATCACAATAGATTTTTGAATACCAGGATTGGATTAGGGAGTCAACCTAACTTCAATATCAGAATGGTGTGCAAGGAATCGTCGCAGCCCGCTAGACGAGGGTCCGCAGTGTTAGCGCCTTCAAGGTAATCTGACTAACTTTCTTTGTATGGTCATCTCAGACGTGAAGAGTACAGCACTCCCACTGAAGAACTGGAGCAGCAAGTTGTAAATTCTTGTCGACATATACGAGACGATCCGTAGTTGCCTGAAAGAATCCGTAACTCACTGCAGAGACAAGAGTATTATTTATCCAAATAAGAGGCCAATACTTGGAACGCACTGTAAACAGGTGCATGTCTACGGTAAATTGTAACACATAACGTTCTAAAGTAGTATTCTGTCTATTGATTTAGATAATAATGTTGCAGGATTTCGAAAACCATCGATTGCGATGCATGAAATCAAATTGTATTCCTTGTTGAAGGTAGGTAATGGGTGTGGCTTGAGCACAGTTAGATTGGACCTTTATTGAAAAGTTTACGTGTCAGAAACATCTGAACTAACTACGACAGAATGTCATACTGAAGTCAATGATGACTCGCAACAACGCATTCGCTGTTATCTCGCAATCGGCTCATTTTCGGACCCATGCTTACTAGAGCGTTTATGCATCATCTATGGTTTACTTAAACCCGTGTAGATTTTTGCTGTTCATTGAGTCGTTTATTTCAGAAATGAGTCAAGCGTCAAAACAAGAAAAAATGAGTTACTGGTGGCAGATTTTTTTTTTTTAGAGTAAATGCTCGTTTTAACGCTGAAAGGAGACAAACAATGGCATTGTTTAATTTTGTGTTTAGATCAGGAACATGTCACAGGACTATGCTTGGTTTCTTTCTGCAGTAAGCTGCAGGGGTATTTTGTGTTTTAATGTTGCATCTTGTCAGTTGGTATTGTTGCTCCGAATCTAGAATAGTCAGTTATGTTCATAGTTTTGTGATAACTGATTGAAGATTATTTTGTGATTAGTGCAGTGTTTTCATAATAATAACAGTAAGTCTGTATCATAGTGAAAAATGGCTCTGAGCACTATGGAACTTAACAGCTGGGGTCATCAGTCCCCTAGAACTTAGAGCTACTTAAACCTAACACACACATCCATGCCCGAGGCAGAATTCGAACCTGCGACCGTAGCGATCGCGCGGTCCCAGACTGACGCGCCTAGAACCGCTCGGCCTCTCCGGCCGGCGGTATAATAGTGAGATGCCTGTAAGATCGATAGACAAATCTCAGTCTGAAAGGAAGTTAGGAGTACCAAACGAAAAAACTTCAACATTATAGTACTCGCTATCAAAGACGAAAAGTAGAGGGTTAAGTCTCGTACTCTGGCACGGAAGTATCTCAGAGAACCAAGCCCAACGTTCTCATTTGTAAGTGCAATGCAAAATGCTATTTAAACATTAACGAGGACATCAAAAATGAAACAAGGAGTTATTTTCATTTTTTGTCAAAACTCTCGAGATACCTATTTTCCGATTTCGGTTGCAGTTACTAAAGTTAAGTATAGACAGGCAAAACAAGGAGATTTTTACTCAGAAATAGTTTTTTGACAACTACTGTGAATATGCCACAAACAAAAGTTACCCCAATCAGTTAAAATTTATTTTGCCTGTTGCCATCGATGCAACACGCACTTGAGGAGATCTGAGAATCTTGGTCCATCCAAGGCGATTTGGGATAATTTGTTACCGTGTGATCTTCCTGGTAAAAACCAGATGACATTTACTTCAGCGCATCATTCCCTATGTCAAAATGATCAAACTTCCTGGCAGATTTGGGCAGTATGGTTTCAGAGGACATGCATCATTATTTTCTCTCGATGTCTTTAAAGTCAGCTAAAAGATCCATGATATGCTTGCTTGATCGAACACAGACATTGAATTATTGTGATGTAAGAATTCAGTGGCGACTCTGGACCAAATTTGCTCGTATACGAACTTGAAAAGTGGAAGCGTTAGTGAGGGTTGCCTACACGTGGGAACAGTTTTATCAGTGACAGCATCATTCTTATCAGTGTCAAATTACGCCCCAATCCCCTCCCCTCCTCCTGTCTCGAACCAATCACAGCAAAGTATTAAAAAGGTACGTAAAAATGGTACCAAGGTATATTATTTCTATTAGTTCATCTCTTTCTGCCCGTCTTCTCGTCTCCCCTGTCTGTACATATCCTCCTGCTCCTCTCTCTGTCCATCTGCTCCCTCTCCCTCTGATGGTCCATCTAATTTTCCTTCCTTTCTCTGTCCATCTCCTCCTCCCCCCTCCCTCTGTCCATTTCCCACTCTTCCCTTTCTCTCTCAATTTCCTACTCTTCGTTTCTGTGTCCATTTCCTACTCTTTCCTTCCTCTGTTCATCTCCTCTTCCGTCCACCCCCCCCTCCTCAACCTCTCTGTCCATCTGCTCTCCCCCCTTTCCCTGTGCCTTCCCCCCCTCTGTCCTTTCCGTCCATTTTCTTCTGTCCCTCTCTCCATCTCCTTCTCCCTCCTCTCTATGTCCACCTCCTCCTCCTCCCCCATTTCCCTCCACGCGGTCACCGCTGTCTTTGCAGCTTAAGGTCTATTCTTATTCGCGACGTGATTTATCTTACTTAATACATGCGAGACGGTGCGCGACTCTCACTGGTGCGTAGCCAGTTCCCGAGTGAGACCGGAGCTCCGTCTCGAAAGGGTTAAACCGAGCTAGATGGCGCAGTGTTTAGCACACTGGATTCGCATTCGGAAGTATGACCGTTCAAACCCACGTCCGGCCATTCAGATTCAGGTTTTCCGTGATTTCCCTAAATCGCTCTAGGCAAATGCCGGGATAATTCCTTTCCAAGGACACGGCCCATTAGCGTCCCCATCCTTGTTACAATCCAAGCTTGTGCTTCGTCGATAATGACCTCGATGTCGACGGGACATTAAACCCAGTATTCCTTCCTCCCTTCGAAATGGTTAAGAATCACTTTCATCGTTATTGTCGAAATCTCTTGAAAACACTGCCACATTGCGCTTCTTTACAGGTCTAGAGATGTCAGTGTTTGTGGAATCGTCCTCTGAACAATAAAAACATTAAATCACACAGTCATCCGGGTCCTCATTTTCATCAGAAACACCTGAACAGTCATCATTAGAAACCTCCGAAAGTATTTCAGAATCGTTCATTTCCTTCCGTTTTCTGAATAGGACCATCTCTAAAAGCAGAAGGAACTTCAAGACGAAAATAGTAACTATTTTAAATATCAAAATAAAAGCAAAATAAGCAGAAAATACATGAAGGTAATCAAATTTTATACATTGACTATTGGTGTAAGTACCTAAATAGACGAGGTATTTAAAATGTATTACACCAGTCGGCCTCTACAGACAGCATGTAGAAAACACGAGTTATTTCGAGATCCGTCCGTAACGGATGGCGAACGAAAGACGAGTGTACTTGGGATCCGTCCGCAATGTGTTAAAATCTGGTTGTGCAGAACTCAATAAGCTCAGCCCATAATGCAAGCAATGTCCTTAATAGTGATAGCACTTGGGACTACGACAATGAGAACTGCTTAACGCAGAAGGAGAACCCGAGTTCTGTGCCCGTCGACAAGAGAGCAATATTCTAAAATAACTGATTCGGGGCGTTTGAGAAAATGTCGTGTCCTAAAACTTTATTTGGCTGGAAGTAGTAAAAATTTATTGCATCTCAAACGTTTCATAATTATCCACTCAATGTTTTTTGTTCAGATATTTTTCCCCTCTTTTATCGCAGAATGTGGTATTTCTTTTTTGTGACTGGTGTATTTGGGTCCATTTTTTTTTTTTTTTTTGTGGTTTTAGGGCGCACAACTTCAATGGTCATTAGCGCCCAGACTACGTTAGGAATGCACCGCGAGGCACAAGTTCAAAACAGCAACTAAAAGGGAAAACACGATAAAAGACAGACTGACAGGCATAGGATTAAAAAAAAAAAAAAAAACAGCATAATCAAATGTCCTTAGAGAGGTTTGTCAAGTTGATAAAACGAAGAACGCGAGCAGCTGCTCGTGGGTCATCCGCTAAAATGGCATCTAGAGTACATGCCAGGCCAAGATCAAGACGCAGTGTGTTAAAATCCGGACAGGACGTTAAAATGTGGCAGACCTTCAGCAATTGCCCACATGGGCAGAACGGCGCCGGCGCAGCCGTCAGCAGATGGCGATGGCTGAACCGGCAGTGTCCAATTCGTAATCGGGCCAAAACGACCTCCTCCCGTCGAGAAGGGCGGGAGGAGGACATCCAAGCCGCGGGAAGAGGTTTCAAGGCCCGAAGCTTGTTGTCCGTAAGTGCAGCCCAATCGGCATGCCACAGCGATAAAATGCGCCGACAAATGACCCTGCTACAATCTGACGAAGGGACACAACAAGAACCTGTCCGAGGCTGGAGGACCGCAGCCTTGGCCGCGGCATCTGCAGCTTCGTTCCCAGGGATACCGACATGGCCAGGAACCCACATAAAGCTAACCGGAGAACCGACGTCCACCAGCTGCTGAAGAGAGCGTTGGATCCGGTGCACGAAAGGGTGAACCGGATACGGATCACTGAGGCTCTGGATGGCGCTCAGGGAATCGGAGCAGATGACATAAGCAGAATGTCGGTGGCGGCAGAGGTAAAGAACAGTCTGGTAGAGGGCAAAGAGCTCAGCTGTGAAGACCAAACAATGGCCATGGAACCGGTATTTGAAACTTTGTGCCCCGACAATAAAAGAACACCCGACCCCGTCATTGGTCTTAGAGCCATCTGTATAAATGAAGGTCATATTAATGAACTTCGAACGAAGTTCGACAAAACGGGAGTGGTAGACCGAACCGGGGGTAACCTCCTTTGGGAGCGAGCTGAGGTCAAGGTGAACGCGAACCTGAGCCTGGAGCTAAGGTGGCGTGTGGCTCCCGCCCACTCGAAAGGTTGCAGGGAGTGAAAAATTAAGGTGTTGAAGGAGGCGACGAAAGCAAACTCCAGGGGGTAGCAGGGCAAAGACACACAACCCGTATTGACGGTCGAGAGAGTCGTCAAAAAAGGAACGATAAGACGGGTGGTCGGGCATTGACAGTAGCCGACAGGCATACCGACAAAGCAGTATATCGCGCCGGTAGGTGAGTGGCAATTCACCAGCGTTAGCATGAAGACTCTCGACGGGACTAGTATAAAACGCTCCGATCGCAAGTCGTAAACCCCGATGTTGTATGGAGTTGAGGCGGCGTTAGATGGATGGCCGTGCAGAGGAGTATACGAAGCTCCCATAATCCAGCTTGGAGCGGACGATCGACCGATATAGACGAAGTAGGACGGTTCGATCCGCTCCCCACGACATACCACTGAGAACACGGAGGACATTTAGAGAACGGGTACAACGGGCAGCCAAATATGACACATGTGGAGACCAGCTAAGTTTCCTGTCAAATGTAAGACCTAAAAATTTTGTTGTCTCCAAGAATGGGAGAGCAACGGGACCGAGTCGTAAGGACGGTGGGAGAAACTCTTTGTAGCGCCAGAAGTTAATACAGACCGTCTTCTCGGCAGAAAAACGGAAGCCATTGGCGACACTCCAGGAGTAAAGACGGTCAAGAGAACGCTGAAGACAGCGCCCCAGGAAACATGTACGCTGCGCGCTGCAATAGATGGTAAAATCGTCCACGAAAAGGGAGCCTGATACATCAGCTGGGAGGCAATCCATTATTGGATTGATCGCTATGGCGAAGAGAGCGACGCTCAAAACTGAGCCCTGTGGCACCCCATTCTCCTGGCGAAAGGTGTCTGACAGGACAGAACCCACACGTACCCTGAACTGTCGATCCATTAAAAAGGAACGAATAAAAAGAGGGAGGCGACCGCGAAGGCCCCATGTATGCATGGTGCGGAGAATGCCCGCCCTCCAACAGGTGTCGTAAGCCTTCTCCAAATCAAAGAACACAGCCGCGGTCGGGCGCTTCCGCAAGAAGTTATTCATAATGAAGGTCGACAAGGTAACCAGATGGTCAACAGCAGAGCGGCGCCTACGAAATCCACATTGTACATTGGTAAGTAGGCGTCGAGACTCGAGCAGCCAAACCAAACGAGAGTTAACCATTCGCTCCATCACTTTACAGACACAGCTGGTAAGCGAGATGGGTCGATAACTGGAAGGCAAGTGCTTGTCCTTCCCCGGCTTAGGAATCGGGACAACAATAGACTCGCGCCAGCATGCGGGAACATGTCCCTCAATCCAGATGCGATTGTAAGTACGAAGAAGAAAACCTTTACCCGCAGGAGAAATGTTCTTCAGCATCTGAATATGAATAGAATCAGGCCCTGGAGCGGAGGACCGTGACCGGGCAAGTGCGTTTTCGAGTTCCCGCATGGTGAATGGGGCATTATAACTTTCACGATTCAAGGAGCGGAAGTTAGGTGGCCTAGCCTCCTCTTCCTGTTTGCGGGGGAGGAAGGCAGGGTGGTAATGAGCGGAGCTCGAAACCTCTGCGAAAAAGCGGCCGAAGGCATTGGAGACATCCTCAGGGGCCACAAGGACGTCATTCGCGACCGTCAAGCCAGAAACTGGTGAGTGGACCTTAGTGCCAGATAGCCGGCGCAGGCTACCCCAGATAACAGAAGAAGGAGTAAAACTGTTGAAGGTGCTTGTGAAAGCAGCCCAGCTGGTTTTCTTGCTTTCTTTAATAATACGACGACACTGTGCACGTAGTCGTTTATAATTGATACAATTCGCCACTGTAGGGTGGCGTTTAAAGGTGCGTAAAGCACGTCGACGAGCACGTAAAGCGTCTCTACATGCTGCGGTCCACCAGGGGACCGGTACGCGACGTGGAGAAGAAGTAGGGTGAGGGATGGAATATTCAGCAGCAGTGAGAATGACTTCCGTGAGGTGTGCGACCTGACGATCGCGGCTTGTGAAGGTTTGATCCTGAAAGGTCGTCCTGGAAGAGAAGAGCCCCCAGTCTGCTTTGGAGATGGTCCAACTAGATGAGCACGGAGAGGGGGTATGTTGCAGGAGATGGATAACACACGGGAAGTGGTCGCTCGAATATGTATCAGAAAGTGCATACCACTTAAACCGGCGTGCAAGTTGGGTAGTACATATAGAGAGGTCTAAATGGGAATAGGTGTGAGATGTGTCCGAAAGAAAAGTAGGGGCGCCAGTATTGAGGCAGACAAGATTGAGCTGGTTGAAAAGGTCTGCTAACAGGGAGCCCCTCGGGCAGGATGCTGGAGAGCCCCAAAGGGGATGGTGGGCATTGAAGTCTCCAGTTAACAAAAATGGTGCAGGTAGCTGAGCAATAAGTTGAATCATGTCTGCCCTGGTAACGGCAGACGACGATGGAGTGTAAACGGTACAAATGGAAAATGTAAAAGTGTGGAGAGTAATTCGGATGGCAACTGCCTGCAGGCCGGTGTGCAACGGGATGGGGCCGTAGTAAATATCATCCCGGACCAGCAACATGACCCCTCCATGAGCCGGAATACCTACCACAGGGGGTAGGTCAAAACGCACAGAGGTGTAGTGTGCCAAGGCAATTTGATCGCATGGGCGTAGCTTCGTTTCCTGGAGGGCTACGACGAGCGGACGGCGCAAGCGGAGCAGCAACTTCAAGTCCTCTCGGTTGGAGCGAATGCTGCGAATATTCCAATGAATAAATGCCATCGTAAGAAGAAAAGGAAGATGAAAGAAGGGGTCACCTCGAAGGCCGCTGAGGGCCTGGCTTCGAGCGAGCACTGCCGCCGCTATCAGTAGGCGGACAGTCATCGTCCATTGGTTCTATAGGTTCATCGGCCATCTTGGTAAGATGGCCGGGAGGGGGAGCTTCCTCCGCTGGTGAACGGCCAGATGTTCGGCTACCAGCGGTGCGGCCAGGCGAAACGGATGACGGCCTGGGGCGGCAACCGCTGGGTGGCGCAGGAGAAGAAATGCGCCGTGGCGGAGAAGGAGAACTGTGCTTCCTATGAGCCTTCTTGGAAGGTCGTTTGGTGGAAGTACTGGTAGATGGCTGGGAGGTCGAGGTACGTAGGAAGTCTGCACGGGGCGGTTCCTTCTTGAAGGCCCGAGCATCTGACTTCTGGGTCTTCGTCCTAGCAGAAGCTGATGAAGGGGCTTGTGTCTGTGGGGTGATGGGAGGAAGAGGAGACGTCGACCGCGCGATCTTAGCACTGGCCGAACGGACGACCGTGGTGCTGAAGGTCAGATCGCATGTCTGGGTTGCCACCTCCCTGGTAGTCCGAGGAGAGGCGAGGACAGTACTGTATTTCCCCGCTGGGAGCAGCGTGGGCTTCCTACTAGCTAATAGCTTGCGAGCAGCCGAGGTGGACACCTTCTCTTTGACACGAATTTCTTGGATACAGCGTTCTTCCTTATAGATGGGACAGTCGCGGGAGGACGCTGCATGGTCACCCTGACAGTTCACACAACGAGGAGACGGAGGTGGACAGTCACCCTCATGGGCATCGCTGCCACAAGTGACACATTTAGCCGCATTGGAACAAGACTGGCGAGTGTAATTAAAACGCTGACACTGGTAGCAGCGCGTAGGTGTCGGGACATAGGGGCGAACAGAAATAACCTCGTAGCCCGCTTTGATGCGCGATGGCAGCTTAACACTATCAAAGGTTAAGAAAAGTGTCCGGGTCGGTACAAGGTCATTGTTGACCTTTTTAATGTCCCTATGGATCTCCTCGTCAGTCAATCCGTCGAGGGATCCAGTATAGACCACACCACGAGACGAATTCAAAGTTCGGTGAGCATCCACCCGGACAGGGAACGTGTACAGGAGTGTGGCTCGAAGCAGTTTCTGTGCCTGAAAGGCGCTCTCAGTTTCTAGTAACAAGGTACCATTACGCAACCTTGTACAAGACTTAACAGTACCGGCTATGGCATCTACGCCCTTCTGGATAACGAAAGGGTTGACAGAGGAAAAAATCTTTTCCGTCCTCAGATCGAGAAACGACGAGGAACTGTGGGGCAGGCGGTAGTACTTTTGTCACTGGTGGCTGGTCATGTTTCCGTTTGTGGGCAGAAGTCGAGAGAGAAGAAGAGAAATCCATTGCGGAGGAATCCCGCATGATTGCCAGCGTCTCCGATGGCGCGCTCCTTCCTTATGGGGACCCTCTCAGAGGGCACTCCCGTCTTAGGTGAATGTTTACACCTCAGGTCACACCTCCCGAGAAACAGACGGAGGGACCAATCGGCATGGTCAGAAGGTAGCAGCTCTGGCAATCACCCCTCCCTGGGCCTGGCCTTTACCAGGGGATACTTGCGTGCCTTACTTGTCTACCCAGGGCGGGGAATTACGCGTTACCCCGTCACCGGCTACGCGTGCGAACGCGTGGGTCGGCCTTCAGGCGCGCACAGGGAGGAAGGAAGAAGAGGAAAAGGAAGAGAGAGAGAGGACAGACTGTCTCAAACGCCGAGGCGGAGACCAGGGAAGGCAAGGAGAAGAAGGCAAGGGAAAGAGTAAGGAAGACAGTGAGATGGAGAAGAACAAAGAAAGGAACCAACCAAAGGAAGGAAGAAACGAGAAGTGAAAAACCAAAAAGACCACAAATATAGGTCGTGGAACCGTCCGTCTCCGGACGCAGGCGCTAACTATCCCCTTGAGGGGGATGGGACTCCTTTTAGTCGCCTCTTACGACAGGCAGGAATACCTCGGGCCTATTCTAACCCCCGGACCCGCAGGGGGGGGGGGGGAGGGGGGGGGTCCATATATGAAGTATACACCAACTTACGTTCAGTATAGGATGCCCCTGTTCTTGAGAGTCTACTAGAATCGGTCTACCGTGTAAAAGTGATTATAGTTTCAGCTAGCACTGAAGGGTCTTCTTTGCCCATAGACTGTACTCGAGAGAAACAGGGTTAGGGAATTGGATACGGATGCTGGTCACGCACGCTGCAACATATTTTCTTTGTGCTGTGTGTTGGAATTGTAGTTCGTTAAAAGCAGTACGAGGAAGCAACAGAGAAAAGATTATGGATTATTTCAGCAATGATTACATTCGCGACGGGTGAATAAGAGCTCCGAAATCGCTCGCCGTTACAAGGAAGCAAGTATTTTGCGATACTCAACGTCTTTCATTTGTGGCATCATCTCTTTTATGTAGTATACTGCACCATCGGTGAGAAATATTCATTTTCTATTTTCTTGCAAACTTCCGAGAGACCATTTGTGTAAAACAGGACGTAACTGTCACGTACTGTTCTGCACTTCTGAACAGTTTTTCTTCGAATGGTTTTAAAACTTCACTCATTTCTTTGCTTAATGTCCATTCCACTGGAATATCTTTGTTTATTAGCGCTACAGTTGTTTTCAAAGCATCTCTGTGATTTTTATAACTTTGAAGCATGTAATAAATGGAGTTCCATCTCGGCGGAATATCTTTAATGATCTTTTTTGGTCTCAGACCAAGATTCTTCTATGGTTCAGTAAATGCTTCCGTACCTGACGTATAGCGCTTGCAATAAGCAACCACAGTGCTTTTCTTTTTCTGTCAGCAGCTTAGCTTATTTCAAAGCACTTATTACAATGAGATTGAGCAAAACAGTTAAAATGTGTCCACTCAAGTGCATTTATTATCGCATTTTTTATGTTCTCCGCGTTATCAGTGGTTACAGCCAAAGCCACATCTAAAAGGTTGAAGTTCTCAGTAATCTCCTTAATGTTTTCCGCCAAATGAACGTTCGTGTGAGAACTCTCCATCGATGAACACTGTAGTAAAACTCAGTGAAGCTCAAAATTCTCAGTTATGAAAAGTGCTTTTACAGCTACATAACTTTCTGATTTTGTCCATTATAAATGGTTTTGTGAAAGCCTACGATCGTGAAAACAATTGGTTTATTTATAAATAACTTTACTGCTACCAGATAATTACAAAACTTTCATTATTTTTTGACTTCCATGTATGTGTGGCGTCAAGCAGACGCTTTCAAATTGCCTTTGTGTTTGGCAAACAATATGCTGTATTCAAATTCTCGACAAAAGCGATAAAACCTTCGTCTTGTTCAACAGAAAGCCTGTAAAGATATTTCGAATATCTTTTAAACAAGCTTGTTTGGCTTGTTTCTCAGTGTTTCGCTAATTTATTTTGGTTGTGGTGAAAATGAAGCCTGATTGCCAGACCTACAGATTAGCTTCGCAGTTTGAATTTTTGAGGAATATGCCATAGGCTCATGTGACGTGTACGTAATCAGTAATGTTCGTAGAATAGTTTTGAGCCTATTGATAATCTTGTCCTAAACAGCACTTGTAGTTGATGATGGAGCCGCTGCGCTTTTCGTTGAATTCAATCGCTTATTATTAAAAGGAGATAAGTCCTCAAAAACTGAAGATGCAGATTTAGTTGGTATGGGTTTCTTGAGACATAGATGCATCGACCTGGGATTAAAGTGCGAGACTGTCATTGCCTTCCTCGTTGTAAAGAGCACATTTAAATCCGCAGTTGTATATAAAACGGGACAGCTATAGACTGTCACGATTTAGAAATAAATTTATGGCAGGCCTGAAATCATGCTGAACCAATCGGTGATTTTGACTGAAAACTTTGATTCACTATTTCACGTATAATATTAAGAAGGGCAGCTCAGAGTTTCAAATAACGACGGAAGAAAAACAAGAAAACTAAAGAAAAGGAAGATTTATTATTTTTTATAATTCTTTGGGTTTTTAATTTTGAGGTACACAACATCAAAACAGATGGAGGTACGTTTTATTGTTGTCATGATGGCCAACGTAAGAAAGGTCCTAAACAACAGTGCGCCTTTCTGTACCTGTACATTGAGTACATTGTCCCCAAAAGAAAACTCCAGTTGTCCAGCAGTGCATGCAGGCAGATTTAACAAAATGTACCACTATTTCCCCACTGATGGACACACTCATCAACCATCTGACCTCGTGAAAAGGAAGTTACGAATGTACGACTGAGTACTTATCCCAAGTCAGTATATGTCTCTTATCACCCAATCCAGCCGCCTTGATGGCTTTAAGGTTTATGCAAAAAAACAAGAGAAATAGTAGATTTTATAACATAATGGATCCCTTTATACAAAAACGTCGTCATCTGAGCTGAAACGATGGAAAGAGACACTAGAAAACAAGACAAAGTATCTTTTGTACCCCATTAGTTTCTGTACTACGAGTGCAGTTCAGAAAGCAAAAGGTAGATAGTTGCTAAGCCTTCTATCGAAGGACTCTAATCCATACCTTTATATTAGCAAAAACTGTGACATATTTTCCCAACAAGAACATTGGACTTTCTGAAACAGAAGGATATGATGGAAATATTCCCATAAAGAAGAAAATGGATAGTATTGAGAAAGTACTGAAGTATGTTACAGGCAGACAGTATCAAGGTTTTATAATCAGCTGAAGACGTAGTCTACAGCAGAAGTCGATGAAGATCACCGAAAAGTGACTAGAACGAATCATTTTTTGTAACATTTGTATTAATTTTTAATGACTTTAGGATAGTTTTATAAACAGAGTTATAAAGCTGGTATTCAACATGTTCAGTGGGTTAGGTTCAAAAGCATTTCGAAACAGTGTTATTTGGTTACCGTTTTAATGTACTTGATATCATGATTATGTGCGATAATTTCTCTGTATAACACTAGGCTCCAGACGGACATATATACTTTACATTACACTTATTACCCTCGAAATACTATAAGTTTTTACTCTTATGTAATTTTAATAAGTGCCTTAAAATATATTTGCTTTCTCATTTATTGCTATAAGGGAATAAATTAATGTGCTAAAGATCACCATAGCAGCTACAAATAGTTTTCAAATTAGGTAAAGTTAGCGTTACATATTACAGAAAATGAATTGTTTCACACAACAGAAAGAAATTCGGCAAAACATGCAGCAGCGTAGCTTAGTGATCGATCTAAAAACCTGTTATTTTTGGCAGTCAAGCGTTGAAAGTGTCATAATTTAGGCAACAAAATAAGCTGTCCAACCTCCTTGGAGTTCAGTAATAAGAAGTTCCTGCTAACTGTAGGTGACGTACTTGGATGAAAAGAAACATTTGATATCAGCTCCGGCTTTTGTTCGTCACTCCGTAGTTTTTGTGTCTTCCCGTGACCCTCATGTTCTAACAAATGAGCTGGAGGCAGTGCAATCCGGATTTCCAAACTCGGGATCAATTTATCAACTATGTCACATGTTATGTGTGGAAGGACGATATTAGCAGAATTAATATTGTGACTTTATCAGTAGTGAATATGTATCTAATTTCGTGATTATGTACACTGACGGAAAAAATTGCATCATCAAAAAAATAATTAAAGTAGATTAATGAAATTTCGGTAAAACATTTGTCTAGGTAACATTTTTAAGTCATTAACAAGCTGATGTGAGCGCGAAATAAGCCATTGCAAATGTGAAATGCCCGTACATTAACAGCGAGTGTAACCGCCAGAATGTTGAATGCAAGCATGCAAAAGTGGGCGCATGGTGTTGTACGCGTGCCGGATATCAGTTTGTGAGATGGAGTTCCATGGCTGTTGCACCTGGTCAGTCAACAAAGGGACAGTTAATACTATTTGCTGATGACTCTGATGTTGTCGTCGTCCGATGATGTCCCGTATCTACTCGATTGGGAATAGTGATTGAGCGGGCAAAGGCAACATGTCGACATTCTGTAGAACATGTAGGGTTACAACAGCGGTGTGTGCGCGAGCGTTATCCAGTTCGGAAACAGACCAAACTGAAAAATTTGTATTTACAGTCTTGGTGATAACCACGAGAGTACTCCTGGTTATGCGAAATCGCACCTCAGACCATAAATCCAGGTGTGGGTCCAGTGTGTCTAGCATACAGACAGGTTGGGGAGGCCCTCAACTGATCTCCTAACCATCGTACAGCCATCGCTGGGATCGAGGCAGGACCAGCTTTCATCAGAAAACGCAACGGACGTAACTCTGCCCTCCAATTAGCTCTCGCTTGACACCACCGAAGTCCCAAATGCCGGTGGTTTGTGGTCAGTGAAATGCACATTACAGAGCGTCTGGCTCGGAACTGTCCTTGAAGTAACCGATCTGTAACAGTTCGTTGTGTCACTGTAGTGCCTACTACTTCTCAGACTGCTGCTGCAAATGCTGTACGATGCGCCAGAACCATACACCGAACACCCTCTCGGTAGTGCCACGTGGCGGTCCGGAGCCCAGTCTTCTTGCGACCGTATATGCTCGCGATCAGCGCTGCCAGGAATCGTGTACAGTGGCTACATTCCTCCAAATTCTTTCGGCAGTCTCTCAGAAGGAATATCCAGCTTCTCGTAGGCCTGTTACACGAACTCGTTCAAACTCAATGAGGTGTTGATAATGGCGTCTTCGTCGTCTTAAAGGCATCATTGACTAACATCAACTCTCCGTGTCCAATCTCAGAGTTAACTAACACTCACGACCGTTACCGTGTGTGTTTTAAACATACCTGATTTGCATCCTCTTGTGGTGCTACTAGCGCCACTGTTACTGACGCGAAATCTGAGTACATATCAGCTTTCAGGCGTAGAAACTCGCTTACCAACTTCCGTTTAAGTCGCACAATTCCTTTTAGGTGTTGCGATATTTTTTGTTAGTCTATTATAAGAATCCTCAATTTGCACCATTTACTTGCTCACCCGCTTACTCGTATCCTTCAGAACATTTCACTGAAGCCATCCCGCTGAGCAGCCGTGACTCAGTGTGAGCTTCTCTTGGGCAGTGTGTAACTCGCCGGACCGGTTCAGTCCTTCGGTGACAGTTATCAATCCCAACTGCTGAATGCGGACACGTACCACCGCCGCAAGTTGTGCCACCGTTCTAACGTGGCGTGACACTGTTGAACAGTTCCTACTGTGTTGTGCGTTCTTCACTGCAGTCCTGTACTCGCTTATTATGCTTTTGTCATATACCATAGGAAAAGGATGTACAGAAATTCGACATTCAGTTTCGTGTGTAGTTTGCATGGATGTCAACAATGTGTAAAAGACAGAAATCGAGTTAAGTACGTTCTCCTAGCTGAAGAAGTTTCCAGCAGCGTAAATCGAGTGCGAGACCACGCTCCCCATTAGCACGATGCAAACATACCAGACTGCTTTCTTCGGGTGCGGGCAACGCAGTGCCGCTGCAGGCTGTACCTGCGGGAAACACCTGCGTGCTTAGGGAGGGGTCTCCCACTCTCAGCGATTTGCTTGGTTGGAGGAGAGGGGGAAGGTGCACTCAACAGCAGCAACAGCTACAGTATTTGTTTTGCGCGCAGTAGTATTAGAGAAGCTAATTCTTCCGACATAATTACTGAAATGTTTACCAGAAATGTCGGCTGACCGCTTCTCAGACGACGAGCGGCTTATGGAGTTGGTATACGAACTACGTATTTTGTGGAACAAGGCTCGCGCCAAGTTGACAAAAACTAAATGCAAAAGGAGTTAATCTGAACGGAAATAGTAAGACAAATGAGTAACATGTAAGAAGAAATGTCTTTGACTGCTTTCCTCTTCCTGCGTACTCTTCCCAAAAATATACAGCCTTCCTCCTCTCCCCTAACTTTCATGTACTTCATTATTTTTTTTGGTGTTGCAATTTTTTCCGTCAGTGTATATAATCATGAAATTAAATACATATTCACTACTGATAAAAGTCACAATATTAATTCTCCTAATATCGTCCTTCCATACATAACATGTGACATAGTTGATAAATTGATCCCGAGTTTGGAAATCCGGATTGCACTGCCTCCAGCTCATATGTTAGAACTTGAGGGTCACGGGAAGACACAAAAACTACGGAGTGACGAACAAAAGCCGGAATTGATATCAAATGTTTCTTTTCATCCAAGTACGTCACCTACAGTTAGCAGGACCTTCTTAATACTGAACTCCAAGGAGGTTGGACAGCTTATTTTGTTGCCTAAATTATGACACTTTCAACGCTTGACAGCGTTTTTTTTTTATTTCCTTTTGAACACTATAGCGGTTATGACCCCGTAGCCAGTTTCAAGTGATCCTGCAATCGCCACAAATTTTTCTGCGTTAGAGTCTTATCACAACATTACAATTTACACGGCGAAAAGTGGTACCGAGTACAGTGTCAGTAGGTAACGTCCTTATGAGTTGTATTCAGTTCTCCCGTGCGGGACTCAGCCAGCTCTACCTCGGGACTTGTGCGATAGACAGACCGTGGCTCATTTTTCTCAGCACTGACACTGCAGGTCTTACGAATGCAAGCTATCGATAGCTCACCTCAAAGTTAAGTCCTTCAGTGGGTACCTTTTCAATTACATATTGATTTCCCGTGGGATCTGTACGGAGCTGAGCGTTCGCGAAGTGTGGCGGACAAGCCGTCTAGTGTGACGTCACAAGTTTGTTGCGGGGGGGGGGGGGGCATATTTCTTCTCTTGGGCTGCCTGTTGTGTCTCTGGGTTCATACGGTGGCAAACCCATCATCGTCGCTAGCTGCGTTCTTTAAATAGTATTATACGACAGCGCAGTGCCTGTATTATTCCGATTACGATGCAGTGCTCCTACGGACATGCGCTGACGATATGTGGAAGTTTGTGTCTGGCCGTGAATAGTAAGGCAGCCACTCGCGACAAGCGGAAAATCACGGTTCGAGACCCTGTCCCGCATAAATTTTCACGGTCGTCAATCCATTATACAGCTGATGGTTATCCATATTCGCAACTCCGAATGCATTTCATGTATCAAATAGTATTCGTTTCGTGTGCAGGTAGTATTGTGATTTGTGTTTCGATTACTATTTTTAAACAGTATTGAAATGCCGGTGAAAAAAATAATAGCAGACGTAATTGTTAAGTAGATCGTTGCAACATTTTCTACAAAACTTGTTACTTATTATTGTTTCCTGAAAAACATTGCTGTTTACCGCATGAGTACCTCGGTGTAAACGAAAAAGTAAAGTAAATATTCGTAAAGCAAGGAATACTTATAACATTTCCTCTCAGAGCATTAAATCGATTCAGTCTGGAACCGTGCGACCTCTACGACCTCAGGTTCGAATCCTGCCTCGGGCATGGATGTGTGTGCTGTCCTTAGATTAGTTAGGTTTAAGTAGTTCTAAGTTCTAGGGGACTAATGACCTCAGAAGTTAAGTCCCATAGTGCTCAGAGACATTTGAACCATTCTGATTAAATCGAGATTAGAAAAATTAAGTGTTAGCTCGGCTTCTAGATAAGACACAGAAACTGAACAGTATCCTTTCGTAGAAAGCAAATGCTGGGAGATAAAGCTCAGAATGATATAACAAATCCTAACGACGCAGAAGATAGTGATTAGTCTGTTTTACGACGCTAAACGGTGACGTTATCAGCATGTAGGAGATAAGGGGATGAATTACTTTAGTTATTACATTAAAGAAGCAGAAAAAAATAATTTCGTAAGTTTCATTTTGTAGTTATGCATGTTCTGTGAATATTAAACATGTCAATTTTGTGCGTGTAATTAATAGTTTTTTACTCAGAATCCATAATTACGTCCTTAAGATTTTCTTGTACCTTCAGATCATCGCAGAAAGGAACCTTCACTTGGATATGTGATCTGTGCGAAAAAAAACCCTTAGGTTAAACATGTAACTGCCATATATTTTTTAAAACTTTTTGTTTAAAAGTTTTATTTGTTGCAATTGTAGTTTCGAGCATTCCCGATTTTCAAGCAAATATCACAACGCAGATGATATACGTCCAAAATTGCAATCGCAAAACATAAAAAATTGACAGCCTTAAACTGTAATAACCGTGCTTAACAATTACGTAAAAGCTGTCGATTCAGTCCGCGTTAGATTACTTTCCTAAAATGCTAGAAGGCGTGCTCTTCTTGCTAAAATCATAGCCAGACAAGCTTCCATAAACATTCTCAGAGTTTTCTCCCGGTTTTTAAATTGAGGTTTTATGCACTTCTCAGGATAGTCTTCCTGTCTCTGGAGTACGTTGAGGTTAACACTTGTGGTTTAGTTGAGTGACAATAATAACTACAAGTTTTCTTCAGCATGTGTTTCGTAATTTGCGCAGGACGACGTAAAAGTAACAGTATAGCTATTGTGACAGCTTGGCGCACAATCCAAATAATATTCAGATACATCTCTAAAATACGAAAATTTATTCAAGGTTCATCCTTATGGCGATTCCTCGCATCATGCATTGACTTTCTTTTCACTATCTTGACTTGTGGCACAACAAGTCCATTGTCTAGTAAGTGTATTCTTAGCAATTTCAGTAATGAATGTAATATAGAAAACCCGTATCATCGTATCACGATGTGTAGGGATTGATAAACACATTTTGTATGTGGATAGTCAAGACGCTAGACATTCTTTAAAACATTCTGCACCTATGTCGAAACGACAGCTGCAGTTCGTAGCCCAGCTTCTTCTTATTCTTTCTCAAAGCTCATTAGTTATCGTGATGTTGACGTCGTAATGTACTGGTTGCTTCCCTGTTGCAAATAAGCTGTGGGCAGCCAGCGCTTGGAAGTATCACATCAGCAGCTGTATCTTATTTAACTGTCAATGTTTATTTTACCGAAGGAAAGAACAGACACCTCATCTAAGACTGTAAACAGATCTGCTCCATTTCTAATTAAAGTTGTTGCATCTTTTAAAATCCCCGGACTTCGAAGAGACGAACGGCTGAGCGAGTAAATATGTGCTTTCGGAGGAACGGCTTTTGATGTAAGTACCTAAGTAAACCTTAGCAGAACCCCCAACAGGGATTACCAACATTTTCTTTCCAGTTAGTTATGCATCAATTTAGACGCCAATTTGATCGGCTATGATAGCAAAAATAGTAGCGAAGAGAACTAAGTGCTACATATTGACTTCAACAGTTCAGCATGTCTCACTGCTGACCGGTGTGGCCGAGCGGTTCTAGGCGCTTCAGTCTGGAACCGAGCGACCGCTACGGTCGCAGGTTCGGATCCTGCCTCGGGCATGGATGTGTATGATGTACTTAGGTTAGTTAGGTTTAAGTAGTTCTAAGGGACTGATGACCTCAGATGTTACGTCCCATAGTGCTCAGAGCCATTTGAACCATGTCTCACTGAAGATATGGCACACAGTACTTTGCCTTGCCTTTAAATGCAGGAAGGTTGTCAGTTCAATGAGAGGGGCAAACAGTAAATTGTCAGTCAGCTGCAAAAGATATTGCGGGTCAAGATTGGATTATTGTCATTTCTAAACGAGTCTCAGATATCCATCATCTGAGTGGCTGACTGTGTTGTTCCAATTCCAGCATATTTTCGCAACTTTCCGCTCAGGAAGTATATCCAAATGCAAAAAGGAGATAGAAATACGCATACATTGTCAGTTCGACAAAACTACTCATTTTCTTATACGTGGTTTTGTGGCGGTGTTCGTAGCGACAAACACTTGGCTGTGGAAATGGCTTACGAAGTCACCGCCACACTTTTAATAGCGGGCCGACCGGTCCGCTGGAACAGTGAACAGAAAGATGAAAGCCCAAACACTCAGATTAAATAAAAGTCGGTACTTATCTTTATTCACTAAGATACAGAAACAAGGTCGTGAACTCCGTGTCTACGGAAATCTGTCTAGTTCAAGTCGGAGCGGCTAGGTCAGCGTCGGCTGACGACAAACAACAACTCTGCTGCGATGAACACACAACTGACTAGCAAGTACACAATTCGGTGGCGAGTACACAACTGAGCGGCGAATGCAGAACTGTCCTAGCGCTCCCGACTCCAGCGCTTAAGAAGCCAGAAGCCAGCGGTGGCGCGCGCAGACTTGCGGCGATTTGCTGTCTCGCTGGCGCTGCTTATGCGGACGGCGTCCGGACTTTGATGCTGCCAACCTTTTGGCAGCGGGCTCGGGTGGCATTACTGGCTAGGACATAACACGTGGGTACTAAGACTTTCATTCAAACTAGATGTCTAAACAAGGGGGCTAAATCGGAGGTTATTAAGAATATTGTCGGAAGCGGAAACCAACTCTGGACTGCGTTACTTTTACCACCGACAGATAAAAGTACTTGCGTTAATATGGTAGCAAATGTGACAGGAAACGTTAAGAGGTGAAAATGGTGTTTTTGTCCATCTGGTAATTATATAAATAGGAAGAGAGACACAACAACGTGGGATGGTAAAGCAGTCTATCCATCGTTCTTGTAATTTGTGAAGTTCCGTTCTATTTTTAACATTGTTTCTGTTTAGCGCTTTCTGTTTGTCTGATTAGAGCACCAGTCATTTTAAAATAAACCAGATCCGAAAAGTATAATTGTTTATGGTCAGTACAGAAATAACCCAGATACTATTGTCTCTACTTAACGCAACGGAAAACTAGTTAGCGACACTGCTGACTCCCCGGTGACGTCAGTGAGCGCAGACCAGTTATAGCGTATTAGTTGGGAGTGGTCTACCTTGGCTAACGTTGCACCATTATCTTAAGGTAATTAGTCACGTTGCTTGCCATAGAACATGTCAAGAAATATGATATTCAGCTCTTGGCCCTATCATATCATAGCATATCACATCAGCGCTACTTATACGGTATGCCAAACCTAGTACACAAATCAGCAAGAACATGATGACCATGTACCTAATAGCCGGTATGTTCACTTTTGGCACGGATAACGGCGGCGACGCGTCGCGGCTTGGAAGCAATGAGGCCTTTGTAGGTCGCTGGAGGCAGTTGGCACAACATATGCACACACAAGTCACCTAATTCCCGTAAAGTCCGGGGAGGGAGGGGGGGGGGGGCGACATCTCTAACGCTACATTCAATCAAATGCCAAATGTGTTCGATCGGTATCAGATCTGGCGACTTGGAGGGCCAGTACATCAATTGGAACTCTCCACTGTGTTTCTCGAACCACTCCATCACACTCCTGGCCTTTTGACATGGCCCATTATCTTGCTGAAAAATCCCACTGCCATCGGGAATCACGATCGTCATGAAAGGGTGTACGTAGCGTGAAATCAGTGTTCGATACTCCTTGACCATCATGATGCCTTGCACAAGCTCCACTGGACCCATGGATCCCCAAGTGAATGTTCTCCAGAACATAATGGAGCTGCCGCCAGCTTCTTTCCGTCCCGCAGTACAGGTGTGAAGGAGCTGTTCCCCTGGAAGACAACGGATTCGCGCTCTTCCATCAGCATGATGAAGAAGGTTCCGGGATTCATCAGACCATGAAACGCTTTGCAATTGCGACAACGTCCAGTGCCGACGGTCGCTCGCCAATTTCAGTCATAGTTGCCAATATCGTGGTGTAAACATTGGAACATGCATGATTCATCGGCTGCGGAGGCCCACTGCTACGAGTGTTCGATGCACTGTTTGGCGTTAAAATCTGATGTTAGGGCCCCCACACTTCGCCGCCTGACCTGTTTTACCAGTCTGCCCAGCCTACGATGTCCATTGTCTGTAATGAGGAGTGGTCGCCCAACCCCATCACGTCTGGGCGTGGTTTCACCTTGGTTTCGTCACGTTTTGAAGACATCACAGCACTCAGGTGACGCTGCTCTCGCCTTGACAGGTTTATATAGACAGTAGATCGGGGGTCATGATGTTCTGGGTGATCAGCATATAAATATTCAACATTGCAAGAACAGGGTCGTGTATGTTGGTCTTGTGGTAAAGGGCGTGCCTGGAAAGGTCGCTGAATTGATCCCGGTCGTGTCACAGAATATCTTATCCTTCGACTATGTGAAGTTTTGCCAGGAACGAATTCCAAGTTAAAACTGTTGGTTCCCTTTCGCCAGCAACATTTCGGGGATAGGTTGGGGGCAGGAAGGTCTTCAAAGTGACGTCCAGTTGAAAGACTTGCACAGTAAATGAGGATATCACTCTGTATATTTAATAATGGTCTAACTATCAGCAAAATATTACCTGTATTACTCTCAAATTCATCATCAGCCCGTCTTGCAAACCAGGCACAGCTGTACAGTACACAGGTCTCATAGCTAACACAGTGCGAAGTGCGATGTATATTTAGATATGCCAGGTTTGCCAGTTGGACTGGTGTTGAATTTGGGAGTAATACTGGTAACATTTTGCTAATAGTTTTGTTAAATAAACAGAATGTGCTCTCGTTTCTTGTTCTTACAACGTTCAATATTTATACAGATTTGACTTACCATATATGTCGTGTAAACTATCACAGGTATATTGCACATGAGATAGTCATCGACTTTACTCTGTATATACGGCAAAAAGTACACTTTGACATATACTAGACATTCGATATTTTCTCTGGGACATATTGTTTCGGAATTAAAAATAATTCTCCTCTAATCCTCTAAACCCCCCCCCCCCTCACAGGTTTTCATCAAGCTGGTTTCCCTTGGTTGTAAAACAAACCCCAGAAATGGAAATCAACTACCATGTATTCTCAATTAGGATTCCCACCCTCCTACCAAATCTTACTGATGTGGCAGAAAGGCCCGTACCTCCACAATGGGTCACTATTCGAACAGTCCGGCTCTAGAATGGTAAGTAACGTAAGAGATATGTTCAGATTTTTTATAAAAGAATTTTATTTATTCGTCAATATCAATGTTATACTCTTCAAAATAGCCCCGATTAGATTCTTTTATCCATTTATGCGTGCACTGTTTCCAATCACCGAAACACTTCTGGAACTAGATTCTTGGGATAGCTTTTAGCTTTCTCGCTGATGTGTTTTTAATTTCATCTGTGCTCGCAAAACAACGACTCTTTTAGCTTATCTTTTATCAGCGATAGAAAAAAATGTTACAAGGGGCCATGTCTGACAAATACAAAGGCTGGTCCATCACTACAGTTTTGTTTTTGACCATAAATTCGCAAACAAAGAAGAATGAACAGGTGCATTGTCGTGGTGCAAAAGTTTGTTTATCCACAAATCCGAGTTTTCTTTTTTCGGATTTCATTACGCAAACGATGTTGGACTTGCTAGTAGTATTGCTGATTTATCGTTCGACTTTGTGGCGAGAATTCATGGTGCTCTATGGCGTTAAAAACAAAGAACACAGAAAGCAAACCTTCATTTTTGACCGCACCTGTCGAAGTTTTTACCGTCTCGCGAATCAGAATGTTTCTACTGAACAACTGAGCCTCTTTTCCGTTGGCATATTCGAAAACTCGTGTTTCGTCACCTCTTATGCCATGTTTCAGTAGTTCTGCGACGTTGTTGACGTAATATAGCTACTCTTGAGGAAGTTGCGCACGCCGTTGTTTCGGTTCGAAATTCAACAATTTTGGAACAAATTTTTGCTATCACAGATTTCATGCCCAAACATTCGAAAACATGTCATGTCGTGAGCCACTTGATATGTCTACATCATCAGCGACTTCTCTTATTTGACTGTCATATTTAATTTCTTTCACTTTTTCCACGCCCCCGCCGATTGACGATATTCTGGGGTGTCTAGGGCGCTCATCATCTTCAGCGTCTTCTAAATGATAGTACCACTCGTTAATACTTGTTTTACTGATAGCAGACTCACGAACAGAATATTTAACATTTATAAAACCTTGCTGCACGTCACTCCATTCTATTAACGAAACACAATACAAATTATTTGATCCATTTTTATAAGAGATATGTAATCACCGGTAAAACTGTAACACATGAAACTCTGTTTGGTAGTAGATTAACTATTCTACATAGCTAATGCAGTAAAGATAAGTTTCAGATACGTTTACCAGTACAACGAAAAAATTTGCATAAATCGAACCAATATTCTTGTTTTTATGCTCATCCATTAATCGATGTTGGCGATCACACGATGCATCTTTAATCTATGAACCGCAGTATGTAGTAATAACTCCACCCTTGGCAGTCTTGTCCAGTGCACTACGCTATCTGACCAATATATTATTCTTCGCCATTATCTTCTTTTACTCTCGATTCTCCCTTCTGTTATCAAGTATGTATCTCATGCGTAAGGTATATCCTAGGTATATGGTTTTTCTTCTCTCAAATAGTGTTAATATTCCTCGGTGTCTGTGTATTCGTCGCAATCGGTGTTAGTTATTCTTGCTGTTCACGGTATTTTCAGCATGCTGCGCGGTAAATCCACATTTCAAAGGCCTCGGTCTTCTTTACTGTTGCCATATTTAGTGCCCATTCTTCAGAAGCGTATAAAGTACAGACCAGATGTAGCATCTTAAATATCGAATTCTGAGTTTTAGTTGTAAGTCTGTACTCGTGAGAATTTCCTTGAATCTTATGACAGCATTCTCTATGCGAAATTTTATCTTCGCGTTGATCTCTGGCCTTCACAGAGCAACTTTCCAAGTTACTTGTGTTAAGGAACCACTGAGTCGCAGATTTGAATTTGTAAATGTGTCGGGCTGTCGTGTGCCAATCGTACACTAATGGCCATTAAAATTGCTACACCACGAAGATGACGTGCTACAGACGCGAAATTTAACCAACAGAAAGAAGATGCTTTGATATGCAAATGGTTAGCTTTTCAGAGCATTCACACAAGGTTGGCGCCGGTGGCGACACCTACAACGTGCTGACACGAGGAAAGTTTCAACCGATTTCTCATACACAAACAGCAGTTGACCGGCGTTGCCTGGAGAAACTTTCTTGTGATACCTTGTCTAAGGACGAGAAATGCGTAGCATCACGTTTCTGGCTTTGATAAAGGTCGGATTGTAGCCTATCGCGATTGCGGTTTATCGTATCGCGACATTGCTGCTCGCGTTGGTCGACATCCAACGACTGTTAGTAGAATATGGAATCGGGGGGTTCAGGAGGGTAAAACGGAACGCCGTGCTGTATCCCAACGGCCTCGTATCACTAGCAGTCGAGATGACAGGCATCTTATCGGCATGGCTGTAACGGATCGTGCAGCCACGTCTCGATCCCTGAGTCAACAGATGTGGACGTTTGCAAGACAACAACCATCTGCACCAACAGTTGGACGACGTTTGCAGCAGCATGGACTATCAGCTCGGAGACCACGGCTGCTGTTACCCTTGATGCTGCATCACAGACAGGAGCGCCTGCGATAGTGTACTCAACGACGAACCTGGGTGCACGAATGGCAAAACGTCATTTCTTCGGATGAATCCAGGTTCTGTTTAAAGCATCATGATGGTCGCATCCGTGTCTGGCGACATCGCAGTGAACGCACATTGGAACCGTGTATTCGTCGTCGCCATACTGGCGTATCACCCGGCGTGACGGTATGGGTTGCTATTGGTTACGTCTCGGTCACCTCTTGTTCGCATTGACGGCACTTTGAACAGTGGACGTTACATTTCAGTAGGATAATGCACGACCGCATGTTGCAGGTCCTGTGAGGGCCTTTCTGGATATAGAAAATGTTCGACTGCTGCCCTGGCCAACACATTCTCCAGATCTCTCACCAATTGAAAACGTCTGGTCAATGGTGGCCGAGGGATTGGCTCGTCACAATACGCCAGTCACTACTCTTGATTAACTGTGGTATCATGTTGAAGCTGCATAGGCAGCTGTACCTGTACACGCTATCCAATCTCTGTTTGACTCAATGCCCAGGCGTATTAAGGAAGTTATTACGGCCAGAGGTGGCTGTTCTAGGTACTGATTTCTCAGGATCTATCCACCCAAATTGCGTGAAAATGTAATCACATGTCAGTTCTAGTATAATATATTGGTCCAATGAATACCCGTTTATCATCTGCATTTCTTCTTGGTGTAGCAATTTTAATGGCCAGTAGTGTAAATTACACCTACAACTAAGACAACATACGAAATTACAAATTTCCCATTACTTTTTGAACACACCTCATGTAAGTGGCTTTACACGATGATCAGTCTATGGAGAAATGCAGAATATGATGTTCTGTGGCGTGTGCTACGACATGCAGTGTGACTAATTACCATGGTACGAGGGCGTACTGAAAAGTATTGGCTCCAAATTTTTAATACGAAAACTCTTAAAAATTTTTCAGATAAACGTTATTAACAATCTACGTCTTTGTTCTTCAGATCTTCATCAGCCATTGTCATGTGAAGGAGAGGATGCTCTGTGTGTGGACGAACTCTTCTGCGGTTAGAAACTCGTTTACAGCTTTCTGTTCCCCATGCACCCACGTAGTTACGTTACACACCTTTCCGTTACACTCTATAATTCGGACCCCTCTAGCGGCAGAGCGCTGAAAATATGTAGACATGGAAAGTAAAGATGTAGAATGTTAATAATGTTTGTTTTATTTAAAAAACTTGAACAGTTTTCACACAACACTTTCGGAGGCTTTACTTTTCAGGATGCCCTCGTATCATAATGATATGTTAGCCTTAGCCAGTATATTCAGTGCGATTTTTCTTGCCGTGACTTGTAATATTGTGATAATGGGAAAAATGGCTAATGCCATTGTGACACGAAAAATGAAGTAACACTACTAGTACTGTATATAGCTTATGCTCAGGAGAACAATTTAAGACGATGTTCAACCAAATAATCAAATACAGAGAAGGCCACTGAAGTATAACAAGTCGCAGAATCCGTGTACTACTGATGAAAGGGGAATGTCTTCACAGAACAGTGAAAGAAAGGGGAATGTCAGTTTGGTATGTGGCAGCACAGTTTGACACGATGCTGAGTTGATAGTCACTTGGTTCATCTTACCGTGTGTTAGTTGTTCATCACTGTGGTTTGTTGCTTATTTTGCATATATTTACCATTTCTGAAGAAGAGAATGGTAACACAAATCTGGCATCAACCGAGAAGAGACCTAGTTTGGATCGAATGATTGAGGTAACAAAGAAAATTAAGGTACAATCTCATGAATAAGGGGAAAACTTTCAATGGAATAGGTTGCAGTGTTCCACAAACATTTCTGAGGACAACAGAAAATAGGCTTCTTCATTACTTTAACGCTCAGTACTAGAAGCGAACAGAGTATTTAGTTATCTGGTTTAATACACATTACACCAATTGCTCAAAGGAGGTCTAGGAAAACCGAATTTGAAGCACAATTCCATGATCAGAGTTAAAGGTATAAGGTCAGATTCCCAGTGGAGGGGCATATGGATGAAAGAAATGTATGTTACAAAGCATTCCTGTGTATCTTCGGTATTTCTAAGAAACGTGTAGAGATCTTACAAAAAGACCTAAAGGCTGGTGGACCCAAGATTGACAGACGCGGAAAACGTACGAGTCAACAAAAAAGCATTGAGAATTAGTACTGCGTTCTATTGAGGATCACAAAAAATCCATTAAAGGAAGACAGAACCATTGTAGTCTCTATGATTCACGGAAAATGTACTTGTCAGATGCTTATCGGTTAAGAAAATGCATGCTATGTATGGATAAAAATCCCAGTAGTCCAGTGTCATATGAAACCTTCAGGAAAATACTCTAACTAATTTAACATTAGTTCTGGATATCCTCGCATGAATAACTGGAGTACATGCGACATTTATGCAGCTAAGATTAAAATTAGAATGTCAAAAACAGAATCACTCAACAAAGACTGTGCAGAGCGTAAGGAAATTGAAGCTCAGTTCTTTTACTTAGGCATTCAGAAAAAAACTGCATCTTAAAAACCTAAACGGTTTCATACACGTTAACGACTTGTGAGGCTCGCTTCCAAGAAAGATTTGATTGGAATGCAGTAGCGATTGGTTTCCAAAAGAATATATCCATTCCTAATTTATCCCTACCGACGTGTATTGCCGCAGGCAACTTTCACTGTTCTCCGCCAGTATACATGTTTTTATGTAGCGGATATTCGGTATTCTATACATATCCAGAGACAGTTGCGCACAAAGCAGCAGATGAAGTGTACTACACCATTTTATATTTTGTAAACTTGGCGAAGGGGTACATGACAGTCTTCTGTGGTTCTGCATGTGGACAGAACAAAAACTAGACTGTTTTCAGATTTCTCCGTTTTGCACTACATCATGAAAATCGCCTAGATTTTTTAAAAATGGTGTTTGCAATTCGTGGGCAATCGTACGCGAGAAGCATGGCAATAATATTAATAATCGGAAATTTGCAGCTGGAACGCCAAAAGATTGGACGGGTCCTGTTAAGAGTGCCAGAAATAAGCCATCTCTTGTACACTAATGTTTGTCCTTTTAAAACATGGCCTATAATGGAACTTGTCATCTCCATTGAGCATCCACGATTCGTTGAACGCAGAGACGGTTACAATGTCCATTGGGAAAGACTCCTTGTAAATACTCGAAGGTTAATTCTACACTTCCCAAATGGTTCAAATGGCTCTGAGCACTATGGGACTTAACACCTGTGGTCATCAGTCCCCTAGAACTAGGAACTACTTAAACCTAACTAACCTAAGGACATCACACACATCCATGCCCGAGACAGGATTCGAACCTGCGACCGTAGCGGTCACGCGGTTCCAGACTGAAGCACCTAGAACCGCACGGCCACACCGGCAGGCTTACACCTCCCAGAAACACCAGTTAGTGAGTTTGTTGTTCCACAGATATTTTATGAACTTAGGTGCAAGAGTTAGTGATCATGAAGTTGCTCTACGTTCTGAAGCAAGCTGGGAACATTGTGGTTTTAAATTTGTATTTCAGGTTTACACCAAAAGGCTCCGAACCAAAATTTAGTGAGCTGCAAATGCATGGATCATTTTGTGGACTAGAGGGAAGAGCCTTTGTTGATACGCTTCCTCACTATTAACTGAGAGTGTAGTAAGGTTATTTGTTACGTGCTATTAAAAGTTGCAGATGTGCAGTTACTTGATTTTCCATTTTCTAAATTATAAATATTAATTCCACTTATGGCTGACTTTACAAAAGATTATGTTCGTGTATTATTGTAGACAATATTAGAGGTTTCGACTTTCAAACCGAATAGCCTGAGCATGTTTAAAATATGACATTCCCCCTTTTTTCCGCGTACCCTTCTAAATTAATTGCAGAATCACATGTAAGTGGCTGCTGAGTCGAAAATGAAAATATCCAAAAAGAAATAAGAAAACAGTCAAATGGCGAAAGTGTTATTATTTAGACCTGAGGTGTCCAACCCGGGGCCCGCGAGCCGCATGCGACCCAAAGCAAGTCTCAGACCGCCCCAAGCAGTGAGCACGCCATGAAATTTCCTTTATGTAACGTTACGATAAACTGAATATTTTCCGTTTGAGACTCCCATCACACGATGCTATTCTATCATCAACCCATCTCGTTCTATTTTGTCTTAGCAGTTATTTTCTAAGCGTTAATTATATTATGTGGGACCCAAAAATTGTAGTTTTCTTCCAATGTCGCCCAGGTAAGCCAAAAGGCAGGACACCCCTGATTTAAACAATTCTGCGAGAGTGTGACTCCCGAACATGGGGAAAGCAGCGAATTAATTTTAATTGAATTTCGGGACTACGTGCTGTTGATAGAGGTGACGTTTGTACCTGCAGGAGAAGGCGCCGACAGCCCGTCGTCGTCCCCGGCCGCCGGTGGCAGCGGAGGCGGCGGCGGCGGAAGCAGCGGCGGGGGCGGCGTGAGCGGCGGCGGCGCGGGCGGCGCCACCCCCGGCAGCCGCGAGCGCGGCTGCAACGAGCGGGGCGAGACGCCGCTGCATGTGGCCGCCATCAAGGGCGACGTGGCGCGCGTGCGCCGCCTGCTCGCCGCCCACCACGACCCCAACGTGCCGGACTTCGCAGGTCAGCCCCGCCCCACTTCCTCACTCTGGCCGAAAACTCACTCCACGTGGTTTGGCAAAAGCGCTGTAGTTGCAGTCACGAACGATGGCAGGCGAGTTTAGGCTCGTTCTGCGCAACTACGTCACGCATTCTCCGACAGCCAATGAGCGTTCAGTAGTGTTCTCAGCGCTCCGTGGTAGTCAGTACTAGCATTAGAAGTGATCTTAGCTGGTTATTTAGTGCATCTTTATTTCGATTGGCGCGAGTTATCACCGGCAGTTTTCCTAGGTGCGGAACCTTAGCGCAGCGTGCTGCAGAATACGCTTGTCTTCCGCTGCCCCATGCGCGCAGTCGGACGCTGCATGAAATATTTTTCTTCGGTCCGGACCGTGCATTTCATGTCCGCCCCCAGGTAGCTGAGTGCTAGCCAGCACGGTCGCTCATGTAGCTCAGGGGTTAGCTACCCTGTGTAATAAAAAAACTGAGTGAACGGATCAAAGAACAACCCGAACGGGTGTTATCGGACGTCCGCCACGAACACATTCAACGAACAATATAGAACAAAATGAGATCAAGGAAAAACAAATTTTAAAGAAACGTGGTCAGCGCAATAGAATGTAAATCCTAAGGGCCCGGGTTCGATTCCCGGCTGGGTCGGAGATTTTCTCCGCTCGGGGACTGGATGTTGTGTTGTCCTGAACATCATCATTTCATACCCATCGACGCGCAAGTCGCCGAAGCGGCGTCAAATCGAAAGACTTGCACCCGGCGAACGGTGTGCCCGACGGGAAACCCTAGTCACACGACGTTATATTAAAACGTAAAAAATGAAAGTGGTTTTTATTTCAAGTGTACACGAAACAGTGATACCGCAATTACCTCCTGACACTTTTTTTTAAATTCAATGAAAATTTTGTGCTCTTAAAATGGAGAAGTTCAAATGCATAATTTCATAGTTGCCTGCTGTAGTATATGTCTGCAAACTTTTTGGCCAATAGAGTCAGTAATAATGAAGTACTACATTAAAATCTCACGCCGCTCACGGAACTTCTACCATATCAATATCTGAAAAGTAGTAAACGACAAACTTTTCCCATTTATATTTTTTATGGGGGGTGAAAGCGAGAAAACGTTTCGGAAAGAATTGAATTTGTTTTTACGATTTGTTGGAAGTCGTTGGCCACTACAGTTTCTGCTAGACGAGAACAGCATTGTGTGGTTTATTGGCGCGACGCGAGTTCCAGGGCGTTGCAAGGAACCTTTTGCTAGGCGCGGAGCTGTGCGGTGCGACAGTAGTAGCGGAGGTGCTCGATCTAAAAACTTGGCACTCCGAAAGTACACGGAAGTTAGGAAAATAGGAGGAAGACTGTATATTGTTGGGAAGAGTATTTGCACAACTATCGTAGAGAGAATTACCAGTTCCCACTGCCTTATTACGCAGCAAAGCAAAAGCACTCCCTCTTCAGGCCACAAGTGGCCCATCGGGACCATCTGACAGCGGAAGATGCGGATAGAAGGTGCGTGTGGTCAGCACACCGCTCTCCCGGTCGTTATGTTGGTTTTCTCTGACCGGAGCCGCTACTATTAGGTCGAGTAGTTGGCATCACGAGGCTGAGTGCACCATGAAAAATGGCAACAGTGCATGGCGGCCCGAATGGTCGCTCATCCAACTACCGGCCACGCCCAACAGCACTTTATTTCGGTGATCTGACGGCAAGCGTTGCAGCCACTGCGGCAAGGCACTTGCCATTGTAACGCAGACGTATGAGAAATTTGTGAACTGCCTGAGGACAATGTGATACATTTGGTGGTAGCTGGCGATTACGCCAGAGCTGAGGGACTCAATGTGAAGAGCGGATACGCGGGTTACTCCAACAGGCCGAATCTCAGTCGGAATTCACAGTACTGCTGACGATAACAACAACATCCAACTCATTATAACTCAGCCACGTTTCGCAAAATATGCTGTTCGGATACCAATTCGATAAGCTGCTCAGCCTCTGAGGCAGAGAAGCTGCCAGCCGACGTTTCTGGAGAACGTTTCAGTAGTCAGATCAGAAGAATTACCTTCTCTGATGCTGCCAGTGCGTGCCGAACAAATACTGCCGCTGCTGCTCACTTCGACCTCCCCTCTCCTCCAACCAAGCAAATCGCTGCGACGTACGGGACAGACTACTCTTGAAGCGTGCAATAGTTTCCCGTAGGTAGAGTCCGTAGCGGCACTAGGAAAACAGTCCGGCATGTTTGCATTATGCGAGTGGGGGCCGCCGTCTCCCACGCCTTTTCGCGCCACGTTGCGGGAAATTCCAACAGATAGGAAAACGTAGCTTTAGCAGCAAATTCTGTATAAGGAAGGGAAAGACATAACCTTCCTGATACATATCTTCTTCGAGCGCAAAGCACGTGTTATGGGCGTGGCGCAACTGTCATATGAAACCGACAACAATGCAGTCCTCATCTTTACTTCTACCTGCGCCAACAGCCATCATTTGTGAATCGGATTTTTAGTTTTGTTACATCTACACTGCTTCCTATTAACATTGTAGGGCCCTGACTGAGACTTCTTGTGTATGTACAGCAGTGATCCCCATTGCGGTCTATCGACCTCCAGAGGTCGTCTCCAACATGCAAGCAGTTCGGGTCAGCGAAAAGAAAAATCGTCTGTGTGTTACGTAAAAGTACCAAAATTCCGAGTTCGTATCACAGACTTGAGGCTTTCTTCTGCGCGCGTCACTGTTTGTCATATCGTCTAAGACAGTGTTTCCCAAGCTGTATTCCACAGAATACTGAAGTTCCGCGAGAAGTGAATATGTGTTTTGCGGAAAACTACTAATGACATGGTGTTTCATTTTCGACATTTTAACGACGCCAATTCTTTCATTAAAATTTTGTTATGATTTAAAATTAAATATTGGATAAAACTAGTTTTTATATTTTTTGAAAATTCTATGAACCGTCAAAATAAACAAGGTTTTCTATTAAAGTACCATGATTTCCAAAGTGTTGGGACAGAGCAAAAGTGTGAGAACTGCTGGTTCAAGAGAGAGGGTGGAGCAACTATTTGTTTTCGCTCTCCTGTTCGCAACATTCAACGATATTATTATCTGCATCAATATTCAGCAAGCCAATTGGCGGAGAGTGCTTCTGATAGCACTAACATGGTGAACACCGCCAGTGCCATAATCCGATTTCCCAGAAACTTCGGCCAATGAAAAAGGAGTTAATGCAAGCGAACGCGCATCTAGGCTTATCCGTAGATACTCGACTGTTTCAGAGATAACGACGGTCACAATTTTCGAAGCAATGTAGGTGCCCTTTATCCCGAGAAAAGTTCAAATAAAGCTGTGAAACACTGGCTAGTGTCAAGGCTTCGCACGTTTACGCCCCGTGTTCAAAACCCTACTGTTTTCTTCATTTTGTTTTTTTATTTTTCATTTATCTACTCGTGTTCGTAGAATGTTACTACACGAATGTTTCTTAATGGCGGTATATTAATTGCAAAATTACAACTGTGTTTCAAAATAACAGTCACACATTTACAACATATGTGTGTAAGGTCCACTGCTGTCTGTTCACTTCGGAAAATAGTTCGAGAATGATTGTTTCCTTTACTGATTCCTTCAAGAGGACAAAAGCAGCTGGACTGGTCAGAATCGTCCCCGTCTTGCCCGCTGCAGAAATAAACGGACATACCGGTACTTGGTGGCCGACGGAAACCCACTTCCCTGGAATAAGCTCGTGTTATTACCAGTATCATTAAGAAGACAAACGCAACAGGAATTTCACTGAAAACAATTAATTTTTTTATCATTCATTTATTGTATTACACATTTGTGTAGTGATCAACGGCAAATAAATCAAAAATAAATAAGTAAATAAATAAAATGCAAATAGTAATCGAGCTTCGAATACGGGGTGAAAGAGTGTTAAGGGGCGACGCTAGCCGCAGTGCTATGACTTTGGCTGAACTAGTTACGTGCAAAAAGTACATAAAGTACCTAAAAAAATTGAGACTGTCGTTTTTTTTCAGAAATGGCAGAGTATCTTCGGGTAAGTCGAGATAAGTCTTCGCTTATTTTGACCCCTCTTCCAATGAGCGAATTTTCTGGGAAATCGCGTTTTGTAGCATTTGCCTTGTTCTCCTCGTAAGAGAATACCCCCTCCCCCCCCCCCCCCCCCCCCCCTCGTTTTCCCTGTTCCACTCGCAAATGGCACGTGGAAAGAAAGATTGTCGTCAATCCTCTGTGTTAGCTCTGATTTATCGCATTTAATCGTCGTTGTAATTTCGCTTGATATATGTAGGAGGAAGTAATACGTTGAAACTTCCTGGCAGATTAAAACTGTGTGCCCGACCGAGACTCGAACTCGGGACCTTTGCCTTTCGCGGGCAAGTGCTCTACCATCTGAGCTACCGAAGCACGACTCACGCCCGGTACTCACAGCTTTACTTCTGCCAGTACCTCATCTCCTACGTTCCAAACTTTACAGAAGCTCTCCTGCGAACCTTGCAGAACTAGCACTCCTGAAAGAAAGGATATTGCGGAGACATGGCTTACCCACAGCCTGGGGCATGTTTCCAGAATGAGATTTTCACTCTGCAGCGGAGTGTGCGCTAATATGAAACTTCCTGGCAGATTAAAACTGTGTGCCCGACCGAGACTCGAACTCGGGACCTTTGCCTTTCGCGGGCAAGTGCTAAGCCATGTCTCCGCAATATCCTTTCTTTCAGGAGTGCTAGTTCTGCAAGGTTCGCAGGAGAGCTTCTGTAAAGTTTGGAAGGTAGGAGACGAGGTACTGGCAGAAGTAAAGCTGTGAGTACCGGGCGTGAGTCGTGCTTGGGTAGCTCAGTTGGCAGAGCACTTGCCCGCGAAAGGCAAAGGTCCCGAGTTCGAGTCTCGGTCGGGCACACAGTTTTAATCTGCCAGGAAGTTTCATATCAGCGCACACTCCTCTGCAGAGTGAAAATCTCATTCAAGTAATACGTTGTCCGACTTTTCCCGTAAAGTACTGACTCGAAATTTAAACAGTAAGCCTCCTCATGCCGCGCGGAGTAGCCGAGCGGTCTAAGGCGTCTTGTCCCGGTCCGCGCGGCTCCCCCCCGTCGGAGATTCGAGTCCTCCCTCGGGCATGGGTGTGTGTGTGTGTCGTCCTTAGCGTAAGTTAGTTTAAGTTAGATTAAGTAGTGTGTAAGCTTAGGGACCGATGACCTAAGCAGTTTGGTCCCATAAGACCTTACTACAAACTTCCAAATTTTTGCCTCCCCATGATGCACAACGGCTTTCTTATAGCTTCTGCCACCGGAGTTTCCTGAGTTTATTTACAACATTCTCGCACGAGTAAACGATCCCGTGACGAAATGCGCCGCTCTTAGTTATATCGTTTCTATATCTTCTATCAGTCCTACATGGAAGGGTCCCAGATTGATAAACTATACTCGAGATTCGTTCGAACAAGCGCCTTGTAAGCGACTTCATTCGTGAATGAGTTACAGTTCCTAACGATTCTTCCTATGAATCTCTGCCTGGTATGTGATCATTCCACTTAAAGTTCCTCTGGATAGCTACTCTTAGATATTTTGCGGTGGATTCTGTTTCAAGCAATTTGTCACCAATAATGTAGTTGTACAGAAGTGCATGTCTTGTCCTATGTATGCTCAATATATTAAGGGCGCAAACACGCGAGCGACGGATCGCAGAGATCCGTTGCATGTGATATCCCCTACAATTGGTCGCTTGCCACGACACCCTACACACGAGCGATTTGCCAACCAATTTCAGTCAGTATTATGAACGTCACTGTCCCGAGAAATTGGGCTGTGGAAAATGAGATGCTATGTTTATTAGCAGTTGCAGTTGATATTGATTTACATATCCCCACGAAAACTCGCAAAACTAAATTTAAAGTAAACGAAATTATGAAACTTCCTGGCAGATTAAAACTGTGTGCCAGACCGAGACTCGAACTCGGGACGTTTGCCTTTCGCGGGTAAGTGCTCTACCGACTGAGCTACCCAAGCACGACTCACGCCCCATCCTCACAGCTTCAATTCCACCAGTACCTCGTCTCCTACATTACATACTTCACAGAAGCTATCCTGTGAACCTGCAGAACTTGCATTCCTGGAAGAAAGGATATTGCGGAGACATGGCTTAGCCACAGCCTGGGGGGATGTTTCTAGAATGAAATTTTTACTCTACAACGGAGTGTGCGCTGATATGAAACTTCCTGGCAGATTAAAACTGTGTGCCAGACCGAGACTCGAACTTGGGAATTAAAGCTCTGAGGACGGGGCGTGAGTCGTGCTTGGGTAGCTCAGTTGGTAGAGCACTTGCCGGCGAAAGGTGAAGGTCCCGAGTTCGAGTCTCGGTCCAGCACACAGTTTTAATCTGCCAGGAAATTTCATATCAGCGGACCTTCAGGGTCAACTGCCAGAGCCTGCACCATTCATCAGCCCCTCTGTAGGTTATTCGTTACTGTCTTCTAGCATTGCTGCCTTATTGACAACCGCAACACATGCGAACAGTCTTAAAGAGTTTCCGACGCTTTCTACTAGATCATTTATTTACACTGTAAATAGAATGGTCGATAACCGCATCACCTGCGAAAATTCTTAAAGAGTTTCCGACGCTTTCTACTAGATCATTTATATACAGTGTAAACAGAATGGTCCTATTACACCTCCTTGGGGTATGTATGTATTTATGTATGTATTGAATTGGGGACCTAGGAACGACGGAGAGGCTTCGTCCCCGCCGTAGCCCTCAGTGGTACACAACCCCACCACAGGCTACAGCAGTCCACTCACCCCACCGCCGCCCAACCACATCGAACTCGGTGTTATTGTGCGGTTCGGCCGCCGGTGGACCCTCCCGGGAACGTCTCATTCCAGACGAGTGTAACCCCAATGTTTGCGTTTAGAGTAATTATGGTGTACGCGTACGTGGAGACAGTGTTTGCGCAGCAATCGCCGACATAGTGTAAGTGAGGCGGAAAAAGGGGAACCAGCCCGCACTCGCCGAGGCAGATGGAAAACCACCTTAAAAAACATACACAGACTGGTCGGCACACCAGACCTCGACACAAATCCGCTGGGCGGATTCGTGGCGGGGACCGGCACGCCTTCCCGCTCGGGAAGCATTGCGTTAGACCGCACAGATAGCCGGGCGAGCTCCTCCTTGGGGTACTCTGGAAATTACCTTTATAACTATCGATTTTATCCCGTTAACATTGACATGTTGGCTTCTGTCCGCAAGGAAGTCTTGAGTCCAGTCTCAAATCTGGTTCGTATTTTTTCCACGAAACAGCAGTTTGGGACGGTGTCAAATGTAAGCCTAAAGTCAAGTAACATGGCATCAGCCTGTGCACCATTGCCTACAGTGGTACGAATCTCATTGGCGGAACAGAGCTAGCTGAATTCCGCAAAATTAATTACTTTTCTGTCTTCACTCTGTAAAGTACTATCCCTTTACCTTCTCCGAGGTGTGTTTTGAGTATCTTGCGCCAACCGTGATGGGCCAGGAACCGCTTCGTCTCTCGTCAAGAGAGGTAAGTGACACAACACGGCACAACAATCACTTCGCAGTGGCTACATACGCAAGGTTCAGTGTTGTTACATCGCCGAGGTTGATAGCGACTAGACACAAAGCATGAACGAGGCGAAGTCCAACCACTTCTACTGATGCACAGCAGTAGAAAGCCTTCGTTCATCTGTGAACAGATTATTGTTCGGTACCATACAAGTTAAAGTGAATCGGTGTCATGTCATTTGGGAGTTCCAGAGAAAAGTAAGTTAATTATTTTTCATCAAATGTCCTTTTTGTTTTCATTTCGATTGCGTAGAGACGCGCCAATCATGACTTGAGGCTTAGTGGATTGATTTAATTGGTATGTCTTACCAAATTTGTCTAAACAGTTTAAGTTTTCACGACAGGTAACTAATATTAAACATGACCGATCGAAATAGAAATTTAGACAGTACAGTGTTGGTTATTCCATCACGTCGGACAAATGATATCTATGTACCTTTTGTGCAATAAGGTGTTAAGCAATGATGCTATGAAACCATACTAGCTGGACGATCATCCTAGAATGTGTCACACTGACAAAACAGGTCAAGATTTGAAATACTTAAAGAAAAACTTCAAAATAGACCCACTGTGGACAATATACTCGCTTAGATGTCGCAAAGAGATGATGGTTTGCGGGCATCTTGCAATATCTCTTTACTTACAGCAAAATCTGCAAAACCGCATACTATCGGGAAACAGTTAATTTTTCCATCCGTTGAAGAGGTTTCAAAACTTTTCTACACAAACCTGCTATGATACACTCAAAATAATTTCTTTGAGCTACATAGTTCAAAGAAGTAATGATGAAATAAATTGCAATATTCAAAGCATATTGCGTAATTATCTACAAACAACCCATTTTTCCTTACAACCAGACAAGTCAACTTTACCTAGTAATGAAGTATTATTATTACTATTATTGGCATTACTTAGTTTTATTACGAGCCAGGAAATACGTGAAGAACTCCTCTGAGGGAGAACTGTGACAATAGATATTAAAGATTAATGAATATTTGTTGTTTTAAAAGACTACTTCATGGACAAAGCGATCTCATTATCAAATATACCATCAGTGGCAGATGGAGTACTAGCTATGTTTGGCGCTATCGTGGATTTGTTAGCCATTTAAATTAAAGTTTACCCGTGGTGTTTGCAACACACTGCGTCATCCATAAACAACACACAATTGCTAGAAATATCGTCAGTTAGTCATTTACGCAGTAAAGAAAATTCGAAGCAAAGCCGTGATGTCTAGGTTATTTGCGCAGTTACGTGAGAACTTTGTTTGATTACCCCTTCACACTGAAGTTCGCTGGCTGTCAAAAGGCTTATAGTTAACAAGATTTTTCTCACTTTTTGAGAGTATTTAAAGAGTTTTTGGATTGTTAAGGACCCAATTGTAAAAGAAAATTTAATCAAATGGAGACCAGATACTGTTGATTTAATAAATTTGTGTACTAAAGTTGAAGTAGACTAGCAGTTTCAAGGCGAGAGTCTGATATTTGATAAAAACAAAGTAAGTTCATCATTTCAACTTTTCTTGCAAGAATTAAACTAATGAGGCAAAGCATTGGATAGCGCAAATATTCCCAGTTTGTTGCTGAGAATCTGCGAGGATGAAGACGTTTCAACCTAAGTTTAACATTTATTTATCCTTTGCACATACTCTGAAACTAGGTTTAAGGGTGTTACGGTTATGGAAATACGATAGTGGATTACCACTCTACACACTAACATTGAAGAAAGGATGTCATATTACAAGGAATAATCGGAAGAAGCACAGTCTAGAGAGGGATATTAGCAATCTTGACCTTTACCTGTTACTTATCCCGTATTTCGATCTATCGCGTGAAAATTTTTGGTTGCTTTTCCATCTCCATACGCGTGGAAGGGGTGTCAATACGGTTGTCAGTTTTCGTATAAAAAGAAAAAAAAAGAAAACAGTTTGGGCATAACTGACTGAGGAGAGTTAAGGTTAAACCCAACTGAATTAAATCCAAATACTGAAAATTTGCTAACGAAGTACCAGATTCCCATCACCCTTTTTTAAAGCATATGTGTATTAATTTTACGAGATTTTCATTGTGTGTCGTCTAACTTAATAAATGTATAAAACTTGACGTTTTGTAAGATTTTCAGTCTACGCTTCTACAGGTAATCGTATCAAAGAGTGTAGCACTGTATCAGGTGTCAAAAGCATATTAGGAGTCGATGAATTTGTGAAAATTCACTATATATGAAAGGCAGGGGATCTACCCAAAACAGAAAAAATTGTCACGTAGTTTACAAGACAAAAAAGTTTGGTTATCTTCGGTGTACAGTACAATAGGAGGATACATGATTTAAGTTCGTAGGTGATGTGGGGGTGCGAAATTTAATGAACAGAACTGTTACCTTTGAACAATAACGGCTCTAACCCGGCACGGCTCTGATCCGAGCTGACGTTGGATGACACATACGGGTACTTCATTCTATACTGTTTCAACTCTATGCCAGACACCATTGATCACAGTGCCTGGCGAGTGGGGGTTAGTCTCACCGCAGCCCATGGCCGTATGTTTCAGTGGATCATCGAACGATCTATAGAAAGTGCTTGCCGGGCCAACATTCAAATACCCTATGTATCGGGCTAGGTCGGAACAGCACGATCAGCATACTCTCTTGAGATACGTTATTGAAAGGTAACATCACAGACACTTCGAAGCTAGGCCATAATCGCCGGCCTTGACACGTCAGAAAAATAACGGCTACAAACCAGATGTGACCGTGATTGTGCCAAGTGGCACCCTGTCCTACCACGTCAGGTGCGGGCATGCTGTGATGTTAAATGCAATCTGGCGATGTTCATTCTCCTCGGAGCCTCCGTGGGTCGATCGTGCTGCTGTACACAAACCGGGACTCGTCTGAAACAAAGACACCGTGCCTCCTTTTGTCCACTGTTGTCGTTGGATCCAACAATGTCGGCGCGGTAAGCCGCAACATTGATCCCCTTGCTGGCAGCCCATGGTTCTGCAGATGTCGCTTTCCTTGTAGATACCAGTGTTGGTACAAACAAGCCTATTTCCTGACCGTTGTTTAATTTATTTGTCATCATATGAAACTTTTTCATCTAATGACTATGACAAACTGTGCTACTACTATATAAAAAGAGAAAGATATATTTTATTATTATTTTGAGCTTTTCCTCATTACAGAGGCTTATCGCCAACATAATAATTTACTTGGAAATTACAATACAAACAATAAACGTTCTTAAACTGTTGTTGTGGTCTTCAGTCCTGAGACTGGTTTGATGCAGCTCTCCACGCTACTCTATCCTGTGCAAGCTTCTTCATCTCCCAGTACCTTCTGCAACCTACATCCTTCTGAATCTGCTTAGTGTATTCATCTCTTGGTCTCCCTCTACGATTTTTACCCTCCACGCTGCCCTCCAGTACTAAACTGGTGATCCCTTGATGCCTCAGAACATGTCCTACCAACCGATCCCTTCTTCTAGTCAAGTTGTGCCACAAACTTCTCTTCTCCCCAATCCAATTCAATACTTCCTCATTAGTTATGTGATCTACCCATCTAATCTTCAGCATTCTTCTGTAGCACCACATTTCGAAAGCTTCTATTCTCTTCTTGTCCAAACTTTTTATCGTCCACGTTTCACTTCCATACATGGCTACACTCCATACAAATACTTTCAGAAACCACTTCCTGACACTTAAACCTATACTCGATGTTAACAAATTTCTCTTCTTCAGAAATGCTTTCCTTGCCATTGTCAGTCTACATTTTATATCCTCTCTATTTCGACCATCATCAGTTATTTTGCTCCCCAAATAGCAAAACTCCTTTACTACTTTAAGTGTCTCATTTCCTAATCTAATTGCCTCAGCATCACCCGACTTAATTCGACTACATTCCACTATCCTCGTTTTGCTTTTGTTGATGTTCATCTTATATATTCCTTTCAAGACACAATCCATTCCGTTCAACTGCTCTTCCAAGTCCTTTGCTGTCTCTTACAGAATTACAATGTCATCGGCGAACCTCAAAGTTTTTATTTGTTCTCCATGGATTTTAATACCTACTCCGAATTTTTCTTTTGTTTCCTTCACTGCTTGCTCAATATAGAGATTGAATAACATCGGGGATAGGCTACAACCCTGTCTCACTCCCTTCCCAACCACTGCTTCCCTTTCATGTCCCTCGACTCTTATAACTGCCATCTGGTTTCTGTACAAATTGTAAATAGCTTTTCGCTCCCTGTATTTTACCCCTGCCACCTTTAGAACTTGAAAGAGAGTATTCCAGTCGACATTGTCAAAAGCTTTCTCTAAGTCTACAAATGCTAGAAATGTAGATTTGCCTTTCATTAATCTAGCTTCTAAGATAAATTGTAGGGTCAGTATTGCCTCAGGGGTTCAGATATTTCTACGGAATCCAAACTGATCTTCCCCGAGGTCGGCTTATACTAGTTTTTCCACTCGTCTGTAAAGAATTCGTGTTAGTATTTTGCAGCCGTGACTTATTAAACTGATAGTTCGGTGATTTTCACATCTGTCAACATCTGCTTTCTTTGGGATTGGAATTATTATATTCTTCTTAAAGTCTGAGGGTATTTCGCCTGTCTCATACATCTTGCTCACCAGATGGTAGAGTTTTGTCAGGACTTGCTCCCCCAAGGCTGTCAGTAGTTCTAATGGAATGTTGTCTACTCCCGGAGCTTTGCTTCGACTCAGGTCTTTCAGTGCTCTGTCAAACTCTTCAGACAGTATCATATCCCCATTTCATCTTCATCTACATCCTCTTCCATTTCCATAATATTGTCCTCAAGAACATCGCTGTTGTATAGACCCTCCATATACTCCTTCCACCTTTCTTTTTTCCCTTCTTTGCTTAGAACTGGGTTTTCATCTGAGCTCTTGATATTCATACAAGTGGTTCTCTTTCCTCCAAAGGTCTCTTTAATTTTCATGTAGGCAGTATCTATCTTACCTCTAGTGAGACAAGCCTCTACATCCTTACATTTGTCCTCTAGCCATCCCTGCTTAGCCATTTTGCACTTCCTGTCGATCTCATTTTTGAGACGTTTGTATTCCTTTTGGCCTGCTTCATTTACTGCATTTTTATATTTTCTCCTTTCATCAATTAAATTCAATATTTCTTCTGTTACCCAAGGATTTCTACTAGCCCTCGTCTTTTTACCTACGTGATCCTCTGCTGCCTTCACTACTTCATCCCTCAAAGCTAGCCATTCTTCTTCTACTGTATTTCTTTCCCCCATTCCTGCCATTTGTTCCCTTACGCTCTCCCGGAAACTCAGTACTACCTCTGGTTTAGTCAGTTTATCCAAGTCCAATCTCCTTAAATTCCCACCTTTTTGCAGTTTCTTCAGTTTTCATCTACAGTTCATAAGCAATAGATTGTGATCAGAGTCCACATCTGCCCCTGGAAATGTCTTACAATTTAAAACCTGGTTCCAAAATCTCTGTCTTACCATTATATAATCTATCTGAAACCTGTCAGTATCTCCAGGCTTCTTCCATGTATACAGTCTTCTTTTATGATTCTTGAACCAAGTGTTAGCTATTATTAAGTTGTGCTCTGTGCAAAATTCTACCAGGCGGCTTCCTCTTTCGTTTCTTACCCCCAATCCATATTCACCTACTACGTTTCCTTCTCTCCCTTTTCCTACTGACGAATTCCAGTCATCCATGACTATTAAATTTTCGTCTCCCTTCACTATCTGAATAATTTGTTTTATTTCATCATACATTTCTTCAATTTCTTCGTCATCTGCAGAGCTAGTAGGCATATAAACTTGTACAACTGTGGTAGGCGTGGGCTTCGTATGTATCTTGGCCACAGTAATGCGTTCACTATGCTGTTTGTAGTAGCTTACCCGCATTCCTATTTTCCTATTCATTCTTAAACCTACTCCTGTATTACCCCTATTTGATTTTGTGTTTATAACCCTGTAGTCACATGACCAGAAGTCTTGTTCCTGCTGCCACCGAACTTCACTAATTCCCACTATATCTAACTTTAACCTATCCATTTCCCTTTTTAAATTTTCTAACCTACCTGCCCGATTAAGGGATCTGACATTCCACGCTCCGATCCGTAGAACGCCAGTTTTCTTTCTCCTGATAACGCCATCCTCTTGAGTAGTCCCCGCCCGGAGATCCGAATGGGTGACTATTTTACCTCCGGAATGTTTTACCCAAGAGGACGCCATCATCATTTAACCATACAGTAAAGCTGCATGCCCTCGGGAAAAATTACGGTCGTAGTTTCCCCTTGCTTTCTGCCGTTCGCAGTACCAGCACAGCAAGGCCGTTTTGGTTAGTGTTACAAGGCCAGATCAGTCAATCATCCAGACTGTTGCCCCTACAACTACTGAAAAGGCTGCTGCCCCTCTTCAGGAACCACACGTTTGTGTGACCTCTCAACAGATAACCCTCCGTTGTGGTTGCACCTACGGTACGGCTATCTGTATCGCTGAGGCACGCAAGCCTCCCCACCAACGGCAAGGTCCATGGTTCATGGGGGGGGGGTTCTTAAACTATATTTTCAAAATATTCCTCCAGGTGTTTCGATCTTGTGTGTTCTCTTCCTCTGCGCCCATTGTCCTCATTGTGTGCTGTACATTTTGGTCATAGGTCGTCGTCTTCTTCTTCTCCCCTCCGGTTCCCACTCCAGTATCAATTTTGGTATTCTGGTTGTCTCCATTCGTCGTACATGCCCGTACTACTGTAATTTCTTCCTATCCATTGCGTCATATATTCTTTCTTTTATTTCCATTCTCCTTATTATTTCGGTGTTCCTTAACTTTTCTTTCCTGGAGATTCTTGCCGATCTTCTCCAGAAGTCCATCTCTGGAGCTTGTGATTTTTTAATGTGCTTCATGTTAATTGTCCAGGTCTCCGTTCCATACAGAACCACACTCTCTAATATGGATTTGTATATTAATTTTTTAGTTCTGCTCATTACATTCCTGCTCCATAAGACTGAGTTAAGCATCCCAATGACCCTCCGTCTACTACTAAATGCCCTCCGCGGTGGTCTAGCGGTTCTAGGCGCGCAGTCCGGAACCGCGCGACTGCTACGGCCGCAGGTTCGAATCCTGCCTCGGGCATGGATGTGTGTGATGTCCTTAGGTTAGTTAGGTTTAAGTAGTTCTAAGTTCTAGGGGACTGATGACCACAGATGTTAAGTCCCATAGTGCTCAGAGCCATTGGAACCATTTTTTTTGCTACTAATTCTTTTATTGATTTCTGACTCTGATTTTCCCTCGATTTCTAAAATGGATCCCAAATAACAGAGAGTGTTTATCTTTTTGATTTTCTTTCCTTCAATGTATAGCTCATCTGAATCATTAGTCAAGTATTCTGTTTTTTGGTAATTAATCTTCAAACCCCAGTTTTGTATGCTACTGCTAGTTGATATATCAGTATATATCAGATATATCAGTATATATTTAACTTCGTAATGGAGACTTCGTTGTCACGAAAATTGCTGCATAAATATAAATCGCAGTACAGCCGCAAATAGCAGCATAGGATACGTGGTTTGACGGCACCACCCAGCACATCTAAGCGAACAGTACGTCCGTCCTCTCGGGCGCTAGCCACGTGGCACCGCTATTATTGCGCATGGCGTTAAGTATGGCCCACTTCAGCCTATCGATTCCAAATTCGCATGACAGTCGAGAGATCCCGACTATCGAGATAAGCAGTATCGCGAAACGATTAATCACACTCTTGATAAGCTACGGTTATGCCGCCGTCGAATTCCGACATATGCTGGCAGACGCTTTTGATGCTAACCCGTCTCAGAGAGATAGTGTATCTGACGCGTCCTTCAGCTCTCCCACTAGGCCACTGATCCCCACCCATTTCCCATATTACCATACGCAGCAGGAAAACAAAAACAGGTCCCCACAATTATGGCTTTGTTCGCTTCAGTATCCCCGATGTTAAAACGTGCGCATCGCCTTCCGTCTTGAGGAATGACACTCGTTGCTGCCGTCCAAACAGACCACATTATTGGCAGCGCCAGCAGTTTCTGCCTGTAATGCAATTAACCCATGTTTGATAAAAAAACTTCGATCAACACTCTGTATTTGTAAAATTATTTAATAAAGTTAGCCTGCTTCACTTAGACCTGTCGAATGAGGATAATTGTTCACGACTCATACATCACTGCTGTAGCTGTTTGAGCCAGATCAAGTTTCGTTTCAAGAACCTCATGCCCCTAGTCTTTCGCCAACAGTTTCAAAGTCCGAGTGTCAAACAGTAACACGAAATCAGATATTTTTATTTTTTGCAGACACACTCGAACTGAATAAGACATAAGGCCCTATAAAATACTAATTAATTTCATAATGAATGTGCAGCGAAAATAGTCCCTTTCGTAGCTCAACTTAATCGAGAATCTCTAATGCAACGAATGATACTTAGTGGCTCAAAGTCATTCACACATTTTAAAGAAAAATGAAAAGAATGGATGTTCTGAATTACAGACAGTATCCTTCACGTCAGTCTGTGCAGGCTCGTAGAATATTGTACATTCGAGGATTATGACGTTTCATGAGGGAAAAGGGCATCGCTTTAGCAATAGATAGTCTTATGACTACGCGTAACAGTTTCAGAGATGCATTGCTGGGATCGTAACAAAAATGGAATCATTGAAGGAAGGCAATAAATTTCCTGTGAAATATAGATGGGTGAACTTACAGAGACTCTCCGCGAATTTATTCTTTGGTCTCTTCATCTCTGCGTAATCACTACAATCCACTTGAATCTGCTTCCGTTCGTCAAATTTAGGTCTTCTTCCACAATTTTTATCCCCCGCTCCCCTCCCGACCACACACACTTACGTCCTTTACGAAATCCTTGGTGGCCCCTGATTCTATGTCTTCTTTTCGTCAAGTTAAACCACAAATTTCTTTTCTCCCTAGTTCTGTTCAGTACCACTTCATTAGTTACTCGATTCATCGAATCTTCGGCACTCTTTTGTAGCATCACATTTCAAGCTTTTATTCTCTTCTTGTCTTAACTCTTTATTGTCCACGTTTCAAATGCATACGAGACTACACTCAGTAATTACCCCCTTTTACTTAAATTTCCCCCCTTGAACCATGGACCTTGCCGTTGGTGGGGAGGCTTGCGTGCCTCAGCGATACAGATGGCCGTACCGTAGGTGCTACCACAACGGAGGGGTATCTGTTGAGAGGTCAGACAAACATGTGGTTCCTGAAGAGGGGCAGCAGCCTTTTCAGTAGTTGCAGGGGCAACAGTCTGGATGATTGACTGATCTGGCCTTGTAACATTAACCAAAACGGCCTTGCTGTGCTGGTACTGCGAACGGCTGAAAGCAAGGGGAAACTACAGCCGTAATTTTTCCCGAGGAAATGCAGCTTTACTGTATGATTAAATGATAATGGCGTCCTCTTGGGTAAAATATTCCGGAGGTAAAATAGTCCCCCATTCGGATCTCCGGGCGGGGACTACTCAAGAGGACGTCGTTATCAGGAGAAAGAAAACTGGTGTTCTACGGATCGGAGCGTGGAATGTCAGATCCCTTAATCGGGCAGGTAGGTTAGAAAATTTAAAAAGGGAAATGGATAGGTTAAAGTTAGATATAGTGGGAATTAGTGAAGTTCGGTGGCAGGAGGAACAAAACTTTTGGTCAGGTGATTACAGGGTTATAAATACAAAATCAGGGGTAATGCAGGAGTAGGTTTAATAATGAATAAGAAAATAGGAGTGCGCGTTAGCTACTACAAACAGCATAGTGAACGCATTATTGTGGCCAAGATAGACACAAAGCCTATGCCTACTACAGTAGTACACGTTTGTATGCAAACTAGCTCTGCAGATGATGAAGAGATAGATGAAATGTAGGACGAGATAAAATAAATTATTCTGGTAGTGAAGGGAGACGAAAATTTAATAGTCATGGGTGACTGGAATTCGGTAGTAGGAAAAGGGAGAGAAGGAAACGTAGTAGGTGAATATGGATTTGGGGGTAGAAATGAAAGAGGAAGATGCCTCGTAGAATTTTGCACAGAGCATGACTTAATCATAGCTAACACTTGGTTCAAGAATCATAAAAGAAGGTTGTATACCTGGAAGAATCCTGGAGATACTAAGAGGTATCAGATAGATTATATAATGGTAAGACAGAGATTTAGGAACCAGGTTTTAAATTGTAAGACATTTCCAGGGGCAGATGTGGATTCTGACCACAATCTATTGGTTATGAACTGCAGATTGAAACTGAAGAAACTGCAAAAAGGTGGGAATTTAAGGAGATGGGACCTGGATAAACTGAAAGAACCAGAGGTTGTAGAGAGTTTCAGGGAGAGCATAAGGGAACAATTGACAGGAATGGGCGAAAGAAATACAGTAGAAGAAGAATGGGTAGCTCTGAGGGATGAAGTAGTGAAGGCAGCAGAGGATCAAGTAGGTAAAAAGACGAGGGCTAATAGAAATCCTTGGGTAACAGAAGAAATATTGAATTTAATTGATGAAAGGAGAAAATATAAAAATGCAGTAAATGAAGCAGGCAAAAATGAATACAAACGTCTCAAAAATGAGATCGACAGTAAGTGCAAAATGGCTAAGCAGGGGTGGCTGGAGGACAAATGTAAGGATGTAGAGGCTTGTCTCACTAGGGGTAAGATAGATACTGCCTACAGGAAAATTAAAGAGACCTTTGGAGAGAAGAGAACCACTTGTATGAATATCAAGAACTCAGATGGCAATCCAGTTCTAAGCAAAGAAGGGAAGGCAGAAAGGTGGAAGGAGTATATAGAGGGTTTATACAAGGGCGATGTGCTTGAGGACAATATCATGGAAATAGAAGAGGATGTAGATGAAGACGAAATGGGAGATAAGATACTGCGTGAAGAGTTTGACAGAGCACTGAAAGACCTGAGTCGAAACAAGGTCCCGGGAGTAGACAACATTCCATTAGATCTACTGATGGCCTTGGGAGAGCCAGTCATGGCAAAACTCTACCATCTGGTGAGCAAGATGTATGAGACAGGCGAAATACCCTCAGACTTCAAGAAGAATATAATAATTCCAATCCCAAAGAAAGCAGGTGTTGACAGATGTGAAAATTACCGAACTATCAGTTTAATAAGTCACAGCTGCAAAGTACTAACGCGAATTCTTTACAGGCGAATGGAAAAACTGGTAGAAGCGGACCTCGGGAAAAATCAGTTTGGATTCCGTAGAAAGGTTGGAACACGTGAGGCAATACTACCCTTACGACTTATCTTAGACTCTAGATTAAGAAAAGGCAAACCTACGTTTCTAGCATTTGTAGACTTAGAGAAAGCTTTTGACAATGTTAACTGGAATACTCTCTTTCAAATTCTGAAGGTGGCAGGGGTAAAATACAGGGAGCGAAAAGCTATATACAATTTGTACAGAAACCAGATGGCAGTTAAAAGAGTCGAGGGGCATGAAAGGGAAGCAGTGGTTAGGAAAGGAGTGAGACAGGGTTGTAGCCTCTCCCCGATATTATTCAATCTGTATATTGAGCAAGCAGTAAAGGAAACAAAAGAAAAATTCGGAGTAGGTATTAAAATTCATGGAGAAGAAGTAAAAACTTTGAGGTTCGCCGATGACATTGTAATTCTGTCAGAGACAGCAAAGGACTTGGAAGAGCAATTGATCGGAATGGACAGTGTCTTGAAAGGAGGATATAAGATGAACATCAACAAAAGCAAAACGAGGATAATGGAATGTAGTCAAATTAAATCGGGTGATGCTGAGGGAATTAGATTAGGAAATGAGACACTTAAAGTAGTAAAGGAGTTTTGCTATTTAGGGAGTAAAATAACTGATGATGGTCGAAGTAGAGAGGATATAAAATGTAGACTGGCAATGGCAAGGAAATCGTTTCTGAAGAAGAGAAATTTGTTAACGTCGAGTATAGATTTAAGTGTCAGGAAGTCGTTTCTGAAAGTATTTGTATGGAGTGTAGCCATGTATGGAAGTGAAACATGGACGATAACTAGTTTGGACAAGAAGAGAATAGAAGCTTTCGAAATCTGGTGCTACAGAAGAATGCTGAAGATAAGGTGGGTAGATCACGTAACTAATGAGGAGGTATTGAATAGGATTGGGGAGAAGAGAAGTTTGTGGCACAACTTGACTCGAAGAAGGGATCGGTTGGTAGAACATGTTTTGAGGCATCAAGGGATCACAAATTTAGCATTGGAGGGCAGCGTGGAGGGTAAAAATCGTAGAGGGAGACCAAGAGATGAATACACTAAGCAGATTCAGAAGGATGTAGGTTGCAGTAGGTACTGGGAGATGAAGAAGCTTGCATAGGATAGAGTAGCATGGAGAGCTGCATCAAACCAGTCTCAGGACTGAAGACCACAACAACAACAACACTTAAATTTATATTCGATGTTAAAATATTTTTCTCAGGAAAACTATTAGTCTTATTACTTACTATCCTGCATTTTATGTTCTTTTTATTACCCGTTCAAACCAAGTTGACACCCGGCGCGGTGGCTTATGGAAGCTATTGTAAAAGCATTTTACATATACGGTCGGTCCCTTCGGCCACTGCGCCGTGTCAACATGATTCTGAGCGGATAATACTTCTCCGATAGTCAGTAACTTTGGTGTCCAAATAGCAAAGCTTATGTACTACTTTCAGTGTCTCATAAATAATCCAGTGTTCTCAACATAGCGTGATTTAATTTGACTACACTCCATTCCACAATACACTCTCCATTCCTTTTACTGATCTTGCAAGTCGTTTTACCGTCTCAGACAGAGTGACAATTTCACCGGCTAACCTCGAAGGTTTTGTTTCTTTTCCTTTAGCTCCAATTCCTATTCCAAATTTCTCATCGGTTTTCTTTATTGTTTGTTCTGTGAACAAATTGAGTATCACGGAGGATATGCCTCAATACTGCCTGACTCCTTTCTCAACTACTGTCTCCTGTTCATGTCTTCCGATTGTAACAGCTGCAGTTAGGTTTCTATGCAAGTTATCGATAATCTTTCGCCCCCTGAACCATCTCTCGTACCTGCAAAATTAAGAGTGTACTCCTGTCATCATTGCCAGAAGCTTTCCTAGATCTCCAAATGCTATAAATGGAATTCGTTGTTCAGCGGACGGTCATGTAAGATGTGTCATAGGGTACGTATACGTACGTCCTGCACAGCGTGTTGCAACGTTGCTCCAGAACCCTAATTGATCTTGTACACCTCGTTCCGTTCTGTTGTAGATAACTCTTTAAAGAACCAGTGTTCTTTTTGGCTGTGCAACAGTTCTGCTGCCTTCCTGGTACATTTTGCATAGCTATAGCGGGCGGTTCTCGAGGCATATAGATAGTGCTTTTTTCGTTTCCTCTATACGCAAGGGCAATAGGAGTTTGAGAGGCCAATGTTGGCGCCAAATCCCTCCGTCATGAACTGTACAGTGGCCAATGTAATATATATGTAGATGTAAACGAAACTATTGTTGTAGGGTGTTACAAAAAGGTACGGCCAAACTTTCAGGAAACATTCCTCACACACAAAGAAAGAAAATATGTTATGTGGACATGTGTCCGGAAACGCTTACTTTCCATGTTAGAGCTCATTTTATTATTTCTCTTCAAATCACATTAATCATGGAATGGAAACACACAGCAACAGAACGTATCAGCGTGACTTCAAACACTTTGTTACAGGAAATGTTCAAAATGTCCTCCGTTAGCGAGGATACATGCATCCACCCTCTGTCGCATGAAATCCCTAATGCGCTGATGCAGCCCTGGAGAATGGCGTATTGTATCTCTACATTTGGTACCGGGGTGCGTAGACAAGAGCTTTGAAATGCCCCCGTAAATGAAAGTCAAGAGGGTTGAGGTCAGGAGAGCGTGGAGGTCATGGAATTGGTCCGCCTCTACCAATCCACCGGTCACCGAATCTGTTGTTGAGAAGCGTACGAACACTTCGACTGAAATGTGCAGGAGCTTGATGCTAGTACTGTAGAGCAATGAGTCGCCATGTCAACACAAGCACCGAAGTCAACATTACCTTCCTTCAAGTGGGCCAACTGACGAAACTAAAATGAGCTCTAACCTGGAAATTAAGCGTTTCCGGACACATGTCCACGTAACATCTTTTCTTTATTTATGTGTGAGGAATGTTTCCTGAAAGTTTGGCCGTACCTTTTTGTAACACCCTGTATAAATACTAGGAACATTACATGTACACCATTAATTCTCACTCAATAAAGGAAATAATTTGTAACTTAAAATATTACCCAACACAACAGGAACACATGTAATCAATTATATGAGGCTTTTCTTCTGCTCAGAACTGTATTGGTACACTGTACGACGTTTGTTGTTGGGTTTGACTGAACGGCTTGGCGCCTACCAGATTTGTGCAATCGGAGTTGACCAACAGTTTAGTCGCTTGCCTGACGACCAGAGTAAGGGGCATTCACGTGTCACGATGAGTCCGAAGTGGGCGCATTCTGTGTCGTTTTGATTTTATTGCATTCGCAGAATAAAACTTTACGTGAGATTGGTAAATAACTTTCTGTTAATTATCCTTCTGTGGAAGCAATATTCAAGAAATTTCAAGAGACTAGTACAACAGACAATAAACGCAGGTCCGAACATCCCAGAGTTTGTGTATGTACGGAACGTCGAGGGCTAGTTGGTCTTGCACAGATAGAGCTAGAGCCCTTTAAAAGTTAAAAGTGCAGGGTCGTTTGTATCAGTCACCCAGTCAACATCCAACAAACAGGTCAGTGCTCAAACTGTTAGAAATGTTTGAACACAGTTGATATCCATGGCAGATCTCCCAGGAAGAAGCCCTTTATTCCGGAAGCTAATCGATGAAAACGCTTGCAGTTCGTCAAACATTGTGCCAATAAATTAGATAATTTTGGAATACTGCGCTGTTTTCTAGCGAATCCAAGTTTAACTTGTTTGGATATAACGGAAGTGGAAAAGTGTGGCGCAAACCAAATACAGACCTCCAGTCACGTGTCCTTCCAACAGTAATACATGGGGGAAGAAGCATAATGGTTTGAGGATGCATGGCAGCATCTGAGTGAGGTTTGTTGACGTGGCTATTATTGAAGGCGTCATGGATCGTCGTAAATGTATCGAAGTGTTGCGAGCCCATTGACATAGCAGTACACAGAAACTGAGTCTTGATGGCGTCTTTTACTTTCGACAAGACAAGGACCTCTGAGAACTCGGAAGTAGTTATTATATAATGTCCCAAGAAGGGTTTACACTCCAACACAGAGCCCCGATCTTTATCCGATAGAGCATCTTTGGATACAAAATTTCGGAGACGTCTTTTTACAGGGAAGCTGGCGTTTCAGACGGTGTTGTCTGAGGAATGGTCGAAGATGTCACCGTAATATAGTATTTGCAACTTGGTTCCTCCACACCAAGGCGACTGCAAGTTTTCATGAGTGCTAGCGGAATGCACATTGGCTACTAGAACTGTGCACACTGTTCATTTAAATAAATATAACAATGTCTTGGCATCACCTTTATTAATGTATACATAATGGTAGGTGTGCCAGTACTGTGTGGTGCCCCTGTAGATGTACGGGGTGTTCAAAAAGTCTCTCCGCAGTGCCGTATGATTGTTAGCCGTGCGTGCCGTATGCCGCAGTGAATATACCGAAATGAAACTCAGTGAAATACAAGTTATTAGCTTATTGAATATTAAATTTTTATTTACAAATTTTCACATTATATGTCGAAAGTGGTCGTCCCCCCCCCCCCCCCCCCCCCCCGTTGTTGAATACACAATTCAGTTCGTCTAATCATGTTTCCAAACAAGCTGTAACATTTCTTCTGTAACAGAAGAAGTGAAAGTGTATATTGCAGTTTTCAATTCATCGATGGATTTTGGACGGTTTTCATAGACAGTTGCTTTCGCTGCACGCCAGAAGAAAAAGTCAGGTGGTGTTAGGTCAGGCGATCACCAAAAACATCAGCAAGAAGTGACATTGAAACGTGAGCTGTATGCTTGTTGAAAATAACCGTTCAGTATTTCACTTACACGAGTTCTCCTATGAATGGGTACAGAATATCACTGCAGTATCGTTGTGGGTTTATTGTTTCGTTGAAAAACCCAGGCAGGCGAACAATCATACGGCACGCGCGGCTAACAATCATACGGCACTGCGGAGAGACTTTTTGGACACCCCGTAGATGTGTATGTGCAACTGAGTTATCACGGCTGGGGACTACAGCAGCGGAGCCAGGCGTCCGGCGCACGAGCTGGCAACGCCGCGCGGTGGCGAAGCAGGCCCGCTGAGCAGCTGCTTTGTCCGAGCCGCCGCTATCGGATCGTGGCCTGGCTGCCTATCTGTCTGTCTGTCTGAGCAGCGCTCCGCCCTATCACACGAGTTTCCACAACACTACACTCTAACGTGTCTATGCTGGCCATTCACGTCTCTGTGCGGGCAATCACAGTTTTCATCGATTCCAATTCTCGTGGTTCCCGTAACATCTGCTTCTACATCAACAGGGTTGTCCAAAAATATGTTACCATTTATGTAGAATTTACTTTTATTTTAGTATTTATTCAAACGTACGTTTCTAGCATTTGTAGACTTAGAGAAAGCTTTTGACAGTGTTGACTGGAATACTCTATTTCAAATTCTGAAGGTGGCAGGGGTAAAATACAGGGAGCGAAAGGCTATTTACAATTTGTATAGAAACCAGATGGCAGTTATAAAGAGTCGAGCCCATGTCCAGGATCTTGTTCAGAAACTAAATGCTGCTTTATTTACCATTACAACAGTATCTGAAATAAGTGACACTTCAACACGAAAAGTAGTCTACTTCGCATATTTTCATACGCGTATGTCGTATGGTATTATTTTTTGGGGTAATTCTTCTGATTCAAAAAGGATATTTTTGGCTCAAAAACGGGCTGTTCGAGCTATATGTGGTGTAAGTTCGAGAACCTCTTGTCGACCCCTATACAATAGTCTGGGAATTCTGACATTGCCCTCACAGTATATATTTTCTTTAATGTCGTTTACCGAGCGAGGTGGCGCAGTGGTTAGACAGACACTGGACTCGCATTCGGGAGGACGACGGTTCAATCCCGCGTCCGGCCATCCTGATTTAGGTTTTCCGTGATTTTCCTAAATCACTCCAGGCAAATGCCGGGATGGTTCCTCTGAAAGGGCACGGCTGACTTCCTTCCCCATCCTTCCCTAATCCGATGAGACCGATGACCACGCTGTCTGGTCTCCTTCCCCAAACAACCAAACCAACCTTTAATGTCGTTTGTTGTTAGTAATATTAGCCTATTCCCAAGAGTTAGCAGCTTTCACCCAGTTAATACTAGGCAGAAATCCAATCTGCATGTGGAATGCACTTCCTTGACTCTTGTGCAGAAAGGAGTGCAGTATTCTGTTGCATCCATTTTCAATAAGCTACCACAAGAACTCAAAAATCTTAGGAGTAGCCCAAAGTCTTTTAAGTCTAAACTGAAGAGTTTCCTCATGGCTCACTCCTTCTATTGTGTCGAGGAGCTCCTGGAAGAGCAAAAAAATTAAGCAAATTCCAGCGTTACATTGTTGATTTTCTTTATTTAAACTTACGACTTGTCACCTGAATATGTTTTTTTTATATTTCATTTTATCTGTTTCTAATATCGTGTTATAATTTCATTTATTGACTCGTTCCATGACCATGGAGACTTCGCCTTAATTTGGTCCCACGGAACAATAAATAAATAAAATAAAAAGTGAAAAGGAAGCAGTGGTTGGGAAGGGAGTGAGACAGGGTTGTAGCCTCTTCCCGATGTTATTCAATCTCTATATTGAGCAAGCAGTAAAGGAAACAAAAGAAAAGTTCGAAGTAGGTATTATATTCCATGGAGAAGAAATAAGAACTTTGAGGTTCGCCGATGACATTGTAATTCTGTCAGAGACAGCAAAGGACGTGGAAGAGCAGTTGAACGGAATGGACAGTGCCTTGAAAGGAGGGTATAAGATGAACATCAACAAAAGCAAAACAAGGATAATGGAATGTAGTCGAATTAAGTCGGGTGATGTTGAGGGAATTATATTAGGAAATGAGACACCTAAAGCAGTAAAGGAGTTTGAAGAAGAGAAATTTGTTAACATCGAGTATTGATTTAAGTGTTAGGAAGTCGTTTCTGAAAGTATTTGTATGGAGTGTAGCCATGTATGGAAGTGAAACGTGGACGATAAATTGTTTAGGCAAGAAGAGAATAGAAGCTTTCGAAATGTGGTGCTACAGAAGAATGCTGAAGATCAGATGGGTAGATATAGAATAGAATTGGGGAGAAAAGGAGTTTGTGGCACAATTTGACTAGAAGAAGGGATCAGTTGGTAGGACATGTTCTGAGGCATCAAGGGATCACCAATTTAGTACTGGAGGGCAGCGTGGAGGGTAAAAATCGTAGAGGGAGACCAAGATATAATACACGAAACAGATTCAGAAGGATGTAGGGTGCAATAGGTACTGGGAGATGAAGAAGCATGCACAGGATAGAGTAGCATGGAGAGCAGCATCAAACCAGTCTCAGGACTGAGGACCACAACATCAACAACAACAACAACATTATTTTATATTTATATTTTTAATCTTATTTTATTTATTTTAATGTAAAAATACGGACTATGTACACAATGTCAATTGAAGCTAGTGCAGTTCTTCGACCTGTACCCCTTGGCTCTCAATGCATCTGAAAACTCTTCACCATACACGTCATAAGTCGCTCACACGTTTGCGGAGGTACTGAGCGGACAATTTATTTAATGTTTACTCGTCAAGTTCCGTAGGACCAAATTGAGGAGCAAATCTCCAAGGTCATGGAACGTGTCAGTACATGAAATTACAACCTAAACGTAATAACAGATAAAAGTAAATGTTCATGAACCTTAAAAAGTCAGTCCATAAGTTTAAGTAAACGGTATCAGCAATACAATAAGAATCAGCTTACTGTTTCAAGGAACTCATCGACAGAATAGGAGTGACCCATGAGGAAACTCTTCGGTTTCGATTTGAAAGCGCGTGGATTACTGCTAAGATTTTTGAATTCGAGTGGCAGCTTATTGAAAATGGATGCAGCAGTATACTGCACACCTTTTTGCACAAGAGTTAAGGAAGGCCGATGCAAATGCAGGTTTGATTTCTGCCGCGTATTATTCGAGTGAAAGCTGCTTATTCTTGGGATTAAGCTAATGTTGTTAACAAGAAATGACAGTAAGGAATGTATATATTGAGAATCCAGTGTCAAAATACCCAGACTCGTGAACAGAGGTCGAAAAGAGGTTCGTGAACTCACACCACTTATTGCCCGAACCGCCCGTTTGTGGGCCGAAAACGTCCTCTTAGAATGGGAAGAGTTACCCCAAAATATTATACCATACGACAATAGCGAATTAAAATAAGCAAGTAGACTAATTTTTGTGTCGAACGATCACTCACTACTGATACCGTTCGAATAGTAAAAATAGCAGTATTACTCTTTGAACAAGATCCTGAAAGTGGGCTTTCCACGACAGCTTACTATCTATCTGAACACCTAGAAATTTGAACTGTTCAGTTTCACTTATCATATGCCCGTTCTGTGAAATTAAAACGTCAGATTTTGTTGAATTGTGTGTTAGAAACTATAAAAACTGAGTCGTACTGTAATTTAGCGTTAGTTTATTTTCTACAAAAAAATGGTTCAAATGGCTCTGAGCACTATGGGACTTAACAGCTGTGGTCATCAGTCCACTAGAACTTAGAACTACTTAAACCTAACTAACCTAAGGACATCACACACATCCATGCCCGAGACAGGATTCGAACCTGCGACCGTAGCAGTCACACGGTTCCGGACTGCGCGCCTAGAACCGCGAGACCACCGCGGCCGGCCATTTTCTACAAGCCATGAACTGAGGTCATGTACTGCGCTATTTGAAACCGAGCCAGTGCTGCACACAACATCCTTTAGTACCAAGCTAGTGTCATCAGCAAACAGAAATATTTGTGTAACGCATTCTTTAAGGTCATTAATGTCAGTAAGTCTTGTAGCATATACGCGTTCTTTCACCCTTTCCTCACATCCATAAATCACATGGAGTCAAATCGGATGACCGTGGTGGCCACGCCCAAAGTTCCACGTCTTTCTATCCAGCGTCTACTAAGTGTTTAATCCAAGTAATATCGTACCTTTAATTAATAATTTGGTGGTGCACCATCTTGCTGGAAGTAACCTGATGTTACGATGCGGAGGGGAAGATTATAAGAAGCAAAATTATGCAACATGTCTGGGTAAGAATATCTCATTACAGTCTGATCATAAAAAAATGGACCAAGTTCTCAAAACTTCTAAATACCGCACCACACACAAACTTTTGGAGAGGATGGAGTGTATTCTCTTATTTACTTTTGAATACATTGTGGGAGTGAACAGTGATCAATATTGTTTCAAATATTTACTATCAAAAACAGTCTCGATCACAAATTATTTATTCCGGTGACCGGTTTCGACCACAACTGTGTTCATCTTCAAACCAATGACTAAGAACCTCCTTCTGGTGATAAATCACTACCAAAAGGAGGTTCTTACTCATTGGTCTGAAGATGACCACTGTTGTGGTCGAAACCGATCAGCGGAATAAATAATTTGTGATCAAGACTGTTTTTGATAGTAAATATTTGTATTCTCTTAGTTAACGGGGACTAACTGTACTGCAAATGACGCAATTGTGCTTATTCATGTTGCAACTTACATGAAATGTGACTTCATCCGACATAAAGAACACAATCTTAGGGTCTGTGTGCGCCATTTCTAATAACACTTCTTCAGAACATACAGGAGCAATTTTATTAGCTTCAGGTAAGGCCTGTATCATCTGAATGTGGTACGGCTTCATTCCGAAATCAAGTGGAGAATTCTTAAGAGACTCGACCGCGCGATTCCGGTTTCCAATGCTAATCACGGACAGCCAACGGCCTTGCCTCAGTGGTAACACCGGTTCCCGTCGGATCAGCGAAGTCGGGCTCCGCTACCACCTGGATGGATGACCGGCCGGATCTGCCGAGCGCAGTTGACGAGCGGGCTGCACTCAGCCCTTGTGAGGCCAATTGAGGAGCTACTTGATTGTGAACTAGCGGCTCCGGTCACGAAAGCTGACAGCTGTGTGCTGACCACGTGCCGCCCTGTACCCGCATCCAGTGACGCCTGTTGGCTGAGGATGACACACGGTCGGTCGATACTGTTTTCGGACAGTGTGTGTGTGTGTGTGTGTGTGTGTGTGTGTGTGTGTTAATCTCGCACTTGACTTTCCTGGGCTCCTAATCACTGTGCCTTGACCAGCTATGATTTTGCCTTCCGTTCGAATACTTCTTGGACTTCCACTGTTTCCTCTAGTGTCATTGGTCTCAGACTCACTGAGCACAAATTTCTCATACAGTTAACGCATAGTTAAACGGCTTGGAGGATCCTTATGAAACCATTGCCAAAATTCGTTTCATACTGTTGAGGGTAACTCAAACACTTCCATTCAAGCCTTCTCATTTCGAAAGTAAGGCGAGTGGCTATCTTTAGCCTGCAGTAAAAGAAAAACAAAAATATGCAGTACCATATGACTGCTAACATCTTTTTAAACAAAACTGTGTATACAGAATGAGATTTTCACTCTGCAGCGGAGTGTGCGCTGATATGAAACTTCCTGGCAGATTAAAACTGTGTGCCCGACCGAGACTCGAACTCGGGGGAGAGCTTCTGTAAAGTTTGGAAGGTAGGAGACGAGGTACTGGCAGGAGTAATGCTGTGAGTACCGGGCGTGAGTCGTGCTTCGGTAGCTCAGTTGGTAGAGCACTTGCCCGCGAAAGGCAAAGGTCCCGAGTTCGAGTCTCGGTCGGGCACACAGTTTTAATCTGCCAGGAAGTTTCAAAACTGTGTATACTTTGAAAACAATTGTGAAGTGTATGACAGAGAGTACTTCAAATTGTATACTTATTAGGGCTTCTTTCCAGTCAATGAAATGGAGGGGAAACAGTAGTTGAGAATAGGATACAGGGTTGTAGCCTGTTGCCGATATTGTGAATCTGTACACTGAGCAAGCTGTGCGGGAAACAAATGAGGAATTCTGAAAGAGAATTAAAGATCAGAGAAAATAATTTAAAACTTTACGATATTTCCCGATGACAATGTAATTCTACCAGAGACAGCAAACGACTTCAAAGAGCGGTTGAATGGGATGGATAGAGCCGTAAAAAGAGGCTATAAAATGAATATCAATAACACAAACACTATTACAGCTGAACTTATTAAATGGTCTCAACCAAAAATTATAACTAACCTTCAGTTCATGTTTGAAGAAATATGGGAAGTTTAAAAGATACCAGAAGACTGGAAAGTGGCTCTCATCCATCCCTTGCGCAAGAAAGGTGAACAGAAACTGATTTTTAAATATCTTTGGGACAAGAAGTCAACAATAGGCTGGATTCAAGAAGTTAGCAAAGATTAGGAACGAATCAACTTAAGTGAAAATGATGCAATAGAAAGAGAGATTTTCAAGAGGAAAGTGTTAAAAATGGAAGGATTCTAAGGCAAGAGGGAGAAGAAGACAGGGTCGAAATGGTCTGAGGAGAGAGAAAGGATACATAGTGAAAAGATGAAAGAATACTGGAGGGAAAAGAAAGAACAACAAAGAAGGAAGCATTGAAATTGGTGCGTGGTCTTTAGATGACCCAAACGAAAAAAGCAAGAAGAACACAAAGGTAATGGAATGTTTTCGACATAAATCATACGATGCTGAAATAATTGAATTAGGAAATCCACAGAAAGTAGTAGATAAGATAGATATTTGAATCAAAATAACTCATGTTGGCGAAGTAGAGAGGGTACAAAATGCACATTGGCAGTATAACTCTGAAATTGTTAAAGTATATGTAAGTGAAATGTGAATCAATGGTGCAAATGGTATCCTCCATGATCTGGTTGGTGTATTCCAGTTTCCATATGCTTCGTGAGTTCTTTCCCGCTACCGTCAGTTCAATAATATATTTCAATGGTTCCCTCATGTCTCAGCAGATGGCCGACATATGTGTGTCTGCCGTGTTGGGTAAGCTTCCAAAGACACAGCTTTTCTTCTCCACGCTGTGGAGCACCTCTTCTTTGATTCTTGTCTAAGCCGGCAATCTGTATCATTGTGCGGTCGGACCACCCCTCTACGAACTTTTATGTTTCTTCGAGAATCCATGTTTCATTTTTGTGCAGCAGCACACTCCAAACGAACATACTGATGAAGTGTTTCTTGAGATGTGTGCCTGTACAGCTGAATGTGAAAAGGTTTCTTCCCTTGTTACAAGCAGCCTTTGCCACATATGTTCGGCTTGCAGTATCCTTGTTTGAGCTTCCATCTGATGTAATTTTACTGTCTAGATAGTTTTACTCCCCAGGTAGGGGAAAGATTCCAGTCTCTCATTGTTAAGTGAGCTCTGAGCAACTGTGTTTTGTCGACTCATTACTAAAATTTTTGTTTTAGTTTTATTAATTTTCATGTTATAGGAAGAACTGAGAATGGTTTCCAATTGGACCGGCATCTCTATTAATTGTTCCGAATCATCGAGTAGAACAGAAGTGATATCTGGCGTTCCGCAAGGTAGTGTCATAGTCCCTCTGCTGTTCCTGATTTACATAAATTATCTAGGTGATAATCTGAGCAGCCCCCTTAGATTGTTTGCAGATGACGCTGTAATTTACCGTCTAGTAAAATCATCAGTCGATCAATCCCAATTACAAAATGATCTAGAGAGAATTTCTGTATGGTGCGAAAAGTGGCAATTAGCACTAAACAAAGAAAAGTGCGAGGCCATCCACATGGGTACTAAAAAAATCCGATAAATTTTGGGTATACTATGAATCGCACGAATCTAAGGGCTGTGAATTCGACTAAATACCTAGGAATTATAATTACGAGCAACTTAAATTGGAAAGACTACATAGATAATATTGTGGGGAAGGCGAAACAAAGACTGCGCTTTGTTGGCAGAACATTTAGAAGATGCGACAAACCCACTAAAGAGACAGCCTACATTACGTTTGTCCGTCCTCTGCTGGAATATTGCTGCGCGGTATGGGATCCTTACCAGGTAGGATTGACGGAGGACATCGAAAAAGTGCAAAGAAGGGCAGCTTGTTTCGTGTTATCGCGCAATAGGGGTGAGAGTGTCACTGATATGATACGCGAGTTGGGGTGGCAGTCACTGAAGCAAAGGCGGTTTTCTTTGCGACGAGATATATCTACGAAATTTCGATCACCAACTTTCTCTTCCGAATGCGAAAATATTTTGTTGACACCTACCTACGTAGGGAGAAATGATCATCATAATAAAATAAGAGAAATCAGAGCTCGAACGGAAAGATTTGGGTGTTCCTTTTTTCCCACGCGCCATTCGAGAGTGGAATGGTAGAGAAGTAGTATGAAAATGGTTCGATGAACCCTCTGCCAGGCACTTACGTGTGAATTGCAGAATAACCATGTTGATTTAGATGTAGAATCTTGACTTAATACTGTGATATTATCAACAAATCTCAACATGTCTGTTTTCTTACCATGGACTTTAATTCCGCCTGTAGCTTCTAGCTTCTCTCTGACATCAGCTAGTGCCCTATGAATGTATCCACTGAAAAAGGCAGGAGAGAGTGAGCGATCCTGTCGTATAACCTGCTTAATACCAGATTCCTCTTGATGTTCTCCACATCTTACCACAACCACCTCTTCTCTGTACAGTTTCTGCAAAACTTTTCTGCCTTTATACTTAACGCAACTCTCTCTCTCTCTCAGCATCTCAGAAGCTGTCGCCAGTCTACATTGCCAAATACTTTTTCTACGTTGGTGAAGGCAATATGTATCCTGAGCATTCTTTAGTCTTTTCTCGGGAAGTAATCATAAGTCGAGTATTGCTACTCGTGTACCCGCACCTCTTTTAAAGCCAAACTGGTCGTTCCTGATCATTGCATCAATCTTGTCTTTAGTCCTCCGTAGATTGATAGAGGTCAAGATCTGAACTGAGGGTCCTATAGTGTTCATATCTGTTTTCAGAAGCGTTCTGTGTTCTTAGCACTGTCAAACATTTTTAAAATCTGTTGGGAGCTCGCCGGTTTCGTATGTAACTTGCATGGGAAAGTTCGACACTTGAGTTCTGCGGGTATATCAAAAACTCCAGTGACTTTCCCGGGTTTTAGCTGCCTAACTGCAATGTCGAACTCGTCACGCAAGATGCAGTCTCCCTCGTCTTCCGATTCGACTTCCGCAGTGTTCTCCAGCTTCCGAACATTGTTATGTCCTGCATGCAGCTTTTCAACGTATTTTTTTCTTCCCTGTCTTTCTGCTCATATAATACCATTCCATCGTCATTTTGGACTCCAGTGCATTATATTAGTTTATTTCCAAAGAACTGTTTAATTTATTTATAGGCACATTCAAGTGTCCCTACCATGATCATTTCATTCAACTCCTTGCATTGGCCCCCCAAAAATTGTGTAGGCTTTCTTGACTCTTGATTTCATTCCTCAACGCTAAATATTGCCTTTGTCCTTACTCTGTGTACTTTTGTTTCGGCTTACGTCCTAAGTTTACTTTTGTTATTTTGCTTTCTGTAATCCATTCTTTCCTATGTTTAGCGTTTTGTCTCTCGACTACTTCATTTGATGCTTGTACGATATTACTTTTCAACGACTCCCATTTTCTTCAACATTTCTAGTGGTGTTCTTAACTGTAGCGGTGTTTATTTGTTCCTTGTATGGTAGCTGCCCACATCTACATAGATACTCAGCAATCTGCCGTATTGTGCATAACGGGAGGTACCCTGTACCACTACTAGTTATTCCTTTCCTTTTCCACCTGCAAATAAAGCGAGGGGAAAACGACTGTCTGTTCGCCGTAAGAGCCCTAGTCTCTCTAATCTTATGGTTGGTTGGTTGGTTTGGGGAAGGAGACCAGACAGCGTGGTCATCGGTCTCATCGGGTTAGGGAAGGATTGGGTAGGAAGTCGGCCGTGCCCTTTCAGAGGAACCATCTCGGCATTTGCCTGGAGTGATTTAGGGAAATCACGGAAAACCTAAATCAGGATGGCCGGACGCGGGATTCTAATCTTATGTTCATGACCGTTACGCGAAATGTACGTTGGCGGGAGTAGAATCGTTCTCCAGTCAGCCTCAAATGTTGCTTCTGTAAATTTTCATAGTAATGCTCCTCGAAAAGAACTCAAATTCCCATTTGAATTCCCAAAGCATCACCGTCATACTAGCAATCCTCCTCTGAATTGCTTCGATGACTTCCTTTATTTCGACCTAGTTCGGAACCCAACCGCTCGAACAAAACTCAAGAATGTGTCATACTGGTGTCCTATATGCGGTATCCTTTACAGATGGTCCTCACATTCCTAAAATTCTTCCAATAAACCGAAGTCGACCATTCACCTTCTCTACTGCAATCCATACATGCTCATTCCATTTCATATTACATTGAAAAGTTACGCTTAGAGATTTAATGATGTGATTGTGTCAGGCAGCAGACTGTTAATGTCGTACTCGAAATTATGGGGTTTGTTTTTCTACAAATCTGCATTAATTTACATTTTTCTACATTCAGAGGTAGCTGTCAACCTAACCATATGATTCTTCAGTCTGTTCAGGTCCTGTTTCTCAGAAGCTCATTTTTTGAGTGACAGATCCATTTTCCTATCGCTATGCTCTAGTCGCTATCGATGTCTGGATGTGAGTGGTTTCTGCAGTTTTTTATTTGATTCCGGAACCTTCGTATAGTCAGAATGAAGTCGATCTGGTATCTCCTTGCATCTCTGGGGACCATTCGATGTATACCTTCTCCGTGGATAGTGTTGAAACCACGCGTTACATTTTATTAGTTGACCCTATGTACAGAATTCTACTAATCTATCTCCCCAATCATTTGTTTCTCCTAGCTCAAAAGGTCCCACCGTATTTTCGTCTCTTTCCTCTCCAACTGATGCATTCCAGTCTCCCGTTATGATAAGGTTGTCGTGTCTTTCTACTCTACTTGCAGCACCTTTTATGTCATCGCAAGCTGTATCCACATTATCATCACAGGTGACATCGGCATTTCGGAACTTTCTTGTTCGGTTTTGTGGCCCTTTGTTCAGGTAATATCCTGTTCTTCCATTTATTTGTTTGCAAAGGGCCACTCGTATTTCTCCCCTGTGTTGCTCGTGTGAATAACTCTTTAGTTGCCACTCCAGAAGTCTCCGCTGTGTGGCCATCTCATCTCGCTCACTCCCAGTATGTCAGTTCTCGTCCTTGTGATTTCCAGCTTGACTTTCTCCAGCTCTCCACACCTCAGAAGTGTTCGTACATTCCATGTTGTGATTCGTTTTTCTCTTACTCTTCATAAACATTATTTTATTGGAAGCACATACTTTTGCTGTGTCCTCCCGGAGATCCAATTGGGGCCTATATCAGTATCTTTTGTAAAAGTACTGTTCACATTCATCCCACAAGTGAAACTGCACTTGCTTGGATATCGTGTGGAACTAAAGGTTTCTGCTTCCCATGCCGTTGACTCGTGAAGAGTTCTCCCGCCCTAAGGAGGGATTTCTCTTTTTCAAGGGCTAGAGTGTGACCATTGACATTTGGTACAGGAGGATTATTTATTCCAGGAATCTTTTGTTCCCTGTGCTCGTTAGTAGTTTGTTGTCATCAAGCTTAGGACCAAGACGACATTCACTAGCCTCTCCAGTTCTTGTAGAGAGTAGAGTTTACGTTTGCTGCTTGGTAAACGCTTCCTCTAGACTTTTCCATGCACCAGTTTTTATGTACACGTGTCCGTCCCCAGCAGCAGGTTGTCGCGGTCTTTTCTTAATCTCGTCCGTCTCTAATGGTCTCGATGTATTGTCGCGGTCTTTTCTTAATCTCGCCCGTCTCTAATGGTCTCGATGTATTGTGGCGGTCTTTTCTAAATCTCGTCCGTCTCTAATGGTCTCGATGTCGACGAGACGATAAATCTTAATATTCTTCCGTATTTAGTCTCATGTCACTCAGCAAACAACTTCCTTAGTCCAATGGCCACCCTTTCGCCTAGCTACGTGTCACCATCTCTATTTCATTTTTCTTACGGTAATAAATATGTCGTAAACCCAGACTGGTCCCTTGAACTACTTATTCGGTTTCCTGTCGCTACTTGTAATTTGCAATAAGCAACTCTCTAGTCCTTGTTCAGCAATTGTCAGATGAATGGTTCAGTTGAATGGTTCTTCCAATGAAACATCTTTGTTCCACCATCTTAGTGCCGTATCTGTTATTACAAGAAGAATGTTAACTTCCCTTTTCAAACACATTGTAAATATTGTTTTGAGGCTCAGTTGAAACCAATGCTGTACCATTTAGTTCTATGAAATCAGTTTCCATGCTACTGGAGACGGCACATTAGAAAGGGGCCTGTGTGATGCGCGGGCCTGTTTAATTCTTGAATCTTTTTTAACTTTACTTTTGTAAAGCAATATTTCAAACAATACTTCAAAATATAAATTTTTAACACATAAGCGATACTTTAACAGGAATTATAATCTTCGTGGGAGTCTTCGGGCGTGACTTCTTCAGAAGGAATGTAGTAACACGACGCCTAAACGTAGATATTGTGAAGAAAAAATCTAATTGCAAAAAGAAATGCTCTCCTGGAACGAATTTCTAATGGGAAAAATACCTACAACTCTAAAAATTAGTAGTTCTGCATGCCACCGTAGTTTCGAAAGAATTATGGTACATATATACAGTCACTTATCCACTCCGATCGTTCCCAAATCGTTTCGCTTCGTTCTTCGTGTTTCATGCAAATTTTGCACGCCCTTTTTTATTTTTTTAAAGTCGTCGGATCGATATGTTTTGCGAAATAGACCCAATACTGCGCTTGGAGTCGGAAGAGGTGTTGTACCTAACAATGTTTTGCCACACATTGTCTCTTAGAAAGACGTCAACCGAATTTTTGGTTGCTTTAATAAACAGATATATTTCGCGTTTAGGTTTGGTGAATTTCTTTGTTACGGAATTGAGCCTCGCTACGACTGTGTCAATCATAGATGTTCTTATCTCTATTTAGTGAACGTATTTTCAGTAATGTTTTGAATATTGTTCCACTACACTTTATTAACTAATGTTTCGCCGCAAGGGATATCGCATTTTAGAGAGTAAATTAATTTGGAGTATGTCGTTCTTCTTTTCAAACATTCACACACCCATTTCTTCTTTCCTTATTGTCTTTTGGGCATGCAGTTGTAGTAATTAAAGTAGGGGCAAATTCAGTGATCAGAAAAAAAATTATTAGTGTACATTCGCATTCTCTTTATATCGTTCCTTTCTTGTTGCTCTCATGGCGATGGACTCTTTCTGTCGCAATCAGTAGGCGTGAGAGGAAGGTACCGTAAAGACAGAGGGATCTATACTTATACGTGGCAGAACTAATTACATACTGACATAATCGTCGGTATTGCCTTCGTTTCCAAAAAGTTATAAATATTTCGATTTCGGAAAAGAATGTATTTGGCGAAGATGTCGGAGAAGAAGGTCCCTTACGTACTGGTTGTATCGAGTAAGATGTGTAGACGGCATTTTGAAAGCGGACAGAAGTAGTACGAGGAAGGGCGTACCTTACCTGAGGGATCGCTACCTGGCAAATGTCCGGCATCCGACAACGCGACGGCAGCGCCCTCTACAGGAAGAGGACATAAGCACCGCACCGCCTGGCCGCGGCCAGTTCTACGAGTTCTGCCAGTTCAGCGAGTACTACAGCACCAAGACTAATCATTTCGCTTATACTATGTAGCTTTGTGTATACTGAAGAGATTTCTTATTTTGTCTGTCGCCCTTTGCATGCGACACATCTGTTTACCACAAAGTTTAGTATTGTAATCATTTCCTTTTGTAACAAAATTCATTAATACAGTTTGCTTGAATTGTTGTCCAGCCATCCGAAAAAGCAGGTTTCCTAGGCGCCCCGTAATTGGCGAGTATTAAGGATACAACATTTTGCCCCTCAGCGCGCATACAGCAAACAAATGTCATGGTATTAGCATTCGCCGGCCGCTGTGGTCGAGCGGTTCTAGGCGCTTGAGTCCGGAACCACGCGGCTGCTACGGTCGCAGGTTCGAATCCTGCCTCGGGCATGGATGTGTGTGATGTCCTTAGGTTACTTGGGTTTAAGTAGTACTAAGTCTAGGGGACTGATGACCTCAGCTGTTAAGTCCCATAGTGTTTAGAGCCATTTTAACCATTAGCGTTCATAAGATAAAAACTGTAAGTACGGGGACCAGCACATAATTAAATGAAGAACAAGAGATCAGCTTTTCGACGATTCTTGCTGACAAAATTGCAGAAAATGTTTGCATCTCAGAAGACGTATCTCACCAATGCGAGACAGATCTTATACTCAGGCGTCGAGCAGCGGTCTGACGGACCATCAGCGAAGGCCTCTTGAATCAAATATTGGCGGTAGTCATAAGGACGCTGACAAGTGTATTGATGGACTTGCTGTTGGAATCAACTCTGGATATAATCAACTTATATTAGTACCTGTCAAAACAGTTGGTATACGCTTGCTTCCAAGAAGGGCGTCAGCTACTAACACAGTTATGCAACGGAATGCGTGATCCATCAGAAGTAATAGGAACAATAGCTTACAGTTCGTCCGCAGGCGGCAGGTACGCTACATCGGAGACGTCGCCGTTCTGCGACATATAATTATTTGTGCTGACGAAGAGGATGCTTATGGAGGGAGAACATTGTTAATGCAACACAGAACATACCTATGAATATCTGTGATGCTCTGGATTTCCGCCAAAAGAAACTAAATGACAACTGTCTGCTTGGAGAGACCCTCCTAACAGGCGGCATTTTGAAGGCTACATATAGCGCCACCACCAGTCGGAACTTCGTGAAACTATAGGGGCTGAAGCAGGAATATTTCACTACGTCCCTCAGAAAATACCCCATTTTTTCAACCGAAATTGGCCGAAAAAATGTGTTGCATTACTTATTGAACGCCCATCGTTTTAGTTGACATCGTAGCTGAAGAGAACCTAGTTTTGTTCAACGATGAACCACATGTTCCGGTCGCAGAACCAAACATACTCCCCAGGCCACCGTGCGATGTGTGGTGGAGGATGCACAGTGCACCATTAATCATTCCCTCCCTCCTTCCCCTCTCCTCTCCATTTACTATTCATTCGCAGACGTGGTACACCGTAAGACCACCTGTTTGAACCCGAATTTCTCTTAATTCAGCATTGTTGTCATTAACGCAGAATACTAGTTCAAGCCGATGTTATAGCCGAAGAGAACCTAGCTTTGTTCAATGATGAATCACTTACTCCGGTCGCTGCACCTATCGGCGAGCCACCGTTGTGGATCAACAAAAGCATAATCCACAAACCACCGTACGATGTGTGGCTGAGAATACACAGTGCACCAGTGTCATAATTCTCCTCCCACTTCCCCCCTCTTTAATATTCATTCGCAGGTGTGAACTTAGTTTTGTTCAACGAGGAATCCCTGCTCCGGTCGCTCCACTTGTCAACTGGCTAGGGTTGTGAACCCAATAAACGCAATCCGCCAAGTTCATTCTGGTATCTGGACTGAAGGGTCTTGGGTTTTTACGAAGAATGCTCGCAGCGACGCTTAACGTCTTTGAACGTTTTGTTTCTATCTTCCATACTCTGGGGAGTAGCTGCCGAAGCACGCTAATCAGACCATGCGCCATATTATATACAAAATGAAGCAGGTGGACGGTACTAACAGAACGAAATCTTGTCTAAAGTCTTTTTAATAAAATATGGAACCCGGCGTTTCGCAGTGGAAGATGACACTAGTCAGTTCTATAAACTACGCAGGAAACCTTCAGACTGTGCACTCAGTTACAAGTCTTTTTAAATCAAGCTACACCGTAAGTTCTAGAAAGGACAGATTGAAGTGGCGCTATGAACGCCGCGACCTGCTTCCCAATACAGCTCCTAATCTAATCAGTCGGGTGATCGGTCTCACACGAAGTAACGCGATTTGGAGTGGTCTTACAGACTCAACAGCTTTCACATTCACTGGTGAGCCAAAACGTTATGTCCACATGCGTAATAGCTTATCTGTCCGCATTTGGAACGAAATACGTCACTGATTCTGCGTTGCGTATCAGGGGCTCGACAGTTTGTTGGTAGGTTTGTGCAGATATGTGGCATTAGATGTCTTCGCACAGGTCACGTAATTCACGCAATTAAGGGGCCGCTGATTTGCGGACGCGGTGATGGCGTTCGATAGTGATCCAGATGGGTTCCAAAGGATTTACATCATCCAAAGGATTTACATCAAGCGAATTTGGTCGCCAGGACATCAAGATGAGTTCGCTATAATGTTCTTCAAATCACTATAGCACGGTTCGTGCTCCGATACACCGACAATTATACTGCTGAAAGATGACATCGCCGTCGGAAACGACATCAAGCAGGAAGGGATGCAGGCTGTTCGCAGCTGTCAGCGTCTCTTCGATTACCACCACAGGTCCCACGCAAGCACAGGAGAATGTCTCCCATAGCATAATACTGCTTCCACCAGCCTCCGTCTGTGGCGCGCTGCACGCTTCGAGCCACCGTTCACTTCGATGACGGCGTTCGTGGAGACGACAATTGACCAAGTGCAGGAAAGTGTGATTCACCCGAAGAGCCACACTTCCACAGATAGACGGTAGAATCCCGATGGTCCCATGCCCGCTGCAGTCGTAATTGACGATGTCGTTGGGCCTACATGTGAACACGTTGGGATGGTCTGCTGCGGAGCTCCATGTTCAACAACGTACGATGATCGATGTCCTCCGAAACACTTGTGCGTGCACCAGCAATGTGCTCTTTCGGCAGAGGTGTCACAGATCACTATCTAGCCTACTTTACAGCGCAGACAAGTCTCCGAAACCCACGTTGTGTGAAGAGTCGTTGACGTCCAACCATTTAGCGCCCAGTGGTAGTTCCACTATCCTTCTACTTCTTTCCGCAGATGCTCACGACAAGTAGCACGTGAACATTCGACCAGCTTCGCCGTTTTCGAAATATCCGTTCACAGGCTTTGCGTAATAATAACCTGCCCTTTGTCAGAGTCGCTTATCTCAGTGGATTTCCCCATCTGCAGCCCATATCTTTGTTAGGGTGATACCCCGTCCGTGACTTCTCTGCGTACATACTTTTGTTACTGCGTCACGTGGCCGCAAAGCCACCAGGCGGCATCCAATGTCGCGGTGACAGTGGTCATAATGTTTTGTCTTATCAGTGTATACTGTACATTGTGAGTTGAAAGCCAAACCTGGGCTCGTAACTCTGCGCTATTTCCTCCTCGAGCAAAGCCTCATGTTGTTCTTAGCTTGCTCAGCCTTGAAGTAAGAAGCGTGTTTATCTTGTCTCGAGTCTCGTAAGACATGATTTATGAGAAAGATGTCGAGGAAACAAAATCAACGATACTTGGACTGGGCGTACTGTCTAAGGAGGACACAGTGGCCCTGTTGTAAACATTTTTTTTTTTTTTTTTTGTTATTTCGTTTCAGGCCAACTAATAACCACGTCAAGATAACTTTTCCTTCATCCGTCTCCAGAATTCTTTCATTTTTTCAGAATGAGCCCTTTTCCTTTCACCTGACCGTTGGACTCCAGTAGTTTTCTGTTCGTTTTATCTGCAAACCTCTGACTTTCTTGGGTTGTTGACTGAATTTGTCTCTGTTGAGTGAGATCTCCTATTCAGTCTGCATTTCTTGTAATTCCTTTTTTGTCTTTCTTCCCCATTCATTTTCTTTGTTTTTCCGTTTTGGAAGAATGTGTGGATCTTCTCTTTTAATCTATTTCCTTCATTTTCACTAGATGTGCATAGAGTGTAACACGTGTCTTCCTGATTTCATCTCTTATTTTAGGGCAGAATGAGTAAATTACCTTATTTTGGCCTCAAACCCCAGTAACCATCGTTATTCTTAATAGTACGTAATATTTTTCGAAAGGTTCTTCTTTCTATCTTTTCCAAATCTTATAATGCCAATTTGCGTCTAGATAAAAGTAGTATTTCTGGTTTTACAAGTGTATTACAATGCCTTAATTAAACATCTTAAGAAAAACACTTTTTATTGTACAGATTTCTCACTTTCATGTATGTTCTTTTCATCTTTTTCAGTTCTGTGTTTAACTGCTTCTTTTTAGATTTTTGTGTTTCAATACTCGCTCAGATATTTACAGTTGTCTGTTTTCTTGATGTTGCAGTGCTATGGTTGTTAAAATTCTCGGTGAATTATTTTCACTGGTCATGTATACAATACGATGTTTGTAGACCTGCCATTAAAGCTTTTTCCTTCAGAAGTTTTACAATTTCCTTTGCGTTCTCTAAGTTTTCATCTGTTATTGCGGAATCAGATGCAAAGGCCAAACAATTTTTTGCTTCTTTCGATCTACACAGCTTTACATAGTTGTTAAATATTTTGCTTTTCTTCCTCTTTTTTACAGTCTGTTATAGCTTTTCCCAGCACACAGTTGAATGATTGTGAGGACAAACTGTCTCGTTGTCTGATTCCTGATATTGGTTGGAGGGGATTAATAGTTGTCTCAAGAAAACTGACTTTAGTTGCTGTGTTTGTAAGAGTTTGTTTAGCTATTTCCCTCGTTTTCCAACCTAACATTATTATTCATCTTTTGTTCAAACTGGGCTACATGAAATACAACAAAACGCATTGTCAGAGTCCTGGTTCCGTCAGGTTTTCTTTTACTGCATTCATGCATCAAACTAAAATGGAAGCAATAAAAAGGAAGTTTCGTGCAATACGCAGCAAAGTTAGTATACTTTCAATTTCTTTGTATGCTCTTAGTCTGTACATTTCTTCTTCAGTATAATTTCGACCTGGATTTTCTCTCTTTCCACAACTACATTAAAAATCACCCATTAGAGTTTTCACGTATTTTTTGTGGAGTTTTGGGATTTTGTATTTTTTGCTACCTCTCTTGACTTATTTACTTTTCCTGAATGTGTTTTATTTCCTAGGTTGATAGATATTCTTTTGTTATATTTTTCCATCTTCGGGTCACAGAAATTGTTACAGTCTTCGATTTCTTGTCATCATCAGATGAACTGTTTCAAAGAAAAGAAATAGTACTAAGAAAACATTAAGAAACTGGTTCGTGACTAAAAATACAGTAAAGAAGTGTTGTTTCAAATCAACTGTATTGTTCGCTTGCCATAGAGATAAGCATTGTGGTCACTGCAGATGTCATTTAGTGTAAGACAGATCCAGCTTTGGACAAAACTATGAAACACCGTGAGAAATGCGAGCTTGAAAATAAACGCAGATGCTAGCCAATCACGCAGGTTGAGCTGTCGTGTCTGACCACTAACGACTGCTGTGCAGTGTCTTCGATACGTTGCAAGTGCCAGTCGTGGCCGGAACACTGTTAGTGTTGTGCGTGCATTGTTTGGGAGCTAACAAGGGAAACTCCCCATTTAGTGGTAAGCTGGCCCATTGAATAGCCCGTCAAAAACTGAACACAGATCAGACATGAAAACAGGAAGAAGGTGTACCGAACTGAGGAAACAAGAAGCGAAATAGAAACAGTGAACGGCACAAATTTAATATGTTCAATATAGAGGGAAGTTAACGACACTCGTGTCGTGGTTGTGTAGTCATCCTTCGTGCCCGACCCCTTTTTTTTTTTTTTTTTTTTTTTTTCCCTCACAAGATTACGAACTGACCGTCCGGTCATTGACGTGTCTGTACCCTTTATTCAAATTTGTGTATGTGGCGTAATGTCCGTGTGCAACAGCGACGTGTAACGAAGGGGCCTCCAGACGTACCTCTTTGAATTCCTTCGTTGCAACATAGTTCACATCCGTTTATTTGTTGTTTTCATTTCTGTGAGATGTCTGTGCAACGTCTCGCCTGCTCTCGTTACTCATCACATTTACTTGCAACGGCAATGTATTCTTACCACATGACTCATATTATGTGATGAACAGTGAGAGCAGGCGAAATGCCGCATAGACGTCTCACGGAAATAAAAACAACAAATAAACGGGTGTGAACGATGTGACAACGAAGGAATCCAAGAGTCAAAACTTCCGAAAATGAACGCAAGATGCATAATATATGGTACCTGTGTAGAACAAGTAAGGGATACGTACGTCTGGAGGTTCGTTACATATCGCTGTTGCAAGCGGACATTACTTCACGACACATACGCAGGTCTGAATACCGCGAACAGCACGTCAATGACCGATTGGACGGACACTTCCTAATTTTGTGAAAAAAAAATGTGGAGCACGAGGGAGATTTGAACCCAGAACTTTTCCTTCACCGTCTAACACTGTAACCGCGTAACCCCGACACGACTGTCTTAAATCTCGCTCGATGTAGCACATATTAAATTTGTACTGTTCACTGATTCTATTTTGCCTCTTTTTTTCCATAATTCAGTACACTTCCTTCCTGTTATCACGTCTGATATGCTTTCAACTTTTGACGTGCTATCCAATGGGCCAACATAACACTAAATCTGAGATGGGTGCCATGGGGAGTTTCCTTTGTAAGTGAATTCGAACGCAGGCAAATTGTTGGTGCGCGTATGGTGTGTTCTTCCGTAACCAAGGCAGCTGGAGTGTTTAGTGCTTCAAGAGCCACCGTATCCAAGATTTATATCGCATACAAGGAAAGCGGAAAAGCAACATCCGTTAAGTCACAACGCGGATGGAAATGTGTGTTGGCTGATCGTGACAAATGGTCATTGGACAGGACTGAGACGAAAAAGAAGAGGACGACAGTTGCAAAAGTCTCTGCAGAACTGAATGTCCACTCTCGAACCCCGTCAGCACCAGAACAACACGGAAAGAGCATCACAAGCAGGAAATTACAGGGCGAGCTGGAATTTCAAAACCATTCACCAGTGATATGCAAGAAGAAGGACTCATTTGTACCTATGGGTCTCGTTTTACACTGATTCCAACTTCTGGCCCAAGTGTGAAACATGGCGGGGGTTCGGTGATGATTTTGGCAGCCATATCGTGATATTCCATGGGCTCCATGATTACTCTGCAAGGTCGCATTACTGCCAAAGATTATGTGATTGTTTTGGCTGTCAGGTCCATTCCATGATACAATGTTTGTTTCCGATGGGGATGTCGTGTTATAAGGCCACGGCGACCCTGTTCATACAGCTCGCAACGCCCAGGAGGTGAATTGCCGCATCATCCCAGGCCACGAAAATCGCCATACCTCAGTATTACTGAGCGTTTCTGGTCCAAGTTGGAGAGAATGGTACGTGATCTCCATCTGTCTCCATCATCCGTACCTGAACTGGCCGTTACTTTGCAGGAAGAATAGCATAACGTTTCCTTTTAAACCAAACAGGACCTGTATTTATCCGTTCGAGACGACTCGAAGCTCTTTCGCATGATAATAGGTTTCCCGCGCTGCATTAGGCTTGGTAATGTGTATGTATTTTGTATTTCGATTTTTCGTCCAGTCACTGTATATTTTCACTAAAAAAATTCTCCACACACATTTATAGTGACATCAATTGCAGTTGTTAACCACACACCCGCATGACATCATCTGCCAGCTGCTATCTTTGCGATTTTCAACTCGTAGCTTAAATGAAAGATAAGGAAAGGAAATATATTCAAGTCCCAAAATATTTTCAGCGAAATGAGGACCAATAATGAAAGGCTTTGTGAAGGTGCATAACAGTGACTTCATTGTGCCTGATTCACAGGGTGCGCCGTACGATACCAGGTGTGATTGGAAAGTTTAAAGAATGGATCCGCTATTGTTCACTAGTTTCGCGGGCAGATACATGGAGGATGGGGAGTGAGTCATTGCCTTGTCCTTGAACGCCCTCTGACAGGAAACTGTGTTTCCTTTATTCACTTCGTTGTGGCAGCTAGTTGAGTGCGGATCTGATTGGGCTTGTTGCCGGATTCTGTCTGCGTAAAAATGCACGTAAAAACGGAGTGACGTTTTTGAAATTTTGTTTTAAAACTGGGAAATCAGCTTTTGAGACTTACGAACTATTAAAACAATTTTTGGAGATAATTGTATGAGCCAGTCAAATGTTTTTGTCTGGTTCAACAGATTTAAAAATTGCCGCGAACCATTTGAAGATGAACCACGGTCCGGCCGGCCTTCCACGTCAAAAACAAATGAAAATGTTGTGAAAGTTTGCGACTTAGTGCGCTCTGATCGTAGACTTACAATTAGGGAGATTGCTGACGAAGTTAATGTAAGTTTCTATGCAGTTCAGTCAATTTTAACTAAAGATCTGAACATGCGTTGAGTGTCCGCAAAATTCATTCTAAAAGTGTTGTCAAGTGACCAGAGACCATACCGACTTGAAGTGTGCAAAGAACTGATTAATCGGACTAAAAATGACCCAGTTTTGTTAAGTAGGGTAATTACAGGTGACGAATCATCGGTATATGGATATGATCGTGAAACCAAAGTGCAGTCTTCACAGTGGAAGACTCCAAATTCATCAGGACCGAAAACAGCACGGCAAAGTCGGTCGTAGGCGAAGACACTGTTGGTAATTTTTTTCGATTCTACCGGTATTGTGCATCATGAATTCACCCCTGGAGGACAGACAATTAGCCAGTAATACCACAAATGTGTCCTTGAGCATTTGCTCGAAACGGTGCGGAAGAAAAGACCTGCACTGTGGAAAGACAGGAGTTGGGTGCTACACCAACGCAATGCTCCGGCTCATCGTGCCTTCCACATCGTTGAATTTTTGACCAAATTCATAATTCCTGTGCTTCCACAACCATCATATCCTCCTGATTTGTCCCCTGCGGACTTCTACCTGTTTCCTAAACTGAAATAAATAAGGAGACCGTCCTTAACACACATCAGGAAAAAAATTTCCAGGAATGTTTCCAAAAGTGGAAACACAGCTGGAGTCGGTGTGTTTTGTCAGAAGATGACTATTTTGAAGGAGATGCATCACAGTAGCATGTAAGTACCACCAATGTACAATTACAAGCCCATTCCTATAACTTTACAATCACACCTCATATGACTGAAATTAGTTATGTTTTACAAATTTGGTACACGACAATATAGAAATGATTAGGAGATCAGAACTGTGCACGATATTTACCTGTGTGAGTTATGTGATAGAATTTGACGGAGACAGGTCCACAACCGATGTAGTCTGCGTTGTCTAATCAACATTCATTTCGCAGCTTTCGTCCGGAATCGCAGTTCGAACAAGACGACCGTCATTCAGATTGCGAGATTCAGTGTTCGCTAGTCACTGCTCACTATTGTGTGCTATCCATAGGTTTTCCACGTACACAGTAATGCCGTAGAGAGAATGTTTCGATATGACAAACATATTTCCCGGAGAAGAATCAGTATGTGTCAGCAGACATGTTGTATTGCGTCCATCGACCACTACAAGATGTGCCGTGCAGGAAGAGAGTCGCGGTGAGTTTCTGGAAAGTACTGACAGTGATGTGGAGCCATGCAGACTCCATTGCCATGCCATCTGCCCTAGGTTCATCGATTCAGGGTCCGTGGTCCGATCAAGGTGGTTCCACAGATTCTCGACTGAATTTAAATCCAGAGAATTTGGTGGGCAGGGCAGTAGTGAAAACTCATCCTGGTGCTCTTCGAACAACACACGTACACGTTCCGTTGGCCTGCTGCTAGATGCCTTCGTGGCTAGATTAAAAAAAAAAAAACTGCTCGTACGGGTGGACATTGTCCTCAAAGGTAGATACATACTTTTGTTAATCCATTGTGCCTTCCAGAATGATGACATCAACCAAGGAATGGCGCGAAAACATTCCCCAGACCAACTCCGGCCGGGACCCTTCTGACTATTGTTGAAGGGTGTTGGCTTTCAGATGTTTTCACGTCGTGCACGCCAACGGTATCTGTTCGATGTAGCATTAAATGTGATTAATCTGAGAAGGCCATCTGTGGCCACTCAGTGGACGTCCGACTGCCGTAATGGCGTGCAAATTCCAGCCTTATTAGGCGATGAACATCAGTCAGCATGGGCACATGAACCAGGTGGGCCCTGTTGCAGAGGTCCATACGCAGCAACGTTCGCTGAAGTCGTTGACGAGACACTGTTGCTAGACCCTTGGTTCATTTCTCGGTCAGTTGCTCAGCAGTTGCACGTCTATTCTCCTGTGCACATCTCCGAAGCCGTCGTTCAGCCCTGTCATCTATGACTCGTGGTGCATCACAGTTGCCTCGACGCCGTTTTTGGATAGCGCCATTTTGCCATGCATGGTATACTTATACCACGGCGACACGCGAACAGTTTATAGACTTATCCATTTCGAGAATGCTTCCAACCTTGGCTCGAAAGCCAATGATCATGCCCTCTTGGATGTAAGATAAATCGGTCCATTTCCGCACCGTTTTTCGCGTCTCCTCGACACGCTTTATGTACCTTCCACGGGTAGTGCTGTCAACTGCTGTCAGCGAGTGGCCATTGCACGTTGACTTCGAACTTTGGCGGTGAAGACATTAGCGTGACTGGACCGTGTACATGGTATAGAAAAAAATCAAAATATCTTTACAAACTTTTTAAAGTCATATTTTATTTTTTAAGGTCATAAATGCTTGCATATTTCCCTGTTTTTTAAGTCATTAAACTCCGGGCCCGACTTACATCTGATCGCGAAGCCAGTAGCTAGCTGGACGGTGGCGTTTCACTGACGAGAACGGAATTGGCAAGGTTTAATTACAGCAAAGAAATTCCATTTTCTGCTTGCAAATGTGAGTCGTATTTCGTCAGACTTTGTTCTTAATTGACCTTCAACTGCGTTTCTGACTTCTTATGTGGAGGTTATGAACTGCAGATTAAAACTGAAGAAACTGGAAATCGGTAGGAATTTAAGTAGATGGGACGTGAATAAATCGAAAGAACCAGAGGTTGTAGAGAGTTTCAGGGGGAGCATTAGGGAACAAGTGACAAAAACAGGGAAAAAGAATACAGTAGAAGCAGAAAGAATAGCTTTGAGAGATGAAATAGTGAAGACAGCAGAGGATCAAGTAGGTAAAATGACGAGGGCACGTGAACATCCTTGGGTAACACAAGAGGTATTAAATTTAATTGATGAAAGGAGCTAATATAAAAATTCTGTAAATGAAGCAGGCGAAAAGGAATACAAAAAAAAAAGGTTCAAATGGCTCTCACTATGGGATATAACATCTGAGGTCATCAGTCCCCTAGAACCTAGAACTACTTAAACCTAACTAACGTAAGGACATCACACACATCCATGCCCGAGGCAGGATTCGAACCTGTGATCGTAACGGCGTCGCGGTTCCAGACTGAAGCACCTAGAACCGCTCGGCCAGCACGGCCGGCAGGAATACAAACGTCTCAAAAATGAGATCGACAGGAAGTGCAAAATGGCTAAGCAGGAATGGCTAGAGGACAACTATAAGGATGTAGAAGCATATATCACTCGGGGTAAGATAGAGGCTGCCTACAGGAAAATTTAAGAGATGTTTGGAGAAAACAGAACCACCTGTATGAATATCACGAGCTCAGATGGAAAACCAGTCCTAAGATAAAACGGAAAGCAAAAAGGTGGAAGGAGTATATAGAGGGTCTATACAAGGGCGGCGTACTTGAGGGCAATATTATGGAAATGGAAGGGAACGTAGTTGAAGATGAGATGGGAGATATGATAACTGCGTGAAGAATTCAACAAACCACTGAAAGACCTAAATCGAAACAAGGCCCCCGGAGTAGACAACGTTCCGTTAGAACTACTGATAGCCTTGGGAGGGCCAGCCAGTCAGCCATCTTCCACCTGGTGAGCAAGATGTATGAAACAGGTGAAATAGCCGCAGACTTCAAGAAGACTATAGTAATTCCAATTCCAAAGACAGCAGGTGCTGAGAGCTGTGAAAATTACCGAACTATCAGTTTAATAAGTCACGGTTGCAAAAAGCTAACACGAACCTATACAGAATAATGGAAAAGCTGGTAGAAGCCGACCTCGGGGAAGATCAGTTGGGATTCCGGAGACATGTAGGAACACGCGAGGCAATACCGCCCCCTCGGCTTATCTTAGAAGATAGGTTAAGAAAAGGTAAATCTACGTTTCTAGCATTTGTGCATTTGTAGACTTAGTGAAAGCTTTTGACAATGTTGACTGGAATATTCTCTTTCAAATTCTGAAGGTGGCAGGGTAAAATACAGGGAGCGGAAGGCTATTTACAATTTGTACAGAATCCAGATGACAGTTATAAGAGTCGAGGGGCACGAAAGGGAAGCAATGTTTGAGAAGCGAGTGAGACAGAATGGTAGCCTATCCGATGTTATTCAATCTGCATATTTGAAAAGCAGTAAACGAAAGAAAAAAGAAAAAGTTGGAGTAAGAATTAAAGTGCAGGGAGAAAAATAAAAACTTTGAGGTTTGCCGACGACATTGTAATTCTGTCAGAGACAGCAAAGACTTTCAAGGGCAGCTGAATGGAATGGGCTGTGTCTTGAAAAGAGGATGTAAGATGAACATCAATAAAAGCAAAATATGGATAACGGAATGTAGTCGAATTAAATCAGGCGATGTTGGGGGAATTATATTAGGAAATCAGACAGTCATAGTAGTAATTGATTTTTGCTATTTGGAAGCTAAATAACTGATGATAGTCGAAGCTGGGAGGATATAGGATGAAGACTAGCAGTGGCAAGAACAGCGTTTCTGAAGAAGAGAAATTTGTTAACACCTAGATTTAAGTGACAGGAAGTCCTTTCTGAAGGTATTTATATGGAGTGTAAACATGTATGGAAGTGAAACATGGACGATAAACAGTTTAGACAAGAAGAGAATAGAGCCTTTCAGATGTGGTGAAGAATGGTGAAGATTAGATGGGTAGGTCACGTAACTAATGAGGAGGTACTGAATAGAATTGGAGAGAAGAGAAATTTGCGGTAAAACCTGACTAGAAGAAAGGGTCAGTTGGTAAGAGACATTCAGAGGCATCGAGGGATCACCGATTAAGTACTGGAGGGCAGCGTGGAGGGTAAAAATCGTAGAGGGAGAGGAAGAGATGAATACAGTAAGTAGATTCAGAAAGATTGTAGGTTGCAGTAGTTACTTGGAGATGAAGAGGCTTGCACAGGATAGAGTAGCATGGAGAGCGGTATCAAACCAGTCTTTGGATTGAAGACAACAACAACAACAACAACAACAACATTCTCTGAAGTTGGTAAACAGAATTTTACTTTCGAATTCGTTGAACGCTTCGTGCAAAGCCCTGTTTGCGCTAATTTTGGCTTCATTTAATTTTGGTTGGTCTGTGAGGCTTTTGATAAATTAAAATTTGCAGTGAAGGTCTCTCTGCTTTGGTAGCAGTTTTCTGACATGGCTGATCTTTTCCATGTGTCACAACTTTGCTCGGCATTTACCTTTCCAAAGCGTATTGTACAATGCTCTTGAACTTTGTCCATTGTTAGTGCCGGAGATGAAATTTTCTTGCTGGCCGCTCAGGTAATATACGATATGTTTCATATCGCTCGTGCTAAGCAGAAAGATCTTCGTATCTTTCTTTGTATTCCTTTACAGGTATAAAGTGATGCTATAACGGATTTGTGATCACTGAGCCCCTGTTCTGTGACAACTGAGTCGAAAAGTTCGTGTTTGTTTATCACCAGCAAGTTAGTTCTGCATGGTTCGCAGGACAGCTCCTGCAAAGTTCGGAAGGTAGGAGATGAGGTACTGGCAGAAGTAAAGCTGTGAGTACCGGCCGTGAGTCGTGCTTCGGTAGCTCAGATGGTAGAGCATTTGCCCGCGAAAGGCAAAGGTCCCGAGTTCGAGTCTCGGTCGGGCACACAGTTTTAATCTGCCAGGAAGTTTCATATCAGCGCACATTCCGCTGCAGAGTGAAAATCTCATTCTGGAAACATCCCCCGGGCTGTGGCTAAGCCATGTCTCCGCAATATCCTTTCTTTCAGTAGTGCTAGTTCTGCATGGTTCACAGGAGAGCTCCTGTAAAGTTTGGAAGGTAGGAGACGAGGTACTGGCAGAAGTAAAGCTGTGAGTACCGGGCGTGAGTCGTGCTTCGGTAGCTCAGATGGTAGAGCACTTGCCCGCGAAAGGCAAAGGTCCCGAGTTCGAGTCTCGGTCGGGCACACAGTTTTAATCTGCAAGGAAGTTTCAAGTCTAAGATGTTATCTTCACGAGTGGGTTCTCTGATTAACTGCGGAAGATGATTTTTGGATAAAGCACTTAGAAGAATTTCACGTGATTCCCTGTCCCTACTACCCGTCCTAATCACTTGAATCTCCCGTCTACAGCTGGTAAGTTAAAATCTCCACGTAAAGCTATAACATGACGAGGAAATATACGCGAAATATTTTCCAAGTTTCCATTCAAGCGCTCTTCCACCACTGCTGTTGAGTTAGGGAGGTCTTTGAAAGCATCCGATGACCATCTTCGATCTACCATTAATTCTGGTCTTCACCCAGATTAATTCACATTCGGAATGTGTACTAATCTCACTAGATGTTATCGTATTTTTTGTGTCTAAAACACGTCTCCAACACCAGCCTATCTTTGTAGTATATATTCCAATTGAAATTTAGAATTCATGTAATTTTTGCTTATTTAGCTTTCTGATTGCGTGTTGATATTTCATATAGTTACTAGTTTCGTCTTGAAGTTCCTCCTGCTTTAGTTTGGTTGGTTGGTTGTTATGGGGGAGGGGACCAACAGCGAGGTCATCGGCCCTATTGGATTAAAGAATGGCGGTGAAGAAAGTAGGCCGTGCCCTTTCAAAGGAACCACCGTGGCATTTGCCTGGAGCCATTTAGGAAAATCACGGAAATCGTAAATCAGGATGGTCGGACGTGGGTTTGAACCGACGTCCTCACGAATGCGAGACCAGGGTGCCTGGTTTACGGATTGCCCTGTCAAGGAAATAGATGGAAATGATCGAATCCGAAATACTTTCAGAGGTTTTTGACGGTGATTATTCAGATGTTCCTTGTGACAATGAAGATTCGGATGACTGTGTAAATGAATGTTTTTATGGTTCTGAGGGCGATTCCAATGGCAGTGACATCATTAGACCTGGAAAGAAGCGTAAGGTGGCAGTCTCTTCAAGCGGTTCCAGCAGTTATGATAAAGGTGATTCTGTTTTTGTGACTGATACGTTTTGTCGTAATGTTAACTCTTTCGAGGCGGCTCCGGAGTCCCAGTCGTGCACTGACTATACATGAGTGAGACGCGGGCGTCGTCTCGAATGTGGCCGCTTCCTGAGTGTAGTGGACGCCACACCTATAAAGAGGAACCTTACAATTGTCAACGAGAAATTTGCATCCGATACCGTCGCAGAATCTCCTCATCCCCGGGTTAGAGGTTCCTCTCTGCTCCAGACCAGAGGAACACGATCGGTTCTCGGAGCGATGCTGCAAAGCGATAGCTCTCTTTCCACCCCGCGTGCGACACTGTACCGGGCAATCGCCCCTCCCTTCCCTCCCCCCTACAGAGAAAAAGACACTGGCGTTCTTCCCTGACGTGCCCACAGCATCACCCAAGTAACATTGGAGATCCCAGTGACAAGCAGTCCCAACTTGTGCGCTTGTCCAGACATCTCAGGAAATCGGACACAGTCCCAACATGCAAGGCGTCCCGTACCGATTCAGACAACTTTCAGCAGCAGGCAATGTCGTTTTTAAGGCACAAGGGGACAATTACTTGTGAAGGAAACATAATACGTGTGGGAAAGAAGCAACGGCTGCGGGAAAAGTAGGGTCTTGCGATAAGCTGAACTGTGTAAACATTAAGAAACTGTCTAGTGTATCCCTCCAAATGACTCTGCTGCACATATGTCTGATCTTTGTGCAACCTTGTGTAAGCACTTAAAGCTGCTTCTTACAGTCCCATGCAAGAGTAATATTTTTGTTTTTTCCTTCCGGATTAATGCAATCCGTTTGAAGTTGCCGCTGATAGCTTCGAGCAGAGCAGTGCATCAGTGCATGCTCCTTTTGCCGCGATAACGCATACTGGTAGCCGAAATTAGCAGTGCTTCAAGGAAAGGACGAACGCTTCCACAGAGGCCCTGAAGCTGTTAGCTGGTTTTTGTACCGAGTCTCCTAGTCGCATTTTTCGACATGAAGCATTAGAAGACACATGTTAACACCTTACTACAGTTGAGCTACCAGTCAATTCAATCTTTGTTTGCTGTTGAGTCGATGAGTAAGTTCGTAGCGTTTTTCGATAAGTTTAATGAACATAACAGAGACTTTAATCATAAGTAATGTATTCTCATTCACTATTTACGGCAGTCTACCAACGCTGGGGTAACGTTTATACGATCTTCATCAAACCTGCGAGTACAAATCACGTGATTTTGAGGCGATGAAGTCGTTGAGCCATGTTCCGAGAGCATTTTAATCATGAAATTAAGTTCCTTGAAGGTTGCTCGATAGAGAGCGGAAAAGATGGAAATCTGAGGGCATAAGATCAGGTGAATAAGGTGGGTGCGGAATGACTTCCCAATCCAACAAACGTACTTTTTTTAATTTTTTTTTAATTTTGCAGTTCAGCAGAATGCGGGCAGGCGTTATCGTGGAGTGGCATCACTTCACGCTGTCGCCCTGGTCGTTGTTCTTCGATTGCGTCTGCAAGGAGTCTCAGTTGTTCACCAAAAATGTCAGCAGTGATGATCACACCTTGGGGAAGCAATTCGTAGTACCGGTACACCATAACGTTGCTGTTCCATGAGATACATGACACTAGCTTTTGTGGATGCGCACAGGTCTCTGTACGGGGATTTGCTGCTTTGTTTAGGCTCAAACATTCCTTTTCCTTCATTATGATCGCACAAAGACACCATTTCTCGTCACCATTAACAATACACGATAGGGATGGTCGGTGTTTTTACGATCCAATTGATGACAAGCAAGAAGAGATGCACATATGGCCACCCACTGACTTTTGGGATTTTGGCTTAAAGCATGAAGTACCCATACACCCTATTTTTGAACCTTCCCCATTGCATCCAAATCTCGCACCGTGGTGGAAAGGTTACACTTCACCAGAATTGCCAGATCTCGAGCACACTCATGTGGATCATTGTGGATTAATACGTTTAAACGATCTCAATCAAACCCGAAGGCCTTCCTGAATATGGAGAGTCTCTAATGTTAAAATGACCCTCCTTAAAAAGAGAAAACCATTTTCTCGTCGTTCTCTATCAATGGCATTATCTCCGTACACGGCGCAAAAGTTTCTGGCCGCCACCGCTGCTGTCACCAGTCTACTGAACTCTAACAGAAGAATACGTCGGAAACGTTCCGATTTCTCCATTTGGCACCCCATTTTCTAGCGTCCACAGCTCCACTCAGAATCTCCAAATGGCAAAAAGACAATAAGTAAACTCAAGTAGTGACAGTGAACTATAGATAAAAAATTACAATCGATGAATAAACTCATAGCTACCGGAATGCGAACCCGCACAATAACAACGCTGGGAATTTGTGCACCAACCTAATTACATTTGTCCTCTGCAGGAGTCTCTTGGCGTTTAAAAATACGGGAGCAATGCACACAGTATGTAGTGCCACGCGTAGGAAAAGGCAGGTACGGATGACATTACGACGCCTTAGTGGTGGCAGGCAAAAATGCCACTGACTGACGAATCTTCTGCCTCATCATCGTTTGCCGGCCGGAATGGCCGAGCGGTTCTAGGCGCTACAGTCTGGAACGGCGCGACCGCTACGGTCGCAGGTTCGAATCCTGCCTCGGGCATGGATGTGTGTGATGTCCTTAGGTTAGTTAGGTTTAAGTAGTTCTAAGTTCTAGGGGATTGATGACCTCATAAGTTAAGTCCCATAGTGCTCAGAGCCATTTGAACCTCATCATTGACCGAGCGAGGTGGCGCAGTGGTTAGACACTGGACTCGCATTCGGGAGGACGACGGTTCAATCCCGCGTCCGGCCATCCTGATTTAGGTTTTCCGTGATTTCCCTAAAATCACTCCAGGCAAATGCCGGGATGGTTCCTCTGAAAGGGCACGGCCGACTTCCTTCCCCATCCTTCCCTAATCCGATGAGACCGATGACCACGCTGTCTGGTCTCCTTCCCCAAACAACCAACCTACCAACCAACCTCATCATCGTTTAATTATTGTCTTTAAAGATGATATCAACTTAGTCCTCAGTTAACCTAGCTGGTTACAGCACAACGCACTGTGAAACGTTCCGACCAATTAGCGCCAGCCTTTACATGTATTTTACAGGTAAAACTTTTTCCGGAGGTGTCGGCTACGAGAAAAAAATCTTGCCGCCAACAGCGATATCAGTAATAGGTGGTCCCTAGTTACACTTTGGCCACTGAGGCACATGTTGTAGCACATTAGATACGCAGGAATTTGAACGCCGATGTTTACGACAAACAAAGGGGACAGCAGAACACAGAGTGGGCGGTTCGGCGCGTGCGTCGGTCCCAGTCAATAACTGACGGCTTTAAAGAGGACCGCGCCGCCACCTACCGCCGTTTGTAACCGTGGTGATCGGGAGCGACGGGACACAATCTGAGTGTCCACCTCTCTTTGTTTTCTGTCCGCGCAGCATATATTTCAAAAGGGAACAGAAACTGCCGTTCCAGTCAGCAGTAAGCGTGACAAGAAAAGAAGGCCAGTACTCCCGCCAGACTAGCTTTGCTCCACGCTCCTTCCCCGTCTACAACAAGAGCAGACACTCTGCTGTTTCACGTGACCGACTTCATTCCTGTTCTCCTCCGGTTCAAAAGTTCTCTCACACCAGTGTAGCTTTTGTTGACACAAAGGACCGGGATAATTTTTGAGCTATTCACCCACCACATGTCAAGTACAGTAAATTTTAGCTATGACTGTACACTTCGATAAACCTTTATTTTCATTCGGCTCAGTCACAAAGCATTTCACATATTAAGCTGCCTCAGTCCATACCAGCCATCATCAGAACTAGAAGAAAAACTTGAGCGCCGCTTGGTTGTCAGCTGCTTATTTGACCAACTGCTTTTATTATGCATTTAAACTGTAAACTATTTCTCCGTGCAATAATACATCTTATTTGTTACAATAAAACTGTCTGATGCTTTTATCGTAAAATATTTGTCATCTTTGAGAAATAATCACCTCTTCTTACGGAAATATTTTGTATTTTATACTGGTCAAATAAGAGCTCTATTTCATTTCTTTGGAACATTTTGAAAAATTGTTTAACTGAAAGAAATTTTTACAATGTAATAGTTAATACTACAGTTTTTGCTAACTCAGTGCTCAGATGAGGCACAAGTAGAGGTAATATAGGAAGTATATAAGGTCTTCGCGCTCTATTCAGTGTGACAAAGTTTTACGTGTTCTTGTGATCACTTTTGCTGCTTTCGTTTCACGAGCATACGATAGTAACATCTTGTTTATTAGTTCCTTTAGCGCTGTGTTTCTTAATCTCTTCGATGAGTCTGAACCTTTTCTGTGAGGTCTTTTATCGAACAATACGCCGTTTGTTTCTGTAGTACGTCTGCAATGCAACAGTCTCTAAATGGATTATTTGCAGCAAAATTTTGTTTCAAAGAATATTATTTGCTGCAAAGAGTAATTTCGAGATTAAAACAAAAGTTCTTAAAACAATCCATATTCTTTTCAGGAGGCAATGACATACAGCTTCTAGAAATTGTTGGAGAATCGTGGTTTGTACACAGATGGATTGTCACTTTATTAAAAAAGCGGTTTCCATCAGAAACGAATCATCAGGAATGGAACTGGGAGAGAACGAGTACAAAGGTCATTGTCCTCCTTATTTAAACAATGACGTCACCTGGTGCTCTTAAGTTATGTTTATGCGAATGTAACTGATGACCCTAATGTAGACAAATTGTGCGCCAATGCCATTATCGTATTTTTTTTTTTTTTTTTTTTTGAAGTGCTGGATGTCAGGCCTTCTTGACGTCGTAGTTGCCTAAAGGCATTTTCTGCAAGCATTCTAATACTTGACTACCACCTATTTCTGTTTATAGTTTCGGAGCAATTTGTTACAATTTTAGGGTTATTTGTTGCAAAAATCCACCTTTCAAGGTCATCATCCGAAGACACATAATTATGGCACTCTAATTGTTTAATAATTTCCATAGTACGTTATTTGAAGAAATACACTCTTGCTACAGAATGAGATTTTCACTCTGCAGCAGAGAGAGAGTGCGCCGATTGGAAACTTCCTGGCAGATCTGCCGGACCAAGGCTCGAACTCGGGACCTTTGTCTTTGCGGGCAGGTCTGGATATTGAATGTTGATATGCAGCATATCACTTTAATAAAAGGCAACTGTATCCTTCGGGCTTGTGTAATTATTCAGCATTTCTAGCGAACTGTGCCGTAGAATTTGTGACCGTGTATCTCTTATTGAAAATATTCAGAATATTAGAAAAGAAGGACTACATAGATCACGTAGAGAATAGCAGTATTTGTTAGCATTTATGGTGATATTCCCCTTGACAACAATAATAACAAGATGTACGTCATCCACTCCACCACATTCTGATACAATATTTCAAGAAAAATCTAAAACTAGTCTCCAATGATGAATACGCCAAACTGCTATCACCTGTGAAATATTATGAAGAAATTGGATGTGAAAATTCAAGGAAAAATTCGTCAACTGCTTTCGCTGCTACAGATTAGGCATTTGCATTCCGTGCCAAAGCTGCTTTTGACATCGCTGTACTGCTCGCCAAATGCTGGTGCAGATCCAAATAAGAATGATGACTTATAAACAGGTCTTTTGTATGCCCCCTAATTTAGTAGGAAAAGTCAACCAACCCGTAATTTTCGACAAGTTCACCAATATGAAAATAATATGTAAGCATAACTTCTTTACTAGGAATCGGCCTTAGTCAGTTAGATACACTCCTTTTTCTTTGTAAGATCTGCGGAATAACAATGTGTACAACGTCCAGTCCACCACATGGTGCACAATATTACCACCCTTTTTTAAGCATATCCAGATAGGAGTAGGGATTCATAAACAGATTTTCTTCATATGTTACCTAATATAGTAAATACCCTCAGATACATCATTGTTTTCTGCAAGCACGCCAACCTGTGGCCACTTTTCATTTGTATATATACAGTAATTGCAGTAGGATTTTGGAAAGAATGCTGTGTTCGAACATTATGAATTATCTCGAAGGTAACGTCTATTGACACACAGTCAGCACGGTTTCAGAAAATACCGTTCTTGTGAAACACAACTAGCTATCGACAGGGGATCTCAAATTGATACCATATTTATAGGTTTCAAGAAGGCTTTTGACATCGTTCCTTACGAGAGACCGCTAATCAAATTGCGTGTGTACGGAGTAGCCTTCGGTTGTGCAATTGGGTGCTTGATTTTCCCTCAGAAAGGTAGCAGTATATAGTAATCAACGGAAAATCATCGAGTAAAACAGAAGTGATATCCGGCGTACGCCAAGGAAATGTTATGGATCCTCTGCTGTTCCTAATCTACATAAGTGATTTAGGAGATGATCTGAGCAACCCTCTTACAAGGGAACCTCCCCATCGCACCCCCCTCAGATTTAGTTATAAGTTGGCACATTGGATAGGCCTTGATAAACTGAACACAGATCAATTGAGAAAACAGGAAGAAGTTGTGTGGAACTGTGAAAAATAAGCAAAATATACAAACTGAGTAGTGCATGGACCAGATAGGCAACTTCAAGGAGAACGTGAGCTCAGGAGCGCCGTGGTCCCGTGGTAGCGTGAGCAGCTGCAGAACGAGAGGTCCTTGGTTCAAGTCTTCCCTCGAGTGAAAATTTTACTTTCTTTATTTTTGCATAGTTATTATCTGTCCGTTCGTTCATTGACGTCTCTGTTCACTGTAATAAGTTTAGTGTCTGTGTTTTGCGACCGCATCGCAAAACCGTGCGATTAGTAGACGAAAGGACGTGCCTCTCCAATGGGAACCGAAAACATTTGATCGCAAGGTCATAGGTCAACCGATTCCTCCACAGGAAAACACATCTGATATATTCTATACGACACTGGTGACGGCATGTGCGTCACATGACAGGAATATGTTGTCGACCCACCTAACTTGTACACTTGGCGAATGGGTAAAAAGATTCTTCTACCTTGCCCGATTTAGGTTTTCTTGTGGATGTGATAATCACTCCGAAAAAAGTGATGAAAACGTAAGAGTTTCGTCACATAAACTGAAAATAAAAAATTAAACTTTTTCACTCGACGGAAGATTTGAACCAACGACCTTTCAATCGTTCCGCAGCTGCTAACGTTACCACGAGACCACGGCGCTCCTGCGTTACCGGTCTCCTTGATGTTCCGTATCTTCCCATAAACTACGCAGTTTGTATATTTTGCTTATTTTTTCACAGTTCCACACAACTTCTTCCTGTTTTCTCAATTGATCTGTGTTCAGTTTTTCAAGGCCTATCCACTGTGTCAACTTATAACTAAATCTGAGGGGGGTGCGATGGGGAGGTTCCCTTGTTAGAATGCTTGTAGATGATGCTGCCATGTACCGTCTAGGAAGTCATCAGAAGATCAAAACAACTGCAAAATGACTTAGAAACGATATTTAAAAGGTGCGGAAAGTGGCAATTGTCTCTCAATAAGGAAACATGTGAGGTTATCCATATGAATACAAAAAGAAATCTGTTAAATTTCAATTACACGTAAATTCACAAATCTAAAGGCTGTCAGTTCGACTAAATATCTAGGAGTTACAATTAGGAATAACTTAAGTTGGAACGATCACGTAAACAATGTTGTGGGGAAGGCAAACGAAAGACTGCTTTTTTTTTTCTTTAGTCGGAACACTTAGAATATGCAACGTCTTCTGCTAGAGTATTGCTATGCTGTATGAGATCTTTACAAAATAGGATTGACGGAGGACATCTAAAAAGTTCACAGAGAGGCAACTCGTTTTGCATTCTCGCGAAATAGGGGAGGGAGTGTCACGGATACAGTAAGCGAGTTCAGATGGCAGTCATTAAAACAAAGACATTTTTCGTTATGACGAGATCTTTTCGCGAAATTTCAGTCAACACCTTCCTCCTCTGAATGGGAAAATATTTTATTTTCGCCAGCCTGCATAGGGAGGAATTGTGATCATAATAAAATTAGAGAAATCAGAACTCGTACAGAAAGATTTAGGTGGTTATTTTTCCTACGCATTATTAGAAAGTTGAACGGTAGAGAAATAGTCTGAAAGTGGTTGGGAGAACCCTCTGCCAAATACTTAAGTGTGCATTGCAGAGTGGTCATGTGGATGTAGATATCTTGTATTCCTCTTTCGTATCCAGATTTTTTCCGTATTCAATGTGTAAAAGTATATGCAATTTAATAAATATCTTACAAGAATATTTGTGTTCTCATTGGATACCTTATCAGGTATGGGTTGCTTTCTGTAACACCCAGCTGTGATACAGATTCACCATCCAGCCAGAGTATCTACAAGGCGTAATTCTTCTTTTTCTTCTTCTTCTTCTTCTTCCAAAAGTCTACCCTGAAAAATTCCCGTAATCACACAGTGCTGGCTGTGAAACCCAATACTTACATTCACTAAAACACATGGACTGTGGTTGGTGTAGGGTATATTCCAATGTTAGTAAACACGCCATAGCCAGGTTTGTTGACTTGAGATATCTTAAACACAGCTTTACGCTTGGTTATTCCTACAAAATATGGATCCATTCCAAGTAACTGCAGTGACACTCATTATATATATACGTTAAAGATCCAGGATGGAAATAATGCTCGAGGAACTGACTATAGCCGGCTGGAGTGGCCGAGCGGTTCTAGGCACTACAGTCTGGAACCGCGCGACCGATACGGTCGCAGGTTCGAATCCTGCCTTGGACATGGATGTGTGTGATGTCCTTAGGTTAGTTAGGTTTAAGTAGTTCTAAGTTCTAGGGGACTGATGACCTCAGAAGTTAAGTGCCATAACGCTCAGAGCTTCTTTTTTTTTTTTTTTTTTTTTTTTTTTACTAACTATATCCAATTTTAAACACCTAGCCCAGTAGCGTTATTTTTCCTGTGTTTCCCGATAAGGCCACATGTGCATGACTTATCTTCGTAGACGCACACAAGACTCATATGTGGGGAAGCTGCGAACCTCATGGAACGCTTGCAGAAAATCACCACTACTACTTTGGACTTATTATGAGGCGTCATGGTATTCTTCTGTTCGGCTCTTGGATGTCCTTTCGTCAGCTAAATGGGCCAACATACACCATCTGTTTGAGGAACACACCAGCGTACGCTGCTTGTAAATGTACCCCTAGAAAATAGATGTAATCCCTGTTTGATGTGAGATGGGGCTTTTAAAACGGTGTATCGATCCTAGAGGTACAGCGCATTAATCTCCCGATCTCTGAAGCGCCCGACTTTCGGTTGTGGAACAAAAAGTGTGGCCTGTATTAATCCAGTTAACGAATCGACGTGTGCCCGGCGGCTTAGCTACTGTTCGGGAGGACCCAAGCCAGCTATAACGGAACGACTGCTTCTGTCCACATTGACATACTGTCACGTCAGAAGCCATGCACTGCTGCTCATGGTGGACACTTTGAGCATTTCCTTTGATATGGCCTTTATGTTCATAGGTAGCTTTTAGCTTACTTTGAACCTGATAATCATTCCTAGTTGTAGGCCCGTGTACTTGGGGTAACATCCTGGGTCCCTGGCTCGAACAAAACCACTACTTCAGTTCTGAATAAAAATCATCAGCAGTAGCGGCTGAAGACTTCTGCCGTAAGCAGTCACCTTAGATTTGCCACCGGCTTGTCAAAGAGGGCAGCGAAGCAGACATAGGGTCAGCGCTTTCTCCTGCCCTAAAAGGTGGAAGAATCAGCAATGATCAGCGACTTGAGGATGCAGAAGGCAATTGAAACCACTGCATTAAAAACACACAATGTGGTGGATCCATGGGACATGTGGCATGTAATTAAGGAAGTGTCATGATGATCTCTCCGTTGGTAAAAGATTCTGGATTATTCCCCCATTTGGATCTCCTGGAGGGGATTGCCAAGGGGGAGGTCACAATGAGAAAAAGAATAACCAACTAAAAGATAACGCTATTCGAGTCACAGAAGAAGTTTGAATTTGATAGTGAAGCTGCAACAACCTGAAAAGCGAATGCAAAGGCTCAATCTGGATGTATTGGTGGTTAGTGAAATAATAGAAAGAAGATAAGGATTTCTGGTCAGATGAATATAGATTAATATCAACAGAAGCAGATAATCGTATAATGAGAGTAGGATTCCTTATGAATGGAAAGCTGAGGCAGAAAGTCAGTTACTGTGAACAGTTTAGTAATAGGATTGTTCTCATCCGTTTCGACTCCAAACGAACTTCAACAACTATAGTTCAGATATACATGGTGACATTGCAAGCAGAAGATGAAGACAGAGAGAAAGTGTATGAAGATGCTGAACGGGTAACTAAGTATGTAAAGGGAGACGAAAATCTGATAATAGTGGGAGACTGGAAAGCAGTTCAAGAGTAAGGAATAGAAGGAAGGGTTACGGGGGAATGTGGTCTAGGCGGCAGGAATGAGAGAGGAGGAAGACAGACTGAATTCTGCAATAAATTTCAGATGCCAGTACCGAATACTTTGTTTAAGAATCAGTGGAGGAGGAGGAAGGGGAGACTTACTTGGAAATTACCTGTAGATGGAAGATTCCAGCAGTATTATGTCGTGTTCAGACAGAAATTCCGAAACCAGACATTGGTTTGTAAGACGTACCGAGGAGTAGACATAGACTCAGATCACAATTTGGTAATGATGAAGAGTAGACTGAAGTTTAAGAGAATCACCTGGAACAATCAATGTGGAAGAAACTGGAATACTGAAATACTGAGGAAGAAGAACACACGTTTGAAGGTCTCTAAGGATGTGGATACGGCAATAAGGAAAACGATTGTAGGCAGTCTAGTTGAAGAAAAGTGAACATCTCTAAAAAGGGCCATCACAGATGTTGGACAGACAAGCATAGGCACTGGGAATGTAACTACGAAGGAACTTTTAGAACAGAAAAAATACGCCAATTGATTGAAAACAGCCAGCCATAGTGGCCGAGCGGTTCTAGGCGCTTCAGTCCGGAACCGCGCTGCTGCTACGGTCGCAGGTTCGAATCCTGCCTCGGGCATGGATGTGTGTAATGTCCTTAGGTTAGTTAGGTTTAAGTAGTTTTAAGTCTGGGGGATTGATGAACACAGATGTTAAGTCCCATAGTGCTTAGAGCCATTTGAACCATTTGAACACATCGAAATTCTATTTAAAGCTGAGAGCAGAAAGATATCTCTGTCAGTCCCCGAGATTTTGGATGTTACGAGTATATGTGGTGGACGGGTCGTTCACAACGCATCCAATTCTCTCTCTGCGCATCGTGAATTATGTAGTCATAAAAATCTGCGTATTTCATACACGTTTCAAGACATCGAACGAAGGTTTTTTTATAAAATATAGCACGCAAAGTTTCCAGTTTTTATCTTATGATTAAAATTCGAAACATTTTGCTCAAATGCCTTAGCGGAGTGGAAATAGGACTCCATATGAATTACGCAATGGGTTTTGTCCGAATTTGCATAATCAAACGAAGATGAGCAAGTGACACATGTGGTATCAAATCGACGAGCGTGAGGTCTAGTTTTGCAAAAAAAGATTTAATTGTTTGAAAAAAGTAACCAAGAAAAATATAATTCTAGTGATTCGAGGAGAAATTGAAATATTATTCTGCTAGCTACGTAAAATGAGTGTCAAAAACATTGTCTTCAAGGGCGATTTATTTTGCGCTTAAAATACAGTGGTGTAAAATTTAACTGTCAAAAAGCGTTCCTACGAATAAGTCATAAATTTAGGACCTTTCAAGAACAGAAAACACTGGTAAGGCAAATGGTGTGTCAATAAGATCATGCTTTCTAAGTAAACCATGAAAATAAAATAAAAAATCGCAAAAATAGCTCAAGTGTTTTGCTAAATGATTTGTCTCGAAATCATGTACAGGAAATGGTGTGCAGCAAATGTTTTTTCTTACTTTTAGACAAATCATTTTACAAAACATTTGATGTTTTCTTTTTCAAAAAAATATTATGCCTTATTTATGCAGACTATTTAGGTTAATTGAAACACTTGGCATTAACGTTGATTGCTAATGAACTGTGTTCCCAGCAGTTAAGTATCAGTAAAATTTTTTGGAGTTCAATGCTTTCTTAGGGATTTGATGTGTGTGATATATTGGTATAGGTGTCTATACACTTAAATATTAACTACTTTGGCAGGACCTTAAAAATGTTCTGTAAAACACTGTGTAAAGAGTATAGATAAAACTTAGTATTCATAACAGGTTGTAGGATTGTAGCTGGGTCAGTTAAAAGGTAAGCAGTAGCTGTATTTGAATGCAGGATCATAGAGAAGTAGATTACTAGTGTAAGACTCTACCCCTAAAACCAGAAGCATATCAATAAAGTGGCAGTCATTCTTCCGTAGTTGAATAATCAGTCATTCTCTCGTATTTACCGGCTGCTGAAAGTTCGTGGTCACACAATAAACACTTGCCTTTAATTCATTGACGAGGTAGTCAAACGTTTCTGTGCTCATCCTCGTATATTCGGATAATTTGGCTGGTGATCTTCGCAGTTATGTTATAAACGATTAAATTCTCCATGAAAATCCCTCCCACCCCCTCTATGTAAATTTCATGCAGAGTGCCTTTTTTCCACCTTGTCATCCTAAGTAAAGCTAATTTTGTTGCGTTACTGTCGAACTACAACATTCTACTGTTTTTGGCGCCATTTTATTAAGAAAGATCTGGTCAGCAGTTGTGGCCATCTTGTAGCGCGAGTCTGTCGCTCGCACGCGGTACATCCGAAGATGTAGCACGATGCCGCCGCTTGTTGCAGGAAAGTCGCGCGCTGTCGGTCGCTGCTGACGCTCACGTAGGACGCGGCCTTAATGTAACAGATTGCAGCCCTTTTCTCTAATGACCGATCTGTGACAGCGCGACAGCAGACACACCACAAGCGGCGGGCAGCTTGACTGCTCGGCTCAGGACACGACTACATACGCGCCACGAGGAAGGGTTGCATTCCGTTACATTGAAGGGGGGAAACACATTAGAAGGCTGTTTGACACAGACTTTTAGGATTTGTTTTGGTTGGGAAGAATTAATTAGAATTTAATCAAATTTTGACATCATTACATTCATATTTCGAACAGTTTTTCTGAATTTTTGTGTATAATTTCAGCCAAAAATTAAGTTACGCTGTGATGTCCGCTGAAGGTTGTGAGTATAGTTCTCCAATTGCGTGCAGTGTAGCCATTCCGATTTCCGTCTGAAGTTTGATTTTACATTGTTGTTGTTGTGGTCTTCAGTCCAGAGACTGGTTTGATGCAGCTCTCCATGCTACTCTATCCTGTACTAGCTTCTTCATCTCCCAGTGCCTACTGCAACCTACATCCTTCTGAATCTGTTTAGTGTATTCATCTCTTGGTCTCCCTGTACAATTTTTACCGTCCACGCTGCCCTCCAGTGCTAAATTGGCGATCCCTTGATGCCTCAGAACATGTCCTACCAACCGATCCCTTCTTCTAGTCAAGTGGTGCCACAAATGTCTCTTCTCCCCAATTCTATTCAGTACCTCCTCATTTGTTATGTGATCTACCCATGTAATCATCAGCATTCTTCTATTTATCGTCCATGTTTCACTTCCATACATGACTACACTCCATACAAATACTTTCAGAAACGACTTCCTGACGCTTAAATCTATACTTGATGTTAACAAATTTCTCTTCTTCAGAAACGCTTTCCTTGCAATTGCCAGTCTACATTTTATATCCTCTCTACTTCGACCATCATCAGTTATTATGCTCCCCAAATAGCAAAACTCATTTACTACTTTAAACTTCTCATTTCCTAATCTAATTCCCTCAGCATCGCCCGATTTAATTCTACTACGTGCCATTATCCTCGTTTTGCTTTTCTTGATGTTCATCTTATATCCTCCTCTCAAGACACTGTCCATTCCGTTCAACTGCTCTTCCAAGTCCTTTGCTGTCTCTGACAGAATTACAATGTCATCGGCGAACCTCAAAGTTTTTATTTCTTCTTCATGGATTTTAATTCCTACTCCGAATTTTTCTTTTGTTTCCTTTATTGCTTGCTCAATATACAGATTGAATAACATCGGGGAGAGGCTACAACCCTGTCTCACTCCCTTTCCAACCACTGCTTCCCTTTCATGCCCCTCGACTCTTATAATTACCATCTGGTTTCTGTACAAATTGTAAATAGCCTTTCGCTCACCTGTATTTTACCCCTGCCACCTTCAGAATTTGAAAGAGGGTATTCCAGTCAACATTGTCAAAGGCTTCCTCTAAGTCTACAAATGCTAGAAACGTAGGTTTGCCTTTCCTTAATCTATTTTCTAAGATATGTCGTAGGGTCAGTATTGCCTGACGTGTTCCAACATTTCTACGGAATCCAAACTGACCTTACCCGAGGTCGGCTTCTACCAGTTTTTCCATTCGTCTGTTAAGAATTCGAGTTAGTATTTTGCAGCCAGGGTTATTAAACTGATAGTTCGGTAATTTTCACATCTGTCAACACCTGCTTTCTTTGGGATTGGAATCATTATATTCTTCTTAAAGTTCAAATGGTTCAAATGGCTTTGAGCACTATGGGACTTAACTTCTGTGGTCATCAGTCCCCTAGAACTTAGAACTACTTAAACCTAACTAACCCAAGGACATCACACACATCCATGCCCGAGGCAGGATTCGAACCTGCGACCGTAGCGGTGACGCGGTTCCAGACTGAAGCGCCTTTAACCGCACGGCCACATCGGCCGGCCTTCTTAAAGTCTGAGGGTATTTCGCCTGTCTCATACATCTTGCTCATATAATTCGTAATTTTATAACGAATCATAATTTCAATTTTCATAATAATCGGTTCAATACTTTTTGAGTTAGACTGCAAGCAAATGTGAAAAAAGTTATTTCAAGGTGAAGGCGTTTGAAAATAAATTCTCGCAATCTTGAAATTCAAGTAAGTTAACAATAAGGTAAAATGCTTACCGATTAATCTACGATTTCGGCACCATATAGTAATCCTCCTCCTTCCTCATAGGCTCCGTTTGCGCATGCAGCAGTGCATTCCGAGCTTTCCGACCTTCCTTCGAATCCAATGAACTACGTCAATTCTTCCGGCTCACGCGCTGATTATCCATTTGAAGCTTTGCGTGGCTACTACACTTCCTGCCTCGTTCATGACCATCAGAAGGATGAATTTCCTTCATTGAATAAGCCCACTGGTAAATACGATGCCATTTCCAGCGACTTTTAGTCTGGAGTGCAAGTGTTTAGGAGCTAATCGCCAAATAGTGAAATTAAAACTTTGATTCGCATTTTGTGTGTGGCCATCCAAACATTTCTCCAGTAATTCATCCCTTGATAAATCTTTATATTTTGGAAGAATTTCCTTCTGTTCTATGCTCATAAAATCCAAACGAATGCGAATTTCGCTTTGAAATTTTGACAGCGTGTTCTTGGATAGTTAAGGTAACGATCTGTGCAACCTCCTCTTGTGGTTTCCCCCCTTAAAGGAGTGTCACGGGAAATGCTCCACAGTAGTGCTGCGCGTTTGTGTCGCCACAACCGTCGTATTGGAATCTCACCAGTACTGCCTCACTTTAAAGCGAACACTGTGCGCAACTCTTGGGTTTCCCATCCGTTCAATGCGATACACAGAGGTTAGATAAAGGTAATAGTAAGGAATTAGTATAACAGCCTGTTTGGGTCCGTCCAGGATTGCAGCCCCGTCGTGTTTACGAATGGCTTATTCTGCTGCCTTTTTAGGCTGGATCTCATGTACAGTATAATTTTTCTCAACATTTTTTGTTTCTAACGTTCAGTTCCAGGTAAAAACTGTGAATTTTTTTGCAAATTTGGTATTTTACTGTATTGTTCATAATATCGCTAAATGATATCGTATCCACTTGTATCGTCAACTGTAGTTTACTGAGTGCACTTCGCTCTTTCTCTCGCTCCGGTCAGACACTTGAATCCTGTTTCGCTCTACATAGCGTCCGTCCTTCCTGCTTTAATTTACACTACATGGACTTATTCAACTTTAACATTTTGCTTGCACGTTGCTTCACGTTGTGCGTCAGCACTGTCACGCCTTTTTCCTTCTCATTCCCAGTAAATGTAATGACGTTTACAGGAAGACGTTGCAGCTGCTGGCCGAGGCATTTCTCACGATCAGTTTTCTTGCTTGCACTGCTGGGTAACAAGGCTCACTACTGTTAACTGGAATGTGGCAGTAACAAGTTACGCGGCCGATTTCTTTATTATTATTATTATTATTGTTGTTGTTGTTATATGTTTTACTCTCGGAACATACAAGTGATGTCATTACCAGTTTCGGCTTATTACCACGTCATCGTCAGACATTTAAATATGATAAGTAGTAACTCGCCAGCTGAAGAGTGACATTACCGGTTCAACTTATTCCAAGTCAACATCAGACGATCTGAAAACGTTGTAAATTGGCTGATAAAAAAAGTGAATCACCCAGAAGACTTAATTGGATGCCAATGTAACTTCTTGCACGTACACACCATTGTCAGGTATGTAAGAGCTTACTTTCAATTCTCTGTGAGAGAACGGTTACGAGAGTGCTTTATTAGTGTTTGTGTGTAGTGGCGTGACCACGTTTGTGTGGTAGGGTACATAAGAGGCATGAACAGCGTCAGATGATGATTGATCATTGTCAAGAACACACAGATGCTGCATACTCGTGTGAAGCAGCCTTATCAGTACATGACAGAGTTGGCTTCCTTGTGGGTCTCCATTGGACCGGCTGGTCGAACCGTCGAACATCCAGAATTGCGAGGCATTCTGATGTGACAGTGGCCTGATGTTGAATTACATGGCCTGCCATCTGGAACAAATAAATTTTTGTATTTATTAATTTTTTGCGCATTTGAGAATTCGCCATATAGCCATCTACGTAAGTACAAGGCGATAATTATTGAACTGTGTGAAATAAAATCTTCTCAACTTCTGAACGATTTGCGGTAGGACGTTCAAACAGCACGTTTAGCCGTGGGGCATGGTGGGAATTAATATGCACATGTATGGTTCTGTTTAGCGACCAAATCCACTTTCATTTGGATGGTTGGAACAAGCAAAATTAGTTCATTTGGGGACCTGAGAATCCGCATTTCGCGATCGAGACGTCTCTCACCCTCAGCGGGTGGCTGTGTGGTGTGCAATGTCCAGTCACGGAATAATGGGGTGCGATATTCCTTGATGGAACGCTGATTACCGAACGGTACGTGAAGCTTTTGGAACATTTCATCCCCATTATCCAAAGTGACCCTGATTTCGACAGGATGTGGCTCATGCAAGACGGTGCTCGACCCCATCGAAGCGGGAGGAGCACATTGGGGACCGCATTCTGGCTCTGGGGATACCCAGCGATCAGTGGCATGAGGCTCGATTGGCCGCCATTTTCTCCGGATCTGAACACATGCTACTCCTTTTTGTGAGGCTATATGAAAGACAAGGTGTACAGCACTAACCTCAAAACCGTTGCTGAGCTGAAAACAGCCATTCAGGAGGTCATGGACAGCATCAGTGTTCCGACAGTCCAGCGGGTCATGCAGAATTTCGCTATTTGTCTCCACCATATCATCGCCAATGGTGGCAGGCATATCGAACATGTCATAACCTAAATCCGAATATGTGGAGTGAGTTTACATGTTAAATAAAGTGTGTGCATGCCGTAGTTTGTCACTAATTTACGTTTTTTTCCATATATTTCGATAACTGTCACCATGTAAATCACAGTGACACACAACTGGTATAGATACTAAAGCAAGTCGATAGATGACATAACACAAAGGCAAAAGCAACTTGAAATAACATTTTAAGGTTGGCACAGATATTGGTAACTGATATTTCCTGTTCGATTTTGTTGATTCAACCAAAAATATGTAATTTGTATGTTCAAATTCACCAGTTAAGTAGAGATTGCACTATGCATATGCGGTGTAGGTGCTGTGCACATCGACTGAGGTTGAAGGGAACAAGTAATGGATTCCCTACAACATTTTGTGTCATCTGGCATCATTCGTCAGAGGCTAGCAGCAGACGGGCTAGGGAATTACCGCCCGATGAATAGCTGCGGTTAACACAGCAACCCAAACGGCTGCGTTTGGAGTAGCGCCACGACCGTGAGGCATGTAATGCTGGTGAATGGCGAGACGAGGTGTTCAGTGATGAATCGCGGGGGAAATGTTCCATTCTTCCATTGTTTTGGAGAGCCACGGCAGTGTTATACCTGGCGTCATGCAACGGGGAACCGTGGGGTGTGACTTCAGGTCACGGCTGGTAGTGATTGAGGGAACAGTGACGGCAAAACAGAACGTCATGTCACGGACATCCCGCCTCCTCGTGTGTTAGCTGCCATGCGACAATGTCGTGGTGCCATTTTTCAACAGTACAATGCCGCTCCTCACATGACATATGTATCCATGAAGTTTCTGCGTGGTACTTCTGTGGCGAGCAAGTTCCTCAGTACTGTTCCCGATACAGAGTGTACAGGACCAGCTGAGGCATCGGCCAAGTCCCAGTGCCAGTATCTAGGATATCAAAGACCATTTAGAACAGTTACGTACCAGCTTGCCTCAAGAGAGGATACAACGGCTTTATGAGACCCTTCCCACCCAGATCAGTACATACATCAATATCAGATTGGGTGCAGCTTCATGCCGATGACATGTCATACTGCCAAGTTACTGGTAAATTTGACTCGCTATTGTAATCACTGAAACAACATCACCACCCTCTTAGACGCTTTATTTCGTTTCTCCTCGCATTCTGGGTGCTTCGCTTTTTGACAGGCAGTATATATTTCTCGTCAACTGAAGAGCTGGTACGTACGTAATATATTCAAATAATAAGCGGAAACCGGTAATGACACCACTGTGCAACATAGGCTAATAAATAGAAAAATCTGTAGTCTGGTTAAAATTACTTGATAGTTGACACTTCACGCCTTGTAACTTGTTGCCTCTAATCAGAGCGCTCAACGTCACGCCCGAATCGTTCGCCGTTGCCAAACTGCCACAACAATTGGTCAATTCACTTCCAGTTTCTTCTCCGGCTTTCTTCGTCAATGTTAGGATACCCAATCATGGAACAGGAAAGTATTTCATGACAACTACGCCAAATACAGCAAAGACACACACACACACACACACATACAAATTCTCTCTCTCTTTCTCTCTCTCTCTCTCTCTCTCTCAGTGATGCTGATGAAATACACATTGTGTGAAGTCGAGTTTTTGTAGGCTGCAATTTATCGTTGCCACTGGATCATCACAGTTATAATTACAAACCCCCGTGTTTTGGCGTAGCGCAACTGTTGGCATATAAACCTTTTAGAAGGTAGCACGATCGAACCTCATCACATGTAGCGATATTTTTTTCATTTGTAAATGTAATCAAAATAGTTTGACTGTTATGTTTACTCAGTTAACAGATTTAAATATAATATTTTATTTCTAATACTTCGCAATATCATTTTCATCATCGTACTGACTTTTATTTGCTTTTATTTTTCTTCCTATATTCTTTTTGCGTTTGGTATCGGCCTGTGTTGCCTATAACATGCAGCCAAGTGTCAATGAGTAATTCTCATCGGTTGGTAACGAGGCAGCTCGTGTAGCCAGTGGGAGGATCGTTTCAGGTAACCAATGATAGTGAGAAATTACAGTTTGCTTTTACCCGCGGAAACTGAATTTTTTCTGTCTTGCGTTTGCTCGTAAAGGTTAGCCTTAATCACCGTGAATAAAGCGATCGTGATTTTAGTCAATTTTAGCAGATAGTTGACCGCCGTATTCTCAGATAAATTCTACATCTCGAGGTTGTGTTTAGCTTAGGATATGAGTTTAAATTCAGGGGTACAAAACGCGTCGTCTGACGTGGTTCAGTTATTGGTCACTTAACATCAGCTGTCGAAAGAGCATCTCGCATTTCAAACATACCTCGCGGCGGCCACTTTCAACGTTGGTCCGCGTTATACGGGATGATCAAAAAGTCAGTATAAATTTGAAAACTGAATAAATCACGGAATAATGTAGATAGAGAGGTACAAATTGACACACATGGTTGGAATGACATGGGGTTTTATTAGAACCAAAAAAATACAAACGTTCAAAAAATGTCCAACAGATGGCGCTTCATCTGATCAGAATAGGAATAATTAGCATAACAAAGTAAGACAAAGCAAAGATGATGTTTGAGGTGTTGGCATAAGTACCAACACCGTGTTGCTTGAGGAAGCCGAAATGCACGCTGTTGAGCTCACGCAGCCTGGCGCGAGGTCTGGAACAGGACAATGTCTTGAGAATTGCAATAAAGTACGAAAATCTTGTAATACTTAACTTTAATCCATAATTGTAGAACATCTCTCGTTACTGTACATGCTTCATTAGATACATAGCAAAGGATAAATGGCGCCTTGCTAGGTCGTAGCAAATGACATAGCTGAAAGCTATGCTAGCTATCGTCTCGGCAAATGAGAGCGTAATTGTCAGTGAACCATTGCTATTGACGTCGGCTGTACAACTGGGGCGAGTGCCAGGACGTCTCTCTAGACCTGCCGTGTGGCGGTGCTCAGTCTGTAATCACTGATAGTGGCGACACGCGGGTCCGACATATACTAGCGGACCGCGGCCGATTTAAAAGGCTACCACCTAGCAAGTGTGGTGTCTGGCGGTGACACCACAATGTTCTTTGCAGGAAATGCTCAATATGTCCACCATCATTCCTCAACAATAGCTGTAGTCGAGGGATAATGTTGTGAACAGCACTGTAAAGCATGTCCGGAGTTATGGTGAGGCATTGGCGTCGGATGTTGTCTTTTAGCATCCCTAGAGATGTCGGTCGATCACGATACACTTGCGACTTCAGGTAAGCCAATAATCGCACGCGCTGAGGTCTGGGGACCTGGGAGGCCAAGCATGACGAAAGTGGCGGCTGAGCACACGATCATCACCAAACGACGCGCGCAAGAGATCTTTCACGCGTCTAGCAATATGGGGTGTTTTTTTTTTTTGTTGTTGTTCTAATAAAACCTCATGTCATTCCAAGCATGTGTGTCAATTTGTACCTATCTACATTATTCCGTGGTTTATTAAGTTTCAGGATTTATACTGACTTTTTGATCACCCGGTACATTAACAGCATCTGTAAAGTGACCCGCCGTGTCTGGATGTCGCCTGTAACTGAGTGGTAGCGGGCAGCCGATGTGGAGAAACTGTAGCTGCAAGTAACAGTCGCCAACTAGCGAGTAATTTTAATCGGACGATAGTGTTTTTATGTCACGTGACCAGTTTAATTTCTGCAATGTGTGGGTCTGGTGTTCATTTAGTCGAGTACTAAGTGGATAGCGTGTTGTTTTTCTGTTGGCTGCCCTGGTGCGAGAGACCGGTGCAGGGCGAGACTGAGGTGTGGTGTGGTGGTGTGTGCAGGGTGGACGCCGCTGCACGAGGCGGCCAACCACGGGCACCGCGACGTGGCGGCGGCGCTGCTGGCGGCGGGCGCCTGCGTCAACGCGCGCGGCCTGCACGAGGACACGCCGCTGCACGACGCAGCGCTCAACGGCCACCACGAGGTGCGTCTCTCTCGCCACCCCTCCCATCCGCCCTCCTCTCTCACACCAAGTAACGTGCCGTAGCTGGATCCATTGGCGTGTGTAGGGTATGCAGCCTGTGATACAACCTACTCCCCACCACTCTCGCCCGCCCAAGTTTCGCAAACAAAGGTATAGCGAACCTGAGCTCGCTGTGTTCGTCTGCGAAACTGGTTCCCAACCTGGGGTTAATTACCCCCTGAGGGCTGAAATGAAATTTTTTGAGGGGTAAAAACTAAACGATTCGATTCTGTTTCAGTCACGAAATTAAATTATCTTTAAAAGACCATTACTACAAAGTGTACAACTCTGCTTCCGCCGTTTTCTCCCCAACATTTGAGGCTATAATGAAACAAACTGGTTATACATGTATCAAAGTATTTCCCATCGCTGGCCACTACTTCCTCCCATGTTTCGGGCAGTGTGCGAGTCCCGCGTCCAAAAAATTGTTCATCTTCTGAAGCGATTCAAGAATCGATCCAATTTGTGACTTCTTCATGAGATCGGATATGTTGGTCAGACAGGCCATGCGCCATCTACATCTACATCCATACTCGGCAAGCTACCTGGCGGTGTGTGGCGGAGGGTACCTTGAGTACCGCTATCGGTTCTCCCTTCTATTCCAGTCTCGTATTGTTCGTGGAAAGAAGGATTGTCGGTATGCCTCTGTGTGGGCTCTAATCTCTCTGATTTTATCCTCATGGTCTCTTCGCGAGATATACGTAGGAGGGACCAATATACTGCTTGACTCCTCGGTGAAGGTATCTTCTCGAAACTTCAACAAAAGCCCGTACCGAGCTACTGAGGGACTCTCCTGCAGAGTCTTCCACTGGAGTTTATCTATCATCTCCGCAACGCTTTCGCGATTACTAAATGATCCTGTAACGAAGCGCGCTGCTCTCCTTTGGATCTTCTCTATCTCTTCTATCAACCCTATCTGGTACGGATCCCACACTGGTGAGCAGCATTCAAGCAGTGGGCGAACAAGCGTACTGTAACCTACTTCCTTTCTTTTCGGATTGCATTTCCTTAGGATTCTTCCAATGAATCTCAGTCTGGGATCTGCTTTACCGACGATCAACTTTATATCATCATTCCATTTTAAATCACTCCTAATGCGTACTCCCAGATAATTTATGTAATTAACTGCTTCCAGTTGCTGACATGCTATATTGTAGCTAAATGATAAGGGATATTTCTTTCTATGTATTCGCAGCACATTACACTTGTCTACATTGAGATTCAGTTGCCATTCCCTGCACCATGCATCAATTAGTTGCAGATCCTCCTGCATTTCAGTACAATTTTCCATTGTTACTACCTCTCGATACACCACAGCATCATCCGCAAAAAGCCTCAGCGAACTTCCGATGTCATCCAGAAGGTCATTTATGTATGTTGGGAATAGCCACGGTCCTACGACACTCCCCTGCGGCACACCTGAAATCACTCTTACTTCGGAAGACTTCTCTCCATTGAGAATGACATGCTGCGTTCTGTTATCTAGGAACTCTTCAATCCAGTCACACAATTGGTCTGATAGTCCACATGCTCTTACTTTGTTCGTTAAACGACTGTGGGGAACTATATTGAACGCCTTGCGGATGTCAAGAAACACGGCATCTACCTGTGAACCCGTGTCTATGGCCCTCTGAGTCTCGTGGACGAATAGCGCGACCTGGGTTTCACACGATCGTCTGTTTCGAAACCTATGCTAATTCCTACAGAGTAGATTCCTAGTCTCCAGAAAAGTCATTATACTCGAACGTAATACGTGTTCCAAAATTCTACAACTGATCGACGTTAGAGATATACGTCTATAGTTCTGCACATCTGTTCGACGTCCCTTCTTGAAAACAGGGATGACCTATGCCCTTTTCCAATCTTTTGGAACGCTACGCTCTTCTAGAGACCTACGGTACACCGCTGCAAGAAGGGGGCGGGGGGGGGGGGGGGCAGTTCCTCCGCGTACTCTGTGTAAAATCGAACTGGTATCCCATCAGGTCCAGCGGCCTTTCCTCTTTTGACCGATTTTAATTGTTTTTCTATCCCTCTGTCATTTGTTTCGACATCTATCATTTTGTCATCTGTGCGACAATCTAGAGATGGAACTACAGTGCAGTCTTCCTCTGTGAAACAGCTTTGGAAAAAGACATTTAGTATTTCGGCCTTTAGTCTGTCATCCTCTGTTTCAGTACCATTTTGGCCACAGAGTGTCTGGACATTTTGTTTTGATCCACCTACCGCTTTGACATAAGACCAAAATTTCTTAGGATTTTCTGCCAAGTCAGTACATAGAACTTTACTTTCGAATTCATTGAACGCCTCTCGCATAGCCCTCCTCACACTACATTTCGCTTCGCGTAATTTTTGTTTGTCTGCAAGGCTTTGGCTATACTTATGTTTGCTGTGAAGTTCCCTTTGCTTCCGCAGCAGTTTTCTAACTCGGTTGTTGTACCACAGTGGCTCTTTTCCTTCCCTAATGATCTTACTTGTCACATACTCATCTAAAGCATATTGTACGATGGCTTTGAACTTTGTCCACTGATCCTCAACACTATCTGTACTTGAGACATAACTTGTGTGTTGAGCCGTCAGGTACTCTGAAATCTGCTTTTTGTCACTTTTGCTAAACAGAAAAATCTTCCTACCTTTTTAATATTTCTATTTACGGCTGAAATCATCGATGCAGCAACCGCTTTATTGTCCGCAGCTCGTGGTCGTGCGGTAGCGTTCTCGCTTCCCACGCCCGGGTTCCCGGGCTCGATTCCCGGCGGGGTCAGGGATTTTCTCTGCCTCGTGATGACTGGGTGTTGTGTGATGTCCTTAGGTTAGTTAGGTTTAAGAAGTTCTAGGGGACTGATGACCATAGATGTTAAGTCCCATAGTGCTCAGAGCCATTTGAACCATTTGAACCGCTTTATGATCGCTGATTCCCTGTTCTGCGTTAACTGTTTCAAATAGTTCGGGTCGGTTTGTCACCAGAAGGTCTAATCAGGTCTAAACAGGTGATAGTCACAGGGAGCAATATCTGGAGAATACGGATTTCCCATTTTAACGTTTCCAAGTACGTTTTGACCTCTTTTGCAACGTGGGGGGCTTGCTGCGTCACTCCCTTTAATCGTGCCAATTCTTCTTGAGTTTGACGCGAGTCTGCACTCAGCACTGTCTGCAATTCTGCATCTTCGAAAACATTCTCTCTTCCACCACTATGCCGGTCTACGACGTTAAAATCACCGTTCTTGAAGTGTGAAATCACTCACGACACGTTCTTTCACTAATAGCGTCCTTACCATACGTACTTGAGAGCATTCGATGAGACTCAGCTCCTGCTTTCTTCGTATTGCAACAAAACAGTAACACCTCCCGCAAATGACGAGAATTAGGCTCGTAAACTGACATTTTCAGCCGGCCGGAGTGGCCGTGCGGTTCTAGGCGCTACAGTCTGGAACCGCGAGACCGCAACGGTCGCACGTTCGAATCCTGCCTCGGGTATGGATGTGTGTGATGTCCTTAGGTTAGTTAGGTTTAAGTAGTTCTAAGTTCTAGGGGACTGATGACCTCAGTAGTTTAGTCGCATAGTGCCCAGAGCCATTTTTTTTTGTTTTGGACATTTTCAATCAAGAACAACTTTATGATGCAGCACAAATCGACTAATGTTTGAATGAGGTTATGTTGATCGAGGTCCAAGCTAACTACCTGAAATCTGCGATCTGTTTCTTTCGACCGCTACTTACCGTTGTCGCCACCTATCGGCTAACGGCGGAAGCAAAGTTGCACACCTTGTATTATCACGATTTTGTAAGACTCTAATACTGATTATGTAACTTAGCAATAATTACTTTTTCTCAATTAGCAGCATTAATGCGGTGAGGTTTCAGGTTCCTTACATAGTCCACCCACTTCAGACATACGTTGTGCTTTGTCCCGTGCATCGCTGACGATAAATGTAAGACATATACGTAATAAATGCTGAATATCTGAAGAAAGTGGCTTCTCCGAGTTGTAGACAGTAACAGCAGCAGTACAGAAGTTACTTCATTACTCGCTTCGAAACAGATAAATGAATTAATTGACACCATGACACAGCAGTAACTACATAATGGCTACTACAGTGCTGAACATAGTGTTATTATTTTTGTTATTATTAGAGCGATTAGATAGAAAGCTTCAACAGCCTGAATTTATCATTGTATTTATTATTATTAGTGTGATCAGCCACGAAGCATTAACAGCCTAAATCTTCCAATTTCTACCACTTCAGAAGTAAGGACTGCAGCAATCAAGTGATCTGCGAAGAGTAAGTATAGTGCACACAAGTGAACTTGTTTGATTTCAAACGGGATTGCAGTGTGCAGATCAAGCAAGTGCCCCAGTGGAGAGGTGTAATGCAGGGGAAGTGTGTTCTGTAACAAGTGTCTACATGAATCGTGGTAGTTAGTTTTCTTATCAGAGAAGGAGTTGTGGGTAGCACTTGCGATGCATCACGAATTCCTTCCTCATTCATTCAAACACCCATCCACGCCCCCCTCTCACACACACAAACTAAATATCATTCATGAAACTTCCTGGCAGTTTACAACTGTTTGTCGTACCGAGACTTGAGCTCGGGGCCTTTGTCTTCGGCGAGCAAGTGCTCTACCATCTGAGCTACCAAAGCACGACTCACGACCCGCACTCACAGTCCTAATTCCGCCAGTACCTCGGCTCCTACCTTCCAAACTTCATAGAAGCTCTCCTGCAGACGTTTCAGAACTAACACTCCTGGAAGAAAAGAGTGCTAGTTCCGCAAGGTCTGCAGGAGAGCTTCTGTGAAGTTGTAGGAGAGGAGGTACAGGCGTAATTAGGACAGGGCGGGTCGTAAGTCGTACTTGGGTAGCTCAGATGGTAGAGCACTTGCTCGCCAAAGGCAAAGGCCCCGAGTTCGAGTCTCGGTCCGACACACAATTTTAATTTCCCACGAAGTTTCACATCAGCGCACACTCTGCTGCAGAATGGAAATTTCATTCTGTAAATATCATTCATCTTTCATCATTTTAAAAATAGAAGTGTACCAAGAAAAGTCTTTCATTTTTCTGTTTAACTAGATGCCACGGTTGGTGATAATGTGCGGAAGGGGGGGGGGGGGCAACAGACGGCAGGGGGCGAATTCAGGGGTAATGGACTACGAGAGGTTGGGAATCACTGGTCTACGAGATCTAGAGAACTGTAGACATCGACGCCCAGGTAAATACCACGTTCCTTCACTTCACGAACTCACTTGATACATTTTTTGGAGTATTACGCCTCCATTTGACTATATGTTTCTGTATGTTTCCTGTGTACAATCTAGAGTTCGGCTTTCACGCCATTATCGATTACAGTGCTTTAGTCGTTCATGCACTATGAGATCAAAAGTATCCGGACACCTGGCTGAAAATGACTTGATAATGCTGGAATTCAATATGGTGTTGGCCCACCCTTTGCCTTGGTGACAGCTTCCACTCAAGCAGGCATACGTTCAATCAGGTGCTGGAAGGTTTCTTGGGGAGTGGCGGCCCATTCTTCACAGAGTGCTGCACTGAGGAGAGGTATCGATGTCGGTCGGTGAGGCCTGGCACGAAGTCAGCGTTCCAAAACATCCCAAAGGTATTATATAGGAGTCAGGTTAGGACTTTGTGGTAGCCAGTCCATTACAGGGATGTTATTGTCGTGTAATCTCTCCGCCACAGACCGTGCATTATGAGCAGGCGCTCGCCGTACTGTGTACCGTGATTCGTCACGACACACAACGATTTTCCAGAGTTCAATCGTCCAATGTTTACGCTCCTTACACCAGGCGAGGCGTCGTTTTGCATTTACCGGCGTGATGTGTGGCTTCTAAGCAGCCGCTCGAACATGAAATCCAAGTTTTCTCACTTTCCGTTCTGTTTGTGCACAGAGATCAGTGGTAGTCGGTGCAGGGGGCGCCGTCAGCCCAGCCTCATTTTTGTGAAGCACCTATTAATGGTCCTTGTGGTTACTGAAGCACCAGTTGCGCGTTGGATTGCTGATAATGATGACTTTGGTGCTCTGAGTGCCTCTCTGTCGATTATCCGGCCTTCTAGTTCTGTCGTCTCTCTAGATCGACCATTTCCTTATTGATCTTGTGTTAGGCCATGGTTCACTCAGTCGGTCAACATGGTCCAATAGTGGCATCGCTCCTATTCAAATGTCGAACGATTCGCCAATTACTCCAACTACAAGTTCTCTCTCAAATGCTGACATATGCGTGTATTGTTACCGCGTCTGTCTGCGAGGCGTAGTTACTGTCCAACACGGAATGAAATTCGCAAAGACCTTCTGCCCTGGTAGCGACATGTTCCCTGTTTACTATCCTTGCCACCTGCACGGTGTCTGCGCTGTAGAACATTCGTCCGTTGGCCGACAAACTTTCCAGGTTTGCGTTCTCCATTGATACCTGTATGAATATGTCTGTAACAAATTTGTCGTTTCTCAGCGCGTATTTCATGCCCCTTAAGCTAGGCAACCCGAATTCTACCCCCGCTATGGATCGTGTAAATTAGTTTGCCTGTCTTGAAGTGGATGAGATATTTTCCGGGCCCATTTTATGTTGACCACCCTGTTTCAATTATCTAGTGGACGATGTCGGAAGCTCCATGAGCCTGTTCGCAAATTGCGCAGTTTGCTGAAAGAAGGTAGCAACACCAGAAGGCTTTTGCAGACTGTAGCGAGACCTGCAGAGGGTCGTTGATTGGTGTAGGTACCGCCAGATTACAATGAATATAATTAAATGCATCGTGCTGCGCATTAACAGACGAAGAAAGCTACTGCTCTACTATTACGCTCTGGGTGACGGATTATTGGACACAGTAAAACCCGTGAAATACCTATGAATGACTGTCCGGAACGACGTAGATTCTAATGAAAACATATAACTAATTGTAAGAAAAGCAAATCCCACTATGAGAATTTTATGGAAACGTAATTCATCCGCAAAATAAGTGGCTTACCAAACACTTGTTCAGCCGATTCTCGAGCAATTCTCATCTTTCTGGGTCCTTACCAAAGTCTTTTTTTAATTTTTTTTTTAAAGATGGTCAAGATCCAGCGAAAAGCTGTGCGTTTCATCACACGATCATTTAGCTGGCTCGTAAGCATTACAGGCATGATCGGCCAAGTCCACAGGCACGCTAAAAAGATGCGCTGTGCATCGCGGAAAGGTTTACTACAGTATTGAAATTCCGAGAGATGTGTTCCGGGAAGAGTCGCGCAACCTATTACTTCCTCTCGCGAGTAGAATAGAGAAGCTGCGGGGGAAGGGGGGGATATTTAGTGATAACAGTAACACCCCTCGCCACACGCCGTAAGATGACTTGTGCAGTATAAATGAAGGCGTAGATGCATGGTTCGTTGAAATAATTCAGTAATATACGAACTCCAGGTTTATGTTACTCAGTGCATCCTATTAAACAGGAAATTAATCTCGGAATAATGTTCACAGAAATGTTCTGGATCAAAGGGCGTCGTGCGAAATAGCAGTGCTTAAGTTATTAAGAGGTATAATGCAGTGTTGCCCGGTGCGGTACAAACTTTCATTGTCGTCATTCCAATATACAGCCGATGATGGTTCATATTCCCAATTGCGAATACATTTCCTGCAAAGGGCATCAGTTCGATCCTACTGACAGTCTTTAACAACAATATTATGACTGTGCATCGATTCCAGAGCTACAAGATGGGTGAAGATATGAAAACACCATCTATTATTTGGGCCGAACATGCGGAAGAATTTATGAATACAAGAATCTTTGTAAAAGCTGCATATATCCTGAATAACTTTCGAAGCACGAGTTGTGGTCAGAAAAACGTACGAAATTCCGTTGAGCTTTTGATAAACCATATGAACTATTTCACCAGGGTTTTGCTACGTGCGTGGAGCTTACCTACATATGCAGTGTGGATTTCTGCAGCGACAATGACAGTGCCTGTCTGTGGCTTTGTTTCTCTTCTTTCAGAAAGAACAGACACCGCACATTCATATAACTCGATAGGCCTTCTAGTAAGCGGAAGATCCCGGGTTCGAATCCCAGTTCGGTGCACATTTGGACTCTTCTCCGCCGATACAGTGTGATGTTCCTATGCAGTGACAGCAGTGATCCCTCCCCTTTCCTTTCGTTTCTTCCCCTCTCCACCTTCAATTTGCTTATGACATGCTGCGGATTCTGGGTGGTGTCTGTTCTTTCGAATATGTCCGAAAGAACGGACAGCACACATTGATATAAGAGGGATGTTCATTACAGGCCAAAAGACATTGGTCTCCTACCCTGTCTGGTCCTCCTTGTAATTGTAAACCAGATCTAAATGAGTTGGAGCTCTCAGAAAACAGACTCCTATACCGCCTCTTTTGTTGTGTTGTGATTCTCGTATGATTTCCAGAAAATGTAGGATGATTTGCTGTCCCTCTTCTGGTTTTGAATTGATTGCAATACAGTCTTCGTGTGCGATACTGTATGTAGGTTCTGGAAAATTTGAAAGCCTCCGGTATCGCTATCACTTCCACAGTGAAAAAGTAACGACTAATGCGACAGCCGGAGACAACTGCATTGCCCCGAGACACACCCTCAGGTATCGAAATTGTGCAGAGTCTAGTTTCTGTAATACACGTTGGGAAGTATTGGGATGTATGAAACGTCTACGTATAACGTGCCAGTGCCCGCATATGGTCAGTGTACATTATCAAAATGTGAATGTCCGCATCCCACCAAGTTCCACCTACGGATACCATTTCATTAATGCAGTTCTTGATTTTCTTTGTAGTGTGATAAATGTGATCAGACCAAGCTAAGCGCTTGTCAGATATCACCCCTAAAATTTTCTCTCTGGGCACCGGCGGGAAAGAGGAATTCAAACAAAATGCGTTAAGTGAACCATCGTATCTTTCTGCGGCTGAAATGAACTATCGGAGATTTCTCAGTGGAAATTGTTACGCTGTTCCCATTATATCCATCAGGTTAGCCTGCAAATGGCTGTCCGCAGCTCGTGGTCGTGCGGTAGCGTTCTCGCTTCCCGCGCGCGGGTTCCCGGGTTCGATTCCCGGCGGGGTCAGGGATTTTCTCTGCCTCGTGATGACTGGGTGTTGTGTGATGTCCTTAGGTTAGTTAGGTTTAAGAAGTTCTAGGGGACTGATGACCATAGATGTTAAGTCCCATAGTGCTCAGAGCCATTTGAACCATTTGAACCGCTTTATGATCGCTGATTCCCTGTTCTGCGTTAACTGTTTCAAATAGTTCGGGTCGGTTTGTCACCAGAAGGTCTAATCAGGTCTAAACAGGTGATAGTCACAGGGAGCAATATCTGGAGAATACGGATTTCCCATTTTAACGTTTCCAAGTACGTTTTGACCTCTTTTGCAACGTGGGGGGCTTGCTGCGTCACTCCCTTTAATCGTGCCAATTCTTCTTGAGTTTGACGCGAGTCTGCACTCAGCACTGTCTGCAATTCTGCATCTTCGAAAACATTCTCTCTTCCACCACTATGCCGGTCTACGACGTTAAAATCACCGTTCTTGAAGTGTGAAATCACTCACGACACGTTCTTTCACTAATAGCGTCCTTACCATACGTACTTGAGAGCATTCGATGAGACTCAGCTCCTGCTTTCTTCGTATTGCAACAAAACAGTAACACCTCCCGCAAATGACGAGAATTAGGCTCGTAAACTGACATTTTCAGCCGGCCGGAGTGGCCGTGCGGTTCTAGGCGCTACAGTCTGGAACCGCGAGACCGCAACGGTCGCACGTTCGAATCCTGCCTCGGGTATGGATGTGTGTGATGTCCTTAGGTTAGTTAGGTTTAAGTAGTTCTAAGTTCTAGGGGACTGATGACCTCAGTAGTTTAGTCGCATAGTGCCCAGAGCCATTTTTTTTTGTTTTGGACATTTTCAATCAAGAACAACTTTATGATGCAGCACAAATCGACTAATGTTTGAATGAGGTTATGTTGATCGAGGTCCAAGCTAACTACCTGAAATCTGCGATCTGTTTCTTTCGACCGCTACTTACCGTTGTCGCCACCTATCGGCTAACGGCGGAAGCAAAGTTGCACACCTTGTATTATCACGATTTTGTAAGACTCTAATACTGATTATGTAACTTAGCAATAATTACTTTTTCTCAATTAGCAGCATTAATGCGGTGAGGTTTCAGGTTCCTTACATAGTCCACCCACTTCAGACATACGTTGTGCTTTGTCCCGTGCATCGCTGACGATAAATGTAAGACATATACGTAATAAATGCTGAATATCTGAAGAAAGTGGCTTCTCCGAGTTGTAGACAGTAACAGCAGCAGTACAGAAGTTACTTCATTACTCGCTTCGAAACAGATAAATGAATTAATTGACACCATGACACAGCAGTAACTACATAATGGCTACTACAGTGCTGAACATAGTGTTATTATTTTTGTTATTATTAGAGCGATTAGATAGAAAGCTTCAACAGCCTGAATTTATCATTGTATTTATTATTATTAGTGTGATCAGCCACGAAGCATTAACAGCCTAAATCTTCCAATTTCTACCACTTCAGAAGTAAGGACTGCAGCAATCAAGTGATCTGCGAAGAGTAAGTATAGTGCACACAAGTGAACTTGTTTGATTTCAAACGGGATTGCAGTGTGCAGATCAAGCAAGTGCCCCAGTGGAGAGGTGTAATGCAGGGGAAGTGTGTTCTGTAACAAGTGTCTACATGAATCGTGGTAGTTAGTTTTCTTATCAGAGAAGGAGTTGTGGGTAGCACTTGCGATGCATCACGAATTCCTTCCTCATTCATTCAAACACCCATCCACGCCCCCCTCTCACACACACAAACTAAATATCATTCATGAAACTTCCTGGCAGTTTACAACTGTTTGTCGTACCGAGACTTGAGCTCGGGGCCTTTCTCTTCGGCAAGCAAGTGCTCTACCATCTGAGCTACCAAAGCACGACTCACGACCCGCACTCACAGTCCTAATTCCGCCAGTACCTCGGCTCCTACCTTCCAAACTTCATAGAAGCTCTCCTGCAGACGTTTCAGAACTAACACTCCTGGAAGAAAAGAGTGCTAGTTCCGCAAGGTCTGCAGGAGAGCTTCTGTGAAGTTGTAGGAGAGGAGGTACAGGCGTAATTAGGACAGGGCGGGTCGTAAGTCGTACTTGGGTAGCTCAGATGGTAGAGCACTTGCTCGCCAAAGGCAAAGGCCCCGAGTTCGAGTCTCGGTCCGACACACAATTTTAATTTCCCACGAAGTTTCACATCAGCGCACACTCTGCTGCAGAATGGAAATTTCATTCTGTAAATATCATTCATCTTTCATCATTTTAAAAATAGAAGTGTACCAAGAAAAGTCTTTCATTTTTCTGTTTAACTAGATGCCACGGTTGGTGATAATGTGCGGAAGGGGGGGGGGGGGCAACAGACGGCAGGGGGCGAATTCAGGGGTAATGGACTACGAGAGGTTGGGAATCACTGGTCTACGAGATCTAGAGAACTGTAGACATCGACGCCCAGGTAAATACCACGTTCCTTCACTTCACGAACTCACTTGATACATTTTTTGGAGTATTACGCCTCCATTTGACTATATGTTTCTGTATGTTTCCTGTGTACAATCTAGAGTTCGGCTTTCACGCCATTATCGATTACAGTGCTTTAGTCGTTCATGCACTATGAGATCAAAAGTATCCGGACACCTGGCTGAAAATGACTTGATAATGCTGGAATTCAATATGGTGTTGGCCCACCCTTTGCCTTGGTGACAGCTTCCACTCAAGCAGGCATACGTTCAATCAGGTGCTGGAAGGTTTCTTGGGGAGTGGCGGCCCATTCTTCACAGAGTGCTGCACTGAGGAGAGGTATCGATGTCGGTCGGTGAGGCCTGGCACGAAGTCAGCGTTCCAAAACATCCCAAAGGTATTATATAGGAGTCAGGTTAGGACTTTGTGGTAGCCAGTCCATTACAGGGATGTTATTGTCGTGTAATCTCTCCGCCACAGACCGTGCATTATGAGCAGGCGCTCGCCGTACTGTGTACCGTGATTCGTCACGACACACAACGATTTTCCAGAGTTCAATCGTCCAATGTTTACGCTCCTTACACCAGGCGAGGCGTCGTTTTGCATTTACCGGCGTGATGTGTGGCTTCTAAGCAGCCGCTCGAACATGAAATCCAAGTTTTCTCACTTTCCGTTCTGTTTGTGCACAGAGATCAGTGGTAGTCGGTGCAGGGGGCGCCGTCAGCCCAGCCTCATTTTTGTGAAGCACCTATTAATGGTCCTTGTGGTTACTGAAGCACCAGTTGCGCGTTGGATTGCTGATAATGATGACTTTGGTGCTCTGAGTGCCTCTCTGTCGATTATCCGGCCTTCTAGTTCTGTCGTCTCTCTAGATCGACCATTTCCTTATTGATCTTGTGTTAGGCCATGGTTCACTCAGTCGGTCAACATGGTCCAATAGTGGCATCGCTCCTATTCAAATGTCGAACGATTCGCCAATTACTCCAACTACAAGTTCTCTCTCAAATGCTGACATATGCGTGTATTGTTACCGCGTCTGTCTGCGAGGCGTAGTTACTGTCCAACACGGAATGAAATTCGCAAAGACCTTCTGCCCTGGTAGCGACATGTTCCCTGTTTACTATCCTTGCCACCTGCACGGTGTCTGCGCTGTAGAACATTCGTCCGTTGGCCGACAAACTTTCCAGGTTTGCGTTCTCCATTGATACCTGTATGAATATGTCTGTAACAAATTTGTCGTTTCTCAGCGCGTATTTCATGCCCCTTAAGCTAGGCAACCCGAATTCTACCCCCGCTATGGATCGTGTAAATTAGTTTGCCTGTCTTGAAGTGGATGAGATATTTTCCGGGCCCATTTTATGTTGACCACCCTGTTTCAATTATCTAGTGGACGATGTCGGAAGCTCCATGAGCCTGTTCGCAAATTGCGCAGTTTGCTGAAAGAAGGTAGCAACACCAGAAGGCTTTTGCAGACTGTAGCGAGACCTGCAGAGGGTCGTTGATTGGTGTAGGTACCGCCAGATTACAATGAATATAATTAAATGCATCGTGCTGCGCATTAACAGACGAAGAAAGCTACTGCTCTACTATTACGCTCTGGGTGACGGATTATTGGACACAGTAAAACCCGTGAAATACCTATGAATGACTGTCCGGAACGACGTAGATTCTAATGAAAACATATAACTAATTGTAAGAAAAGCAAATCCCACTATGAGAATTTTATGGAAACGTAATTCATCCGCAAAATAAGTGGCTTACCAAACACTTGTTCAGCCGATTCTCGAGCAATTCTCATCTTTCTGGGTCCTTACCAAAGTCTTTTTTTAATTTTTTTTTAAAGATGGTCAAGATCCAGCGAAAAGCTGTGCGTTTCATCACACGATCATTTAGCTGGCTCGTAAGCATTACAGGCATGATCGGCCAAGTCCACAGGCACGCTAAAAAGATGCGCTGTGCATCGCGGAAAGGTTTACTACAGTATTGAAATTCCGAGAGATGTGTTCCGGGAAGAGTCGCGCAACCTATTACTTCCTCTCGCGAGTAGAATAGAGAAGCTGCGGGGGAAGGGGGGGATATTTAGTGATAACAGTAACACCCCTCGCCACACGCCGTAAGATGACTTGTGCAGTATAAATGAAGGCGTAGATGCATGGTTCGTTGAAATAATTCAGTAATATACGAACTCCAGGTTTATGTTACTCAGTGCATCCTATTAAACAGGAAATTAATCTCGGAATAATGTTCACAGAAATGTTCTGGATCAAAGGGCGTCGTGCGAAATAGCAGTGCTTAAGTTATTAAGAGGTATAATGCAGTGTTGCCCGGTGCGGTACAAACTTTCATTGTCGTCATTCCAATATACAGCCGATGATGGTTCATATTCCCAATTGCGAATACATTTCCTGCAAAGGGCATCAGTTCGATCCTACTGACAGTCTTTAACAACAATATTATGACTGTGCATCGATTCCAGAGCTACAAGATGGGTGAAGATATGAAAACACCATCTATTATTTGGGCCGAACATGCGGAAGAATTTATGAATACAAGAATCTTTGTAAAAGCTGCATATATCCTGAATAACTTTCGAAGCACGAGTTGTGGTCAGAAAAACGTACGAAATTCCGTTGAGCTTTTGATAAACCATATGAACTATTTCACCAGGGTTTTGCTACGTGCGTGGAGCTTACCTACATATGCAGTGTGGATTTCTGCAGCGACAATGACAGTGCCTGTCTGTGGCTTTGTTTCTCTTCTTTCAGAAAGAACAGACACCGCACATTCATATAACTCGATAGGCCTTCTAGTAAGCGGAAGATCCCGGGTTCGAATCCCAGTTCGGTGCACATTTGGACTCTTCTCCGCCGATACAGTGTGATGTTCCTATGCAGTGACAGCAGTGATCCCTCCCCTTTCCTTTCGTTTCTTCCCCTCTCCACCTTCAATTTGCTTATGACATGCTGCGGATTCTGGGTGGTGTCTGTTCTTTCGAATATGTCCGAAAGAACGGACACCACACATTGATATAAGAGGGATGTTCATTACAGGCCAAAAGACATTGGTCTCCTACCCTGTCTGGTCCTCCTTGTAATTGTAAACCAGATCTAAATGAGTTGGAGCTCTCAGAAAACAGACTCCTATACCGCCTCTTTTGTTGTGTTGTGATTCTCGTATGATTTCCAGAAAATGTAGGATGATTTGCTGTCCCTCTTCTGGTTTTGAATTGATTGCAATACAGTCTTCGTGTGCGATACTGTATGTAGGTTCTGGAAAATTTGAAAGCCTCCGGTATCGCTATCACTTCCACAGTGAAAAAGTAACGACTAATGCGACAGCCGGAGACAACTGCATTGCCCCGAGACACACCCTCAGGTATCGAAATTGTGCAGAGTCTAGTTTCTGTAATACACGTTGGGAAGTATTGGGATGTATGAAACGTCTACGTATAACGTGCCAGTGCCCGCATATGGTCAGTGTACATTATCAAAATGTGAATGTCCGCATCCCACCAAGTTCCACCTACGGATACCATTTCATTAATGCAGTTCTTGATTTTCTTTGTAGTGTGATAAATGTGATCAGACCAAGCTAAGCGCTTGTCAGATATCACCCCTAAAATTTTCTCTCTGGGCACCGGCGGGAAAGAGGAATTCAAACAAAATGCGTTAAGTGAACCATCGTATCTTTCTGCGGCTGAAATGAACTATCGGAGATTTCTCAGTGGAAATTGTTACGCTGTTCCCATTATATCCATCAGGTTAGCCTGCAAATGGCTGTCCGCAGCTCGTGGTCGTGCGGTAGCGTTCTCGCTTCCCGCGCGCGGGTTCCCGGGTTCGATTCCCGCCGGGGTCAGGGATTTTCTCTGCCTCGTGATGACTGGGTGTTGTGTGTTGTCCTTAGGTTAGTTAGGGTTAAGTAGTTCTGAGTTCTAGGGGACTGATGACCATATATGTTAAGTCCCATAGCGCTCAGAGCCATTTGAATTTTTGCAAATGGCTGTCACCAATCATGAAAATAGATTCAAGATCACCATGTGTAGAGAACAGCCGACTGTCATCTACGGGTGGACATAATGTAAAGGTCAGTCAAAACAGATGGTAAAAAGTAAGTAAACTGTTTAGTATTTCAAAAGTTTTCGCCATGACTGTTAATACATTTAGCCCACTGTGAGACAAGACGGTCAGGATCTTCATGGACAAATGTTTGCGGTTACTTGCGTAACCATGATTGTACGCAGGCATGCGCCTCTTTGTCCGAATGTCTTTATTCAGTCCTCCAAAGATATGGAAATCGCGTGGGGAAAGAGCGGGACTGTATGGAGGATGTGTAAGAACGTCCCAGGAAACTTCTGCATCTTAGTCAAAGCAACATGCGGGCTCTCCTAGCCAGCAATCATTCTGCATTTTTCCAGTGGTCTTCCTAGGTTTTTCAGTAGCACAATAACAATACGACGGACCTTTGTGACGTGAGACTCCCGTATGCTGCATTAGCTTTGAGAACTGCAGCGATTATTTGAGCTATCGAGACAAAAACATAGGCCACTCTCATAAAGTTGCAGGAAATCATGTGGAAGGGAAGAGATTTATAAGAATAAATTCTCCATGTACCTTTTACTATTCAGGAAAAGACGAAAAACAAGGGGAGTATGGAGTTGGGTTTATAGTCTCCAAGGATATGTGTCGATCAGTTATTGCTTTCACCTCATATAATGAAAGAATATGTACTCTGCGTATAAAGGCAAATTTCACAATGTGATCTTTGTGAACGTATATGCACCAACGGAAGAATCAGATGAAGATACTGTGGACATCTATGATCAACTAAAGGAGGTGTGTGACAGAATACCCAAATATGATTCCAAAAGAGTTCTTGGCGACTATAATGTAAAACTGGGAAAGGAAGAGGCATTCAGAAGTGTGTTTGGTGAGGCAAGTCTGCATGATGAAACTAATAATAATGGTAAGAGGGTTGCCCAGTTTGCTTCTGCAAACAAGTCGGATGCAGAAAGTCGCCAAGGAAAAATACCTACAAAGGGACATGGAAAATATCAGGAACAAATGAAGCAAACCAAAAGACCATGTATTGATATCAAAGAGGTGGGCATCCTATACGGAAAATGTGCGCACTTTCTGAGGAGATAATTCTGATTCTGACCATTACGTAGTAGGAGCCAAAATGAGACAAACTTGCCATGGCTGCCAGAGGAAGTAGTATCAGAGTAAACAAATGGAATATAGAACAGCTGAAAGATAGGTCTACTGCTCAGGAGTACCAGAACGAGTTGAGACAGGACCTACAAACAAAATATGGTGGAGATGGTATAGACAAAGAATGGAACTTTATTAAAGATGCCATTAGGACAACAACACATGAAATACTGGGGGAAGCAAGGAGACTTAGGAATGAAGACTGGTAGGATGATGAGTGTAGACAGACAGTGGAACAGAAAAAGGAAGCAAGGCTGAAATGCTTGCAGCGAAATACTAGATCAAACCAGGCATTATATAATGAAAAGAGGATAGGGTATGCAGGAGGAAAAAAAAAGGGAAGTCACGAAGAGAAAAAGAGAGGAGATGGAAGAGCACTACCAAAGGAATGAAACCAGAAAATTCTACAAGAAAATTAAAAAAGGAAATCGAGAACATAGACCAAAAATAACAGCTTGTAAGGACAAAGAGGGAAATTTACTGACAGGTAAACAAGATGTTCTGGAAAGATGGAGAGAATATTTCAAGGGAATTTTGGAGGGCAAACCTACCAGGAATGAGCAGCCACTCTATTATACCGTAGATGGAGAAATAGAGGAACCAACATTAGAGGAAGTACGGAAGGTAGTGCATTGTTTAAAAACTTACAAAGCACCAGGATCTGATGAAATAACTGCAGAACTGCTAAAAAATGGGGGAACACTTCTTCATAAGCGGATCGACAACGTGCTATTCAAATTACCTAAGAATTACCCTGCTGAATGTAACCTATAAGACCTTCAAATGGTTCAAATGGCTCTGAGCACTAAGGGACTTAACTTCTAAGGTCATCAGTCCCCTAGAACTTACAAGGGAACCTCCCCATCGCACCCCCCTCAGATTTAGTTATAAGTTGGCACAGTGGATAGGCCTTGAAAAACTGAACACAGATCAATCGCCAAAACAGGAAGAAGTTGTGTGGAACTATGAAAAAAAATAAGCAAAATATACAAACTGAGTAGTCCATGCGCAACATAGGCAACATCAGGGATACTATGAGCTTAGGAGCACCGTGGTCCCGTGGTTAGCCTGAGCGGCTGCTGAACGAGAGGTCCTTGGTACAAGTCTTCCTCCGAGCGAAAATATTAACTTTTTGTTTTCAGACAATTATTATCTGTCCGTCTGTCGTCCGATGCGAGGTAACTGCGCCGTAGTATCGGGCAAGGTAGAAGAATCTTTTTACCCATTCGCCAAGTGTACAAGTTAGTTGGGTCGACAACATATTCCTGTCATGTGACGCGTATGCCGTCACCAGTGTCGTATAGAATATATCAGACGTGTTTTCCTGTGGAGGAATCGGTTGACCTATGGCCTTGCGATCAAATGTTTTCGGTTCGCGTTGGAGAGCAACGTCCTTTCGTCTACTAATAGCATGGTTTTGCGGTGCGGTCGCAAAACACAGACACTAAACTTATTACAGTGAACAGAGACGTCAGTGAACGAACGGACAGATCATAAATAAAAAAAAAACGAATGTAAACTTTTCACTCGAGGGAAGACTTGAACCAAGGACCTCTCATTCCGCAGCCGCTCACTCTAACCACGGGACCACGGCGCTCCTCAGCTCACAGGCTCCTTGATGTTGCCTATCGTGCTCATGGACTACTCAGTTTGTATATTTTGCTTATTTTTTTCATAGTTCCACACAACTTCTTCCTTTTTTCTCGATTGATGTGTGTTCAGTTTTTCAAGGCCTATCCACTGTGCCAACTTATAACTAAATCTGAGGGGGTGCGATGGGGAGGTTCCCTTGTTAAAACTACTTAAACCTAAGGACATCACACACATCCATGCCCGAGGCAGGATTCGAACCTGCGACCGTAGCGGTCGCGCGGTTCCAGACTGTAGCGCCTAGAACAGCTCGGCCACCGCGGCCGGCTATAAGATTTTCTCTAGTGTTATCTACAACAGGTTAGCACCATATGGAGAAGAGATTCTGGGTAAGCATCAGTGTGTATTACGGCCTAATAGATCAACAACAGACCAGATATTTGTGTGGAGGTACATGAAAAGGCATATGAGTATAACATTGAACATCATAACCTCTACGTAGACTTCAAGCAGGCATTTGATAGTCTAGATAGAACACAAATGGTAAATGATTTGGTGCCGCTTGGTATACAGTCGAAGTATGTCTCACTTATTCAAGCAACATTGGCTGGTTCCAAGGCTGCAGTGCGAGTGGATGGAGAACTGGGCAACTGGTTTAGCATTAGTAAAGAAGACAGACAAGGCGACGCACTTTCAACAATGCTTTTCAATTTGACTCTCGAAGCAGCCATGCGGAAGCTTCCGATATCTGGTTACATAGGCACAAAGTCGACTCGGATATACGCATATGCCGATGATGTAGCAATTATTAGTAGCAGAAGGGTATCAGTAGAGAGGACAATATGTGAGCTGAAAGAAGCCACAGGACCTAGAGGCCTTTCTATAAATGAAACAACTGGGACAGATTATCAGCAAACGGTATCAGTTTTGAACATGTGCAGAACTTTGACTATTTGGGTTCTAATACTAACAGCACAAATTTCCTGTGAACTGAAATAAAACTACGCATCCTAAGTGGTAATAGATGCATCCACTCGTTTGATAAATTGTTGGTCCCTAGGTTATTAAATAGGCAGGTGAAGCTGCATCTATATAAGATCATGATCGGGCCAATTGTAACCTACGGATGCGAAACATGGAGGCTAACGAGTGTTGATGAGCAACAGCTCAGGATATTTGAACGTAGAGTGCTGCGTAAGATCTATGGAGCAGTTCAGGATAACAATGGCTTCTGGACATCCATAACGAATACTGAGCTGGACCGCCTCATACAAGGAGCTGACATCGTAAGAATTATAAAAAGTAGAAGAATAGCCTGGCTTGGGCATGTCCTCAGGATCGATACTGGAACAACTAAAAAGATTTTTGAATGGAGGCCAACCGGAAGGCGACCGAGAGGAAGGCCACGAAAACGGTGGATAGATGATGTGGAAGAAAAATCTCTCAGTTTCCGAGGATGGCGGAGAACGGCGCTGGAGAGGGCAGAATGGAAGAAACTTGTTGATGAGGCTAAAACCCACACAGGGTTGTAATACCGTGAGAAGAAGAAGATACAATTTACTCGATGTGTCCGTAGAGATGTTGTCAGTAGCTGCACTACTGATTACCACCAACTCTTATTACACTACTGGCCATTAAAATTGCTACACCACGAAGATGACGTGCTACAGACGCGAAATTTAATCGACAGGAAGAAGATGCTGTGATATGCAAATGATTAGCTTTTCAGAGCATTCACACAAGGTTGGCGGCGGTGGCGACACCTACAACGTGCTGACACGTGGAAAGTTTCCAAACGATTTCTCATACACGAACAGCAGTTGGCCGGCGTTGCCTGGTGAAAAGTTGTTGTGATGCCTCGTGTAAGGAGGAGAAATGCGCACCATCACGTTTCCGACTTTGATATAGGTCGGGTTGTAGCTTATCGCGATTGCGATCTATCGCTACATTGCTGTTCGCTTTGGTCGAGATCCAATGACTGTTAGCAGGATATGGAATCGGTGGGTTCAGGAGGTAATACGGAACGCCGTGCTGGATTCCAACGGCCTCGTATCACTAGCAGTCGAGAAGACAGGCATCTTATCCGCATGGCTGTAACGGATCGTGCAGCCACGTCTCGATCCCTGAGTCAATAGATGAGGACGTTTGCAAGACAACAACCATCTGCACGAACAGTTCGACGACGTTTGCAGCAGCGTGGACTATCAGCTCGGAGACCATGGCTGCGGTTACCCTTGACGCTGCATCACAGACAGGAGCGCCTGCGATGGTGTACTCAATGACGAACCTGGGCAAAACGTCGTTTTTTCAGATGAATCCAGGTTCTGTTTACAGCATCAGGATGGTCGCATCCGAGTTTGGTGACATCGCGGTGAACGCACACTGGAAGCGTGTATTCGTCATCGCCATATTTGAGTATGGTATGGGGTGCCATTGGTTGCACGTCTCGGTCACCTCTTGTTCGAATTGACGGAACTTTCAACAGTGGACGTTACATTTCAGATGTGTTACGACCCGTGGCTCTACCCTTCATTCGATCCCTGCGAAACCCTACATTTCAGCAGGATAATGCCCGACCGCATGTTGCAAGTCCTGTACGGGCCTTACTGGATACAGAAAATGTCCGACTGCTGCCCTGGCCAGCACACTCTCCAGATCTCTCACCAATTGAAAACGTCTGGTCAATGGTGGCCGAGCAACTGGCTCGTCAGAATACACCAGTCACTACTCTTGATGAACTGCGGTATCGTGTTGAAGCTGCATGGGCAGCTGTACCTGTACACGCCATCAAAGCTCTGTTTGACTCAGTGCCCAGGCGTATCAAGGCCGTTATTGTGGCCAGAGGTGGTTGTTCTGGGTACTGAGTTTTCAGGATCTAAGCACCAAATTGCGTGAAAATTTAATTACATGTCAATTCTAGTATAATGTATTTGTCCAATGAATAACCGTTTATCATCTGCATTTCTTCTTGGTGTAGCAATTTTAATGGCCAGTAGGGTATAAATTATATGAAGGGTAATTGGATTATATGAAATGACAAGGGGCTTAAGTATAACTGTATAATAGATTTGCCCTTAACAATTAAATTACGATGTTCTTTTAACGTTACAATAGGTACGTGTGTCATCCCATTTAAAAGTTAAAAACCACAATAATGCATAAAATTATTTTATAAATAGCTCAAAATAATTAGATAGGTAATTGTATCGCTACTATTACAGGCGAAATACCCTCAGACTTCAAGAAGAATATAATAATTCCAATCCCAAAGAAAGCAGGTGTTGACAGATGTGAAAATTACCGAACAATCAGTTTAATAAGTCACAGCTGCAAAGTACTAACACGAATTCTTTACAGACGAATGGAAAAACTAGTAGAAGCTGACCTCGGGGAAGATCAGTTTGGATTCCGTAGAAATACTGGAACACGTGAGGCAATACTGACCTTACGACTTATCTTAGGAGAAAGATTAAGGAAAGGCAAACCTACGTTTCTAGCATTTGTAGACTTAGAGAAAGCTTTTGACAGTGTTGACTGGAATACCCTCTTTCAAATTCTAAAGGTGGCAGGAGTAAAATACAGGGAGCGAAAGACTATTTACAACTTGTACAGAAACCAGATGGCAGTTATAAGAGTTGAGGGACATGAAAGGGAAGCAGTGGTTGGGAAGGGAGTAAGACAGGGTTGTAGCCTCTCCCCGATGTTATTCAATCTCTATATTGAGCAAGCAGTAAAGGAAACAAAAGAAAAATTTGGAGTAGGTATTAAAATCCATGGAGAAGAAATAAAAACTTTGAGGTTCGCCGATGACATTGTAATTCTGTCAGAGACAGCAAAGGACTTGGAAGAGCAGTTGAACGGAATGGATGGTGTCTTGAAGGGAGGATATAAGATGAACATCAAGAAAAGCAAAACGAGAATAATGGAATGTAGTCGAGCTAAGTCGGGTGATGCTGAGGGTATTAGATTAGGAAATGAGACACTTAAAGTAGTAAAGGAGTTTTGCTATTTGGGGAGCAAAATAACTGATGATGGACGAAGTAGAGAGGATATAAAATGTAGACTGGCAATGGCAAGGAAAGCGTTTCTGAAGAAGAGAAATTTGTTAACATCGAGTATAGATTTAAGTGTCAGGAAGTTATTTCTGAAAGTATTTGTATGGAGTGTAGCCATGTATGGAAGTGAAACATGGACGGTAAATAGTTTGGACAAGAAGAGAATAGAAGCTTTTGAAATGTGGTGCTACAGAAGAATGCTGAAGATTAGATGGGTAGATCACATAACTAATGAGGAAGTATTGAATAGGATTGGGGAGAAGAGAAGTTTGTGGCACAACTTGACCAGAAGAAGGGATCGGTTGGTAGGACATGTTCTGAGGCATCAAGGGATCACCAATTTAGCATTGGAGGACAGCGTGGGGGGTAAAAATCGTAGAGGGAGACCAAGAGATGAATACACCAAGCAGATTCAGAAGGATGTAGGTTGCAGGAGGTACTGGGAGATGAAGAAGCTTGCACAGGATAGAGTAGCATGGAGAGCTGCATCAAACCAGTCTCAGGACTGAAGACCACAACAACAACAACAACAACTATTACTGTTAACTTCGTATCAATTCTACTTCTATGTTACAAACTTCAAAATGCTAATCATTACAAAACCGGATGGTGTACTTTGTATTACTTCTTAACACAAATCGCAACTACGCTTTCCACTTCAGTTCTCACTGTAGTTCGTGGTCACTGGACAAGTATATATTCTAATGTAAATTTCTTACCCAACAACGAATCAAAACCGCACAACCACGTTTGATAAATAAACGATTCGCTGCCACACTGCCACACACAGCTGCTAACCAGCCAGGCAGCATAAATCGCATGCGATCCACCAGATTACCTGTGATTTCCATGCGACCAGCGATCAACGACCGATCGCTCAGATTTACCCACACACGTGGAATCTACGAAGCGATCGGTCCCTTTAAAGGACGACTGCTGTTGTCATAGACCATCTGTAATCCAACGTTTTACCACAACGCCGCCTCTTTCGATTCGTTCTTCCGATCGGAGCGTTTATATTCACAAGTAAATCCAGTGTGTCATGTAGATATACTGTAGAGAAATATCTGGCTGAAATCTGAGAAGGTCACAAGGGCAGGCATGGGAAAATTTTGACGTGGCGCGGTCGTCGCTGTGGATTGTTTGCACATTCGAAGAGTAGGAATAAAATAAGGTGGTAAGTATTCCCTCCAAACGCACTATCACAAGCAAGACATTTCAAACTTATCACTTTATTCGAAAGGTCTTTCATACCAACCAGTGTACGTAATGCAGTGGACGAAAGAGCAAGTACGAGTATAAGTAATGCGACTTAGAGAAAACGATGTATGGCGATACGGGATGGCAGTGGCGGGAAGGGAAGGGGTGGTAGGTAGTTCAAACAGAAGAGCCCTGCTTGTAGGTCGAGTGAGGTGCTTAGAATATACAGTGTGAGAGAGAAATAGTGAGAATGAAGCAAGTGAATGAGAATGCAAAAAAAGCATACAAAGCGGAAAGCAAACTGCTATCCATCCCATTGTTTGATGAACGCTTACTCCAAAACAAGATTAAAATTGTAGGAATTTTGGCCTCCTTAATTTAGTACTGTATGATACTTCTCGAAAAATACATCTTTCCACACTGTGAGCTAAAACGGAAAGAAAGCTGATTTTTTTTGTCTTTTATGCAATTTGCTTATGCTTCTGGGGAAAATGCGAGCTGCAAAGCTGAAATTCGTAATGTGCACCCAAAAAGTACATAAAAGAGAAATTTGTCAGGTCGACGCCAAAACTTCCCGCCGAAATCTCTTTCAGTATTCCTTAACTTGAATTTGATTCAACGAGAGAGGGCAAAGTTTACAATCTGGCTTGGCCCCATTGGAGAAAACTGATTCAGTGAGTTGGTTTTACGAAACAGAGATGGTGTAGCTGCAGTTGGGCGCATACAGCGTTAAAAAAGATACCACTTCTTCGTTCATTTTGGCATATTCTGTAACGGCTCATCTGCGCTAGGCTGGACATTTATTTATTTGTTGCTGTTATAACTGACTACACCGTCTTGTGATTCTAAGACAGGTCCTTATATTCAATAGGTTCCATATTTATTTTAGTTTGACAGTGAATGTATAATATTGAAATCCACAGCTACGTTAACAGAAAAAATGTAGTAACGCAAGAAGGCAAGGAGAGAGAAGTAGACGTGAAAAAAAAAATATAACAAGACCCTCTGTCTCTATTCTGTTGCCATGGTAATCATAACTCTTAGATTTGCCCAAGGTTGGTGATCGTGCAGTGTCCTGTAAACTACTTCCAAATGATCCAGCATGGCGAGGCAGCACCGGAGGCTTTCAAAGTTTCTATTGTACAATAGCATCGATGTGGTACTCCTTCAGGAAACACATACCGACTCGCAGGAAGACTTACAAAGAAGAGGACGTATTCAAGGCTTCCAGCAAATAGGCGCAACATATCATCACGCCTATGGCACCGCCACATATGCCCGATCCGATATTGAACATGCACACCTGCTGTCCACAAGCACAGAAAACAACATCCATGTTGTTGATATAAAAGTAGACAACATAAGACTTATAAATGTCTACAAACCACCAAACCAAATCAGGCCAAGTACAGGGCTATTACAAATGATTGAAGCGATTTCATAAATTCACTGTAGCTCCATCCATTGACATATGGTCACGACACACTACAGATACGTAGAAAAACTCATAAAGTTTTGTTCGGCTTGAGCCGCACATCAGGTTTCTGCCGCCAGAGCGCTCGAGAGCGCAGTGAGACAAAATGGCGACAGGAGCCGAGAAAGCGCATGTCGTGCTTGAAATGCACTCACATCAGTCAGTCATAACAGTGCAACGACACTTCAGGACGAAGTTCAACAAAGATCCACCAACTGCTAACTCCATTCGGCGATGGTATGCGCAGTTTAAAGCTTCTGGATGCCTCTGTAAGGGGAAATCAACGGGTCGGCCTGCAGCGAGCGAAGAAAGGGTTGAACGCGTAGCCCGCGGAAGTCGACGAATAAAGCAAGCAGGGAGCTAAACGTACCACAGCCGACGGTTTGGAAAATCTTACGGAAAAGGCTAAAGCAGAAGCCTTACTGTTTACCATTGCTACAAGCCCTGACAGCCGATGACAAAGTCAAACGCTTTGAATTTTCGGCGCGGTTGCAACAGCTAATGGAAGAGGATGCGTTCAGTGCGAAACTTGTTTTCAGTGATGAAGCAACATTTTTTCTTAATGGTGAAGTGAACATACACAATGTGCGAATCTGGGCGGTAGAGAATCCTCACGCATTCGTGCAGCAAATTCGCAATTCACCAAAATGCTGCCCCGAGTGTGGGAGGAACTTGATTATCGGCTTGATGTCTGCCGAATCACTAAAGGGGCACATATCGAACATTTGTGAACGCCTAAAAAAACTTTTTGAGTTTTTGTATGTGTGTGCAAAGCATTGTGAAAATTTCTCAAATAATAAAGTTATTGTAGAGCTGTGTAATCGCTTCAATCATTTGTAATAACCCTGTATTGTACTACCCGCACATGAACACCCAACGATATATGCCGGTGATTTTAATAGCCATCATGTGGCGATACACCCAAAATAATGAACACGGAGAAGCGCTGGTGGAATGGGCCGACGAGAACAATCTACATCTTATATTCGATGCCAAGGAGAGGGGCACATTCCACTCGGCCGCCTGGCGCAGGGACTACAATCCGGACCTCTGCTTTGTAACTACCGATAACGAGGGAAAACCAGTGCCTATACATAGAAGGGTTGCCACAGATTTCCCACACAGCCAGCATTGGCCTGTTATTTTAGACATCGGTGTCACTATACCCCTGATACGGTCCTTCCCTCGACCTAGATGGAATTTCCAAAAAGCTGACAGGGAGAAGTATTCAGCGGACCTTGATAAATGCATCTGGTTTATACCGTCACTACCTAAATGCTGCGATAGTTTCAGGAAAGCTATAATTACCACAGCTAAAAAACACATCCCTAGGGGGTTTCGAAAAGAATACATCCCAGGATGGGATGCAAAATGCCATCAGCTATATGAGGATTTTACTAGTAGTGGTGACCAAGAAATAGCTGATGACCTCCTCCACAATCTAGATTCTGCAAGAAGACAACGATAGACTGGAGCAACTGAAAGAATGAATTTCACTCAATCAAGTAGGAAGGCATGGAGTTTGTTACGTAAACTCGGAGGTACGACAAGACCAGCCCAGAAAAATCCAACCATGACACCAGAGAAAATTGCAAATAACATTGTCGAAATGTCAAGAGCTCCGAGAGACAAACCACATCCCAGGATGATTAAGCGCGAACTCAGAACACTAAAAAAGAATACTCCAAATATATCAGAGCTTTCCAGACCATTCACTGAGGATGATGTCATTACTGCCCTCAAGGATATGAAACCGGGCAAAGCCCCAGGTTTTGACAACATACATCCAGAATTTCTAACCTACGCTGGAAAGAACGTAGTCAAATGGCTGGCAAATTTCTTTTCGAACATTTTCACTACAAACCATCTCCATAGAGAATTCAAAAAGGCAAGAATAATAGCTTTGCTGAAACCAGGGAAACCAGCAGACCAACCGCTAAGCTACAGACCAATAGCACTTCTTAGCTGTACATACAAACTTCTCGAACGACTTGTCCATAATCGAATTAGCGGCATTATTATGGAGAACTTACCTATAGAACAGGCAGGCTTCAGACCTGGCCGTAGTTGCTGTGACCAAGTTCTGGCATTAACATCCTACCTAGAGGCTGGCTTTCAACAGAAATTGAAAACAAGTGCTGTATTTCTAGACTTAACATCTGCATATGATACTGTTTGGAGAGGTGGAATAATTCACAAACTCTTAAGAGTGATTCCTTACCAGATTTTAACATCCTTAATACATAATATGCTGAGTAACAGAACCTTCCAGGTCACCCTAAACGGAAAGACAAGCAAAACAAAACTTATTAACAACGGGCTTCCGCAAGGCTCCGTATTGGCCCCTCTTCTGTTTAACCTCTATATAGCAGATCTCCCAAACACAAAGTCAAGAAAATTTCGCTATGCGGATAACATAGCACTGGCTACCAGAGACGAGTATCTCTTCAATACAGAGGAAGTCCTTTATAATGACGTTGAAATACTATACAATTATTTCAAGAAATGGAGACTCAAGCCAAACTCTAACAAAACTGAAGTATCTACATTCCATCTTAATAACAAAATGGCAAATGAAATTATTAACATAAAACTCGGAAACACCAACCTCAAACATAATAAGTTTCCAAAGTACTTAGGTATAACATTGGATCGCACTCTTTCTTACCGAAAACATCTGGAGAACACCACTGCACAAATTGGAACACGGAATAACATCATTCAAAAACTTAGCGGTACTACTTGGGGAGCTAACGCAAAAACATTACGCACCTCATCTATCGCCTTAGTGTTCTCTGTGGCTGAGTACTGCGCTCCAGTCTGGATTAATAGCTGTCACACCAAACTTATTGACAGGCAATTAAATAACACAATGAGGTTGATTTCTGGAACTGTTAAATCAACGCCCACGTACTGGTTACCGGTGCTATGTAATATCTTGCCCCCGGACCTGCGTAGAAAAGCTGCCCTACTGCACGAATTCAGAAAGATTGAGACAAAACCAGAACTACCAATTAAAGAAGAATTCTCACAACTGCGACACACTCGATTGAAATCAAGAAAGCCACCCATACGCACAGCTGAGCAGCTTCAAAATAATAACTATGACCACATGAAACAATGGAGACTAGATTGGAACCAAAAGACAAATGACCAACTACAGACCTGGTTTGAGAGCTATAACTGCAACATCTCTGGAATGGAACTAAAACGGAAAACATGGTCCGCATTAAATCGAATACGTACTGGACATGGCAGGTGTGCGGATTCACTACACAAATGGGGAAGAGCGATGTCACCAGAATGCGACTGCGGTGCCCCTAGACAGACGATCCAACACATCCATGGTGAATGCTCCTTGCGAGCATATGCAGGGAACTGGTCCGACCTCCTGGAGGCATCCCCATCGGCGCTAGAATGGATCTCAAACCTCGATATAACCTTTTAACTGACCAATATAAACATAAATTATATTCATGATTGTTATAAGATTTTAATGTCTAACACTTGATGTATTAATGTTGCATGTATAGCCAATAAATAAAAAAATAAACCGGAGGCTTCGCATTGCTATTTGGGTTCCTGTGTATAAAATTTTGTGACGTATTATTTAAATAATTTTACGTTTCAATTGAACACTTTATAGTAGTAATTAGCCTTTTCATCAGTACCCCTTTCAGACATCATCATCATCATCATCTCTATCTATATGTCTGATGATCTTTCCTCCTCACTGTTTCCTTGATGTGCTTTTTCTTTTGGTGGTTCTGCTGCTGCTCTTCTCATACACATGCGTTCTGAACTTCTTTGATCTCTTTCCACTTGGTTGCCATGTATGTTGACCCCATACTTCGGCATCAGCACCACTCAGTTCTCTATTGTGAAAATGATGCTGCAGCGCTCCTCACACTTAATTGGCAGCAGAGTTAAGTAACGTCCTTCCTTCACTATCTTGACCAATCCTGTCTAAGTTCAAGTTATTCAGTCCGTTTCCTCATTCTGTTTGGTGTAAATTAAGTTAAACACTACGTATTCAGGCTACCTGTTTCTCCTCAGTCGCAGAGTGTTGTTGCCGTCTGTATACTGTATACATGGACAGAGAAGGCCCATCTCTAGTAGTGAAGTGCTCCATTCTCGTAGTCGGGTCAACTAGGAGCGACCGTAGTTCTATTTGACTCATGGGACACGTCTATGGTCGATCCGATCGTCCCATTCATGCTGCTGTCTATCTGTACACCAGGCCCAGAGTTGGATTTTATTATTGATATTTACCTCTGTAATCGATTGCGTCCTCTCAAGTCTGCCTCGATTTAACCAGTGGCATGCGTTTCCGTATCGTACTTGAACATCGATGGGGCAGGTACCCAGTAATACCAGTGTAGACTTGAGTGCTGCACCGAAGGCCTCAGTGAGCATGCGGTGTACACTCCTCTGCACTTGTCTATGAATGGATCCACAGGTCTCGAATCGTAGCCGATATGCCCAGACAACGGTACACACAAACTTGTGTTTAATTTTAACTGCTAATTCTGTGGATAGCTTAATGTATGCGTCATAAATTTCCTCCTCTCATTCAATTGGACGCTCATATATCTGCTGATCTTGACCTGCCAGGGTAGCCGAGACCGCTAATGCGCTGCTTCTTGGACTCGGGTAGACGCGGTGGCACCGGGACGAATCCGCCCGGCAGATTAACGAGGGCCGGTATGCCGGCCAGCCTGGATGTGGTTTTTAGGCGGTTTTCCACATCCTGCTAGGTGAATACCGGGCTGGTCCCCAAGTTCCGCTTCAGTTACACGACTGGCAGACATTTGAAAACGTTCGCACTATTGCATGTCTTACACTAGACGCGGACAGCTGGGGTACACTACTTCTGTCCCGGGGGGGTTCGAGGTGGCGGCAGAAAAGGCATCCGGCCCCCCTCCGCAATTAACACTGCCAAATCAGTCATAACAAAGCTGACCCCGCGTTGGAGCGGGACAAGCCCGAGGAAGAAAGAAATATCTGCTGACCTTGCTGTGTGATATGAGTGTGTTATTGATTTTAACTGTGGCGTTTCTTGTCTGAGATAGTTAGTTTTTGAGTAGTATATAACTAGTTTTATGTGGTGATTATGCTGAAGATTGGATGGGTAGATCATGTAGCTAATGAGGAGGTATTGAATAGAATAGGGGAGAAGAGGCGTTTGTGGCACAACTTGACAAGAAGAAGGGACCGGTTGGTAGGGCATGTTCTGAGGCATCAATGGATCACAAATTTAGCATTGGAGGGCAGCGTGGAGGGCAAAAATCGTAGAGGGAGACCAAGAGATGAATACACTAAGCAGATTCAGAAGGATGTAGGTTGCAATAAGTACTGGGAGATGAAGAAACTTGCACAGGATAGAGTAGCATCGAGAGCTGCAACAAACCAGTCTCAGGACTGAAGACCCCAACAACAACAGCTGCTAGTTTATTATTTGAACACCACCGCCGTATCTGTTAGAGTGCACCAACAGCCCTTTCTCCAGTTTTGCCCAAGAGTTTGCAGATACCACCACCAGGACTTCGTTTTCATATCTCACTACCCCATAGACAGTGGTCTCCCCGTGAAAGAGAAACAGAAGGCGTTCGTAATTAGGTCCCAGAAGATAGGACCCCCATAGATCCTTGCGGGCTGCCTTTTCTCATCTTAGTAACTTATTTTTGTTTCGTTTCGTGCTATTCAACAGTAACGTCAATTGCAAAAATCTGTTAAGCATATCTAGCTAAACTACAGCACCACTGAACGTCTGTAGTAGTGCGCAGTTCTGGCGCCTTTTTTATGAGTAATACTTGGCAAAATTGATTAGTAGTTCTAAAGTCATCATCAAGTATTAGGCGTCGCGAACACTGTTCTGCAATCCATGATAAGCGCCTGGCGTTATTTTTTTCTATTTAACCGCCCATTAATTCTTCCTCTCCACCATAGTGGTGTCAGTTTTATTTGCTAGAGGGACTATGGGGCCCAATGGTCCCTGAGACAGTTGAACATTGCAAGCCATCAGACGCTGAATGCACCCTCCATATCAATAATCATTGCCAGTACTTCTGGAAGCAGACAATTTCAAGGGCCTTAATTGATTGCTTCGTCAATAGATCTGCCTTTCCGAATCCCGCATGGGCACTGTCTTAGTTCCATGAGCTCAGTGTAGGCCTGTCACAGTATTACTTCGTGTGTCACGTTCGAGCTATCGGGGATCCTTCCCTGTATGAAAAGCTCATTAATGACAGAGATAAAATACGCCATTAATAGCGACTCACGTCAATTTACAGTATGGGTTATATTCTTTCCGGTCCTGGTGCTTTATTGTCCTTTAATTTCATTATCGCAGCAGCTACCTCCTTTTGTTATGCAAAAGGTGTTATCACATTTAGCTCGTTATAATTCTGCTCCAAGCGTTCTCCGAGCGACACATGATCTTCATTGTCAGTGTTAGCGTCACGTCAGGTAAAAGCGAGCCAAGCAGAGACTCCGCTGAGTACCTGCAACTCAACATATTGCATTGTGAGGAGTACTGGAAAGAAGGGTATGTCTTGGGACAGATTTTATCGTTGGGTAGTTGGAGCTGTTTGAAATTCCAGCGACTGAGGACCGATAAATGGATGTAATAGCGGAGTAGAATGTGGTGATTAGTGAATAGGATGCTGGGTACCATGACTGGGTTTTGCGGTTAATGTATTGGGTTCTAATGTGCTCCAAGAACACAAGAATGTGCGAGAAACGGATGAGTTGATATAGAATGCCTGTCGGAGAAGGTAGGCAGCTGCGGGAGGTGGACAGATGCCTCGGGGAAGTAGAGATCCGAGCAGTATTAGCATATGTTAGGATGGAGCGGATGAAGAATTTACGGGTGAAGATAATGACAGATGGATGTAGACCAGAGGTGCGGCCTTTTAGTAAATTTGGTCGGTTTTGGGGTTTGTATTGGATGGGGAGGAGGTGTGTATATGACGATATTATTATTTCAAGGATTAGTCCTAAGTCCTTTGCTGTATTAGTCAGAGGGATGGGTTCGTTGTAGATAGAGAGGTGGAAATCTGGACCAAAGAAACACTGAGTGGTGAGATCAAAGGTGGTGGCTTACCTTTTCTGTGGACTTACTTGAATTTTCCACGTATTATACAACTCGACTAGGAGATTGAAATGGTGTTCGAGGGTGGCTTGGGTGAGTTGGAGGTTATGGTCTGTGAATAGGTAGACAGTGTTCTCACCATACTGCAGGGGGTAGGCGGTGGTTTGCGAATGCCTGCACTGTACATGGCGCAAATACAGTTGCAGTGTTGTGAAATAGACAGGAACAGAGGTGGTTATTGTAACGGCGTATAGGACGTTGATGAAGGAAACTGACGTAAAATAGCTTTTCTTTGTTTATTTGAGTTCTCCGCCAAGGGGTGGGCAGGCAGTGGATAAATTCACTCTTCAGCCACAGGCTACACAAATTGGACAGATGTTTTAAAATACATAAAAACAATAAATGATGGTTTTTTTAAATACACGGCTGTGGACAATATTTACAATTTTACATAAAAACTGATGACAATAAATGAAGTTTGTCAAAAAGACTACACTGGTGGACAATATCAGTGATTTTTATATCACAGTTAAACTGTACTCACTTACTGTGAATGATGCTGTGGTGTAATTGTGATGCTGGTGATGCATGAAAATGATCATGGACGTGACATAAATGGGATCATAGATATGATTATAGGACCCTGTGAAAGTGAAGCTAGCGATTAAAAGTCAGCAAGGAGAAGGGAGAAAGATAAAAGATGGCATGAGATTGAGCGTTGTTACTAGAGGTGGAAAGCAATGTATATCTCGGGATTGATTTCATCATTGGGGATTGAGAGTTGGTTGAAATTCCAGCGGAAGAGGGTGGATAATGAGTTGAAGGTGCAGGGTAGGTGGTATATGTTTTAAACTGGAGCAGCAGTGTAACTGTATGGGTGATTAGTGAGTGGGATATTGGGTGCCTGGGCTGGGTTTTGTGACTAGTAAATTGGACCTGGGGGTACTCTAGGAAGAGAAGAAGGTGTGGGAAGTGGATGAATCGGTATAGAATTGAGCTGGTGAAGGTAGGCAGATGCAGAAGTCGAGACGGACTACGTGTCTTTCCGGGACTGCAAGGGACTTCTAGAGTTTAGGGGAAGCGGAGATCAAGGCAACGTTGGTGTAGGTGAGGATGGGGCAGGTAAGCGATTTATGGGTGGAGCTAATAGTGGAAGGACGTATATCCCATTTGCGGCCTTTCAGTAGTTTTTGTCGATTTCAGGCTTTCTTGTTTGACGATAAGATGGTGAGCATCCCATGTTAGTTTTATGTCGAAGATTAGTCCTAAATACTTTACGGTGTATGTCAGAGTGATAGGATGGCTGTAGACAGAGAGCTGGAAATGTGGACGATGGATACGCCGAGCGGTGCGACCGAACATGATGACTTTTCTATGGATTTTTCCATGTACTACGCCACTCGTAAAGGAGATTCAGGTGGCGTTGGTGGGAGGCATGGGGGAGATGGAGTGTGTGGTGAGCGACTAGGTGGGTGATGTCGTCAGCATGTTGCAGGAGGGAGCGGGAGGGGGGGGGGGGGGAGGCGGTTGGGAACGTCTGCAGCGTACAGGGTCAAAGAGCTTTGAGACACCCTGGAGCGGTGTGAAATATGCAGGAACAGATGAGATTGATGGTTGTAACACATGTAGGGCGGTGGTGAAGAAAACTGATATAAAAGTATTTTGAAACGTTTTATTTAGTGGAATCAAAAAATAAAATAAAAATCCATCCACTACCGATATCTAGTGGTGGTTACAAAAGCGATAAAATACTTTGCATGTGTTACAATATTTCGTTAAAATGAGGAACTTTAACGTGCTATTCAAAATTCCATTACTTCATTATTAGACATATCATAGTTATTTCTTGTACAGTTAAAATAGTATTCGAAATCGTAAAATACTGACGCAGAGTTGGATAATTTAGAATAGAGGACGCTTCCTTCCAACTGTTGGTCTGTTTACATTGTAGTCAGTCGATCCTCGCAGGCGTCAGCAGCAGGACAGGCACACCGGAGCAGCAGGCATGTTTTGCCTACCGGGTAACTTTACACAGTAGGAGGTGCCCGTATAAACTGAAATACACGTCCACGATTAATTCATACCGTCCGTTGTGTAATTTATCCGGTTCCGTTATGTTTACTGTGTAAATTTGCAACGCCTCAGCTTTGTCTAGATAATGTCCCATGTTGATTGCGTGCAAAACTTTTAGATTGTTGTCGATGTTTGTAACGTTATGTTTTTCAGTTTGCAGGTCACAACCCTACATCTCGTTTGTAGCATATCTGTACACTTTGTAATCCTCAGAGTTTTTCTTATCGTTTGCCGTACATAATACTTTTCGTAGTTATCACATGTAATATTGTACACAACGGAGCTTATAAATCTGTTCATAATTTTTATGCCGTATCAATGACTAAATTTGAAATCTTATTTTAAGCGGAACGTTTTTCTCGGAGTAACCTTTCAATTTTATTTCGTGTGGTTCTATTATATTTCATAGTACAGTAGCACGTGTTATCTTGTTATTAGTACTTTTGTGTGTTGTAGTTTTAGTGTATTAGTTACGTTTACTTGTGCATATGAAAATCATTATAATCTGATGGAAATTTGCTTTACTGTTCGTAGCGTTTTCTCAAATTCCTTGTTGAACAGCAGCAACCACAGAAGTTTATGTTGCATAGAGAAAGATATACGTGTGTTTATAGCATTCGATGTGGCACTAATGATTGCAGTCAGACAAGTCGGCTTCTTGTATAAATTGAAAAATGTGTTCTTCGGTTCTCGAAATCGTAACGTGTAGGAAATTTATAAATTTTTCTACTTCAAAATATGCAATATATTTTATATTTGCACATTGTGCTCATGTTGTTTTTTAACTGGTTCATAGACTGTCATCTCCTCTCTTGATAAAATACAGTGTCCCAGAAGCCTCTCCCCGATTACAAAGTGCATAAGGAAGAAAAATGACACATACACACATCTTTTATCGTGAAGTACATCTAACATATTTAAGTGGTGTGTGTGTGTGTGTGTGTGTGTGTGTGTGTGTGTGTGCGCGTGCGTGCGTGCGTGCACTTATCAAATTTCGACGTGTGCTCCTGTCGTTGCCCAAAGGATATCCAGGCGACATTCCAGTTCCACCCATGTGGTGGTCAACATTTCTTGAGGGATGGATGTTGTGACGTCATAAAAAGAAATCCAGCTGTGTTGTGTGGTGATCGCGGAGGCCAGTTGATTGGACCATCAGGCCCGACCCATCTTCCCGGAAATGTTGTATCCAGACAGACACGAACATCTAATCCTCAGTAAGATGGTGTACCATCTTGTTGGAATATAAAACTTCCTGGCAGATTAAAACTGTGTGACTTCTGAAAATAAAAGAGAGTGGAATCGACGAGCATTTGCAAGGGGCTTTCGGGAAATTTTCTATTGGCTGAAGTATACCAGATGGCTAAGAGAGGAGATGACCATTAGTGTTTCGTGTGATGGTTGCCTGATTATGGGCGGTAGGACAGAATAGAGGATGGGTTACAGCCGTCGGTGTAAGGACTGAGTTCAACTTGCTGCTGAACGCTTAGAAGCTATGCAACTGTGCATACGGCACGTGTACTCAACGTGGTAGACGCGATCGCTTAACTGTGGTGCATAGCGTGGTGTGGGCGTGTTGGCAGGTTGCTGGACGCGAGCGAGGCTGCTTAGTGTGACGCGTGTGTTCTGTCGGCAGGTGGTGCGGCTGCTGCTACAGCGCGGCGCTGACCCGTCGCTGCGCAACCGGCGAGGCAAGGCCGCCATGGACGTGGCCCAGCCGCACGTGCGCGCGCTGCTGCTGCAGGCCGGCCCGGCCGCAGGTAGGGCGCACCTGCTGCTTACACAACTCCACGGATGTCCCACAGGCGTAGTGCTAACCATCCTCTCTGCCCCCTTCAGCTGCGCGCTCTATCCGGCCACGAAATCAAGCTTCAGCAGAGGTGGCAACAACACACTGAGTGTCCCATTTATTTTGAGCCCCCAAAAAACGTTTCGTTCAGAAACAAAATTAAAAAGAATGTATCAAGCAAATGTTGAGCTATCAGAGGACATTGCCCACCCAGGTTACCTTTTGGGCAACTTAACAAGAGCAGGCCACGACATTGGGATCACTGATATACTTCAAACATTGTGCACTTTCAATTGTCCTAATAACATTGTACACTTTAAATTTTCCGTTAGGACAACATAATGTGCAAGTAGTACGGCGTACCATTGGTGCGTTGCGACTCTGAACACGAGCAGACGGCGGTCATGTGGTCAGCGTTCAAGCCGCGTAATCGGTGGATCGCTGGATCGACTCCCGCTCATCTTTTAATTTATATTTATTTTCAACACTAGTCTTATCGACTAGGGCACTAGTCTATCGACACAGCATGTCAAATTGATTCCATATTTTTAGATTTCCAGAAGGCTTTCCACACCGTTCCTCACAAGCGTCTTCTAACCAAACTGCGTGCTTAACGGAGTATCGCCTCAGTTGTGCGACTGGATTCGTGATTTCCTGTGAGAAAGGTCATAGTTCGTAGTAATAGACGGAAAGTCGTCCAGGAAAACAGAAGTAATATCCGGCGTTCCGCAAGGAAGTGTTATAGTCCCTCTATTGTTCCTGATCTATATTAACGACATAGGAGACAATATGAGTAGCCGTCATAGAGTGTTTGCAGATGATGCTGTCATTTACCGTCTTGTAAAGTCATTAGATGAACAAATCGACTTGCAAAATGACTTAGATATCTGTATGGTGCGAAAAGTGGCAGTTGACCCAGAATAAAGAAAAGTGCGAAGTTATTCACATGAGTACTAAAAGAAATCCGCTAAATTTCGATTATGCAATAAGTCACACAAATCTGAGAGCTGTAAATTCATCTAAATACTTAGGGAATACAATTACAAATAACCTAAATTGGAAGGATCACATAGATAATGTTGTGGGCAGAGCAAATCAAAGATTGCGATTCATTGGGAGAACACTTAGAAGGTGCAACAGGTCTACCAAAGAGACTGCTTACACTACGCTCGTCCGCCCTATTCTGGAGTATTGCTGTGCGGTGTGGGATCCGCATCAGGTGGGACTGACGGATGACATCGAAAAAGTACAGAGAAAGGCAGCTCGTTTTGTATTATCGCGAAATAGGGTAGATAGTGTCAGACATGATACGTGAATTGGAGTGGCATTCATTAAAACAAAGGCGTTTTTCGTTGCGACGGGATCATAGGGAGAAATGATCATCACGAGAAATCAGGGCTCGCACAGAAAAATTTAAGTGCTCTTTTTCCCGCGTGCCTTTCGAGAGTGGAACGGTAGAGAGACAGCATGAAGGTGGTTCATTGAACCCTCTGCCAGCCACTTTATTGTGAATAGCAGAGTAATCACGTAGATGTTGATCATCTCGTACATACTACATTGGTAAGGTAATATGATGAAAAGACACGCGTACTTGCATGACTTTTATTGAATTTCCAATGTCAATGGCTGTTTACTAATTACTAGTGTTACAACAGACATTATCCAGCTTTTATTTCTATACGGCAGTTAAAATCTGCAACAAGCGCCTTCAAACTTGTTCATATGTGGTTGACAACGAAAGAGAAATTACTTCTCGTGAAGATGCTGTTAAAATAAATTCAAACTCGTAAATCGCCAGTTTTCGGCAGCGATATTTTCGAAAATGTTGCGTTACGCATGGTATGCATCAAAATTGTCGAAAGAAAGAGAAATTTTTCAAAATGTCAAAGAGCTTTGTTTTTCCTTCGAAACTCTGCACATTCGACGTATTAGAAGCCGTTTTAAGTTACGTTTTCCGTGTCTTCATGAAAAATATGATCCAGCAACTTGTAATGTCGAAAGCACATCCGACGATTAATTGTACGCTACCCTCATGTTCTGGCATATAGTAACTTATTGTGTTATTGAGTACAGTTGCCTACACCTTCGTTTATCGATGTTTAGCTATGGTTTCGAGACCTGTTCCTCGTCCTTGAAACCTGTGTCTCCGGAGCGAAGCGTGCAGGTGCAAAGCATTCTCGGTACCTGACCCATTCCAGGTATAACAAATGGGCTTTCGGAAATCTGGATAGATATACCGTTTCAGTAAAACTTTATTCTTTTGGTCTTTTCCCTGTCGATAGTTATACAGTATTTGTTGTGAAAGTAAAAAGTAGCAATCAATCAAATAACATTGGAAATTCAGTAGCAGTTCATGCAAATACACGTGTCTTTTCATTGTGTTACCGTTTAAAGGTAATATGTCTGCAATAACAGTATTGAAAAAAATATGAACTAAAAAACATTTGCTGGATTAGATGCAGCGATCCACCGATTACGGAGTATGAACGCTAACCACATGACCGCCGCCATCTCGTGCTCAGGGCCGCAACACACCTGTACGCGTGAAACTTTTCTTGTGATTTTCTCGAAATAGGTTAAGCAATACGGGTTACTACTTAAATATTATATACAATTTGTACAAAGTTTGACGCGATAATACGCTTCCTCTCCTCAAGACCTGTTCAGACACGTGCCCTAGTGTACAATTAATGTAAACATAACATTGTTAAAAACGTAACACAACATTTACTTTGACTCTCGTGCAGTAGCACACAGTGCTGGTACTCGGGGCGACGTAAATCTTCCATTTGCTGGAGATGGCAGTAAACCAACACACAGAAACGACACACCGGTCTTTCAGTCAAACGTCTTCACTTGAAGGTTTGCGTGAATACAATGATGCAACGAAGAGGAAGTGGAAATGGTACTCATCCTTGCATAACGTGTCATTTACCTTATTTGCAATACGGATATATGTAGTACAGTACTGTAGTACTTTTAAATGATATGTCGCGCACAGTGAAAGCAGTCCTTAATTAACCCTAGATTACTAAACCCTCTTAAAATTTGCGATTGTAGGTGGTACCAATTCGCGATTCCCACCAGTCTAGTACTGTCTGTATGGGATGGAAAAAAAGAAATTAAACAGTAACTAACTAATGCGTAAACTATTTTGAATAAAATATAGAGTAGCAAAATTTACGATGGTTTGGTAACAATGAACATTCCCTCCCCGCTTTGGTGCTAGGGTTAAAAACTTCATCACCATTTTTCTTGTATTGCGGTTGACGCTAGGCGTGAGGCTACTGAATTAGATGAATTTTAAGAGAGCGATGTCCTGATAAGAGCCCGCATTCCCGACGGATGTTTTATCGTCTTGTTGTGACGCTAAAACGAACATGACAATACGCACATTCATCAAGTATACTGCTAGCCATTAAAATTGCAACATGATGAAGGCGACACGCAACAAACGTCAAATTAACATGAAATGTGCTACAAGCCTGGGTACACAAATGACTGGTAATTCATCGTAACTGCTCAAACTGCGAGGGGCGTTCAACAGATTTTTTATTATTATTTTTTTTAATAATAATTTTAAAAAATCTGTTGAACGCCCCTCGCAACACCTTTCTTTCTGAGGGGAGCTTGGTTTTACTCAGGATTCCAATACATCTACAGGATGCCGGGCTTGCGTTTGAAGGAGAAGTTCGTTTGCATTTTTTTTGGCGGCGAACATGCTGAAATCGTCTCTTCTATTTTCTGAGGGTAGCACAGTACACATCAGAGATGATCGTTGCACCGCGAGGAAGGACATTAAGCGGAACAACCACTTCAGACACAGAAGCCTGTCGCCCCGATTTTACCGCCTGAGAGTGCGGTTGTGAGCTACTACTTCAGAGGAGAAGTGGTATGGCGCCACTCTAAGGATTTCCATTTTGTTTCACGTTCGAAGTAATGGACCCATGCTTCATCGGTTGTGAACGATCTGCGACAAAGAATTGTCACGATTAGCCTTGTTCCACCCGGATGGTGTTCTGTTGCTGTTTATGGTCTTCTTCTAGGGAACTAGGAACCCATGCAGGCACACGTGTTTGAGTACAACTGGTGGACGAGTATGTGAGACCTACCAATAGACACATCCTGCTGAGCAGCGAGGTGTTTGATTGTGATCCGTCGATCATCTCGAATCGGCAAACACACGGTAGATAGGACTGGTTTGTGCGACCTTGTTTCCATGGTGACAGACGCCTTGCCCAACGAGTCACTGTCCTTTTGTTCACTGCCAGGTCTCTGTAGACACTCTGCAAATGCCTGTGAATATCTGCGACGCTCTGGTTTTGCGTCAAAAGAAACTCAGTGACAGCTCTCTGCTTGGAACGCGCCTCCGGTACAGATGCCATTTTGAAGGCTACGTGTAGCGCCACCGCCTATTGAAACTTAATAAAACTATAGGGGCTGAAGCGGGATTTTTCCACTATGCCCCACAACAAATTCCACATTTTTCAGCTGAAATTGGCCGAGAAAAAATGTTTTTCATTGCTTATTGAACGCCCCCCATAAGTAGGAGTAATGCCATCTACGAGGGTCACTCCAAAAGAAATGCACACTATTTTTTTTTAATCCATCTTTTATTCTACAGGTTTGAAAGTTTTACAGTGTGTAGATACATCCTTTAGGAACAATATATTCATTTTTCCACATAATTTCCATCCCTCTCAACTGCCTTACGCCATCTTCGAACCAGCGCCTGTATACCCGCACGGTAAAATTCTGGACCAACCTGTTGAAGCCACTGTTTGGCAGTGTGCACAAGGGAGTCGTAATCTTCAAACCTCATTCCACGAAGAGAGTCTTTCAGTTTTCCAAAGAGATGATAGTCACATGGAGCCAGGTCAGGATTGTAAAGGCGGGTGTTTCAGTGTTGTCTATCCGAGTTTTGTGATGGCTTCCATGGTTTTTTGACTGACTTGTGGCCGTGCATTGTCGTGCAACAGCAAAACATCCTGCTTTTGCCGATGTGGTCGAACACGACGCAGTCGAGCTTGAAGTTTCTTCAGTGTCGTCACATATGCATCAGAATTTATGGTGGTTCGACTTGTCATGATGTCCACAAGCAAGAGTCCTTCGGAATCTCTCTGCACATTGTCTGGAGTGTGTGCAGTACGAGGCCTGCCGCTGCGAGGACAATCCTCAATGCTGCCGTGCCCACTTTCATCACGTAACCTCCTTGTCCACCGACTAACTGTACTGCGATCGACAGCATCATCTCCATACACCTTTTTCAACCTCTTGTGGATGTTTCCCACTGTCTCGTTTTCACAGCGCAGAAATTCTATGACAGCACGTTGCTTCTGACTAACGTCAAGTGTAGCAGCCGTCTTGAAGACATGCTGTGACGGCGCCACTCACGGGAACAGGTTGAACTGAGTTTGAAAACAAGCGGGAAGGATGTATCTACACACTGTAAAACTTTCACACATGCAGAATAAAAACTGTATTTTTACAAAAATAGGGTGCATTTTTTTTTTTTTTTTGAGTGACCCTCGTAAATGTTACGTTGTATTTACACAGAAGTGTGTAGTTCAGAGGAGTGGCACTATGTACGAATAGGTCATAGGCATTAATTTACATCATCCTGAATGTTTTTACAATGATTCTGAACTAGCATCTTGATATCTGGTGTGAAATTACTGGTCATTAGGCGCACTGCACCAGTCAGATGAATATCAGTAAAAGCTTCGATATTGTCAGTTTCATTATGGAAAAAACACTTTCGCACAAGTTTATTGTTCCAAAAAACTATACACACGACCAGCTATTTTAAATAACGATGGAAACTGTTCATGTGGGAAATATTTGTAGAAGTTTTCCAAGGTTTCTGCAGTGAGAAACTTTTCCTTCAATACACGATTGCGTTGAAATTCAGTGAGTTCCAACTGAATTTCAGGAGGCACATTTTCAACGTTAACTGCAAAAGGAGTCGCAAAAAGGGCGACACCGCATTCCAGTCGATTTAAGTCCCCAAATCTACTAGCAAAAATGCCTTCGAGGGACTGTAGCACCGTTACAAATCCATCAAAATGTTCTTTGAGTCTCTCCTGTTCCAAACTTTTTTCACTAACAACTAGTGCAACGCTCGGGGAGTGTACACGCTACATTTCTGACAGTTGCTTTGCCCACAGAAGCAGTTTTCTCTTGAATGCCAAAATAGTGTCAAATACTTCTCTAATTGCCTTATTTCTAACTTGCAAAGCTATATTCAAACTATTCAGATGCTTGGTTATGTCAGTTAAAAACGCAAGTTCTAAAATCCACTGTGGGTCGTGCAATTCTTTCACCGGTTTTCCTTTCGCAACCATGAATAATGCTATATCTTTACGTAAATTAAAAAATCTTTCTAAAACAACGCCACGACTCAACCAGCGTACTTCACTAAAATATGGAACATCGCAGTAGTCACACTCGAGATCTGCGAGGAACGATTTGAATTGTCTATCCCAAACCGTGCGATCTGAGAATGTCAACTGTTTTTATAACCACGCCCATAGCGTCAACTAGTTTGGCACATTTTGCTAGCGAATTAACACGGTGAAGAACGCAATGTATTGCTGGTAGTTTCTGCTGGTCATCGACGGCTTTCAACTTTTTCATATCAAAGCAACGACACCAGACTTATGACCAGTCATTGCAGGAGCCCCATCTGTTGCAGTCGATGAATGTTTTTCCCAACATAGCCCGTATGTCTCTATTATATGTTGTACGCACGAAAACTTATCGTCGGCCGTTGTTGTGTAATGCATTGGCACGAAATCGAGGAGTTCCTCAGTCACATTAAACTGAGCATCAACTCCACGCAAGAAGACTGCAAGCTGAGCGTCATCACATAGATCAGTGCTTTCGTCCAATGCTAATGAAAAGAAATCCAAATCTTTTATCCTGTTTCTCAATTGAGCTTCCACGTCGTGTACCATTTCTTCAATGCGCCTGCAAACCGTTCTCCGTGAAAGAGGAACGTTTCCAAAAACAGGAAGACATGCTGGGCGCAAAATTGTTGGGGCAGCAAGAAAACAGTCATTTACAACTTCTCCAACAAAGAACTACACGATAGCTTACTGTCATCGCTGCATCGTAGTGGATGATGAGGTTTTCGCCATGTAAATATGTATTATTAATAACAGTAATAATGTAAATCAATGTCATAATTATCTACACGTGTACGTACGTCTTTCTCCTTTTCCTGCTACCGTTCGATAAGTTTGGCTTTTCTTTCTTCATTATTGAAACCGACTATATCCTTCTCGTGAAGCAGTTGATAATTTCGCTTCACATTGTACTTCTTTCATGAAGACAATGTTGCATTCCAACAAATACAAAAAAAATACTCTTCTTCCCACTGTGGATTAACGAGTATGGGTTAAAGGACTTTCGTTTCAACGATTTTAAATCCCCCTCCTGAGCCATTTTCCACCCATTAGTTCTGTTTTAGCCGGCCGGAGTGGGCGGTCGATTCTAGGCGCTACAGTCTGGAACCGCGCGACCGCTACGGTCGCAGGTTCGAATCCTGCCTCGGGCGTGGATGTGTGTGATGTCCTTAGGTTAGTTAGGTTTAAGTGCACTACTGTCCATTAAAATTGCTACACCACGAAGATGATGTGTTACAGAAGCGAAATTTAACCGACAGGAAGAAGATGCTGTGATATGCAAATGATTAGCTTTTCAGAGCATTCACACAAGGTTGGCGTCGGTGGCGACACCAACAATGCGCTGACATGAGGGAAGTATCCAAAAGATTTCTCATACACAAGCAGTTGACCGGCGTTTCCTGGTGAACCGTTGTTGTGGTGCCTCGTGTAAGGAGGAGAAATGCGTACCATCACGTTTCCGACTTTGATAAAGGTCGGATTGTAGCCTATCGCGATTGCGGTTTATCGTATCGCGACATTGCTGCTCGCGTTGGTCGAGATCCAATGACTGTTAGCAGAATATGGAATCGGCGAGTTCAGGAGGGTAATACGGAACGCCGTGCTGGATCCCAACGGCCTCGTATCACTAGCAGTCGAGATGACAGGCATCTTATCCACATGGCTGTAACGGTTCGTGCAACCACATCTCGATCCCTGAGTCAACAGATGGCGACGTTTGCAAGACAACAACCATCTGCACGAACAGTTCGACGACGTTTGCAGCAGCATGGTCTATCAGCTCGGAGGCCCGCATCTCGTGGTCGTGCGGTAGCGTTCTCGCTTCCCACGCCCGGGTTCCCGGGTTCGATTCCCGGCGGGGTCAGGGATTTTCTCTGCCTCGTGATGGCTGGGTGTTGTGTGCTGTCCTTAGGTTAGTTAGGTTTAAGTAGTTCTAAGTTTTAGGGGACTGATGACCATAGATGTTAAGTCCCATAGTGCTCAGAGCCATTTGAACCATTTTATCAGCTCGGAGACCATGGCTGTGGTTACCCTTGACGCTGCATCGCAGACAGGAGCGCCTGCGATGGTGTACTCAACGACGGAACTGGGTGCACGAATGACAAAACGTCATTTTTTCGGATGAATGCAGGTTCTGTTTACAGCATCATGATGGCCGCATCCGTGTTTGTCGACATCGCGGTGAACCCACGTTGCAAGCGTGTATTCGTCATCGCCATACTGGCGTATCACCCGGCTTGATGGTATGGGGTGCCATTGGTTACACGTCTCGGTCACCTCTTGTTCGCATTGACGGCACTTTGAACAGTGGACGTTACATTTCAGATGTGTTACGACCCGTGGCTCTACCCATCATTTGATCCCTGCGAAACCCTACATTTCAGCAGGATAATGCACGCCCGCATGTTGCAGGTCCTGTACGGGCCTTTCTTGATACGGAAAATGTTCGACTGCTGCCCTGGCCAGCACATTCTCCAGATCTCTCACCAATTGAAAACGTCTGGTCAATAGTAGCCGAGCAACTGGCTCGTCACAATACGCCAGTCACTACTCTTGATGAACTGTGGTATCGCGTTGAAGCTGCATGGGCAGCTGACCTGTACACGCCCTCCAAGCTCTGTTTGACTTAATGCCCAGGCGTACCAAGGCCGTTATTACGGCCAGAGGTGGTTGTTCTGGGTACTGATTTCTCAGGATCTATGCACCCAAATTGCGTGAAAATGTAATCCCGTGTCAGTTCTAGTATAATATATTTGTCCAATGAATACCCGTTTATCATCCGCATTTCTTCTTGGTGTAGCAATTTTAATGGCCAGTAGTGTATAAAGTTTACAGTAGAGGAAAAGCTTGGAGACGACAGTATTTTGTATCAGCGTTACATTGCATCCTGTTATAAAGCAGCTTTTTGTAGTTTGTGGGCAATAACGTTACTGAAATGGGCTGAGCTGCCCAGGATCACCAACTGACCACAGCAGAACACCTTTTGGGATGAGTTAGATCATCGATTTCGCTCCAGACACAGGTGTCCAACATCACTACCATCTGTGGTTTCGGCTCTGAAGGAAGAATGGGGCGCTGTTCCACCACAGGCATTCTGACACCTCACTGAGAGTGTCCCCAGCAGAATTCAAGCTGTCGTAAAGACGGAGGGTAGGTACACCATACATTAATGTCCACTAATAGGTGGCTGGATACTTTTGTTCGGAGAGTGTATGTTGTTATTCTAGGCAAATTATATTAACGTATGACCTCTGTCATTTCTGGTATAATAACCGAAGTTTGCCGTGAAATTCGCCGCTATCTTTTCGTGGTGTATTTTACTACCGATTATCAGCTTCTGTAACTGTCCGTAGAAGGCCTCTACTTCATCAGACTATGATCACGTTGGTGAATGGGTTTTAATGGTTTCCATGTAATATCTTTTGTTTATTTTTAAGATTCATCTTGCTATTCTATCTCGGCTTATTTAATATCTGTAATATTGTTAGTTTTTATTTTCTTGTTAACAGTAAAGCACACACTTGAGTTACTTTTCAGCCATGCTCCTTTGTAGTAAAATCTATGCCTTGATGTTAATTAATTTTGACTTCATTTTTTCGAACCCTGCTGTATCCCATTTATTCCTCATAATATTGCTTTTCCAGATCTACTAACCTAAACGCAGATTCTACAGTTCCGCCTGTTATGTCAGTAAAACATAAAAGGAGCAATTGGGACTCTAAGATCAGTGTTTTCACCTATTTAGCTAAAACTCGTGCCAGCCGGGGTGGCCGAGCGGTTCTAGGCGCTTCAGTCTGGAACCGCGCGACCGCTACGGTCGCAGGTTAGAATCCTGCCTCGGGCATGGATGTGTGTGTTGTCCTTAGGTTAGTTAGGTTTAATTAGTTCTAAGTTCAAGGGACTGATGACCGTAGAATTTAAGTCCCCTAGTGCTCAGAGCCATTTGAACCATTTGAACTAAAACTCGTGACGCTTGGCGCGAGTGCAAATGTAGCGAGAATAGCCCACGGCCGGCAGTCAAAATAGTTCAAATGGTTCTGAGTACTATGGGACTTAACGTCTGAGGTCATCAGTCCCCTAGAACTGAGAACTACTTAAACCTAACCAACCTAAGGACATCACACACATCCATACCCTAAGCAGGGTTCGCCGGCTCCTCAGAGTCCACTACGCCCAATGTTACTTTTCCCAGTCTGGAATACCAACGTCCCAGGCACTCGCTCGTGGTAATGGGGTTGCGACATCCCTACCTTGCACCAATGGCTCGCCAGGGAGAGAAGAGTTTCGCGAGAGTCGTGAATAGTGCTAAACCACAGGAGAGCTAAGATCACAGCAGTTTCAGGCGACAGTACGGTATTTCTGAATATTAGAGCCTTTCGTCAACACGAGCAGTTCGTGGGCTGATGATGTTCCAACAGAGTCCTCAAAATGTCAACATTTTGTAGTAAATCAGTCTTTGTGACACCCGTAATACATGTGGTCGAGAGGGTAGTAGACATTTGCTCCACACGCCATGCTGTCAGTAGTGTGGTTAGGTGAGCAGCCCTTCCACATTTCTTGTCCGTAAAGCGGTCTACCAAGATTCGTACAATGTGGTTGCTAGCAGCTATACAACGTGAATATCTGAATTCGAGACTGGGATTAGACTTGTCTGTTTTCTGTAAGGAGATGTAATTGAGGGCTGTATTGAGCGATGCCTAGGGCACTGAAGAATGTTCCTATAGGCCACCCAAACTGTGTGCTCTTAGTTTTCTGCGCCTTTATTCAAGTAACTGCCAGCCGACCATTCACGTCGCTCTTATTTGTATACTTGGGTTGTCCTCTGAGAGTCCGACGTAATTTACAGATATTTTGCCGGCATTCTCTTTCGCAAAAAAGCAGTTTCCGAGTAGCATACAGTAAGTCAAGGCGTACCATTTGCATTGGCTACAATAGAATTTGTGATCATTCCTCTTTGTTTCGCCAAGTATTTCTACTATCTTCAATTCTTACGACGTGACTGTCTCTAGCTGTGACTCCCTAACTCATGCATTTAAACATTTTAAGAGGTACACAAGCTTTACATTTTTCTACGTTAAGAGCGAACTCATGCTCATAAATAAACACGTTATACGCGATAAAAGATCGAAATCGATGGTACCAGCTCAGTTATTAGTAATATAACATGAATGGCAGTAGTCTGCTACATGTCCGTATGTCTAAAAGATTTACTTTTGTACTTGTAGATGATTCCCCAACCAGGATAACATGTTGCCTATGAATAAACTTTTAATCCAACTGCATGCCCGGCTGAACGAGTTTTATTTAGTGGAAAACACTGTGAAACTGAATCAAACATTTTAGAAAGTATAGAAACAAAGAATACGAGTTGACCTAGTCACCTCTGTGCACGCCACTTAGAATAGCTTATGTAAAGAGCATGAATTGTGTTTCGCGATATTTTCGGAATACTTGTCGGTTTTCCTGGAGAAATTATCGCTGTACCTCAGGGGACGTTAAGACAGAGGCGATACAGTTATCTGTAAAAGCTGCAACGCAGTTATTGTCGACCTCAACGGTATTATACCCGGGAGTGAGGGTCTCTCGGTCGCCTTATCTTCACGTTTTATCGTGATATTTCACGAGGAAACGCTAAACCACTTGATATTATATGCACAACTGCCTTGGAATCATAGATAATGCGATGCGTCTTCCTTAGTCGCCGCTATACGTGTTTATTGTAATGTCACCGTTTGTTTTCAGTAATGGCCGTGGGAGGGCAAGTGCAGTAATATCGTGCTCGGGTAATATTATGGCTATATGCTGCTTGGTATTGGCCGGGCATTTTTCCCATTAGCTGATTATCGGACGCTTTGCGGTTACTTATTTCTCGTCGGGCTTCTATTGGTCAGGAAGGGGAATCAAAAGTATCGGTACTCCAAAGTCCGGGTAATTTTATTTGCTTGTTTGTGATAGTACGACTTAGTTGTAAACACCTTTTATTTCCCATCCAAGACCAAGAGTCAATTTTTAGGTGTGTGTGTGTGTGTGTGTGTGTGTGTGTGTGTGCGCAGTCGTTTTCCTGTTTCAGCATAACTTTGGGTGCCCTGGAGCAACTAATTGCGCGCCACCCCAGAGGCCAGAGCTACGCCCGCTTCTTCTTAATCCTCCCCCTTTGCAACATAGCCTTCAGACTTTGTCTCGAAAATGTTCTCGCTATTGTCGTTGTTATTATCATAGATCAGATTTTCGTTTACTCTACAGAATTAGTAGATCGTATGGTGGATTTCGCCTCAGTCACCACCTGATTGTAACTCCCATTTCCTTACGCTGTCACCTCTGTCTCTATATATAAATATAGCTCTACGTGTCTCTAAAGGACGATTAATATTTCTCAGTCCATAAATACAAAATGAAATATTTCTAAAACTTTTCATAAGCTTCTGCATAGTACTTTTCGATCTGCCTTCGACTCAAATGCCAACGAGGCTGTAGCCAATCATTCCAGCGACCCAAGAAACTTTCAGTTCGACACTAGTATCCGTCTTTGGCGATTATTTTTGCGTGTCGCCCCTTTTGCACCACCGTCAAAGGGTTACTAAGAGTGTGTACTAGCCGTCAGTAAGTTTCGCGTTTGGTTGAAATTGCACAAAGTTTTCAGAGTTCCTAGTCACACCATTACTGCGCTCCTTGGAATTCTATCGATTTCTTAACCCCATGTCCTCAGACAGTAACTCAAATGCGTACGAAGTTTGTTTAAAATTGCACCGTTTGTCCGAGGGTTGCGCGATCGGAACATAGACATATCACAAAAGAAATTAACTGCAAGAATGCAACCAGCGAAATGTCCTGAGCTGCGAAGAAACGAGTGCGGTTGTTTCTTGTACAGTGATCAGTCACTTGTGCCGCATAAAATAATAATATCAGAGTGTAGCGGGCTTGTGCCTTCATGTCTCATTCTACGTGATGCAGCTGCTGCTGTAAACGGTATTACAGTTTGCATTGCCGACCTGTAATTGGTTAGAGTGCGTCGTGCTATGTTTGAGAAAAGATATGGATTGTGTAAAGATTGAAGAAATTATGGAACTGACAAAATTTGCAACAAACCCGCCATCGCACCTCCCGTCGCGTCTGGTGGACCATCGACCCTATCTCCATTTCCAGCTGCCTTAGTCACACCTCTTTTACTCTGTTTTAACTGCTTCTAGATGTGGTGTTTACCCCTCTTTTTACCGCACGCTATTTTCCGTTTTAGCTGTAGCACTCCAATGAATAGTGTGTGATGTTCGTGTGGGACTGCTGTAGGATGGACGGCGCCCATAACCCGCAGAACTCCTGGGGGCGCCCCCCCCCCCCTCCCCCCCGCGCGCACCAACTGAGCCTTGTTGTATTATTGTGTTTTTAGCGTTCTCATTTCTGCTGTCACGAATCTCCCCACTGGAAAGCATTCTATACTCTATAACTGCTGTCTTCGCCGTTAATCGGTCTGGCTGCGGGAGATTATCTCGCCACATATGAGCCGTGGAAGATGTCTCGTCTGCTCTGACCTACGTAGCGGTCCAACTTATACAATTTTATTTCTCCTTAAATTATTTCTCAACTCTGGGATCGATATCGCTTTCAGTACCTCGATTTTACCTCTTCTACGTATTTTCACAATTAGATCAAATTTCTGACTTGACTTCAATAACTCGAGATAAACCATCTCGTGACCGAGGGACTGATGACCTCTCTGTTTAGACTTTGAACTCCCAACAAACAAACCCACCCTCGGCGTGTACATAAAACCTCACTAATTCACTGGAGGCCACTGTGAGGTGAACATACATCATTCAATGAAGGGCATTGCAACGTGATCGTACAGAGATGTGTTGCGATTATAATTTCCCGGTTCGAGCTCTCGCAGAAATGTACTATTTGATCTGTATTCTGATTTTACGCACATCACCAAGCGACATGTCGGGGTGGTAAGCTTGCATTCGGGAGGACCAATGTTCAGATCCCAGTCTGGCCATTCAGATTTAGGATTTTCGTGGTTTCCCTAAATCAGTTGAGACAAATGCCGGGATGTTTCGTTTGAACAGGACGCGGCCGAATTGGTTTTCCCAGGCCGAACTTGTGCTCCGTCTCTAATGACCTTGTCGACGGGACGTTAAACCCTAACATTCCTTCTTCATTTCTGCGTCACGTGAGGGAACCGCACCATTGCCGTGATTGCTTGCTATGTTGTCAAACGACCTTGGTCGGGAAGAATGCTTTCACGCATTTTCGGCAATGGGATACAAGCATTAGTGGACAGTGTGGTTTTCCCAGGCTTGGGTCTCCCATCAGGATGTTGACACTCCTTTGCGAAAGGGTCCGAGCTAGCCTTTGTTGTCAGAGGCTTAACTTAATGGTGTCAGTGGACGTCATTGTGCAAATGATGGTATCACGAAGTTCAGCCAGGAGGCAGCACAAAGCACATATGCATAACTGCGGAAGAGGGGGTAGTGCCAATAAGAATGTACGAATCCGAAGCTAAAGTCGGTCGTCCTGTAAACGCGGGGCTGATTGGCTAAGACGCTAAATGTTGAAAAACTCTCGTGAATGCGGGAAGTGGCCTGTTTTCCGCAGAGAGAAGCGGGAAGTTGTCGGTATACTGTGCGCACTGGGGAAGACAGTATCTCGACGTTTCTGCTGTGCTCAGAGGTTGGCGTGTAAAGGCAGTCAGCCGTGAAAGCTCATCATCGTCCATTGGTGGTCTGGGCAGGTCACGGAGGCAGGAGCTACTTCACGGCACGCCTTGTTGTTATGGAAGCCGAAGGTAGGTGATACTGTATATTGCATTTTCTTCTGAGCTGTGGAGAAAGCTGTTCTGCTTCAGCACTTATATGTGATCTATGAAAACTGTAAACGAATCATAGCTGATTATAATTGCTGTACGGCGCGTTTCCAGTTTTAATATCTCATCTTTGGGTACTTGTCGAATTATGGGATGTGTATAAGTGAAATCTTAACTTCAAACATGTTAACACTTCAGACATAATTCAGTGTAGCCTATATTACTACAATATATCACATTAAGTTGTGAAAAGGAGCAGTACTGGAATGTACTTACATTTACCGTCTGGTAAAGACAATTCCACTGATGTAAATTAATGTGCTTGACCGTAGGCGACTTCAGATGTGACAGACAGTTTAACTCGGACAGTACTGTTTCATAATATTATTTGGGGATCACTACCTTTATTTTGTGAGAAGTAGATCAAACTTTAATTAATATTAGCATTATCAGTGTAGTCGATTAACAGATAACTTGTATAATTTTTTCACTGTTGACTGGTATTATACAAGGATGGAGAGTTGGACCCATGTTTCAGACAAGTATAATAGGGAAAACAGTATTTTTCAAGAGTGGTAATATTTTCTCGAAGTGGACAGCAATTAGCAACAGTGGCTAGACTTCTACCAATGAAGACGCGGGGGGAGGGGTAGCGGACATTCCACAGGACAATGCGCATGCACCGGTGTATAACGGGAGTCCGCAAGCTGATAGGGGAGCAATGGGCAAAGGTTAGCTTGAATCGCAGCGGACAGAATTTATGAAGAAATGCGATTTTCTTAACTGTTATGCCTAGTCGAGGACTAAATTGGTTGCTGGGTTCCCTTATTCCCCCGTCTCGCGTTGAAAAGGAGCGGCATTCAAATACCCACCCTGCCATGGTTCCAAAATATCTTCTCCTTCCAAGTTTTCTTCTGCCATTGTTTTACTAAACCTTCAGCATGGTTCTTTCGTAAACCCATAAGTCAGTTGTAATGTCATCCGTTGGATCAATTGCCGGAAGTTCCCATTCAGCTTCAAATAGGCAGTTATTTGTAACTTTTCTCGGTAAGGAACATTGAGAACTCTTTTGGCCAGACTCGAATTGTTCATTTCGATAATGTGGCTATGAAATTTATCATCTTTCCTAGTTCACTCTCATAATGTTGTAAAATTTCAGTAATATTTCCCAGGAACTGTCTGAGATGGCCTCAGAATATTGGTATAATAAGTAGAACTTTCTTTTCGCCTATAATTCCGTGCATACTGCCTGAAAAAAACAGTGAAGCTCCGGAAGAGATGGTCGGATTACAACTTCGAACACGCACACATAATCGGGCGGGTATGTAAGTGATTAGAGCTGTAATTCTCTGTGACAAGTTAAACGACAAGAGAGCATTAGTGTTGTTCGTCTTTAGTATTGTTCCCAGGTCTGGTAGGGTACGTAAGGGGGCGTGAACTGTGTTAACAGCACTTGACAGAGTTTGAAAACAGCCTCATTGTTGGTCTCCATGTGTTCGGCTGCTCGAATCGTGCAATATCAAGATTTGTGGGGCATTCGGATGGATGTGACAGTGCCATGATATTGGAATGCAGGGGAACGAGACGGCAGGCATACGTCAAGGATCCGGTTGCCTTTGTCCGACCGCTACGAGGGTGGATAGCTGTATTGCGCAGCAAACACATGATAACTTATACGCATGCCATCCAAGAACAAGTAACGACCTCCATTCTGTGTCATATTGCCGCATTGGTTGTAGACAAGCGGCAGCCGAATTAGTGGACTACTATCCTATGCGTAAGCTGCCGGTAGCAGAACACAAACGGCTGTGTTTGGAGTGCTGCCGTGATTGGGAAGCACGATCTGCTGATGAATGGCGTTAGCTTGTGTTTAGCAGTGGATCATGGTTCTTCACCACCGTGGACCATCGCAACGAGTATGGCAGCGATCTGAGGAGTCGTGCCGTTCTTCCGAGATTTTCGAGGGACACAGCGTTTTACTCCTGGCGTCATACTATGGGGAACCATCGAGTACGACTTCAAGTTGTGGCTGGTAGTGATTAAGGGAACTCAGGTGGCGCAACGGTACGTCGTAGACATCCTGCGTCCGCATGTGTTTCCTCTCACGCGACAGTATCTCAGTCCCAGTGCCAGTATCCAGTATATCAAGGGCCAGTTACACTAGTTGTGAGACAACGTGGGCTCAGAAGAGAATACAACAGCTCTGTGACTTCCTTCCCAACCGAGTCAGTGCACGCTAAAAGGAGTGCAACGTCTTACGGATGTATTCACACAGTCGATTTCTTTACAAATTTGACTCCATACTGCAATCACTAAAATAACATCATATATCTTCTCAACCCGTGAAGTTTCATTTCGTTACCTCCTCCCGTTCGTGGTACTGACGTTTTATGTCAGGGAGTGTATGTATTTTCTAAGGAACAGTTGAACAGTATAGCTGGTAAACACAACGATATTAATATTTTGTCTCTGCCATTTTTTTCTCCTCCTTGTTATATGCCTCTTTCGCGTAAAGATGTGCCTGTGAAAGATATTACTTCCTGACACCGTCACGTAACTCTGACACGATAACAGTAAGTGAAACAATGCCAACAAAAGCAAGTGTAAAAGTAATCTCGGCAAGAACGAGCGAACATTAATCACGTCATGGCGACGGCACGAGCTGCAGTGGTCACGTGGCTGTCCACGTAATGTTTGAAACGGAAGTCGACAAGGAAAGGCGTTCCCTTCTGCTGGCGATTACGCTGCCATTTAAATTTCCAGCCAACACACCTCTGCGTGATGCTCTGTTCTGTGTGCATCAAGGTGGAAGGGGAAAGGTCCGTAACATATTTATGGCGATAATCGTTCCTCGCTTAACTTGGTGTGTGCCGACATTTACTTGTGATCTTAATCGTTCTTACGAGTTTCTTAAACGATAAACGACTGATATGTCAGCAACTTTACATTCGCTTCTCTGCGGAATTACGGAAGTTTCTTCCTGTTAAGCAGATTCGTTCACAACGCGCTTCCCCCCTTGACACGGTAAGTTAAAGGGTTTGTCCACTGTCTTCGCTTAGAGGAGGTAGATTCCAAAGTGAGCTGCACACAATTATACAGCTCTCGGACAGTGTTATAGCTGTGTGGATTAGGTTCGATGGATCAATGACTAGCTCGCACGGAAGGCTCTTAGACACAAGCTCCTGCTGTATCCAGCTACCTTTAGAGGGTTATCAAAAAACTGTACCAGCGACGGCTGAAACCTGCTTTCATTGCTCGATCTCGCATGGGATAAAGTTTTAGGGCAATTTAGCTCGGCACAAATAATGTTCTTAACCGAAAAATGAGTCATCTGGCGGATACGAGGGCGGACGTCTTTTAAGCCATTATTTGAAGAGCTGGCGATTCTCGTACTGGCTTACAAATAAATTTATTCAAATGATTTCCGCCTGACAGCATACACTTCAAAAGGAACATCACCTACTGTACACTGGACGCAGGACAGAGGAGTTGTCTGTATATTGCGAGCAAATGTTACTGTCGTGAAAAGTTTGCAGCTCGTTATAAAAGAAGGTTTCGTAAAATTCCACAGAAGTGGCAAGTCGTTCGAATTCACGTCGAAGTGTGTTCTTCTGATAAACTTCTGTTTCCGCAGGAATACTTTATATTCGTATTGTATTATGAGAATATAATTTACGGAAATGAACTGACCAGTAGACGATACTATTGATTTATAATTTTTTAGGTTCGCTTATGTCTGTTTAGTAATTACAAAGTCACTAAAATAAAGTAAAAACTGCGAAATGCTGTAAATACAAAGTGTTAACCTTCTAATTTGTGTTTCCACAAATCATTCCCAGTAAATGCTAGGCTAATTTCTCGTGTCGGGCCATGGCTGATTACTGGCTTTGCATATTGCTGCTATTTGTAAAATGTAGTAAATTCTTTTGGTGTGTGTGTTTGTTATTATTTTCATTGCATAGTTCTTTCTTTGTTTTCCTGACTTTCTAAAAGTATGTTCCGAATTTGTTACAACGTGTTCTATAACATTGTTTCGTTGACACATTGATAAAGTTAAACAGACACTAAATAAAAGAATGAATCAACTCGATCGTAATGAAAAAAATGTTTAGTAGCCACAGAGGGTAACTGCTTGAGATGGATGCTGTCTCGTGCGCAGTTTGCCCCGCATTTAGGCTGAATGTTTGTTATTCGTGTTGCGTATTTCATCAATATTGTGTGCCATCCAGTCACAAGGTTACGGACGTAATAAAGTCACACACACACACACACACACACACACACGTTGTGGTGTTCTAATGCGATGTCTTATGAGTAATGTGCCAGGCAACTAGAACCAGTAAACCTCTGAGTTCTTAAATAATCGAACTTCCATGTGTAAAACAGCTACAAACTTCTGATTACTTCACAAGTGAGTTAATCCGTTAAGCCTTTAAACATGCACGCTAGAGAAAGTTTCGTAAAGGTTCGACATTAAGCTTCAAGTTTGTTAGAAGTCGCTAAGTGTCCTCATTATCAAACACTGTATGAATATAAACTGGGTAACTTGCGCTCCATTTTAAGCAAAAGCGAGTTTTTCGTGCATCTCAGTGTTTGTGACATATCTCCTGAACTACATCTCTCACAATGATACAATTTTGCCGATATATTCAGCGATATACACTCACGCTCATAAATTAAAGATAATTGCAGAATGTGGTGCCACACAACGTGACACTACACAAAACTTGCGCTAATAGCATAGGCACATAGGGAATACACGCGACACAGATCTGTCCACGGTATTGGTGATCAGAAAACCGTCCCGAAACACATGTGCTACAAAACGCCGCTGTTTCCTGCGCATGTACCCCAACATCACTATGGGATATGATCACCATGCACACGTACACAGGCCGCACAACGAGTTAGCATACTCTGTATCAGGTGGTCGAGCAGCTGCTGGGGAATAGCCTCAAATTCTTGCACCAGTGCCTGTCGGAGCTCCTGAAGTGAAGTGTCGTAGGGATTTGAAGACGTGCAGCGATACGTCGACCGAGAGCATCCTAGACGTGCTCGAAAGGGGTTTAGGTCTGGAGAACAGGCAGGCCACTCTATTCGCCTGGTATATTCTGTTTCAAGGTACTCCTCCACCATGGCAGCTCGGTGGGGCCGTGCGTTATCATCCATCAGAAGGAAGGTGGGACCCACTGCACCCCTGAAAAGGGGGACATACTGGTGCAAAATGACGTCCCGATACACCTGACCTGTTACAGTTCCTCTGTCAAAGACATTCATGGATATACGTGCACCAATCATATTTCCACCCCACACCATCAATCCACGACCTCCATACAGGTCCCTTTCAAGGAAATTAAGGAGTTGGTATCTGGTTCCTGGTTCGCGCCAGATGAAAACCCGGCGAGAATCACTGTTCAGACTATACCTGGACTCGTCTGTGAACCTGGGACCACTGTTCCAATGACCATGTACTGTGTTCTTGACACCAGGCCTTATGGGCTCTCCTGTGATCAGAGGTCAGTGGAATGCACCTTGCAGGTCTCCAGGCTAATAAACCATGTCTGTTCAGTCGTCTGTAGACTGTGTGTCTGGAGACTGCTGTTCCAGTGGCTGCGCTAAGGTCCCGAGCAAGGCTACCTGCAGTACTCCGTGGCCGTCTGCGGGCACTGATGGTGAGATATCGGTCTTCTTGGGGTGTTGTACACTGTGGACGTTCCTTACTGTAGCGCCTAGACACGTTTCCTGTCTGCTGGAATCGTTGTCATAATCTTGAGATCACGCTTTGTGGCACAAGGAGGGCTCGTACTACGACCTACTGTGTTTGTCCAGCCTCCAGTCGCCCTAGTATTCTACCCTTCAGAACGCCATCAATATTTGTTCTTTGGGCCATTTTCAAAACACAGTCACCATTAGCACGTCTGCACACTCACTCGCTATAACCGTACTCTCACGTGCACCTACACACCTCTGCGTATGTGGACTGCTGCCAGCGCCACCGTGCGACCATGCACTGCATGGTCATACCCCGAGGTGGTTTAAACTCGCAAACCGCCCACCAGAGCGTTTTTTCACCATGTATCAGCATTATCCTTAATTTATGAACATGAGTGTATTTAGATAGTAGATGCCCACTATGTATGTAGGCAAAGTGCGTTGGAAATAGTAGTAAAGAAGTAATAAATTAAGACGTCATGCCTAATAAAGTCTTATTGCGCGCCTTTTTAAGCAGAAGCTAGTGTTTCGCGCATGAAAGTCTACACTTATACTTCGCAAGCCACCTTACTGTTTGCGGCGGGAGGTACTTTTATCTTCACTGTCTTTCCGCGAGATATACGGAGGAGGAAGCAATATATTGGTTGACTTTTCTAGGAATGTACAGTGATGCAGAACGCCTCCTTGCAGGGTCTACCACTGGAGTTCACTGAGCATCTTCGTAGTGCTGTCGCGCTTACTAAATGAACCTCTAACGAAACGTGCTGCTCTTTGGATCTTCTGTTTCCTCTATCAATCCTACCTGGCATAGATCCCGTACTGATGAGGAGTATTCAGGTATAGGTCGAACGAGTGTTTTGTAACATACTTCCTTTGTTGATGGACTACATTTCTTCTACTGAATTTCATGCTGGCATCGGCCTTATTCGCCATTAATTTTATGTGGCCGTTCCACTTCAGAACCGTCTTTACGCCTAGATGTTTTATGGATGTACCTACTTACAATGATCATTCTAATTTTTTGTAATCTCACAGCAAAGGGTTTCTCTACGTATTCGCAATACGTTACATTTGTTTATGTTGAAGGTCTGTAGCTAGTCCTTGTACCAAGCGTCACTCGTCTGCAGGTCTTCCTACATTATCTAATAGATCATATTCTATATACTTCTCTCCGTCCGGAATGACATGCTGTGCTATGTTTGCTAGAAACTCTTCAGTCCAGTCACACAGCTGGTCTGATATTCCGTGCTGTCGTAATTTACTCATTAGACGGCCGTGCGAAATCATATCGAATGCCTTTCGGGAGTTAAGGAAAACGGTATCTTATCTGGGCGCCTGTATCTACTGCTTTCTGTGTCTCGTGGACGAACAGAGCGGGCTGGCTTTCATGCGATCGTTGTTTTCGAAGCTCATGTTGGTTCCTACAGAGGAGATTTTCGATCTGAAGAAATGTTATAATACGTGACATAAAAAATGTTCCAAAATTCTACAACAGACCGACATCCGAGATATATATGCCTATAGTTTTGTGCGTCTGTTCGGCGACCCTTATTGAAAACGGGAATGACCTATGCTTTTTTCCAATCATCAGTAACACATCACTCCCAAAAGACCTACGGTATACTGCTGCTTGAAGAGGGGCAAGTTCTTTCGCATAGTCTGTGACTGGTATCCCGTCAGGTCCAGTACCCTTTCGTTTGTTGAACTTTTTCGTTGCTTTTGTAGTCATTGGTGACTTATTTCGATGTTTGTCATTTTGTCGTGTTTGCGGCGATTTGAAGGAGAAACTACAGTGTGATCTTCCTCAGTGAAACAGTTTTGGAAAACGGCGTTTAGTGTTTTAGTGTCTTTCTCTGTCACAGAGAAATGTTTATGTAGTCAATATCTCCTGAATATGTGTCGTACAGTAACATAATTTTGCAGGCCCATTCAGTGATATATGTAGACACTGTTGGAAACTATGTTGCGAACAGAGTTAGAAGTAAAGACGTAGTAAATTAAAACGTCATGCGTCATGCTGAAGTTTGACCGCATGAACAGCGAAATATAGTAAGCGATAAACTATTTCCATTCATCAATCATTGTGCGCGCGGGAGCGAGGGGGGAGGGGGAGGGGGGCAGCGAGAGAAAGTATTTTTATAACGGCTTGAAATTATATGTAGATTTTGTTGGAAGTAGCTAAGTGCTTTCATTCTCAGATAATGGATGATGAAGCCCGGATATTTGCGCTCCGTCAGTTACTCTGCCTCAAAACACACACACACACACACAGTTTATACTGTATGGCTACTGCTCTCGCAGTTCCCCGTCCTCCTTATCACAACCACTTACAAGATCATAGGGCCCCCACGCACGAGCAAGGGATCACAGGCGATATCGCCAGCAGTCGGTCCCTAGCTTCGACGCGCGCACACACATGAGCAGTTTTATCAAGCAATTTCAACCAGTGTTACGAACGCCGCTACACCGAGAGGTTCTGCAATGGAAAATGAACTCTTTAAGTTTAGCAACAGTGGCAGTTGATCTCTGTATCCCCACGAATACTGGCAAAAAATGAATTTAAACAACGGGAATTGTTTAATAAATCACGTGTTTTAAGGCTTCTTTTGGGAACTCTAAGAAAACATTATAGCTCATAATGACGTCAAGTGTGATACGTGCATCTTTTCAGTGTATTAATGCAATTCCTTTTTCATTTATTAGTACTTAATTTCTCTTTCATACAGTAGTCTTGTAATTTAAATGCAAATATTTACACAATGGGTTTGCAATCTCAATTTGTTTATATAAATGTTGTCAGCAGCAGCTCTGCTGATTTCCATAACTCTTGTTGTGAGTCCTGTGAAGGTGAGGTAAACTGTGTGAAATGACAAGGTACTGGAGTATAGCTGTCGAGAATAGGTTTGCCATAAATATTTATATTAAAATATTCACTCAACACCACAATACGCAACTCTATTTAGAAGACAACTATAATGTCTATAGTTGGTTCATAAATAACTCAAAATCACGGTACGGAGCCCAGTACGTCTCGACTATTACTGTTACCTCCTCATAAATTTCTATATCTTCAGCACGAGTATAAAAACACTAATCATCTGAGGACGTCAATGTGTTTATATTTGTATTCGTTCGTAATATAAGTGGCAACTTTAGCTTCAGATGTACTTCTCAGAGTGGTTAGTGTTCCCTGAATAACTACAATTCTAACGTAAAGTGTGCAAAGCGAAACGAAACAAAACTACACAAACGGGTCACAGCCCTGCAGCCATATTTTCACACAGCGCATGCGATTCATCTGATTGCAATGGGGATTCCAAGCGATAAGCGATCGATTGCGGCGATCTGCTATTTGTACACACAACGTCGCCTTTCCTCCAGTTATTCCTATTTGGGTTTACGAAGCATCTCCGTAACAGTCGCGTGTTGATCGAACCTTTTGGTAACAAATATAGCAGCAAGCATCTGAATAGCTTCAGTGTCTTTCTTTAATCAGACCCGGTGGGGATTCCAAACACTCAAGAATAGGTTGCATCAGCGTCCTATATGCGGTCTCATTTACAGGTAAACCTTTCCTAAAATTCTCCCACTAAACCTAAGCCGACCATTTTCCTTCCCTGCCATCTACATGGGTACTCTGCAAATCACATTTAAGTGCCTGGAAGACGGTTCATGGAACCACCTTCACAATTATCTATTATTCCAATCTCGTATATCACGCGGAAAAAACGAACACCTACAGCTTTCCGTACGAGCTCTGATTTCCTTAGTTTATCATGGTGATCGTTTCTCCCTATGTAGATCGGCGTCAACAAAATATTTTCATTCGGAGGAGAAAGTTGGTGATTGGAATTTCGTGAGAAGATTCCTCCGCAAAGAAAAACGCCTTTGTTTTAATGATGCCCGTCCCAAATCCTGTATAATTTCAGTTACACTCTCTCCTCTATTTCGCGGTAATACAAAACGTGCTGCCCTTCTTTGAACTTTGATATACTCCGTCAATCCTATCTGGTAAGGATCTCACAACGCGCAGCAGTATTCTAAAAGAGGACGGGTAAGTGTAGTGTAGGCGGTCTCTTTAGCAGATATGTTACATTTTCTCTGTGTCCTGCCAATAAAACGCAGTCTTTGCTTAGCCTTCCCCACAAAATTTTTTGTGGGGATAAGTGTAGTGTAGGCGGTCTCTTTAGCAGATATGTTACATTTTCTCTGTGTCCTGCCAATAAAACGCAGTCTTTGCTTAGCCTTCCCCACAAAATTTTTTGTGTGTTCCTTCCAATTTAAGTCGTTCGTGATTATAATAATTCATCTGCTACCAGTCACGATTTTATTTATTTTACTTTTCACACGACGCGTTTCGGGAAATGATTCCCATTTTCAAGTGCCTTTTTTGTGTTTGGTATGCTATTTCTGTGTGACGTTGTCGATGTGTGAGTCTGCTGCATTTCGTTGACTTTACAGCAATATATAAGAAATATGCGATTTTTTAGTTGGTTGTCGATCTTTTTGTGAAGTAGTGGCTAAATTTAGAATAATTTGCCCTTACAGTTTTCTTATGGTCGATTTTTGCAGAGTCTCACACACACCAAACATCATACACAACTTGCTGTACACTTTAAACATAAAAATATCTTACATAAACAAAACAGTTACAAAGATGCTCCTTCAAGTAGTCAACATGGATAACATCATAGGTCTTCCACAGAGTATGATATGCTTTTGTACAGAGGTTATTTATCTTAACAATTTGGATCATAATTTACTTATATTGATTTTATAATTGTGCTTATTTCTATATGTTACTATTTTTATTTAATTATACCATCGAAACAGCTGAAGAAATTCACTGATTCACTTTAAAGATTTTCGTTTAATATTTTATCTTCGTATCTTCTGTAATGTGAATATATTTCCAGTTATTCTAACAAATCCATTTTATGTCCGTTATTTAGTCAGAGTACTCAGACATGTTGCTCTATTTTTCCAAATGGGTGCCCTGTATTATGTATGTGTGTTACTATGGCTGATGTGGTGTGTCTTGTTTTTTGTGTGTAGGCTTTAATGTGCTCTGTCTACCTGCTGTTCGGAAATTTCGGCCTGTTTGTTCTAGGTAGATCATGGAGCATTCCTGGCATGTTACCTTGCATATTCCAGAGTCTGAATATGGACATGATTACACTTTATATTATGTATTAGCTTTTGTTGTAGTTTATTAGATGTAGAAAACTAATTTTTACTTTGTGATTTTTGCAAATATTTGCAATCTTCTGTGATACATTGCTAATGTAGGAGATACTAGATACACATTTGTTTTTTCTCTTTTTATTCTGTGGTGCACCTGGGTCTTTCTTAATTTTGTCTAGGATTGTGTCAACCATGGAAGCATTGTAACCATTGGCAAGTGAAATCTTTTTCACTGTGTTTATTTCTTGTTGCATGTTTTCTTGGTTCAGTGGTGTGTTAGTTGCCTGTGTAGCATTGACCTGTATGCTGCCTGTTTATTTATAAACAAATCTGCTGTTTTCGCAGTCACAGGCTTTCAGAATAATTTATAATGGATCAAATCAGATTGTTCGTAATTGTAGGTATTTAGTCGAATTTACGGCCTTTACATACGACTGATTTGTCGCGTAACCGAAGTTTAACGGATTCATTTTAGCACTCATGTGGATGACCTCGCACTTTTCGTTATTTAGGATTAATTGCCAATTTTGACACCATAGAGATATCTTTTCTGAACCGTTTTGGAATTTGTTTTGATCTTCTGACGAGTTTACTAGTCGATAAACGGCAGCGTCATCTGCAAACAACCTAAGACGGCTGCTCAGATTGCCTCCCAAATCGTTTATATAGATAAGGAACAGCAAAGGGCCTATAACACTATCTTGGGGAACGCCAGAAATCACTTCTGTTTTACTCGAAGACTTTCCGTTAGTTACTACGAACTGTGACCCCTCTGACAGGAAATCACCAATCCAGTCACATAGCTGAGATGATATTCCATAAGCATGCAATTTCACAACAAGCCGCTTGTGTGGTACAGTGTCAAAAGCCAGAACTACGGAATCAATTTGAAATTCCTTGTCAATAGTACCCAACACTTCGTGTGAGTAAAGAGCTAGTTGTGTTTCACAAGAACGACATTTTCTGAATACGTGTTGACTGTGTGTCAATAGACCGTTTTCTTCGAGGTAATTCCTAATGTTCGAACACAACATATGTTCCAAAATCCTGCTGCATATAGACATTAATGATATGAGCCTGTAATTTAGTGGATTACTCCTACTACCTTCCTTGAACATTGGTGTGACTTTCCAGTCTTTGGGCACGAATGTTTCGTCGAGCAAACGGTTGTATATGATTGTTGGGTATGGGAGCTATTGAATCAGCATACTCTGAAGAGAACGTAATCGGTATACAGTCTGGACCAGCTTTCATTAAATGATTTAAGTTGCTTCACTACCCAGAGGGTATCTACGCCTACGTTACTCATGTTGGCAGCTGTCCTTGATTCGAATTCTGGAATATTTACTTCGCCTTCTTTTGTGAATGCATTTCAGAAGGCTATGGTTAGTAATTCCGCTTCGGCAGCACTGTCTTAGATAGTATCTCCATTGCTATCGCGCAGGGAAGGCATTGATTGTGTCTTGCCGCTAGCATACTTTACATATGACCAGAATGTCTTTGAATTTTCTGCGAGGTTTCGAAACAAAGTTTAGTTGCGAAAAATATTATAAGCATCTCGCATTGAAGTCCGCGCTAAATTTCGAACTTCTGTGAGAGATCGTCAGCCTTGGGGATTTTGTGCATGTTTAAAATTGGTATATTTTTTCGTTGTTTCTGTCACATTGTTCTGACCCGCTTTGTGTACCAAGGAGGATCAGCTCCGTCGTTTGTTCCATTTCATATCACTTTGCAACGTTACGCATAGGTGTTTAATGAACTTAACCGTGTCAAGCTGCACACCCTAACACTGTGTTCGAACGTTACTGGATTGTTTTTTTCTTCTCATCTGCATTGACGTGCATTTTTCTACATTTGGAGCTAGCTGCCATTCATCACACCAAGTAGAAATCCTGTCTGCCATCCTTTATCCTTCCACGGTCACTCAATGACTATACTTTCCCGTATACTACAACGCCATCAGCAAACAGATGCTGCTGACCCTATCGGTCAGATCAGTCTACATCGACATTCTTCGAAATCCACCGTACGGCACGTGGCGGAGGGTACCCTGTACCATAGCCAGACACTTCCTTTCTTGTTACACTAGCAAATAGAGCAATGGAAAATCGACTGCCTGTACGTCTCTGTATGAGCCCTAATTTCTCGTGCCTTGTCTTCGTGGTCCTTATGCGCTATGTATGTTGGAAGCAGTCAGCTTCAAATGCGGGTTCTCTAAATTATCTCATTAGTGTTCTCGAAAAGAATGTCGCCTTCCCTGCAGGAATTCCCATTTGAGTTCTCAAAGCATCTCCGTTCGAACTTACCAGTAACAATTGTAGCAGCACACCTCTGAATTGCATCGGTATTTTCCTTCTATCCGACGTGGTACTGATCCCAAACACTCGAGCAGAACTCAAGAATAGGTCGCCCAAGGGACTGGATGGAAGCCTTAGACCCACTTAGCGATTTTACTAGGGCCAGAATTTTCTCGGGTTCTGTGCCAGATCTTTAGCTAAAGTTTGACGGTCGTATTAGTTGTATGCTTCGCACAAAAATCTTTTCTCAGACGCACGAATCTCTACTAACCCCCCCCTGCGGGTTCGGGGGTAAGAATAGGCCCGCGGTATTCCTGCCTGTCGTAAGAGGCGACTAAAAGGAGTCTCAAACGTTTTGACCTTAATGTGATGGTCCCCATTAGGGTTTGACCTCCATTTTTCCAAATTCCACAGAAGTACGAGCCTTTTGGGGAAGGACACCTTACGTGGTGCACCATCAGTCCTCTGTGCCCTACGACCTTGGCACTCTTGATCGTCTTGGCGTCGTACCTGCACCCTCCATCCCTCATTTTGGGCATAGATACCTGATGTATTGTGTAAGTACCGCCCTCAGTGCGTCACCACCAGCACCCACGATCACTATGGACTACCTATGGCACCCAAAATCCAGCACGGTAGCCAGCCCGTTGTGGTGGGGTCGTCATGTACCCTCTAGGTTGTAGCCCCCTGACAACACAGGGATCGTACTGCCGATGCCTGAGCTGACACCTCCCCACGTAAGCCAAGGAGTAGATGCTCGTCTCTCTGGGGCATCGGGACTCCCGGCAACGGCCATCCTGCCAGGTGGCCTTTGCTGTGGCTGGGTGGCGCCCGTGGGGAGAGCCCCTGGTCGGAGTGGGTGGCATCGGGGCGGATGCCCCGCAATGAAGCGGGTGAAATCTCAATCTGGTGGTCGTCCGACCGCCAATGTCTCTAAGCGTGGTAAGGTGGAATTTAACGCTGTGACGTATAACCCGAAGTCGTTCCCTTCCCTAGCCACACCATGGGAGGAACGTCGGGCTGCAGACAGACAGGAGCCGTATTCGCCACGATACCTTGTATGCAGCAGAACTGATGGGGATTCGTTTTTGGGGACCAAGCCTCTTTTCTTCGTGCACAATCTCGAAGATAAGTTTGGGGAAGTGACGTCTCTTTCCAAAATGAGGAGCGGGGCCATTTTGATACAAGCAGCTTCCTCTGCGCAGTCCCAGGCATTACTCGCCTGTGAGAAGCTCGGTGACATCCCCGTTACTGTCACTCCCCATAAGTCCTTAAATTTGGTCCAGGGGATTATTTTTCATAAAGATCTTCTGCTACAGTCTGATGACGAGCTACGTGAGAACCTGGCACGACGAGGTGTACACTTTGTCCGTCGTGTCTTTAGGGGGCCGAAGGATAATAGGGTCGCTACCGGTGCTTTCATCCTGGCCTTTGAGGGCGACTGCTTGCCTGAGAAAGTCAAGGTCATGATATACCGGTGCGATGTCAAGCCCTATGTCCTGCCCCCTATGCGATGCTTCCAGTGCTGGAAATTCGGACACATGTCCTCCAGGTGCACTTCCAGCCCCACGTGTCGTGATTGTGGACGACCTCCACATCCTAATGCTCCATGTGCTCCGCCTCCCACCTGCGTTAACTGTGGGGAGCATCATTCTCCCTGCTCACCAGACTGTGCAGTCTATCAACGAGAGCGGAAGATACAAGAAATTAAGACCTTGGACCGTTTAAGTTACCAAGAGGCAAAGAAGAAGTTAGAACGACTCAACCCCACACCTATGTTGAGGAGTTATGCTACCGTCACACTGCCGCCACCAGCTCCTGCACAGACTCCCTTCTCTGTTGGCCCACAGAGAAATCAGGTAACGTCTGCCCCACCGCTGGGACAGGCCGCTCTCTCTTCCACTGCTCCCAAAACACCGAGTTTGGGAGCAGTGCGCCCCAAGCAACCGGGGACGTTGGTCCCCACCTCTCAGCCGGAGCGGCGACAGCCCTCTCCGGCTCCTCAGCCGGGGAAGCGACAGCTCCCTCCGGCTGCTCAGCCGGGGACGCAACAGCCTCCTCCGGCCTCACTTGTTCGGAAGGGATCCCTTGGGGGCGTCCCTTCCAAGGACTTCCCCAGTGTCTCACAAGACACTAGCCAGTGGCTGAAGAAGCCACCAGCTGCTGGTCGAAGGGCTTCACGCTCTTCCTCTGTTCCTGATAATGCGTCAGGAAAGCCCTCCCAGCATGACAACCCTCCTCCCAAAGACAAGAGAGAGAAGAGGAAGCTCTCCAAGAAGGATAAGGATCCAGTGGTTCCCGCACCAACGCTCCCTGTCAGCCCAGCCTCTGAGGACGAGGTCGAGCTCTTTGCGTCCCCTGATGACCTGGATCTCTCCGTCTCCTCAGAAACGATGGCCGTAGTGACGTCCGTCGCTCAGTCGGTGGCAGCATGTGACCCTGCCAAGTAATTTGCCTTTTCTGTGCCTGAGTGCCCCTACCGGACACGCTTTGTACAATCCTCCAGTGGAATTGTGGCGGTTATTTTAGCCATCTCCCTGAGCTACGGCAGCTTCTAAGCCTGACACCTGCTTTCTGCATTGCCCTACAGGAAACCTGGTTCCCGGCAATGCGGACCCCTATCCTTCGTGGATACAGGGGTTATTACTGCAACCGTAGCACTTACAATTGTGTGTTAGGTGGAGCCTGCGTGTATGTCCTTACCTCTGTATATAGTGCTCCTGTGCCCCTTCAAACATCATTGGAAGCTGTGGCTGTACGTGTAAGGACTACCCAGGACATAACCGTCTGCAGTGTCTATCTCCCTCCAGGTGGTACAGTCTCCCTGTTCGACTTGGCTGCACTTGTCGCCCAACTCCCCACGCCTTTTCTTCTCCTGGGGGATTTTAACGCCCACAATCCCCTGTGGGGTGGAACGAAGGTTACTGGCCGAGGCAGGGAGGTCGAGAATCTCATCTCCCAACTCGACCTCTGCCTCTTAAACACTGGCGCTGCCACACATTTCAGTGTGGGGCATGGCACGTTCTCGGCCATAGATCTGTCGTTGTGCAGCCCAGGGCTTGTACCATCTGTCCACTGGAGAGTCCACGAGGACTTGTGTGGTAGTGATCATTTTCCGATCTTCCTTTCACTACCACAGCGTCGCTCCTTTGCGCGCTCGCCTAGATGGGCATTTAGCAAGGCAAACTGGGACACGTTCTGCTCTGCTGCCACTGTTGACTCTCTCCCCCACGGTACCATCGATGTGGCGGTTGAGACACTGACTGCAGCGATTGCTTCCGCTGCGGAACGTACCATTCCTCGTTCATTAGGGTGCCCCCGGCGAAAGTCAGTGCCTTGGTGGTCTCCAGAGGTCGCTGAAGCCATTAAAGAACGTCGGCGGGCTCTTCAGCGACATAAGCGGCACCCGTCTTTGGAGAACCTCATTTTTTTCAAACGTCTCCGTGCTCAGGCACGGCGGCTCATCAAAAGGCGGAAACAGGAGTGCTGGGAGAGGTACGTTTCCAACATTGGTTCCCGTACTTCACCCTCCCAGGTGTGGATGAAGATTCGGCGCATCTTTGGATTGCAGCACTCTACAGGTGTCGCAGGGCTTGCCATCAACGGGGCGGTATCTACCGATGCCGATGCAATCGCAGAGCATTTCGCTCAGCACTATGTTAGGGCCTCTGCGTCCGGGAATTACCCGCCCGCGTTTCGCGCGCTCCAACGCCGGGAGGAAGGCAAACGGCTTTCTTTTGCTTCTCGCCACCCTGAGGCGTATAACGCCCCATTTAGTTTGTGGGAACTGCAGAGCGCCCTGGCACAATGCCCAGATACAGCCTCTGGGCCAGATGGCATCCACAATCAGATGCTCAAACACCTTTCCCCGGATTGTCAGCGGTGTGTTCTTCCCATCTTCAACCGCATATGGGGCGATGGTGTCTTTCCGTCGCAGTGGCGGGAGAGTACCGTCATTCCGGTGCTGAAACCTGGTAAGGACCCACTTAATGTGGATAGCTATCGGCCCATCAGCTTGATAAATACTCTGTGTAAGCTCTTGGAACGCATGGTGAGTCGACGGCTGTGTTGGCTACTCGAGACTCGGGGTCTTCTGGCTCCGTGCCAGAGCGGCTTCCGTCAGGGCCGTTCCACTGCCGATACTTTGGTCTTTCTTGAGTCTGCAATCCGCACTGCTTTTTCCAGGCGCCAACATCTCGTCTCCGTCTTTTTCGATTTCTCCAGAGCATATGACACGACGTGGCGGCACCATATTGTCGCCACGTTGCACGGGTGGGGTCTCCGGGGCTCTCTCCCCATTTTTATTCAGAATTTTTTCTCTATTCGGACATTCCGCGTTTTAATTGGCACATCCCATAGTTCACTTCATATCCAGGAGAACGGCGTTCCACAGGGCTCTGTATTGAGCGTGCCCCTTTTCCTTGTGGCCATTAATGGTCTTGCAGCAGCAGTAGGGTCGTCTGTCTCACCCACGTTATATGCTGACGATTTCTGCATCTTTTTCAGCTCCTCCATCATTAGTGTTGCAGAACGTAGGTTGCAGGGAGCCATACGCAAGGCGCAGGCGTGGGCCCTAGCCCATGGGTTTCAATTTTCTCCTGCGAAGACCTGTGTTATGCACTTTTGTCGGCGTCGTACTGTCCATCCCCACCCTGAGCTCTATCTTCAGGATGCCATGCTCAGGGTTGTTGACACTTACCGTTTTCTGGGATTGCTGTTCGATGCCCGGCTTACTTGGCTTCCACATATTCGTCAGCTCAAGCGTCAGTGCTGGCAGCATCTGAATGCCCTCCGCTGCCTAAGCAACACAACTTGGGGTGCAGACCGTAACACGCTGCTGCAGCTCTACAAAGCCCTTGTGCTGTCCCGACTGGATTATGGGAGTGTGGCGTATGGCTCAGCGTCGCCCTCAGCGTTGCAACTGCTGGACCCCGTTCACCACTGTGGGGTTCGACAGGCGACAGGAGCATTCCGCACCAGTCCTGTTCATAGCCTCCTTGCTGAGGCTGGGGTTCCTCCACTTCGTATTCGGCGTCATCAACTGTTAGCCAACTATGCTGCCCACGTCCGTTGTTCGCCCCGTCACCCTAACTATCGTCTCCTTTTCGAAAATGCGGAAGTCCATGTCCCACACCAGCGGCCACGATCAGGCCATACAATTGGGACCCGTGTTTGGTCGCTCCTTAATGAACTCGAGTTTTTGCCTCTCCCATCTGCTTTCCAGGTCCGCCCACGTACACCACCTTGGTGTATTCGTCGGCCGCAGCTTCGGCTGGAACTTTCCCAATGGCCGAAAGATTCAGTTCCTCCTGTAGTCTTGCGCCGCCAATTCCTTGCGCTCCTAGGCGCATACCATGCCTCGGGGGTTATCTATACCGATGGCTCGATGGTTGATGGCCGTGTGGGGTACGCTTATGCTCATGCGGACTATGTCGACCAGCGCTCCTTGCCAGAAGGCTGCAGTGTTTACACCGCAGAACTGACAGCCATTTTTCGTGCCCTTGAACATATTCGTGCCAACACTGGAGAGTCCTTCGTCATTTGCAGTGACTCGCTCAGTAGTCTGCAGGCTCTTGACCAGTGCTACCCACGCCATCTCATTGTTGGTGCCATCCAGGGGTCCATCCACGCTCTTGAACAGCGTGGTCATTCGGTGGTGTTCATATGGACCCCGGGACACGTTGGGATCGCGGGAAACGAACTCGCCGACAAGTTAGCCAAAGAGGCTACCCGCAAACTGCCGTTGGAGATCGGCCTCCCGGAAACTGATCTCAGAACCGTTTTGCACCGTCGGGTCTTTGGGTTGTGGGAAGACGAATGGCGCACTCTGTCTGCACCCAACAAGCTGCGGCAGGTAAAGGAGACAACGACTGTGTGGGGTTCCTCCATGCGGGCCTCTCGCAGGGATTCTGTTGTTCCCTGTAGGCTCCGCATTGGCCACTCTTGGCTGACGCATGGTCATCTGCTGCGTCGAGAGGACCCCCCTCATTGTCGCTGTGGTGCGAATATGACGGTGGCCCATATATTGTTGGACTGTCCTCTTTTAACAGCCCTCAGGCGAACTTTTAATCTCCAGGGTGCTTTATCATCTCTTTTAGGTGACAATGTCTCTATGGCAGATCGGGTTTTAAGTTTTATTCGCGCAAGTGGCTTTTATAGGTCCATTTAACTTTTGTAACATCACCCTCTTTTGAGCTGTCTCTTTTAATTAGTTTTGTGTTGTAATTCGACTCCACCCTACACTGTTAGGCTGGAGGTTTTAACGTGTTGCAGTGTGGCTGGCTCATCCTATTATTTTCGTGATCAGCCAGCCACAGTCCTCTGCTGTGCAGCTTTCGTTCCTTCTGCCTTTGTTCTCTATGTTGTTTTTGTTGCTGTGCTCTATTTTCCGTGTTGTCTTACTATGGACCATGGGGCTTTTCTTCCCCTGGAGTTTTTCTTTTAGTGCTTCGCTTGACTGGTGGATAGTTTCCCTGTGCTCTGTGTTTTTATGAAACAAGGGACCGATGACCTTTGTAGTTTGGTCCCTTTAATCTTTAACCCAACCAACCTCTACTAACCTTTGCTTGTCGTCATTTGCGCGATCTTCTTTGAACTGAGAGTGCAACAACGTCTGCTTCGTCAGCAATTTCCGAATCTCGTTATTAAAGCATGGTGGGTCTTTTCCCCCCTTAATCCACTTACCAGGCACACAATTTTCCAGACCGCGATTTACAGTCTGCTTAAACTTCGTCCATAGTTCCTCTACGTCCATCTTACTGGAACTAAGTGATGTGAATTCACTGTCTGAGATGCTAACAACGGTTTATCTGCTTTTTCTGGCAGAAACACTCTCCTAGCCTTCTTAACTGTATTATTATTTTTCGTAACCATAGTTGCTATAATGACATCAAGATCGCCATTCGCCGTTTTTATACTGACGCTGCCGATAAGGTCCGGCTTTTTTGCAGGTACAGGGTCTAAGGCATTTCCCTTGCCTATGGGCTTCGGAACTAGCTGCTCAAGACAATTTTCAGTAAACGTGTTCAAAAGTACTTCGCACGACTGTCTGTTGGTACCTCCTGCAGTTGAGTCCCTGGTGACGCCTGTATATAAGAAGGGTAGAAGGACGTATCCACAAAATTACAGACCAATATTCTTAACATCGGTTTGTTACAGGATTCCCGAATATATTCTCACTTCGAATATAATGAATTTCCTTGAGACAGAGAAGTTGCTGTCCATGCATCAGCACGACTTTAGAAAGCATCGCTCCTGCGAAACGCAACTCGCCCTTTTTTCACATGATATCTTGCGAACCATGGATGAAGGGTATCAGACGGATGCCATATTCCTTGACTTCCGGAAAGCGTGTGACTCGGTGCCCCACGGCAGACTGCTAGTTGGTAAAAGCATATGAGATTATTTCCCAAGTATGTGAGTAGCTCGAAGACTTCTTAATTAATGGAACCCAGTACGTCGGAGGTGAGGGTATCATCTGGAGTGACCCAGGGAAGTGTGGTAGGTCCGCTGTTGTTTTCTATCTACATAAATGATCTTTTGGATAGGGTGGATAGCAATGTGCGGCTCTTTGCTGATGATGCTGTGGTGTACGGGAAAGTGTCGTCGTTGAGTGATTGTAGGAGGCTACAAGATGACTTGGACAGGATTTGTAATTGGTGTAGCCGGCCGCCGTGGCCGAGCGGTTCTAGGCGCTTCAGTCCGGAACCGCGCGACTGCTACGGCCGCAGGTTCGAATCCTGTCTCGGGCATGGATGTGTGTGATGTCCTTAGGTTAGTTAGGTTTAAGTAGTTCTAAGTTCTAGGGGACTGATGATCTCAGATGTTGAGTCCCATAGTGCTCAGAGCCATTTGAATCATTTTTTGTGATTGGTGTAAAGAATGGCAGCTAACTCTAAATATAGATATCTGTAAATTAATGCAGATGAATAGGAAAAAGAATCCCGTAATGTTTGAATACTCCATTAGTAGTGTAGCGCTTGACACAGTCACGTCGATTAAATATTTGGGCGTAACGTTGCAGAGCGATATGAAGTGGGACAAACATGTAATGGCAGTTGTGGGGAAGGCGGATAGTCGTCTTCGGTTCATTGGTAGAATTTTGTGAAGGTGGGGTAAAGGAGACCGCTTATAAAACACTAATACGACCTATTCTTGAGTACTTGTGGGGAAGGCGGATAGTAGTCTTCGGTTCATTGGTAGAATTTTGTGAAGGTGGGGTAAAGGAGACCGCTTATAAAACACTAATACGACCTATTCTTGAGTACTGCTCGAGCGTTTGCGATCCCTGTCAGGTCGGATTGAGGGAGGACATAGAAGCAATTCAGAGGCGGGCTGCTAGATTTGTTACTGGTAGGTTTGATCATCACGCGAATGTTACGGAAATGCTACAGGAACTCGGGTGGGAGTCTCTAGAGGAAAGGAGGCGTTCTTTTCGTGAATCGCTACTGAGGAAATTTAAGAGAACCAGCATTTGAGGCTGAGTGCAGTACAATTTTACTGTCGCCAACTTATATTTCGCGGAAAGACCACAAAGATAAGAGAGATTAGGGCTCATACAGAGGCATATAAGCAGTCATTTTTCCCTCGTTCTGCTTTGGAGTGGAACAGGGAGATAAGATGCTATAGTTGTGGTACGAGGTACCCTCCGCCACGCACCGTATGGTGGATTGCGGAGTATGTATGTAGATCCCAGTCTATATTCGGTAGGTTAAAGTCACCTCTAACTACTATATTGCATGATCTACATCTACATCTATACTCCGCGAGCCACCTTACGGTGTGTGGCGGAGGGTACTTATTGTACCACTATCTGATCCCCCCTTCCCTGTTCCATTCACGAATTGTGCGTGGGAAGATCTGGGTATTTACACTCAACTGACCATAGACTTTCTTTGAATGACTCTAGAACTGTCTCAGCAGAATCGGGTGGCCGGTAAGAACATCCAACAATTAGCTTGGCTCCACGTAGTCTTGTTATACGCGACCAGATAACTTCACTGTTACACTCAACTTCGGTCTCAATAGACACAATATTTTTGTCAACTGCAATGAACACTCCCTCTCGTATAATCTCTAATCTGTCTTCTCATATACTTTCCATGAATCGCTAAATTTCTCAGAGCTTTCCACATAGTGTTTCAGCCAGCTCTCGATCCCAAGAATAATTTAAGCGCGAGATCTTTCCTGGAGGGCAGTAAATTGAGGATCTTTGTTAAGAATACTTCGACAATTTACGGATATAATTTTGAAAGTTAAAGTGTCTTTACTCTGTACGCGGTCTGACTTCCCTTGCTGCGTGTCGACTGGTGGGTGTTCATCAGAGTACCTGAAAAGACCGCCTATCCTAAAAAAAAAAAACGCTCCACAAGTACTGTGCTACCCGAGTTGTTGCTTCCTCTGCACAGTACTACCCTGACCTATCAAGGAGAATCCTACAAATGCCCAACTGACGACGCAGGTCTAGAAATTTGCAGCCAAGGCTGAGCGAATCGTTTGGTTCGGACCCTCCACACCAAAGGACCCCGATCAACTTTGGGAACAATGCTGCAAATTGCGAGCTCTGCTTGCACGCTACACGCGAGGCCAGCAGCCTGAGCCACTGCTAGCGGTTGACTGCACCCTGCACGCTCGATAACCGCAGGCAAAGCTGCCTTCATATCTCTGATGAACACCCGCCGTCTTGAGGACAACGTACTTTTACTTAAAAAGATCACAGGTCCTAGCGATGGGTCTTTGTGATCTCCTGAGTGATAAAATAAGGCGTAGAGAAAGGGTTTGTGAAGCTACTATGAATAGAACGGGAAGGGTATAAGTACCGCATTAACCCGACGATACAGTGAGGCTTTTCCCCAAACTTGTCATTCGAAAAGCTGCAGATGAAGACTTTATAGTTGAGGTTCAAGTGTCTTTTAAGTTATGTATTAGTGTACACCGAATGTTAAATCACGAATGTTTATTGTTTTGTGTTAAATGCGTACTCTGTAATTGTTACATTGGCATTTGAATTTTAGTACGATCACATGATTAACTAATCAGTGGCTACATATGGTTGAGAGGCAGGAAGGAGCTTGTGTCACGGAAAGTACTCCAGATAGATACGTTTAACGAACGTCACCTGTCCACTTAAAATCATGGGGATCGTAAACAGAGACCTTTTTTTTATGAACTAGAGCAGCTTAGGAGTGTCCGTGACAAGGTTGATACTTATACGACCATAATTATATTGAATTCTGTTCTTTGCCTGGTTTAAGCAACGCCGTCACTTCCGCCTTGCGCCAGATCTTCGGGATTATTATTCTAGCAGCACAAGTGTTCAGCATTTGCAGAACCCTGTTGATAGGTATAGGGCTGCTCTGATCTCGTGTTATCCAAACCTAATACTTTGTTATTACTTTTCACCTGATGAATAGCAGTCCTCAGTTTTTCATATGTGTGTGGAGTGCCAAGATGGTCATTCTCATCTTCACATCGTTCGAATTTTGTTAATTTTTTTCTTTTTGTGGTTTTGCCATTGAACATCAGTTGGTGTGCTATTTGTTCAAGGGTCGCACTGCTGACAAGGATTACCGTTAAGGTTTCTCAATAATTTTGTTGACTTCTATGTTTCGTATCAAAACTTTCGAGGACGTTACGCCACTTTTCTATTCGTGATGTTGATATGCCTGGGATAAGTTGTTCTACTGTTTGTATTGTCTCTTCTGAGAATCGATCGCTTTAGAAAACGGTTCATACCTCTTATGGAGTAATTTTGCGTCTTTATAAAGTCCAGGTAAGTACACAGTTCTACATTCTCTTGAAATGTGTTTACGGGAGATACTCTTTACTAGGTCCTCAAAATCTCCATAATTTTATGGATCAGGACTGATTTTTATGACTACATCATCCAAGTTTTGAGAAAATTGAGCCAACCGAGCTTTTTCGAAGCTGAAACGTCTTCTGGATACAACTTTTTCTGGTTTAATTTCTTCTACAGTACACATAAGAGGTCAGTGTCGTGTTTTTGGAAATGGTTCTGCCATGTGATTTTCGATTTAGTGAGCAGTATGTTCAGATGGAAAAATGTTATCCGTGTTGAAACCACTCCTCCATCGTCTGCTTTTAAACAATTAGGACAATTTTGGACCATGTATTAATTTTAAACAAATGCATTCAGCTCAGTCTACTAGGTGTTTGCCGTTTGTGTGTCTCTCTATATCCCAAAGAAATACCATGACAATTAAAGTCACCCACGACCAGCTTTGTTAGCCGAGATTCAAAATTGCAAGTTTCTGTAAATATGTATAGCTTATTTGGTGGCTTGTAGACAGATGTAATAGTGCAAGATTGAATTTCTACTGTTAGGATATGTCGCGTACTCAATTCATATTTGCAGACACTATATCACTGTCCTACTTTGTGAAAATTGCACTCCCATATTCTTCATTCGGTCTCTCTAAGATAAGCTTCCTTCCAGTCACCCACGGACGATGGTCGTTGTGTGCTTTGTGCGTTTCTTGGACTAGTAATGTATCAGAGTTATGCTTCTTGCAAATGTCAGATAGTAATGCTTCCTTCTTTCCTAAAATACATCCATTATTAATGGAGAATGTTGCTAGTGGTGGCATTGACAAATGCCGCTTTAACTGCACTATTGTAAGTTCTTTGGTGGTGGAAGATTTAGCCGTTGGGGTTGCCCTCAATGTTGCTTATATCCAAAAGAACAGACACCACATATACAAAACGTCATTCTTCGTGCGGCAGTTTTACTGCATCGAAAATGCAAGTGAAAAACTTTTTTGCTTTCATTTTATGAGGGTCGTCAGTGAGAAAAAGTTTCGTAAATGTTTGGGATTGTGTGTGATGTTGATTGCAAGTCTCTAAGTGCTTCCTTCTTAAATACCGGATGACTTACAGTATGGGTATTCGCTTTTACACCCCCACAACACCAATTTGTTAGGTAGGTGGTTCTTAACTGTACAGCAGTTCTTTCCAGACAGTAAGTGATATGTGTGCCAAGTTTGTTTGACATCGGTCCGGTGGTTTAGGAGATGTGGAACAAACATACGTATGTACATATATCCATTTTTATATCGTCTATGGAGTTTCGCTGACAGTGCACTTGAAGGATGATTACTGACAAACTGCAAGATGATGAAAACAGTTTATGCGCACACTTGAATTTAATAGGCATATTATTTACTCGTTTTTGGTTGGTTTTTATAGTTAAAGGCATCATACTGACATTCGTGATATTTCCTTTAGATCTATAAAAATGACTTCATGGAAGTGACATAGTTTCATGACAGATGAAGTTCTGGCTTATCGTGTAATGAACTGGTGGGAAAAGGTTGCAGAAGAGCACGTAGAACATTCAGAATTTGGAAAAGACTCTGATGCAGATAGTGTAGCTACTATTTCTACAGTTTCCAATACTACTGGCGGTCTGGGTAACACAGCGTCGAGTGGACCAGTGGGTGAATATGTCTCGTACACACATCTAGTATAGATGCAGCAGGCGGGGTAGACTGTTTGCCTGTGTTTGAAAAAGCGTTTCTCTGGCACTTAAGTTGCAGCAATTGTGGATTTATATGCATAGTCTAAGACTGGTTGTGAACCCAAGCCCTTTGCGAAATATATTCCTCCCAAGGATATATGTATACTAACAGAAATTGACATTGCTAATTTCCTGCAGATTTTTCAATCTTCATCAGCACGGATTATGTGCTCCTGATATTTATGACCTGATAACTCATGCCGGACTTACATATTGTGTTGGTGTGAGCTGTCGCCAGCACTCCGATCGACAAAGAGGCTGCGAGAAGATCGATAGTAGGCATCGGAGGAAGCGAGCCTATCAGCAAAGAGGCCAAAGAAAACCTTGCAAGCAACGTGCCACCAACGCCCTCTCGACTACCAGTATTTAGATCGCTGCCGCAGACCGGAGGGCCCTGTCAGTCACCCAGTGAGTCACAGAGTCGAGTCATCAGTAACAGCCCAGTTGCAGAGAGAGTCATCAGTCGCAGTAGCAATCAGAGTCTCACTCTAGGGCAGCACATAGCCACCATAGTAGTGTACATAGCGGACTTGTAATTCACCAGCAGTGAAGCTAACGTGGACAATTACAGAGAGCTTGTACCGCAACACATGGAGTTACGGAGCATCCTGTTTATGTTAATAAAAACCTCTGTTAATACATGCGTGCAGTTGTCATAGAAAGAGGACACCGGCCACTAAACAACATCCTCTCCTTGCTTCTGGTGGTATAAGCCTACAGTGTCAACAAGACGACAGAAAATGTATAATAAAACTTCGTAACCATATCACTTCTGATCTGGAAGGAAGCACTCTTGGGGGGGGGGGGGGAGGAGGTAAAGACGACCTGGCTCCCATATATGTGGGGGGGGGGAGAGGGTTGATAACGCCTGATATCTGACCTGCCTTGCACGTCCGACGTGTTTTGCAGGTATATTCTCTCAGCAAGGGTGACAGAATACAAATTTCAGAATGTCTCAGCAGTTAGCATCAAATATTCGGCAATGAGGACGAAGATGTGGAGAACAAATGGAAAAAATTCAAAGTCATCGTTCAATATGCCCTAGACAAGTATGTTCCGAGTAAGGTTTTAAGGGATGGGAAAGATCCACTACGGTTTAACAGCCGCGTTAGAAAAGCACTACGTAAACAAAGAGCGCTTCGTCTCAGATTCAAGAGAAGTAAAAACCTAGCTGACAAACAAAAGCTGAACGAAGCGGAAATAAGCGTAAGGAGGGCAATGAGAGAGGCGTTCAATGGTTTTGAAAGTAAGACGTTGTCAACCGATCTGAGTAAAAACCCTAACAGATTTTGGTTGCATGTAAAATCAGTAAGTGGGTCAAAATCATCTATTCATTTTCTCAGCGACCACATCGTCACCGAAACGGAAGATAACAGAGAGAAGGCCGAAATACTGTATTCGGTATTCCGAAGTTGCTTCACCGCAGAAGATCGTAACACTGTACCTCCTTTCAATCGTTGTGCGAACGTCGAAATGGCAGATATTGAGATAACCGATCACGGGATTGAAAAGCAGCTACAATCGCTGAGTAGTGGAAAGGCTTCAGGACCAGATGAGATACTTGTAAGATTCTATCAAAAATATGCGAAAGAATTTGCTCACCTTCTACCAGCAATTTATCGTAGATCGCTTGAGCAATGAGAGGTACCTAACGACTGGGAAAAAGCGCAGGTCATTCCCGTTTTTAAGGAGGGCCTGAAACAGATCCACGCAATTACAGACCTATATCGTTGACGTCAATCTGTTGTAGGCTTATGGAACACATTTTATGCTCTAGAATTATTATTATTGAAAAATGAACATCTCCTCTATAAAAATCAACATGGATTCCGCAAACAGAGATCCTGCGAAACTCAGCTCGCTATGTTCCTCCATGAGATCTATAGCACAGTGGACAACGGCGCTCAGGTTGAATGCTGTGTTCCTTGATTTCATTAAGGCGTTTGACACCGCTCCGCATTGCCGTTTAATGAAAAAAAAATACGAGCTTACGGAGTACCGTAGCAGAACTGCGATTGGATTCAAGAGTTTCTTGCAGACGGAACTCAACACGTCGCTCTTAACGGAACTAAATCGACAGATGTAATATCCGGTGTACCACAGGGAACTGTGATAGGACCGTTGCTGTTCACAATACATATAAATGATCTAGTAGAAAGTGTCGGATGTTCTTTAAGGCTATTCGCAGATGATGCAGTTGTTTATATCTGGGATCCCTATCAGGTAGGGCTGATAGAGGAGATAGAGAGGTTCCAATGAAGAGCGGCGCGTTTCGTCACGGGATCGTTTAGCGGGCGAGAGAGCGTTACGGAGCTGCTAAACAAACTCCACTGGCAAACGTTAAGAGAGGCGTTGTGCATTACAGAGTGATTTAGTATTGAAATTTCGGGACAGTACTTTTCAGGAGGAATCAGACAATACGTTACTTCCCCCCACATACATCTCGGTAATGACGACGAGGAGAAAATTTGAGAAATTAGAGCCAATACAGAGGCTTACCGATTAATCATTCTTCCCACGCACTATTCGCGGGTGGAACAGGGTTGGAGGGAACAGATAGTGGTACTGAAAGTACCCTTCGCCACACACCATTATTAAGTGGCTGAGTACGATGTAGATGTACAGGAATACGTGCGGTGGGACATTATCAGAAAGATAGGGGAGGAAGAGATGAGTAGTGAGAGGGCGAAGGCTGAGAGAGAGAGAGAGAGAGAGAGAGAGAGAGAGAGAGAGAGAGAGAGAGAGAGGGGGGGGGGATGCGATGACAAAGGAGAGGGAGGAGGGATGAACAGAGAGAGGATGGAGGAAGAGATGGACTTATACAAGACTGGAATAAATAAATGCTCAAGCAGTACCGGGTTTCTCAGCTAGTACATGACAATTTGAGCAGTTTTATTGGCTACAGTTCCCAAAGAGTACGTATTGACATGTATTTCACTGTAACGGTGGATAAGACATTTTGTCACTTAAAGGGTTAAAGTTCAACACTAACAATAACGTTTCGAATGGAACGAAAAGACCTCTGCAGAACCTTATAAGGCAGCATGCGTTACCTCATCATATGTTCCAAAACACCGCGCGTAAAAATGGAATTCTTCCATGGCTTATACCTCAGGCTCCCTTGGTGATGGAAAGGTGTTTTGGATAGCCCTTAGGCTAAGGACCATTTCTATACCCAACGGAAGGGTCGTCTTAGTATCACTATCCTACAGTATACGACCAAAGTATGAGTATTACACACCACCTCCTGCTTACGCAAATGCAGCAAATAGTTTGGTTCCTTTTGCATTAGATATGATCTACAGTGGGCCTTCCCAGACGCTTATGGTGGCTTCGTTTGTTCATTGGCGGTTCCGTGGAAACCCCCAACAAAGTTTCGTTTGCAATTTTTTTCGTACCAAAATCGAGCCGCGTATTCCGAGATTGCTATGCACAGCAGATGGCTGAAGGTTTTAAGATTTATTCCTAAGATGCCGATCTCGAACAACCTTGACAGTTTTAGTGATATTTTTGTCCGTTTCCGACCCTACATGTAAAAAGAAAAAAAAAAAATGCGCAGCGTAAATTCCGGCGAGACGAAATCTAAATGATAAATAACTGCAGCAAATTGCTCAACTTTTGACTTTATATTGTCGATCTCTAAGTGTTTATGTAGAAGTGCAACCTTCCAGTTTTCAACGTTTATCCGTTATCGAGAAACACCACCAAAACGTGGTTTTGTTGTACCAAAACCGAGCCGCAGATTTCAAGACAGCTGCGCATAGCAAATGGTTGTAATTTATGCGGTATGTTACTAATATCCTGATTTCGAACAACGTTGAAAATTTTCTTGATGCTTTAGCCGTTTCCGTAATTCAGATGTTCAAATTTACCCTACTGATTTACATAAAATACGTACGTAATATTCGGTGTGAGGCGAAAGCGTAGTTCACAAAGCGACGTAGCACGGAGAAATATGCAGCAAAGTGTCTCCGTGACCGTCAGGAGGATTCTGGGAACCCTTGTAGTACTGAAGCACATGCAGAAGTTCTGTGTACGTAAAATCCGGCCCGACGTGTAAAGTTTTGCGTTATTTCAGTTTCACCTAAGTAAACTATCAAAATTTTACCAACCTGTAAAGTTCTTTTTCTATTAGTGACATGCCCTGCCGTGGCAGGAAAAAGAAGGGAATCAGCAGAAAAATCTTCTACAAGCACAAAAAAGGCGAATACACTAATTTTTAAAACAGACTGGAAAGTGGGGTACCAGTTGCATCATACTAAATTCCTCAGCACCTTTAAAAATTTTCCCCTTTTTTATGCTGGACAGGAGGAGACGCACTAGTTGTGGTATAGAAAGAACGAAGGAAACTATGGCAGTATGAGAGAAAAAGAGGAATACAGTGGCACTGGAAAATAGTTGACAGTGACAGAACAATGCCAGGAAAAGAGTGAATGAGGTGATGCTAGTGGGAGAGGAATAAAGAGAAGTGGAAGTGGGTGAGAGCCAGTGATAATGACAGAGTGAATGACAACGAGGAAGAAGAGAGATAGTGAGAAGAGACAGCGGCAATAGGAAGGAAAGAGTGAGATATTAGCAGTAAGAGGGAGCAAGTGACAGTGAGAGGGCACAGTAAGTAGTAGTAGGACAGAACGAAGGGGACAGTGGCTGTGACACAGGGACACAAAGCGATGAGTTGGACTGAATGAGTGAGTGGGAATGGGCAAGTGGGAGTGGATGGGTGTGAGTGACTTGTGGGTGTGATGGAGTTACAGTTACGGGAACTTGTGGAACTGAGCGCGAATAAGTCCACATGTCCAGATTTTTGGGGATCTTTTTAAAGGTGCTGAGGCAGATAGAATGAGTTAGCTGGTACCCCACTTTTCAGTCAGTGTTTTAAACAGGAGCATATTCGCCTTTTCTATGCTCCGATAGTAACATTTTTCCGCTGCTATTCATGTCGGATAAAATAGAGTAAATGAGTAACAGACCAGTGGAATGTTACCAGCTATTTGTAAATGAAATAACGAATGGTATTCAAATGCAGTGACAGTCGACTTGAAACGGGCGAGCTGCCAATCTTTTTTTGAATACTTTTATCTGTATGTCAACAGTTGCCGCAGCAAATGTATCGCATCCCCCTATTTAACCATAATTCTTGAGGAGACAGCAAGCAGTCACTTTTTTGCTCGAGTTGTCGTTTATTTAGCCATTAAATAGTTTTCCAGCCGCAGATGGCGGCTAATTTAATATGACAACTGCACTTTTTCAATCCTCTACGTGTTTTAATGCCTATAAATGTCACTTGAGTATGAACTGGCTGATGCGTCGTTAATACCTGCGTCACTAAAAGACATTTCGTCATCCTAACCAGTCTGTAGCAGATATTTGTCAGAATAAAAGTACTTCGGTAATTCAGATGTAGTTCCTTTTCTAGCCACCACTATTTTTCAAGAATAGTGTAACGTTTTATTAGGATTTAAACCTCTTTCAGTTGTTTACCTCCGTTGAGCCACAAAATATTTTTCACCGATTCAGAAGACAAATATTCTGAAGTTTTATGAAACGGAAAAACTAAAGCAAATGTAGCTCTCGAAAGTTTAACGTAGTCTTTGAAAAACGGACTTTCAGCTTCCGCAAGCGATGGACATTGAGAGAGTGGAGAAAAAAATGGTAACTTAAGACGGTACACAATTATTAAAATATTTTACGTCCCAGTTACCTGTACATAGAGTAAGGTACTAGTCATCATAACCTTTCGGTAGCTAATAGTGGATGCAGTTACGTGCTCTACTGAAAACGTGGTTGTTTCTGGGATTTCCGGGGCTTCAGTGATCCTGGAAAGTAATCTGCGTCTGCGTAGATGGACGACCGCTTAGGTCAATTAAACTAAAGAGATCACATACTACGTCAATTTATCATTGAAGATAATTCACCAGCTGTTATTCAATTAAACATTGATAGGCGCCGCAATCATCCACAAATGCTTTTGGAAAGCCCTCCAAATGATTAAAAAGCAAATGTGTGTATATACTTATGTTAATTACCGGAATATACAGGAAATAAATCACATATACTAACTTAACGCCTGCGCCATTCTTTGATTGTCCGATATCAGTGAAAACATGCTTAGCCTGAAGTAGGGAATAACACACACTTTTTTTTATCATGAATGGAAATTTAGCATTTTTTCCACCATACTAAACACACGCTGTCACTCGGGGCTAATAAGTAATCTTCTGGTGTAAGTCAAACACATTTGTCTTTAGAATATTTTAATCAAAACTATGGATACTGCGGCAGCAGGATTTTAAACTTGGTAATTATCGCGAAGCAAACGCACGACACTGTGTATACTGTTACAAAATAATTTGTGTGGTATGCAAGGGCTGTCAACTGTTACCATTTGCTTTTAGGCTTTAAATGTTTCCATAAAAATTGATACACCAGTCTGTCTGTGGATCAAGTATGAGCTGTATCTCATTCACTTTTTGACGTCATATGTGTAGCACATATATTACATTTTTTAACTGACTTTAGCCATTTCGTATAAGAAAGTACCCCTAAAAGCACAAACATTTCTAAGCTGCACTGCGACAGGAAATTCGCTAGACATAGACGCTGTAAGAAATTGGTGGAGGTTTTGAAGCAACTTAGGAACGGCAGAAAACTAATAAAATGACGATGTCTATAAGAAATGTGTATATAGCCGTCTGAAGGTGGGCGTATCTATTCGATTAGATTAAGCAGTAGAATAAGAGTTTTAAAAACGTTTGCGGGTGGATACAATTTCAATCAACGAAGATATTCGATAGCATTGTTGATCACGTCGTACTGACTAAACGCACATCCACGACTGAGAAGGGTAGCATCGACCGGCGCCTACGAGCGTCCTGTTGGGTAGAAGGGAGCAGGACGCGCTGCTACTGGTCGGAGAGGACCAATCAGGGACGGCAGCGGACGCAGTGCGGCAGCGCAGTGGCGAGCTGAGGTAGGGCGGGGCGGGGCGGAGGAGCGGCTGCGACTGCGATGTGGCGGGAGACCAGAGCGGCAGCCCGGACTGGTCCGGTCCTGTCCTGTCCTCAGGAGGCGGCGAGGCTGCCGTGGCAGGCGAACAGGCGGGCGCGGGCCAGGGCGACACCAGTGCCCCCTGTGAGATGCGCAGGACACCGCCGCAGCAGCCGGCGGGCGGCGCCACCGGACAGGGCGGCGGCTCGGCGCAGGTGGCGGCGGCGGCCGGGGGCGGCGGGGGTGGGGCAGCGGCAGGAGGAGGAGGAGGAAGCGGCAGGGCGCCCGCCGAGGGTGGCAAGGCGGCGGGAGGGGCGGCCTGCGCTGCCAGCGGAGGCGGCACCAGGGTGACGCTGCGCCTGCACCAGGTGAAGGCGCGCGGCGACGACAAGCGCCGCGGGGGCGGCGCCGCAGCATCTCAGGAGGCGTCAGAGGCCGCCGCCCAGTCGTCCGGAGCAAACAGGTGTAACTGCTCTTCATTTTCTGCTGTACAGTAGGTTGGCCACTTTGCCACCAAAAACTGTTTGGTTAATCAACCGAGTAACAACGTCTTACAGTAACTACATCACTGTGTGTTATTTACTTTTCATATATAACAGGGTGGCATTCTTGGGCAGGCTTGTGGACTGACAATACAGTATACACTGAGGTGTCGTGGGATACCTCCTTGTATCACATAGGACCTCCTTTTGCCCGGTGTAGTGTAGTAACTTCACATGGCACAGACTCGACAAGTCGTTGGAAGTACCCTGTAGGAATATTGAGCCGTGCCGCCTCTGTAGCAGAATTCTGTACACGAACTGACCTCTCGATTATCTATCATAAATATTTGACGGGCGACCAAATAATTTACTCGAATTGTCCAGAATGGTCTTCAAAGCACTCAAACCAATCACAGATAGTTGTGGCCTAGTGACGTGGCACATTCTCTTCTGTAAAAACTCTATTGTTGTTTAGAAACATGGCATCCATGAATGGCTGCAAATGGTCTCCAAGCAACCGAACATCACGATTTGCAATCTACGATTGGTTCTCTCGTAAATACAGCCCACACCATTATCGAGCAACCGGCAGTGTGCACAGTGCCTTATTGAGTACTTGATTCCGTGGCTTCGTGGTGTCTGCACCACTCTCAAACCCCATCATCAGCTCTTAACAACTGAAATCGGGAGTCATCTGATCAGGCCACAGTCATGTAGGGGCCAACTGATACGGTCACAAGCCCAAGAGAGGCACTGCAGGTGGTGCTGTGTTTTTAGCAAAGGTACTCGCATCCTTCGTCTGCTGTCATAGCCCATTGACATCAAATTTCACCGCATTGTTCTAACAGATACATTCATTGTACGTCCCACACTGACTTTTGTGATTATTTCACACAGTGTTGCTTGTCTGTTAGCACTGGGAGCACTATGCAAAGCTTATACCTTCTCTCAACTCTGGCAATACACTATTAAAGTGAAAAATTCAAAGTTGCACCATGGTTTGGAGTCACCATTACATTGTATTTCCTATAATGGCTGGATAGGTCTGTTCAAATTTTAGAGGAATTCAAGGCATACCATGTCCTATAGGGCCATGTCTAGTAAAGCACTATCATGTCAAACCAATCTTTGCATTGATGACAATTTATCTTAATGTATCTTACACAATATCTGTTGCTGGAAATAACTGTCATTGTCAAGTTACTGCTCAATTACATCTTATATAGGATAGTTGACATATTCTGTATTAGCTTCTGTATCAAAGAACATCTCAGTTCTTCCAGCAAACTCATTTTATGACCTGTATTTAATTCTTGGAGTGCTTTTGAATTTTATCGTACGTTTCCAAATGAAGTCGTGTATTGTGTATGTGTATAAGCACTCATTTGTTTAGAATATGTGGCACAGGATTCCTCATCTTTATGTTCTCGGTGAGACATAAAACATTTTACAGGTTTGCACATATCCAAATAGGTCATGATCTAATTTACATTCAATATTATCTTCTGATGCAGTTGCTTGGATGTATAAATTCTGTTACCTTGCGTATTATGTAGAATTTTACAATGTTTTGTGATATGCTGCTGATGATGTGTGGGATGATAGCTATGTACATGTGCACGCGTGCTCTCTCTCACTCTCTCTCTCTCACACACACACACACACACACACACACACACACACACACACACACAAAACATGCACTGCTGGATAAAGTATGCCCTAATTTTTTAATGTGTCAAAGTCTTTACCCATTGCACCTTTCAGTCCTTCATGTTTTCTGTCACAAACCCATCTTCCATTAAGTAAACTTTTTGTCCTTTCCACAGCCCCATCCAGATGATCCTGACTCCCCCCTCCCCCCTTCCACACCACTGCAAAACACACACACACACACACACACACACACACACACACACACACACACACACACACACAAAAAATTGTTTCTTTTCCAGTTTTTGCTACACAGATATTGAAAATGTTGCTTAAATTATATTATTGAAAAGTATTGCACGCATCGAATTAAGTGCATCATAGGACTAAGTAAATAACAAGCAGCATAAACATTCCCAAAAAAATTGGAAACAAAACAAAATCTATATCGTATTGTTATTGGCTACTAATATATATGGGTTTTATTATGATGTATAATAAAAAATAAATTTTATTTGCTCCTCACAAATTATTGATAATTCATAACTTACTAATTATAAATAAAAGAATAGGGGCTATAATTAAGAGATGAGAAAATATTCGTTTCCAGAACTGAGTTTTTATTACCCAATTTGTAAAGAAATCAGGAAATAACCATTCTTTCATCCAACACTACCTATATAATTTTACAAAATTTTCTTTTGTTTGCAACTTCCTGGTGTAAAATAGCACACTACTTGGCAGTACATCAGAAAGGGATGGGGGGCTAAGAAGGGAGCTTAACATTTTTCTTCCACTATTTCGTTTCAGCTGACATTCTTAAGAAATGTTCAGTCAAGATTATTGTAAATGCAGATAGCAACACTTCAGCATTATCAGTAGCAGGCAAAGAACTGTGTTTATTTGATGACAAAAGCTGTTTGCCCAGTTGAAATGACAACATAGGGTACAATAGGAATACTAAAAATTCATGTCTCGTAAGTAAATTGTTTTCCTGGTTGGATGACTTAAGTGTGACAGGTGGGTGTGCAAGTCAGGATGTGAACAGAGTACTAGTACACAGACTTATTATGTTTGGTTAATAATAACATGCATAGTAATTAATATTATCTAGAAAGAAAACTTTAGAATTGACCAGATTGGCAGAAATATCGTCTTTATGTCTGAGAAAGAGACAAAATGAGGTAGTAACAACAGATAGCCCAATATTCATGCAAGTAGATTCGGACCCTATGGCAGAGGACTCTTAGCAGGAAGCTTGTGCTGAATAAACAGTGCTTTGAGGATGAGTACTCTGTGTGGTCAAATGAGGTGGTCAGTCAGTCAGTTTTGTTCGGTGCAGATGTTGCACAATCTGCGCATTGTCCACTGATGAATGACACCCATTAACCCTCAAATACTACCCTTCCAGATATTACTTTAGCCCTACCTGTGGTACTGTAGAACCCCTTAGTAAAAACTTAATAAATAAGGATTCAAAATTAAAGCATGTTATTTTTTACAGTACTAATTGTACTGTACTAATTTTTACAGTACCGGTACTAATTGTTTTGTATATCAAAGAATCCTTTGCTTTGTTTATTGTCCTTCATTTGTGCATTTTGGACATGTTTTGTCCTGACTTATTGTGCGTACAAATTTTTTGGTACATATTACAGCAAGTTTTACTGTCACAGTCCTTGCTTTGGGTACAGAAGGCTAATCTCCCTGAAATAGTGTTCCTTTGGATTGACAGTCACTGCTGTACTGTTATGCCCAGAATCCCTCTGACCATTTCTTGAAGATTACAAGACAAACTTGGATCAAAGTGGTCATATCAAATCAATAACTTACTTCTTTTTCATCAATTCAGCATGGATTCTTTAGATTTTGAATCGGAAACCGATGGAAGTACCATAGAGTTGATTCCAATAAGTTCTTGGATCTGTGATGCGGTATTACATATACATAACATCGTGACATCATTTCAAAGCTACGAATGTTTCGTATTTTGTGTGGAGCAATCAAGTGGAACTTTCTGAATAGCAGATGGGAGTAATTGCAGTGCCATTATGGAAATGAATACCAAACACCAATTCAATAAGAGAACAGAGTAGAATCTGCAGAAATGAGACACCTTAAAAGTGTGGTGGGCTCTACCTTACTGGATAGGAAGAGAAGTGAAGACATTAGATGAGAACTGAAACCTCAATGTAATTAAGTACAGAATGAATTGGAAGGAACATGTGGCAAGAATGGATGGGGCCGGACTTCCAAAGACGTTGCTAAACTACAAGCTGAAACATGTAAGAAGCAACTATGAATGAACAAAGAAGAGATGGCTAGACTGATACGTTTTAGTGCAGAACAAATCATTCGCTTTAATTTTTGATCATGGATCTTCCCATCTCTTCTGTCATGTGCAAAGAGTTTGCAGTTGTTGACCATGAGACACTCATACATGCCATGGAACTTTCTGTAGTTTGGAAATACACCCCCCCCCCCCCCCCCCACACACACACACACACACACACACACACACACACACACACACAAACACACACACTGCTTGGTTGAGATTTAAATCTTTCGCAAAATGTCTCAGTTATTATTAATTTGCTTACTGCAAAATGTGCCTTCAGTTTCTATGGTTCAAGGATAGAGAAGATAGTAGTGCATTAGTTGTTTTGGTTACATTCCTGAAAACTTTAAATTAAAAAGATGCAACAATGACTCCTGTTCACTTCAGAAATAAAAATATTAGGAAAACTGTAAACAGTTAACATCTGGCTTTTCATTGGAACACACACACACACACACACACACACACACACACACACACACACACACACACACACACAGAGAGAGAGAGAGAGAGAGAGAGAGAGAGACTTTTGGTCACTAGCCACGCCTGATCTCTAATAAACAAAGGATACAAATGACAACAATAAAGTAAATGGGGTGGAGAGGTGGCACACTTCTTAACACTATTGCAGGCCCAGCACCTGCCAGCAGTGCAAACTGCACTTAACTTTACTCTGTTAATCCTCCATGTGTGTTATTACATTGTTGGATTCTCCTCTTTGTGCACAGTCAGTATGATTATGCTGCAGTCTCACTGCTGGCACAGCACCGGTGCAGTCTGGCACTGATGAAACAAACTTACTAATTACTGGCACATTTAACCTGCAACAAACCTGCCCTCTCACTGCGATTTGGTTGGATACGTGCATTCGGACATGTCCATATGGCATGATTGACAGGCACAGTGAAATTCACAGTCCACTGAGATTTGGTGCAAGAGCTGGGTTAAACATTCAGCATAGTGATTAACAAAGAAACTTTAAGGTTTGTGATGCCTTAGCACATGTCAGTGTTTCATTTACACTAGAATAAGAATAACAACAAAATACGGCATTATTCCAGCAGTCATAAGGCACCGGATGCTTGAGCAATGAAAGTCTATGACAACAAAGCATATGTTTGTTTAGATAGGGATTCAACTCGTAAGAAGAGAGTAGGCAAAATTAGTAACAACTCCCGTAATATTATTAATCAGTCACAGAGGGTTTATACGTGAAATCTCTTCTTATTTACACAGCAAACTGTACCAATGAGAACTTGGGAGCAGCAAAATACTGGCTGGAGGGGCAAGTGAATTCCATAACCCCTCCACTTTTCAAGTGTGATTTCTCCATGGTCACACTTCACCCCAGTTCTCACTCAGCAAAAATCAGAAGGTTTTGGTTAAATAGTATATTTGCTTCAGTGTGAACTTGACTACCTTTAAGATCCTACAAACCATTGTCAAATAGCAGCAATAACTCTGTTGTTGAACATAAATGAGCTATGTATGTGGCAGCTGTGTGAACTTAACTCACACATAAATAGTGTTATTTATAGATGTCATCTTCGCAGTAACAGTTTCTTTATGTTCACACTTGGACAAAATGACAATTGCAGGGCAAGGAAAAAAGCTTCTTGTCATAGTCAGTGTAGAAGAACTCGCCTACTTTTTTTGGCGCCTCTCAGGGACCATTCTTTCGTGTGTGTGTGTGTGTGTGTGTGTGTGTGTGTGTGTGTGTGTGTGTGTGTGGCGAGCATGGGGCCCCAAGCTATTGCAGCACCTACTTCCTTTCCTGTGCTGCAACCTTTCACCTCAGATTACTCTTCTTACTCTCACTGCCTTTCCCACTGTCACAGCATTTGATGTTGACCCTGCAATTCCACAGGTTCTGCTTTCCTTTCTTGGAATAACCATTTATTTAGTTTACATCACCTTCCAGCTGAGGTAATTTTTCATTCCCTTGTGGGTCTTTTTTTCTGAATTTCTTCACTAGTGTCAACTGATTGGGGAAGAACACCTTAAATATAGTGTACTACATAAATCATCTGTGCCCAATATCTGCGTAGGCCCTTCTATGCATTTCAAAGCAAATGCAGCAGCCAATCTGATTCAGTTGAGCTGTTACATACTCTTTCGATTATGCCCCGTAACAATGCAAGGATCACACTGCTGATAATGTTAACTCCCCACTTGTCGAGGACTAGATGTCAGTTTTCCTGGGGGACTAGGATTACCAGCAGTGGCCACCATGTCAGAAGGCCTTTGTTGCTGTGGCTGAACAGTGTCTGTGAGGATAGCCCTTGATCGGAGTAGGTGGCATCTGGGCAGAAGTTTCGTACATTGTACATATCACATTACACAAAAACAATGGCTGTTCTGATCTGTCAGTCCTATGAACAGGTCTAGACATTCAGTGCTGAATGGGTGTGTGTCCCAGGGCTGCTCATACTTCATCCATTGCCATGCTCATCATGGATAAGCCCTTGAAAGACTTGGTCAGCAAAGGCTGTGAAGGAGGAGGAGGAATTGAGAGAAGGTTACTCTGGTGACCCTGGAGGCACCAGATCGCTCTACACAGTCTGATTCTGAACAAATGCTCATTGATGTGACAAGCAGCCAACCTCGGGTGTTACTGGTCCTCCTGTATCCTTCAAACCTAACATTGAGACCCATAATGTTATCAACATTATCAGTATGGATATTACTGTCACCTGCAAGAACTACACATTGTTTCCTCATCTTCTGCAATTAGAGTTGCCCTAAAGGAACACATTTCACCGATGACCATTCCCCAAACACCCCGTGGTTATCGTGCATTCTGTCGGAACCGTGCTGGCCCTGGGAGGCCATACATTGGTTCACACAGATGTTGTTAATGTGGATTCCCCTTTGTACCATATTGGAAGCAACAGCAATTCGGATAGAAACGACCTCAGCAGTCATCATTTGCAATGTTTATCTCCATGCAGGCCGCTTAGATTGAGTTGACCACCGTATTCCAACAACCCTCCCCTCTCCTCGTACTTTGGGACTTCAGTGCCCACCATGCCCTGTGGATAAGCACCACTTCATCTGACTGGGGCCTTCTAATTTACCAGATTCCTACCAACCATGATCTGTGTCTGCTCAGTAATGGTACTTCCATCCACTTCAGTGCCACCCATGCGACCCTTTCAGCTACCGACCTAGTGACCTTTTCCCCTAGTCTCGTGGCTTTGCTACATTGGTCACTACATGGCAGTCTTGGTGACAGTGACTGCTTTCCGGTGATTCTGACACTTCCTTGCCACAACCACATGGACAGACTACTACACTGGGTGCTTCAAAGAGCCAGATGGCAGTTGTATACCTCTGCTGTTACCTTCACTGCCCCGTCTGATTGCATCGAAGAGGTTGTGCAAGACGTCTCCAACATGATTACCCATGGTTCTGGAACTGCTATTCCCCTTTCTGGAGGTTCCCTCCATTGTTGGCCAGTGCCATGCTGATCCAAAAACATTGCAACATCTGTTTAAGATAATCATAGAGCCCTGCAACATTTCAAATGACGTCCTTCACAGACCAACCTCATTACTTTTAAATGAGTTTGTGCTAAGGCCTGCTATGTAATCAAATGCAGTAAAGAAGGAATGCTGGGAGTGCCATATCTCCTCCCTGAGAATGCATGTCTCTTCATCCCAAATGTGGGCTGGGCTCCGTAGTCTTCAGGACTGCCAAAGATCCACAACCATGCCAGGTCTCTTCCTTTGGGATGGTTTTGTGTACTGGTACTTACTGATACGTATTTCTTGCTGAACACGTTGCAACATTCTTTGTGACAGCATCAGCGTCTTCTTATTACACAACCTTCTGGATGCGTAGGGGATGAATTTGACATCCCCTCTCCTCCACCCCTTGGAATGTGAAATCATATAATGCAGTGTGACTGGGAATTTCTTGAGGCTCTTGCCTTGTCTCACAATATGGCTCTGGCCATGATTCCATTCACAGTCAGACGAAAACAACATCCAACTGTTACTCATTGGCGCCATCTCCTCAGGGTCATCAACCATATTTTGCTTGATGGTGTCTTTCTTTTGTAGTGATGAGATAGTGTTATTGTTCCAATCCTTAAGCCAGGCAAAACCCAACATCCAATGACAGTTACCAGCAGAATAGCCTCACCAATGTGCTCTGCAAATTGCTTGAAGGAATGGTTGCTCACTGTTTACACTGGGTACTTGAATCTCAGGGCCTTTTGTCTTCCATCAGTGTGGTTTTCTGGAGAGACAATTCACAACCGGCCATCTGGTTAGTATGAAAATGGCACTCTGATAGGCTTTTTTTAAACATCAAACTTCAGTGCAGTATTTTTTTCATCTGCAGCAGGCTATACAACACTGCCTGGCACCATTACATTTTACTTAATACCAATTTTTATTCATCATTGTTAATCCCACCAGTTGTTCTGAGTTGGAATTTGTACTTCATTCAGCTGTCATCAGGACCATGAGAACAATGTCCTGCAGGGTTTTGTGCTTAGTATCAAACTCTTTGTCGCCACCAGCCATGGATTGATGACCTCTTTCTGGTCACCTGTCACACTGCGTTGCATGTCAATGACCTTTGCATTTGGTGCAGCTCTCAATCTGTATCCTCGGCTGAACATCAGCTCCAAGGCACCATCAGACAAGCTTCTGCTTGGAGCTCATGGTTTCCAGTTCTCTCCTGCAAAAATGCAGGTCATGCATTTTTGTCATTGTACCACAGTTCGTCATCATCCAGAACTCTGCTTAGGTAGCTAGCCCTTGGATGTTGTTGCACAGTCCCAACAGCACTTGGACACTGTTGACGAGTCCCAGTTTTATTTTCATTTGAATGAAGTTTGTTCAGTTTCACAAAAGTATTTGAATTCAGTTTTGCCGCATCTATTTGCATTTTTAGGTTCCAGTATGGTATGCTTTGATTAATAATGCATAATACAAGCTGTATTATAATATGTAAAGGTGGAAAGATTGTTTTTCACCAAATAAGAGAGCACTGAACAGTTGGCAGGCACATGGAATAGGTAGTGTAACCCCTCCCATCCCCTCCCAACACTGAGTGGCTGTCGTCCCACTTCCAGGGCTGGTTCAAGAACATTTTTTCATACAAGCGATGTACAGTTGGCACCCATCCCTTCACCCCGTTTCCCTGTTAGGCTTTCACCTGTGTCAGTTTTTGTTTCTTATTCTGGAACTCAGTATATACTGATCGTGCACTTAGGTGCAGTTACTCTTTAATGGATGGACAAATGTAGCAAATACCATTTCTGTATGCAAAAGTGAGAAAAATTTGCAAAAGTCCGCTATGTAGACAGGATGTGTGTAATGTATTTACATGCTGTGAGTTGCATACTGCCTCACACCAAAGTCTTTGCAAGCTGCTAATATCATTATATCATACCAATTTACATCTGTCAGGTTCAGTGTGAGCTCACAAACTGTCAGTGCCTGCCAGATAACAACCATGAAATGGAAAACAGTCGAAAAATTTATCTTATTACGTCACATTTAATAGATCTGATTTGCAAACTTGGAAGCTGTCTACTATTTGGACATTACAAACTGTTTGACTACAACTTGGTTGTGGTTCTGCATACTGTACTAGACACTGGCAGCAGACAACCCATAAGTTAACATTGCTTCAACTGAAGTTCTTGATTCTTAAATAACAGATCTCGTCAAGCATTGTCTGTCTGGTATTGTATGTAAGGGATCCCACTATGGAGTTGTTGATATACTGATGTAATAATCTAAACAGTAAGTTTCATTTCAAGATAAAAATGCCGATTTTCTCTCCCTTCTGAAAGGCTTGGTTTTCTTATCCAAATACTGAGTGAGTTTGCACCTACTATAAATGGATAGTTTGTTATTGTTGGATCCTCTCTTTGTTACTTTTCCCAAAGATACATGTGTCTGGAATTATAGAGTTCTTTGATCTTGGTATTTTGCTGGTATATGTTGCATCTTTCAGCTGTGACAATGTACACTATTTGCTCCACCCTTGTTGCAGGCCAGGGGCAACAGAAGAAGCGGCAGAGCCGGAGAGTGGCAGCTCGTGTCCGAGCTCTGCAGATGTTGAGGGTGGCAGTCGGGAGGAAGGTGTTACAGGTGCCGGCAATGTCAATGTCACAGGAGAGACGGGCAGTGCCACTCTGGATGATGCTGTCTCTTCTTCTGTTGCGCTCAAGAGAACTCATGACCCTGACACAGCCCCTGGTAAGTTCTTCATGTTGCGGGTGCTTTTTGCCTGTTTCTGTTGTACATGTGTAGCTCGGAAGGTGGCAGTAGATACAAATCTGTTTACCTGTTACATATGGTACACTAATTGTCTATCACAGATGGAACACTAGATGCCCTGATGCCATGTTTATAGTCACTGAGTAGATGTAATTTAACTGCATCGCATTTTAAAATGGGTTTTGAAGTGGATTTTCCACATTTTCTGAGAGTGCTAGCAAGGGTTTCTTTTACCATCCTACTGCTCTGGTACCAACATGTGTAACTCACTATGGTATGAAAATTGCTCTGTATGAAGTTCAGAGTGGAGCCTCGTAGACCCCGGGGATATCTAGAAAATGTGGAATTTATGTTACAAATAATTAATTGTTACAACCAATAGCATACATATTGGAAATATTGCTTGGGAATGTAGCAGATATTGGTAAATTACCTATTGAGGCAGCTTTGGACCTGAAATTGCTGGAATATGTAATGACGTACACAGTAAGGCCTTTGTGAAAGTGATTTCTGAGGCAACAGTGGCAGAAACACCTAACAGAAAACATGAAATGTTTTAGTTCTCTGTTGTGTTGATACTGAGAAATTTTGTGATCAGAGCTGAAATACAGGAATATTACATATGAGCTTTAAATAAAAACTTGAGTGTATAATGAAGCTTTGAGAAAGTACATTAGGTTAATTTGTATACAGTCAAAATAGTAAAACACTTTTGGCATTCACACACTTAAGGGCCATTTGTGGGAAAAACGGAGTAAATTTACAGTATTAGTCATTGTCAGTGTCCATGTAATGTCTGCCTCCATTAGTGTAATTGTTAACAGCTCTTTTGTAGAAATGAGATGACTATTCATCCTGATCATTGAACAGATATTGTGCAATGAACTTTGTCAAAATTTAACTACAAACTATTAACAATATCAGAGAATCAATTCTTCAGTTTCTCTTGGCATATTTTGTTGGTCGAACAGTCCTTGCTTGTACTGTTGGCTTATAATGTCCACAATATTTTGGTGACCAGACATGTTGCCATCATCAGCTGTGCTGACAGGTTGATAGAAAGAGCTGCTGGTGGCACATGGCTGACTTACATCCCCCTCCCCCTCTTTCCTTGAGCTCTTCCTATGACATCAGCGGCCCAGTGGTGATGGCATGGGTGTCTGTGGTAGTGTAGGTGTAAATACTCAATCCACCCTGCTTGCCAGATTGATTCACTGAGTGTCTTCTTAGACTTGTTGAGATTATAGCTGCAGTTCTGGTTGATGAGATTGTCCCTGGTATGAAACTTGATGGTCTCTCTAACAGCACTGCTCCAGTATTTCAAAGTATGTGCTAAAATCCTGGTATGTTTGTATTCCATTACATGATTCTCGGACAAACAATGCTCTGGGACTGATGACCTGGGATATATTAGTTGAATGTGCTGCTAGCATTGATCATCAGTGGTGTGCACTATTTTTCCAATGTATGTCTTGCCACATTGGCATGAAATCGGATATTTCACGGCCTTCCACAAACTGAGGTTATCTTTCACACTCCCTGGTAATGCCCATATTTTATTGGGTGGGCAAAAGACAGTTTTTGCTCAGTACTTATTCAGTCCACGGCTGATTTTTTCCAAAATTGCATTGGTGTATGGTATGAAGGCAATGGTTGCCTCTTCCTCCATGACTTTTTCCATCTCCACAGTTTGTACTGCTGTGGTGGAGCAGAGTGTGCTCCTAATTTGCCATTTTGAGTAACCGCTTTTTCGGTGTACAGTTCTTATGTGTTCCAGTTCCTGGAGCAGACACACTGCATCTGAGATGGTGTGTGCCCTATGTACTAGTGTTTTTAGTACCCCATTCCTCTGCACAGGGTGGTGGCAGCTGTCCGCATGCAATAGAGCTCAGTGTGTATTTTCTTCTGATACACACCATGGCCAAGGGTGCCATCAGCTCTTCTCTTGACCATGATGTCTAGAAATGGTAGTATTCCTTCTGCTTCAGTCTCCACTGTAAATTAGATGTTGGAATGGATGGAGTTTAGATGTGCAAGGAAGTTCCTTCTATGGGGCTAGATGATGAATGTGTCATCCATGTGGATGAAGTCAGGGCTTCTTCCTTGGAAATGCTCCATACATAAAGTCACAGCCACAGACAGGAATGGGTTGCCCATTGTGACTCCTTCCAATTGTTCATAGTATTCTACATAAAATAGGAAATACATGGAGTTTAGGATATGGAAATGCCCACGATCTTTGCATAAAATTTCTGACCTGTCAGTTCTAGTTACCCCCATAAAAGCACGCTATTACACAGATGAATAGCAAAAACATCAACAACCCTCAACAGGAAATGAGTCCTTCAGCCCAAAGTTGTTGAGGCATTTCACAAAATCCACAAAATTGGAGGTGTGATGCAGGCATTTTACTCGCATATGGGTTTAGTATTTCTATCAGGTATTTTGCCAGCAAATATTTTGGAGCCCAGTTGCTAACAGTGGGGTGTAATGTCACCCCATCATTGTGGAGGTTAGAGAGTTCATAAAGTCTTCAGGCTGAAGGACTCAGGTATCCTGTTGGGCCTTGACATTTTTTCATTATTCACTAGGTTGCATCTATGAGAGTTATATCATCTACATCAATACTCTGCAAGCCACTGATAGTGTGTGGTGAAGGGTACTTCTTGTACCGCGAACTGGTCCACTTTTCCCTGTTCCATTTGCAAATGGTGTTGGGAATAATGATTGTCAGTACTTCTGTATGAGCTACTACAGTAATTTCTCAAATTTTCTTGTTGTGGTAATATTGTGAAATATAGTGGAAGGAAATAATATATTGTCTGACTCTGCCTAGAAAGTACTCTCCTGAAATTTCAATAGTAAAGCTCTTTGTGACACACAACACCTCTCTTGTAGCATCTGCCACTGGAGTTTGTTGAGCATTTATGTATGGCTCTCATGCAGATTAAACAACTGTATGACAAAACATGCCAATTTTCATTGAATTCTCTCTCTCTTTTCTCAGTCTTACTGGTAAGAGTCCCAAATTGATGAACACTACTGAAGAACTAGTTGAACAAGTGCCTTGTAAGCTACTTCTTTTGTGCATGAATTACATTTCCTTCAGATTCTTTGTAGGAATCTCTGTCTGTCATCTGATCTTCCTATTATTTGCTTTATGTGGTCTTTCCTCTTAAGTTCTTTTCAGATAGATACTCGTAGTATTTTATGGTAATTACTGTTTCCAGCAATTTGTCATCAACAGTATAGTTGCACAGTAGTGGATTTCTTTTCCTGTTTGTGCACATATGTTACCTTTTTTTATGTTCAATGTCAACTGCCAGTACATGCACTAATCCTTTGTTGGTCCTTCTGCAAATCATTACTGTCTTCTGATATTGTTAACTTCTTAAACACAGCTGCATTACCTACAAACAGGCTTAAAGAGCTTCTGACACATTCTACTTGGTCATTCATACACATTGTAAGTAGTAACAGTCCTATCACATGTCCTTGGGGGACAGTGTCAAATGCTGTCATGAAGTTGAGGAACACGGCATCAACCTGAGTGCCGAAGTCTGCAGCACTGTGGTTCTCATGGAGGAACAGAGTGAACTACGTTTTACAGGATCTCGATTTGCGGGATCTATGTTGATATTTATAGAGGAGATTTTCTTTCTCAAGAGATGTAGTAACACATAAGCATGTGGTAGTGCTTACAGCAAGGGTGTCTGTAGCTGAGATCGGCTAGCTGGAATTCAATGCATTGAGTACAACATAACTATTATGACATCACTACATTTATTATCATACTTGAGCATAGGGTGGGGAGGGGGTGAGAAGAGATGATGGAAGGTGGTGGAGGAATAGTCTTCTGGGAGATGTTGTTGTGCTGTGAAGTTATTCAACATGCAACAGCAATAAATATCATTTGTCCCTTGCAGAAGCAATTCATACTCATCTTCCTATTTGCAGGAGGGGTTCGATTCCTGTATTTTGAAAATAGTGGATTTACTATCTGTCGTTATCTCCTACCTCCTGCAGTTACTCAACACAAGGAGGTCATATTCGTAAGAGCATAACAAAAGTGTTTATTGATGCCATTAGCAACGGGAACATACTTGAAATTGGTCTACCAGAACAGTGTTCCTTATGCAGGGTGGGCAAAATAAAACTGGCCCAGAAAATATTTACAATAAGATTGGTGGAGGAGTGTCCCTTGTTGATGAACTTCAAAAAGGATGCTGAAACAGGCCCTCATTGATGTCGATGCAGCACTGTGCTAGATGTATCAGGCTCAGAGACAAGCACAGCAGCTCTGCCTGGGGGATAAAAGCAACAGTGTTTTCAGTGTTCCACTGTAGCTCTTCCAGGGTGTGAGGATTGTATGAGTACACCTGGCCTTCAATTTGCCCCACAGGTAAAAATCACATGGAGAGAGATCAGGTAATCGAGTTGACCAGGAGGTTGCAGTGCCTCTGCTGATTGTTATTACCTCCCTGAACACCACATGCACTCGTGACAACATCGTCAAGATGCTGTTTTCTGTTACTCCAACTTGCTGAAAATTTCCATTCATTATTTGTGAGTTGATCCACATATGGATTATATTGTTTCTGGACGACATAGTAGTTAGCATTAAGAGTTTGATGAAAGAATCATGTTGTGACGTTGACACGAGACGCTGTGCATCAGACACTATCTTGAGATTATACAATGGCTCTTCAGCATTCGAGGGGATTTCCTGATGCTCAGTGATACATGTTCTGTGAGTGCACATATCATGACAGACTAAGCAAGGCCTCATCTGAAGAAATGGAAACTGATTATCCAAAACCCCTTATTCCACTTCATTCATTCAGCTCACAGTCTCATGGTTAGTATTGCTGGCTCTTGATCATGAGGCCTGGAGTCAGTTTCCAGCTGGGCCACAATGGTGTGTGTGTGTGTGTGTGTGTGTGTGTGTGTGTGTGTTTTAGTCCTCATCATCTTTCATTATCATTTACCCACAACTCACTGAGGAGGTGCTAAATAAGGAGACTTGCACCAGGCAGTCAAACGTCTCAGATCAGGTCTCCTAGTCAATAATGGCAAAATCACAATTCATTTCATTTCATTCAGAAACCATGGGCTGAACTCAACATGTGAAAGTTCTTTTGGATATTTTAACTCTTGCACAACAGTGAGTTGTGGAAGACTACAGATTCAGGTTCTTTCCGATAATGTCTCAGCACGATGATCTATTGATTCTCACTTGCTCAGATAAATGGCACTGAGATTTCATGGGACATTTTTCTAGGCTTTTGTTGACTCGAGCAATGTTTTCTGGTCATAGGACTCTTTCAGACAGTTACAGTTTTTATTCATTACAGAGCCTGTTTCGCATCATTTTGCTACTCACATCATTTTGCTACTAAGTTTCATAATGGAGACTTTGCTGGAGTTTTTGCCAAAACACTTCCTGGCTTCAACTCTTTTGGAAACAATTCTGCACCTATTTGCCACGAACTGTGCTGCGCATAACACTCAACAATGAATACATGGTGTTTTCATCATGAGTGTATTTTATGTTGCATTCAACTGGTCACTAAATATGTTTGCTCCTCTCACTTACTCAAACGTAATGACACAGTGAATCAGAATCACTGTATTTGGCGTTTTCTACAATGGGCACTTCTCCTGTTTGTTAACAAGGGTCAATTACATGTCAGTACTATAAATATTTTTCAGGGCACTTTCATTTCTCCAACATTGGCACATATCTAGAGGCAAGAGCTGTCTTAAAATTAAATGGAATAATACTAAATTGAACCATATACACATCTACAGACAATGTAGAAAGACCATATTGCTCTTATACAGTTTGTCACACCGATGACTAATTCTACGAAGGGCAAACCACAATTGAGAGGGTGTAGTATGCTGCAAGGAAAGCAATGATGAGATGGGCCCATTTCATGGAGTGGCAGCATTGATTGAGATAGACCGAGAGCAACTGCCTACTGATATTTTAAATCTTTATTTGGTACACACAAAAATGTTATGGAGAAAAAAAAAAAAAAAAAAAACATTAGAATTCTCAAATTAGATGTATATTGTTGTATGAACAATTTTACTTGCATTTGGGGTTTTATAAAATTTATTTTTTCAAATGTAAGCAACATTACCTGTAAAAGGTACATGGGTGCTACAATATCAGACACCACAATGTTGTTCCTGTGGCTGGAAAAGGAGTTACATTTGCTCTACATCATGTCTGAAATCGATTCCTCTTTGGAACAAAGTATAGAACAGTTCCACATTTCGCAGTTGAAAATTCCTGAACAGAAAGCCGACATCTCCCCTTTAGCCAATAGCTCGGCCAGTGACTAAGACTGTCACATCATACATCATTTACTGGCATAGGAGCTGCTGTTTTCTTCTTCTTGTCAACTGTTTGTGGCTTCAATGAAGGCTTGTGAGGGTTTCTCTACCCAGAAAACATGATTTCATTTGCAATGTCACCTTGGATCTGCTTCAACAACATTTGCTCTCTTTTGTTTCTCGGCAATATAGAAGACATGAATTCACAAAACACAGATTTAAAGAGAGTCCAAATAGAAGAAGATACCATCATTTCACTTCAGTGGTACCCTGTACAGTTCAGTTAGGACTCCTGCCATGTCCATTCTCCCCATGTGCTTGTTGTACTGCTGCACAGTGGTGGGGCAAACCACATCTGTCTTTCTTCTCATTCAAATTCCATTTCTTTAAAGTATCCAGAATCACAGTGCTTTTGGTACTCAAAAGAGCCATGACCTCACTTATGGATTGTTTTCTCGTCTTCTTAAGTGCAGCTTTTCAACTTTTTTTCTAAGTATGCCAGTTGAGTCCATATTAAACTGTTTCAAATCAACGATTAGGTCCAGAGTACAGAAAAAATTATCAAAATATACTCTACACTTCAAATCATTAAGTGTATTTCTACACAGATATTAGAGCCTGACCACCAATTCCAAATGACTTCCTCTCTTGTGTAACCTCTGGCAGAATTCCTTTGCCTGTTTAAGGGATAAAATCACAGACAATGCCTGACACACTAGTATGTACAAACATTTTGAAACCCCATTTATAGGGCTTACTTAGAGTATATTGACACACAGGTTACCAGGCCTTGCACCATTATAAGAAACCATCACCTCACCAATAGATTGTTCAGTTTCTTGTTGTTGGTGGCATATTTGTATGACAGAACCTGGAACTGGTCTGATCTTGAATGGTCTGTCTTTACTGTTTGTTGGTGGCTCATTGTTTCCAAAATGTATATGCCCATGAAGTTTCTTGAAATCTTTCAAGCTCATAAATGCTTGAAATTTTGTCGAGATTGGTTGACTCTGCCCAGTAATCTGTGTAAGAAGGCATACTTACAATTTTCATATAAATGAGTATACCAATGAACTACTCCACCTCACTCTTTTGTTGACAGATACATTCGTCATCTTCAAAACACAAGATCATTGCTAAGGAATTTTCTGAAACACTGGAGTAGGGTATGTGCAAAAGAACTGTCCCATACACAAGGAACACAACTATAACACTGTACTGACTTAGTTTATCCACCTGAATGCCTTGCCTGTCTTTCCAGTGGTGGCTCAATTTTACGTATATAAATTGAACTGTTTAAAAATATGTAAGTTTTATAATTAATCTTTTAACATTGTCAAGAGTAAAAGAAAATGGAAAAAAAAGAATGATGGTAGCAGTGTGAATTGAACCCGAGTCAAAGAGTTGCCAGTCGGTGCACCTAACCACTGGGCTACCAAACTGATACATGAAATGCTGCTCAAAATCCCTCTACTTCATGTGCAAATCTTTAGAGAGCATTTTACCTTTTCCTACGGCCCACTAAGGTGAAATAGGTTAGGAATTTCAAGGGGCATCTACCTACTTCTACTCAAATGGTTTGAGCCAAATCAGTAAGCCTTATGCCATACTCTCATGTTGTTAGATTTACATTTGGAGTGGATCTACCTTACTCTTTAAATATTGTATTCTCCTCCAAAGATCTACTGGAAAAGGACCTCTTTACCAGATCATCTACAGAAAACACTTTCATACTAAATTTCCTCATATACCCACTGTTTTTACCACCGTCTATAGACTTATGTCCTATAAGGTTAGTAACTGTAACTAAATTGAATTATTTAAATATATTTAAATTTTGTAATTAATAGCTTAATATTGTGAGGAATTTAAATGATGGTAGCAGCACCAATCACACCTGAGCCAATGAATTGCCAGTCAGTGTACATGACCATTCTGCCACAGCACTATTACATTAACTGCTCCTCAAAAATCCCTCACACTCTACAATTGCACAATATCTTACACACGAGTTTGAAGAAAACTGCTAACCTCTGCAGTTGCACTATATCAAGCACACAGTTTTGAAAAAGACTACTAACTTGATGCAGTGAGCACTCATATTTCTGGAAGGGATGATGTCACATCAAAGCATGCATTGTCAAAAACAAACAGCTGCATTCCTTCTTTGTATAGATCATAGTGTAGCTGGCCGTCATTTGAGCACTCGACAATGGTCTGTAATTATCGCGAAGACAATGCTACAAAACATGTTTTCGTCTATTTTATTTGCATGCCAGTACACATTCCATGAGAAATGGGATAATTCTGGTGCGATATTTCCAGTGTGCTGTAGCACATAAGCACAAAATAATTGGCTGTAATTCACTATTGTGAACAGTCTCTGGCTGATATTACGGATATTTGTCACTGCTGTAGACAAAAATATCGTCCTCCGGATCGCTGCCACCACCACAACCAGAGAGATGAGGATCTTCAGACAGTCAAGTAATGCTTGATCTTTTATTCCTTCCATAAAATGTGTTTGCTTCCATCTCGAATATCCTGTAAATGAGTAAACATAATAGTACTAGAAACATTACACATATGTTTACAAAGTTCTTTGTAGGGGCAATGTTGCCTACAGACAACACTTTTTTCACACTTCATATTTATAAACATCAGGTAAGAATCCATTAAGACATTTGTATTACAACACACTTTCAAGACTTTCTCTTTCTTTTTACTTCTAGGTTTTACTGTACAAGATAAAACAGCACCACAAAATAAAAACAAAGTGCTGCTACTCCAGTAAACAATGTTCACCTAACCTAGCACACCATCTGCCAAAAGTGTATACTATTCATAAACTTTTCTCCAGGGAGAACAGAATATCGCTCGATCAGAGAATTTCAATGATTCTGTAAGCATCATTGCCCATCCAAGGATGAAACTTGAAAAATGTCACCAAAGACAATGTGCAATTTTGCCATTGCTTTCAGAGCAACAGTGCCCAATAGAAGGTTAACAACAAGGCACGAGGGGAATTACAGCTTTGCAGTTCAAATGTGTCCTTCAAACAGCTCTCTCACCATCTGGGTCAGGATACCAACTCAAGTGAGGGTTACATGAAGAAACTACTATTGACTTTTGCCTTTGACAAGCTAAAGGCAAGCATCTCCTGCAGCTGGAAAGACATTGCCACATGTGCTGAAAGTAGCAGATGTGCCTTGTGCAATGTACGCTTTGTGCTGGGATGTTGGGGAAACCTGGTATCCCTGTGCTTAATGACCACAGCTGGTACCCTTTTGCTCTCACCAAGATATTTAAGCAGCTGTATTGCACACAGCAGCATACTTACTTAAATTTAGTTAAATAAATGTGTGATCAACATTGTGATTAATGACATGAAAGTACACTTGTATGAAGTGACTAAATGTTCTGAGAGTTTACAATTGTTACATTTAATAGATGATTAAAGCTTGGTACCTCAAGGATAATAAATTTTTAGTTAATTATTTTACATGAACAGATTTGTTATGTCAGCCGTTCATTCTTCCAGTTGACAAATATGAACAGTCTAACAGTAGCTTGTCCATGGACAGGAAGAAGTTGAAGGGCTCAGTTCTCTGTATTAGCACCACTTCAGTAGCATGTTTTTGTGGAAGTGATTGACAGGTTGTTAGACATATTGTCTCCTGCTGATAATGAGTTAGGGCTGAAGGTCCTTGCCTCTTCTGCTTGAGCAGCAGCCCAACCCCCATCTCACACCCCCAGAGTAAAAAGAAGGGACTGATGAAAGCAACTTGAACCTTAGGCTTGGAATCAGCTGCATATGGTCCTGAAGTTGGCAATGGCATTGTTCAAAGGACTGATTGTATTTCTCTGTTCTGGAGCCAAGTAAACCAGAAGCTTGTCGGTACTGTGTTGATTTTGGCTGCAGGTGCCTCAGTGTGCACAACAGACTGAAGACTTATATAATGACCCTGTATGGATCAAGTATGTGCTATGCACTAAAAATGGCACCTGAGTGACAGAATGTATGTGAAATGCATTTTTTAAATGTTGGATGAAATTCTTAAGACCACTGAAAAATTCCAAAACTAACTTCTTTCCAGTAATCCTCAAATAATACTAGGAACCTAGTTAAAACACAAAGCAGGGAGTAGGGAAATTTTCAACAACAAAAGGAAGTAATATTGTAAAATAGATTAGACTGCCTAGGTGGTAGACTATTTGTAGCAAAACTTAGGAATACTAAATCTAGCAAAGTCCAAAACAAATCTGAATGTGAACTTACAGAGACAATAATAATCAGTGGCCATGGACTCTGATTAATAATCATATGTTTCTACAGCCACTAAATTCAGACACAATGGTTGTAGAATCATCCAAAGACAACCTGAATTTGATAGCAGTAAAATATCCCAACCATACAGTAACTTTAGTTACTGACCAAGAAAACTAGAAGGAAGGTCAGTGTATATGGTCGTTGTGACACAGCACTCCATGGAGTCATCAATCAACCAAGAAAAGTATGCATATGAAACTTCCTGGCAGATAAAAACTGTGTGCCAGCCCGAGACTTGAACTCGGGGCTTTTGCCTTTCACAGGCAACTACCAACTGAGCACACTCTGTTGCAGAGTGAAAATTTCATTCTGGAAACATTCCCCAGGCTGTGGCTAAGCCATGCCTCCACAATATCCTTTCTTCCAGGAGTGCTAGTTCTGCAACGTTTGCAGAAGGGCTCCTGTGAAATTTGGAAGGTAGGAGATGAGGTACTGGCAGAATTGAAGCTGTGAGGATGGCTCGTGAGTCGTGCTCGGGTAGCTCAGTTGGTAAAGCACTTGCCCGCAAAAGGCAAAGATCCCAAGTTCGATTCTCGGTCCGGCACACAGTTTTAATCTACCAGGAAGTTTCATATCAGCTCACATTCTGCTGCTGAGTGAAAATTTCGTTCTGGGAACATTGCATATATTTTTCTGGTAGGGGATACACAGTCTCTTGAAGTAATGATGAATGCATTATCAGCCAGCTGCAACACTTGTTGCAATATTAAAAATAGTTCTGATTTCTCACCATTCACACTACATACATACAGTGCCATATTGTAGATATTTTGTTTCAGACGCTTTTCTGAATTTGGTGTCCATATTTGGTATTGGAAAGCTCTTTTATTGTAGAACATTTTCTTAACATATGCTAGTATACTTTTGATGTTTGTCTTGCTTCAGAAATCTCATGTAATCCACTGTCTCTTTTGCAATTTTGATGTTTCATAAGTCACTAATCTTTTACCTCCCACTCTTGTCTGCATTTTACACTGTAAATATTTTTATAAGAATAGGCTACCACTCACTGAATGGAGGGGGCATCAGGCACATCAAATATAATAACCAAATGAGTCTTTTAAGTTTCTCTAATGATCAAATGTATCAGTCATATGTAATGTTGGTACTATTACACTTTTTCTTTTCCTTTTATAGGCGATATTGAAGAGGAAGACAATCGAAGAAAGAAGAGGAAAGATGGTGATGGCAAAGTGCGCACAACAAGTGCTACTTTGGCAAGCAAAGGTATTAAGGCAGGAACTACCACAGTGGGTGGTACTAGCCAAATGGGCTGCACACCAATGGCAGGAACCGGGGCATCGATAACTCCAGAGGAAGAGTCTGAACGCTCTCCCAAGGTACCACCACTGAAGATTGTAATTCCTGCAGCCAGCACTGCAGACCAGGACCCAGGGGGTGCGCGTGGTAAAGTGGGTGTGCCACGGCAGGCACTGCCATACGTTGTGGCATCACAAGATGGTGCCGGCAGTAGTGGCAGCAGTGCTAATGCTGAGGATGCTATCAGTTCAGAGCAGTCACAGGTGCCGTCCTCTGGTGAGCAGGCCTGTACATCGACTGGCACCTCTGAGGAAGGAGTACGACCACAGCGTGTGTTGCGTTCTTCCAATCGTTCTACCTCAAATGCATCGTCGCCTGCTCCCAGTGGATCCTCGCCGCACCAGCCGCAACGTCAGTCTCCTCCTCCTATAACTACTTCAGACACACTCGAATCTTCATCCGGATCTGTGTCTGCAGGAATGACGCTGACTTCAACATCAACAACTGTGTCACCACCGGAAAGCAGTGGTGCTCCCATTTCAAATTCCATTCTGACATCTGGTGGGGCAGTGTCAGAGCAGACAGATCGTGGCAGTAGTCCACTGTTAAATTCACAACAGCAACAACAACAACAGCCACAGCAACAAGAGCAGTCACAGAAGGAGGCACAGCAACAGCCATCATTACAGTCACCTCAACAGCTGCCGTCCCAGCAGCAGCAGACATCTCCAGAACAGCTGCAACAGTCACAGCAGCAGCAGCAGCAGCAGCAACAGCAGCAACCACCCCAGCTGCAACACATACAGCAATCTCAGCAACAGCAGCAGCAACAACAGCAACAACCGCAGCCACAGCAGCAGCAACAACAGCAGCAACCACAACAACAACAACAGCCACAGCAGCAGCAGCAACAACAACAGCCACAGCAGCAGCAACAACAACAGCCGCAGCAGCAGCAACAACAACAGCAGCAGCCACAGCCACAGGCACAGCAACAATCATTGACACCACAGCAACAGCAGCAACAACAACAGCAACAGCAGCAACAGGCACAGCCATCAACAACACAGCAGCAACCACAACAACAGCAACAACAAATTCATACACAACAGACAACAACTCATCAGGAAGCTGGCTCAAATATGCTATCTTCAGTGACACAGTCAGCACCATCTTCCAGTTCAGTAGAACTGCATCCACGAAAACGCAAGATGAAGCAGAATCGTGATGCTTCCATGGCTAGCAGCAGTTCTGGAGCTGGTGTTACACCAGTAGCAGTGAGCAGCTCCAGTGGGGTGACAGTAGGACAGGGCTCCAACGTGCAGGTGACAATTGCCGCACAGGCGTCCTCTGCCGGTTCAGATGCTTCGGACTCTGGTGGTACTGCTCCTGACGTTCATCCACATGACCAACCTATCACCAACTGTTACCAGTTATTCCTCAATATCCGAAAACAGGTTTGTCCTATTGTTGGTTAAGTATTTACTCTGCAGAATAATACACATATATTAGCATTCTGTAACAATGGGCAACAACAAGTTTTTAATTTTTGTGAGCATGTTCTCTGTATGTGTGATTGGTCCTTAGTTTACTGTTACAGGGAGGGCATAAATTTCTTAAGGTTGTTTATTTTTTCTACTTTACATTAAAAGTTTGCACTTGAGTGCCTGTCTTAGGATCATTAATGGAGTCATTCTTCACCAGCAGTTACAATATAGAAACATCACGGAGCGAAAAAGAAATTCAAATGACCTAATATTTAGAAAACAAACTGCTGGTTTTTGTATGTTTTAAATTTTTTCATAAAACATAGCTGATTGTACCACCTTAAAATGCAAATGATTGTGTATCATATACTTTGACAGTTGGTATCCATTTTATTTTGTCTGGGGGATATTAGGAGTTCTGCTTTAACGCACCAAGTTAACATGAACAGTACACACACAGGTGTTTTTATAAATATATCCCACAAGTGTCTACAGCAATACATTTGGTAGAGTTTAAGGAAGTACGACATTTATGCACTTTCTACATAAAAATTAGACAATGTTAAAAGTTAAACAAAACAAGAAAATTTTAAGATATAAAATGTTGGTATGTTTTAGTGGTTTTGCCGGTTGTGCTTTGAATGCAAACGCAAATCCAGACCATATTCCTTAAATCTTACTTCAGTGTAGGACAAAAGGAACCAATAATATACAATGTGATTCCATGAAAATGACAGATACTTTTAGGTATGATGGAGAAGGATAAATGTATCGGCGAACACAATCATTTGCCTGCAGGGGAACAGCAACTGCTAGTAATTAAAATTTTAGAACAGCCACAAGTTGCATGTAACTTTTTATTTAATTTTACATTTCACTTGGCCAACGTGATTAGAGTGCTTACCTTAAGTGCTATGAGTAGTTGTTCATCTTTTGCTTTAGTAAAATACGTCCGCTCTACTGAACAAGTACTTATAGCTCTTAACATATGAATTTTAGACCCCATATTCATTGGACAATTTTTTCTTGTTTTGCTCCATACTACCTCCTCCCAAAATAAGGAAAGCAAAGAGTTTGCAGTAGAAGAGATCCACTGTAAGAAGTATTAGACCAGTTTCAATTTGGTTGTTCCGGACCAAGGTCCCTTGCCTCAAACTGATACATTTACCCATGTCCATCATTCCCGAAAGTCTTTAATGTCTTTGTGGAATCATCTTGTATAGGGTCAACCAGGTAAAAAAAATTTGTTGACTGATGTATCTATCTGTTTTTTGAACTAGTAACTATTCTTTCGTGTGTTGTTCTGAATCATTTATTTAAACAATCATGACTACATACCATGAGCACTTGCACAAATCAATGACAATCAAATTTTAAATACGTGATAATATCCAGAGCTAGCAGCAGTGTCTTAGAGGCAGTGGAATTTTTCAACAGTAGACTTGGTAGGATTGGATGTATGAGAAACTGTTTGCATGATCTTCTTCTCAGTATACATCATACATTTTGCTGATTGAAGTGTCTCACTAGAGATTGCGGTGGGGGTTCCATGAATATTAATGTTGAAAGCTTTTTATATATATATATATATATATATATATATATATATATATATATATATTTTATTTTTTATTTTTTAGTGAACTGTCAGACAGTAACTGCAATGACTTTTTGAGGAGCGTCATCATGGTAATCAAAAACTTGTTGATATGACAGCAGGTCATGGGAGAGGAATGGCTCTTTTGTACCTAGCTGTTTTGCTGAACCTGATTAAGATTGTATGATCTACAAATGCACCTATTGAAGACAGTATGATGCTTTCCGTGTAAACATAGTGGTTTTATTTTATTTTATTTTATTTTTTTTTTAAAGACAAGTTTGATTGTTGGGGCATATCTGGCACAAAACTGTTAAATTTGGTAAGTCAAATGGGGTTCCAACTCCCTGCTAATTCTATCCATGAGATATATGGTCATTCAAAGAATATTCCTAACAGCAGTTGAAAATTGGGGTTTAAAACATGGGACCATCAAAAGCAGAAACACAAAATTTACATATACAGGCACTGTGTACTCCACTGGAATACATCAGTTTTGCCATCTTACCTTTGAAATAGATCACAAAGATCATTACATCACAAAAAATAAGTATACTAGACTCTCGCTAATCCTGCCATTCCTGGCACATACGGGTGCCAGATTAGCGGAAGTGCCAAATTATTGGGTGTCTGAAATTTATTTTATTCATTTATTTTGTTTTTTATTTATTTTGAAAGCATAGGGAATATAGTGTACTGTACTTTATTAAACCGAAGTAAACAATTTTAAAATATAGAGGATATACTTCATTAATTCCAAAAATACATTAATTTTCAAAGAAAACTTAGTCCTTTAGTGTATACTGTACATAATTATACACTCACTATGAAACATGTTCCTAATTTTTAACTATCACAATGATGATTAATTTTTAACTGTCACAATGATGATGCGCGATGGTGGTATGCTTTATCATGCAACCACTTTGCAAGCATTACATTGGTACTGTATGTATCTGGTTATTGCATAATGTACTCCAGGAAGACATTGGCAGCTTCAGCACCAGGAGTGTGAGAAATCTTCATGCTCTATCCTCCTGTGTCCTCTTCTTCATCACTTTCAACATTACTTTCTTGCTTGCTTTTGATTATTTCTTCATCTGTTAAAGTTTAGTCCATATCACAGTTTTCCTCATTCAGCCACTTAATAACATCACCATCAGCATCAATTTCTTCTCCTCCTGGAAGGTTGTGAAACATGTCAGTGTACAAAGTAACTGATAATTCCGAGCTGACTGGCTCATCACTGTCACTCACTACTGGATACAACTTGGCTTCAATGGATGGCCACAATTTTCTCCAGCTCTTCATTATGGTAGCGCTCTCCACTTTATCCCATGCTTCGGCTGCTTGGAAAACAATATCATGTATGTTAATTGCTTTCCATGCCTTCAGAGTCATTTTCACTTTCATTCAGCAGGGAGATGTGAAGTGAATGTTGATAATGACGTTTAATTGACTCCAAAATTCCCTGGTCCATGGGCTGAATTAGGGCTGTCACATTGGGTGGGAGAAAGAGTGCTTGTACATGTATACTATCGGACTTTAGAGAAACATCTGAAGGATGACTGGGAGCATTGTCAGTTTTAAGGATAGCTTTCAGTGGAAGCTTTTCCTTCTTTAGTTCTTTTCTCACTGATGGTACAGACGTTTCATGGAACCACCGAGCGAATATTTGTCTGTCCAGCTATGCTTTCTTCTGAGCACACTGTGTTGAAAAACAACATGGATGTTGGGATTTTCCAATCGCCATAAGTGGTAGTTTATGACTCCCATTTGCATTACAACACGCCATTTATGTTACATGCTGTTTCTGTTGCTTGTAACCACGAGCTTTCTTCTCGTTCTTGGCAGCTAATGTTTCTGAGGGAAGCATCTTGTAAAGGAGTCCTGTTTCATCACATTATGCAAGGCATCAGCAGTTAAATCTTCTTCCTCTATTATCTTCCATATCCTGCTTATAAACTCATCAGCATCCTTATCGGTAGCTGAGCGACTTTCCCTGATGACTGTCAGCTGCCGAATGCCATGTCGTTTTTTCCAGTTTGATGGCCAACCTTCGCTCGCTGCAAACAAGTTACTACCACTAAGTTGTTTGTTAAATGCAGCTGCTTTTTTCTTTATAATCAGGCCACCAACTGGAATTTCTTTACTGCGTTGTTGTACGAACCATCTATAAACAGCTACGTCCAGTTCTTCATTCTCACTCTTTTGCATAACCTTCCATTTTCCTAAGTCACTATCCATTTGTGTTGTACTGTCGAATAACATCTTTCTTTTTGATGTCATAAATAGTTGCTCATCCAACATTGAACTCAGCAGCAATGGCTTTCTGCGAAGAACCTCGATTTAACTTATCTAAAATTTCGAGTTTCTGCATGAGGTCTAACGTGACGTGTTTTCTTTTAGAAGACATGGTTCTGAACTGTAAAGAAAGCTGCAATTTCAAATACAGTATATAAAGCATTGTTTAACTACGCACTATTGCGCACAATAAGTCATTGTGCATGTGTTTTTGGATGTGCGCCAGATTACTGAGAGGTTGGGCTACTGAGGGCCGGATTAGCAGGAGTCTAAAGTATAACGCTTCTGACCATAATGGTATTTCAGTCAAACTACTGAAATCTAGTGCTGATCTAATAGAGCACCCTTGTTACCTTTATGATCAGTTCTACATGTTTGACAAGAGTTCCTGGTATGTCTTGTTGTTTTGCTAGAAATTTGTAATAGTAGGACATCTTGGCGGGTTTGATGAAAATGTCTTTCTATTATCAAACAATGGGAAATCCAGGACGGAATAACAACAGTATTAAGAAAAGGAAAGATTGCTACTCACCATGTAGAGGAGATACTGGGTCACAGACAGACACAACTAAAAGACTGCCATAAATGTAAAGCTTTTGGCCAAAGGGCCTTTTTCATAAGTAGAAGAACACACGTTCGTCCACACAAGCTCTCTGGCGACTGATGCTGGCCTATGTCGTCAGAGACTATGGTCATGTATATGTAAGTTTTGTGTGCATGAATGTGTGTATGTTGTCTATTTTTCAAAAAGGCCTTTTGGCTGAGAACTCAATATGTATGGCAGTCTTTTTGTTGCGTCTGTCTGCAATTCAACATCTCCTCTATATGGTGAGTACCAATCCTTCATTTTCATAATATTGTCATTGAACCTTATTAAAAGCTAAAGTTTAAGGGTGACCAGGATCCTGTTCATTTTTGTGAAAGTCTTGTTAAATGTGTTAAGAGTTTTTATGTGTAGTCACAAATTTATACGAAAATCTTGTGTTTACTTCTTAAGTGTGAAAAATTATTAAATTTGTTTATTTGCATTGCGTCTGAGATATTTTTAATTACATTTTGTCAAATCTAGATTGAGAGGAGAAGAAAAGGTCTCTTTCCGGTGCAGCCAAAACCACCTCAGGGTTTCAAGGACTATCTTATGAATCGTTGTACTTATCTATTGGCTGGTAATGCGTCATCTCGAATGTCAGTTCCAATGGCAAATCCACCCCAGAGTCTCAACCCTGCCATGAAGGATCTTTTTGTTGAGCAAGAAAAGGAAAGGCACCGCTTGCGTATGCAGGTATGTTTGTGTTTAATCTTTTTGAATAATTTTTCCACTACCCTTAGCTACGGGAGTGTGCGATTGGGTGTCTGTGTGTGCAAATGAGTGTACTTTTACTAGAAAAGCAGCAAGAGCTCAAAAGCTAGTGTGTATAGTGTTTCCTGTTATATGTTTATAAGTTCCCCACATCAGTCCACTGTACGTGAGTGATTGCCTTTCCCTGATTTCACATATAATTCCATTCAGGAATTTTATTTTCTTACTCTTGTGGCTCTTTCTAGTTGAAATCATGTAAATTACTTGTGTATTGTATGTCTTAAGTATAACTAACTTGCGTAGCTTACTGTGATGAGCATATTGTAACTGTGTGTGTATAGTGGGGGAGGGGGAGGGTGACATGCATGTGTGTGTTGTTGATGAGAGAATGGAGAGGGAAACCAAGTGCTAGCCCATAGTCCACTTCTCTTGAATACCATCAAGGAGACCACTGTGCTAAATGTTCTCATCTGAAGAATGGATCATCTTCAACAGTGTCGTATGACCTTGTGCCATGAGACCCTGCAGAGAGGTTTTTAATTTACCTCAGTTGATCAGTGCAAATTATGTCAGGAATTTTATACCCCCACCTCTCATCCTCTTGTTGACTGAATATTGGTGATGAAAATGTTTGCATCACCGGTTTTCAAACTGATTATCTACATGTTGAGTGCTATTGCCCAATCATGTGTTACCAAGTTGGTTATCGACATTAGGTGTCAGAACCCCAACAAATAGACTGTAATACATTGCATTTGTCTTCTCATTTGGAAAAATTTGTTCTATATAGAACAAAAGTACGTTTTAAGAGTTTTAGTGTGATAAGAAATTACTGCGCTAGCATCAGATTATGGATAAATAAGATGGAGACAGCGGTGATATGATACAGTTCTGCAGAGCACAAAAGATTCTATCATTTTTTACAAGCTGAAAATTTTGTTTTAATCATTGTGAATGGAGGACAGTGACAAATGGTTAATATATGTGGAAATTACAGTCTATGTTTGGGCAGATCACAAAAGTTCAATAATTACATCTTGGCACAGGATGATTCTGTTAAAGAATTTCTTTGCCTGTTCATGTTTTCCAACAAAACTGATGCATGTTTGATGTAGGGATTGTTGAATTGTTAAGAAATTCTCTGTTTGAGCCTCTCCAACCAAATACATTTATCAGATAAGGAATAGATACAGTGAACTACAGTAATCTTGAATGTGGAGGAAAACAACCTTATAAAGTGAAAGGCGGCAACAAACAGGTTGAAGTCTTAACAATTGGTGAGAATATTACTTGAGGGAGATAGGCAGTTGTATGTCTTAAAATGTTAAAAGATGATTTTGCTTTCTTAAAAATGCCTCTGCAACTATTTCAGAAACATATGTATAAACATTGTGCTTGTAGTTAGGTTTATTACTATTCCCTGCATCAAGAACTGAATACCTATATGTATCTTAAAAAGAAGCATAGTATTCTTAAGCACAATTACATGGCAGGCAGGAAGTGAGAGACTAGATGTAACTACATGTCCCATTATGATGTCCATATGGCATGGAAGCTTCTGGCAGAATGTACTTATCTTTTGAGGTGAAGATATATAAACAAACCCATGGCATGGCCATGAGCACCCACATGGTGCCCTCTTATGCCAATCTGTTTACAAGCCATCTAGAGGAAACATTCCTTGCCTCCCAAAACCCCAAACCCTTTGTCTCTTTCTGGTTCATTGACAATATCTTCATGATCTGGACCCAGGGCCAAGACACCCAATCCTCAATTCTCCACAGCCTCAACACTTTCTCTCTCACCTGGTCTTCACTGCTCAGCATGCCTGGACATTGACCTCCACCTCTCTGATGATTCTACCCATAATTTTGTTCATATCAAGCCCACTAACCATCAACAGTACCTGCCCAGGGGTGGCACATATGCAGTGATGAGAATGCCCTCGCCCAGTGTGCTGAAGGTCTTGTTAAGATTTTCAGACAGGCAGTATCCCCCTAACCTAGTCCACAAGCAGACAGCAGCCTCAGATACTTGTAATCCTCCCACCACCACCAATAACTAGCTGAAAAGCACTTCTTACTCATCACATAATGTCACCCCAGACTAGAGCAACTGAACCAGGGCTTCAGGTGTCTGTCATCATGCTTGGAAGTCCTTAGCACCCATCCTAAAATGGTATTCTACTACATACTCGGCCTACACAATATCGTAGTCTGTACCTGTGCTACACCTGCTCCCACCCCCTTGCCACATGGTCACATCCATGGGGAAGGCCCATGTGTGCAAGACATGTCAGATTCACCATCCAGCACATCCTACTCTTGTCTCATCACAGGCTGATCCTATTCCATCAGAGGCTCGGCCACGTGTGAAAGCAGCTATGTCATACAGCAGCTGTGCTGTAGTTTCTGCACAGCATTTTATGTGAGAATGACCTTGAACAAGCTGTACACATGAATGAATGGCCACTGCTAAACTGTTGCCAAAAGCAGGCTGGACCAACCAGTGGTACATCATACTGCTGAGCGCAACACGCTTGATTTCAGTGGCTACTTTAAAACTGGTTCTATCTCGATCCTCCCCTTCACCTCGCAGAGGGCTCACAACTCTTTCATGAGTATGCTTGTGGTGGGTGTGGAGCCTCAAGCTACTATAGCATTTACTTCCTTTTTTGTGCTGCAATCTATCATCTCTGACTGTTCAACTACTTTTACTCTGTAACTCATGGTAACAGACTTTGATGTTAAACCAGCTATTTCTTTAGGTTCTCCTTTCTTTCATTTACATCTTTATCCATTTACATTGTCAAATTTTTCAGCTGAAGTAATTTTTTGTCCCCTTTTGGGTTTAACCTAACTTTTTTCTTTTTTCCTATCATGTGGATCAAATGGAGAAAGGCACCTTAAAATAGCATCAACCAATGTCAAAGTCCCTCTACACAAAATAACTACATACTTACATATGTGCTTACCAACCAACCCTGGAGCTAGCCCTATGTGGTGTAGTTGTTACGTACCCTTTCAGTAAAGCCCCCTGGAAACACAGGAATCACACTTCGAATGCCAGAGCTGCTAGCTCTTCATGCATCCCAAGGAGTAGTTGGCCTTCATCTTGGAGTACCAACACTCCTAGCAACAGCCATTGTGACAGATGTTCTTCACTGCAGCTGGATAGCACCTTTGGGCAGAGCCCTTGATAGGAGTAGGTGGCCTCAGGGCGGATGTTTTGCACATGAAATGCACCAGACTAAAACAATGTAATGGTGATACTGACCTGGCTGCCTGAACAGGTATAGATATTACAGTGTGGACAGCTGCAATCCAATTGCTTTGCCTACCCTGGCTACTCTATGGAAAGAGGGACAAGCCAGAAGACTGGTAAAAAATAAATAAATAAATAAAACCAATTTATCCAGTAGCTGGTGTGTACTTGTGAAGGAAATGTCTGCCAAGGAAAAATTAAAATTGTGATGAATAGGGTGACATGGAATGTTACATCCCACTGCTCATGAGATGTTTTTGATGCTTATGTTTTTGATACATTGCCACCCCACACCATGACAGATCCAAAATGTGGAAACTGTGGAAGATTACTTCACAAAGGTCATCCTTGTGGTTCAACAGCATTTGCATGTGATTTGTATAGAAAACCATCCCCGCAATTCATGTTTGCCCAGTAATTCAAAAATGAAGAGGTGGACCATCTGTCATATACTGAGTCAAGGGAAAAATATGAACACCTGCATCGTGTTGACATTATAACAAATTATCCACAGGTCACAGTTGTCACCCCACCTACCTCAACTTTAACAAAACTGTTATAGAATGAGAATGTGCAACCAAAATAAAAAACTTGGCTTCCATTCTTAAAGAGCCAGCAGAAGCCTCATAGCGAAGGCATCTGACATCCCTCTGACAGCATAGGAGAAGAAGACCCACTCTACAACTACTTCCTCCCAAGATATAACTGATGTAAAATCCGATACTAGTCACTGGTTTAAAAAGACTGATGTACAGCCAAATACTAGTCAGTGGTTAAGAGGTACCAAACTGTGAAAAAACGCAGAAGAAACAGCAAAAAAAAAGAATCTGGAGGAAAAGGACAGGAAAAGAAGGGAGTAAAGAACCAGTTTATCAGTTCTGGTGGAATCAGAACTCCCCTTGACAGCAGAAGAATCTATGACACTATGCCAACCACACAGGAGACACTGGAAAACTCTGCTGATAAACATCTTTGGTGATCACACTGACAACTTTTCAATAATTTTGTAGTGGAATTGCCATGGTTACTCTCACTAGCTGAAATAAATCCAACACTTAATCACAGACTTTCCCACAGTATGTAATAGCAATATAAGAATCGAAACTTATAGAAGACTATCTTCCTAATAATAGAGGAAATAACAAATATGACAAAATAGAAAAAAAACACTTTCACTGGACTAATATGTATAAACCCTATATTTAAAGCAATAGCAATTAGAATACAATTGAGCATAGTGATGAAAATCTGTAACAACTATATTCCTCCTGACTGAGATATTGCGTACAGAGAGATGGAAGATATAATTAAACAGTTGTCCGTGTCTTTCATTTTACTAGCAGATTTCAGTGCTCTTAGTCACATAATAAGAATAAGATGATAACTAGTAGAGGACAACTACTAAAGATTTTTTAAAGTCAACCCTTCTGATTGAGGTTTCAGGGACTTCAGCCATTCACTAATGTAATAAAATAGAACACTACAGCCATCCTTACAATGTTATTTATTATATGGTTGACAATTTTTGTGCTTCAGTACACCATCTTCAGGCTTTAACTGATGCTGAGGGGGTTAACTCGAATCATATGCAGGATTCATCAGTGGCCAACACCTGTGAACACGATGATTGGCAACACAACATCATTGTTACAGGTAGTCTCTGAAAACCAGTTCATAGATGTGATTAGAGTTAACCCCCTCAGCATTAGTTAAGGCCTGAAGATGGTGTACTGAAGTGCTGAACGTAGTAGCCATGTAATAAATAATATTGTAAGAACAGCAGCAGGTGTTCCATTTTATTACATAACTACTAAAGAGATTATTCTCAGTTTTTAATATCTGCCTAATAAATTCGAGAGCCCCCAACACGTTTCAGCACCAAGTGTGGTTCCTGCTCTGCAATAGATTTGACAGTCTGCAGTCCTAACCTTACACCAACAATCCAGTGGAATGTTCATGACTGCCTTTGTGACACTGAATGTGTACCATTTTGGTCAGTGCAAAGAGCCAATTGGAATTTTAATACTGCTAAAGTCACCCATCACAGTAATACAGAGAAGATCAATCAAGTAGTGGAAGATGCAACAGAAACTATCATCCAAGCTGTAAACACTATCGTACCATTTTCTTCATGACCTCTGCCTTCAGAGAACAGTGGAGGGTTCTTATTACAACATAGGCCCCACCCCTCTACTGAAAATTTAATTTTGTTCAAGAGATCAAAGGTAAAAACTCATTACTTAGTGAAACAAAGGATGAAAGAATGTTGGGAATGATGTTTCTTCTATAACAGCACGTGTCCTGACTTCACAGTGTGGCCCAAATTACAGCAGATTAGTGAACTTCAATACAGTAATAAGACCTCAGCGAATCCTTGACAGGGGGAAATTAACATCAGTTCCTCTGACTGTACTGAACTTCTAGCAATATATTATGCAGAAATGTTGGCCTCCACAAATTACCATTCTAGTTTCACTCAACATCACCTTTTAACAGAACATAGTAATATTTCTTTAACTTAACAAACCTGGTGTCCTACAATGCCTTCTTTACAGCCTTGGAATTAAATAAAGCTTTAAAACAATATAGAGAGATGTCTGCAGTACCAGATAACATCGGTAATCAAATGCTACATCATCTTAGTAAAAATAGTAAAAAGTCTAGTCTAAAAATTTTTAACATGATATGGCAAGACATGGAATCCCTTGCAACAGAGAGAGAGTATCACAATACCTGTAGCAAAACCAGGGAAAGATAAAAAGAAAATTCATAGGTCGATCAACTTAACATAACACTTGGATAAACTGTAAGAAAAGATGGTTAATGTGAATATTTGTTGGTGTTTGGAATCTAGAAATCTTCTTTCCTCATTCCAGTGTGAATTCTAAATATTTTGAACTACCAGCAATCATATCATGCTGGAGTTTGCATTTAGAGAGGCCTTTGTGCAGTATTGACATGTGATTGCAGTATTTTCTGATTTACACAAGGTGGCGGCATCATATTTTATCAATCTGTACAAGTGAAGTTTTCATTAATATTTGCCTGCCTTCATACAAAACTTTTTATCATTTAGCCTATATATAGTCAGTGTGGACATGATCCTCAGTAACCGCTATGTGCAGGAAAATGGAGATCCACAGAGATCTGTTTTAAATGTCACAGTTTTGCAATTGCAATGAATGATGTAATAGATGCAGTTGGACATAGTCACACCAGCATTATATGTTGATGTTCTTTGTGTATATTATAGCTCTGTATTTTTAAGAACAGCAGAATGCGAACCACAGACAGCTATATAGAAGACACAAAAATGGATGCAAAACCATTGATACCATTTCTTGCTAGCTAAATCATGCATCATGCATTTTTGTGTAATACGGACTACACATCCTCATCCAGAACTATACCATGAAATCCAACTTCTGGAAGTAGTGGACAGTGCCATTTTCTAGGACTCCTGTTTTCTTTTTTCCAAATAAATTTACATGGTCACTGCACATACAACACATAAAGATTTCCTGCATGAAGAAATTAAATACTCTCTGTTTCCTCGGCAACAGTTCCTGGGGAGACGAATTGAAGTTTTATTAGTGTTTTATAAAGGGCTTATTTTATTGCATTTAGGATTATGGAAGTATTGTTCATGGGTCAGTAGCACCATCCATCCTAGATATATTAGACCCTGCCCACCACACTGGAATCATTTCATACATGGAGCTTTCAAAATTAATCCAGTTGATAGCCTTCTTGTAGGAGTTGGAATACCACCCCTGGAAACTTTATTTAATTTGCACTCACAATTAATCATATGCCAAACCACCTGTGTCATCCCATTTTGTTTCACAATCCAATTACTCATGAACTGCCTTAGAACAAGGCAACCAACACCAGTGCACCTGGAAGACCTCTGCTGAGAATCCCCTGAGAACTTCAACTTCCTCTGATTACCTGTGTGCGATACTGTAATCGCAAATTGCTCCATGGTATTTTCCCCTATCTGTAGTAAGGAAGAACCTACCATGGGATACCAAAGACAATATAACTCTAAAGCTGTATTGCTGTGCCTTTTATTCAGCCATTCAAGGGTATCCATATTTTAATCTCCTTTCACCGACAGATCCAAAGATAATGAACTAGCCAGCTATGCATACATATAAAATTGTAATTGAAAATGTCCTCTACAAAAACAATGTGGTATCCATACCACAGAGTTAATAGCAATACATAGAGCACTACAAAAAAAATATAACTACATCAGCGCATTGAAAACCATAAATGAGAGCTTTCCAAAACATCCATTGGTCTCTGGATGCTGAGTTATATGAGCTTTACAGGTAATGAGCTGCCTGAAAAAATTAGCCAAGAAACAATGGGGATGGAAACACTTGAAGTAGATAATCCAAGTGCTGACCTAAGGACACACAATCCCTGCCACATCCTGAAGAAAAGGAAAGACATGTGACAAGATAGTACATGCTCCAATAAACCAGGACAATCAAAAGTGTGCTTGTATATGCTGTCTAATCTTGAACAAGATCCTTTTAGCCAAAAGCTTAATTGTTTGACAGTCCCCCATTGTGTGTATCTGCAAATCATCACCTCCACTATACAGTGATCAGCAATCCATCCTTTTCATATAGTGGTGATGCTGAGTTGCAAATAGGTGAAACAAAAAGGGTATCAAACATGTGAGCTTTCAGCCAGAAGCCCCGTTTCCATAACCAGACAACATACACCAACTTTGACCTCAGTATGTGAAAATATTTTGTTGGCACCCAACTGCTTAGGGAGAAATGATCATTGTAGCAAAATAAGAGAAATCCTTTGGCTTATTCTGATAAAGTTATAAAAAGAGTTGACAAATAATCACAATATTTGTATAATAAGACCTTGGCATATATGACAAATAGGTCAGGTGGAAAGATTCTAATAACCACACAAGTGAATTAATTCTAATTGTGAAGTGCACAGTGATTATTGTGATGTTAACTAAAAAGCAGATAGTGCTCCAGGAGAGAATAAATACATTGCATCTGTGGTCAGAGTTCAAAGCAGGCTGTTCATTGAATTAAAAATGCAAGTCTTTAAAGTGAGCTTGAAGTGATTCAGATTTTATGAAATGACTTTAATTTCTCTGTGTATCATCTCATGGTTGCAGCTCATTTTACCATAGTATTGCAGGTTGATACTGCTCCAGTATCAGTCATCAGTGGCACCAACAACCTTGTCCAATAACAATGTCAAATCAGCCCAAAATTTCTCTAAATCTCTCGATACATGAGCTCTGATGGCAGCAGGCCATCAGTGGACAAGTCTGAAATGAAGTCCAGGATGAAGCTCAAGATGAAATCTAAAATAAAGTGATTCCTGATTGAATGTTTTCTAAAAGGAAAACTTGCATTGCTGCATTTCTTACTGTGTTCAGATTGGCTGGGCTTTGGATCTTCCAAGTGCCAACTGGTAAAATTGGTCCTTAGAACACACTGGTCCCTTTCCATGGGCTATACACTATTCGGTTAACTAGTAATATGCATTTTACCATTTTACACAGATAAGTCATCTCTCTCTCTCTCTCTCTCTCTCTCTCTCTCTCTCTCTCTCTTTCTTTGTGATCAGTGTGGCAATCCTCATTGGCACAGCTGAACTTATCTGTATAACCTCTTATTTATTTACTTTAGATAACCCATGTTATTTTTATATCACATAAACATTTGGTTTTTGTGAAATCAAACAAGGCTAGCAGTTTCTCATGCTTTCACAGGCCCATAAACTGTGTGTCTCCTTTCCATTTTCAAGATGTTTATCTGTGGCATCCAGTGCTTTACGGAGAAAAACTCAGCTTCCTACTTTTGTGCACAAAAGTGCCTTCTGCCAAAAATGTTCCTTTTCTTTTCACTGTCCTGGGTTGTAAAACATTTTTCAGCAGGGGCTTGCATCACAGGAGATCCTATCTGTGTTCATTCATGATGCTTTGGATGCCCCAATGCAGCAATACAAAGAGCTGTTACCTGAGGGCTATTGACCTGCACCTTCCTCAGGTAACCTTCAATGAAATGGCTCTGTGCGCGGTGGCCTACTTTCACTCCCTTGGCAGCCTGTGTGCTTCTGCACCATCCAGAATGCTTTCCATGCTCTCACGTATACAAGGCATGCAAATTCAAACCAAGAATAACTGAAGAGTAAGGTTACATTAGTCAGCTGCCAACAGTCACTAGTACTGCGAGTCATCCATATTACTTGGTGTCAATTACATAGTGTGGTCAAGTGGGTCTTTCATTATGAATTTACATACATTGTGTGACTGTTACTGGAAGAATGGTCGCATTAACAATAGCAGTATTGCATGTTTACAGTTTTTCCATATAAGATACACAAGCTTAGTGATCTTGTCCCTCGACACACTAACCAACTGCTTTAAAGAGGGGAAATTCTAAAAAAATGTTACTCTCTTTTTCCTGAAACGTATTTATTTCAGGAAGTTATACCTATTGAATAGAGTGTTTGTTTACTTTCTAAAATTTTTAAAAATACTTAACAAATAAATGTCTGTATAGTAGTATTCAGTGATTTCTTGAGCTTTGGGATAAACCATAATACTTGTACCTGTACAGTTCTTATATTTCTCTTATGCACAACGTTGTTCTTTGTAAGATTTCTTGAAGAAAGACAGCAAACACAAAGTACATTACAGATTTTACAATAACACTGTTTCTTTGCTCACACATTTCACCTGAACGGCCCTTATGTTGAAGCAAGTATTGACATACATTGTTGCAATCCTTGTTTACGTGCCTATTTATTACTCAGTCTCTCCTCTGTGTGTTATACGGCAATTGATTATCATTACTCTTTCTGTTGTTTTAGTTTTGCCATGTGCTACATTTAGCATTGGTGTAGTGAAAAAGGGAGAATTATTAAAACACACATTACATTCATTTAACCCTCCATTAGAAAGGTGGACCCTACACCATCAACACAAAGGTGGGGTGCAAGTACACCCCAATGCCTACAATGATGCTGTCTCTAATTTTCCATGTAAGATCTCTACCACTTTGTTGTTTTATGTTTGTTTCTTTTTCACACTTTATTATAGCTTCAGAACATTTTAAAATGAACAAATTAGGTTTCTTGATAACATATTACAATGAACACATTAGCATTTGCATAATAAATTCAACATACAATTAATGTCCAACTTCTATATTTGTGCCTGTTTTCATCTTCACAATGGTCTTGGAGTCATTTGGCAGGGTCTTGGAGTCATTTGGCAGGTGCATCAGGTACAGGGACACAGTCAGGACACACGAAAGTCGCATGTTCGGTGAGATAAATGTACTTGACCACAGGCTTTGCATATGTAGTTCGTCTTTCTGTCCTTCTTGCGGCCGCATAGCCCACACCTGGAATTCTTCTTATCTTTTTTGGCAAGGAGAGGTGTCCACGGCTTGGCTGCAGGAACTAGGAACGAATTCTTCGAGGTGCTACTCCAGCAGTTTGGGAAGGCACCCCGAATTCCTCCTGGTGCTTATAAATATGACCTGGAAGAAGGGCAAGGGTGAGGGTTTTGAGGAACTGTGGACATATAAGGGTTGACCAAGGCAAGTTGCAGTTTGGATCACTTGCGCATTGATTCCAGCAATGTTGAGTAGCGAGAAGAAGATACTGGGTGGCAATCTTCTGCACAATCATCTCACGTCGAAAGTTCCACACAACTGAACAATGGTGTTGATACCATCTTTGGTATTATTGCAGTAGGTAATCACCTCAGGTTGCTTCTTGTCCCCAATCAATTCATCTATATTATGATCATGGTGAAAGGGGGAGAGAAGAATCACAAACTTTTCTTTTTTTCGTTTTTCAGTAACGAGGTGATCTGGTTACTGAAACCGAACATGCTGCTGCAGACTGGGCAGCCAGTGTCTCAGTGAATGCCTTAGGCATTTCTTGTTTTGTTTTCCTAACCATTCCAGCTAGGGTCATCTTGTGCTTGCATAGGAGTGTAATGGGCATTGGAATGCTGGTTTACCAGTTGTCCATTGTTAGGTCTCGACTCAATCCAGATATGTTGGTTATGAGGCATTCAATCACATCAGATGGGGACTTCGTCTTGTGGAGAGCTGAATCAGGTTGCTTTCTGACATACACCTGTGTGCAAGAGGTGCACATGGCAAAGATCTTGATGACTTATTTGGCCGGCTTTGTCGGGATGTATTGAATGAAAGAGCATAGGCCATGGAAACTTGCCATTTTCTTGTTGATCATAATGTTGCTACTGAGGATGTAACTGTTTTGGCAGTTCTTTTTGAACTGGTTGAAGACTTCACAGAGTTTATACTGCCTGAGATCATCAAACCTGAGACAGCGCATGAGGAATCTGACTCGAGTCATGGTATCGTCAGGGGGAAGACCTCAACACCAGTTCCATCGGTGGCCCAGAAGCTTTCCAGGTTCATTCATCCAGCTCTGAGTTCCCCCATTAGATAGAGAAGCCTGAGGAGAGCCATGACCTCAGGTTTGTCCATCTTCCTGTACAGGCTATCTGTCGTGGTTTTGTAGTTTTTGGAACATATCTTCTTGTTGATGCAGTTAATGATGATCTGGACAATCTCTAGTATAATGAAAAGACCAAGGGCTTCCTCAGAAGCCTTTGCATTCCTTGCATTTCTCATTAGTCCAGGAACTTCTTGGATGATATTCTGAGGTTCTAACCTTCCACATGCTTGGAGGATTCTTCATCCACCTGGTGACACCATCCTTTCCGAGGTAGAAGTTGTCCCATTTGATATGATCCTCTAGATTCTTGGCTTCCTCCTCTCCTCCATGTTTTGCAGTAGCTTCTACAGTTTAGTGCTTTCCCAACCATACAATGACATGTAAAATATAATGTAATATGCATTGTAATATATTATAATCAAATAATTATAATGCAAGAGTTGCCCAGTTATAGAACAATTGTTATTTACATTGAAAAGTACAAGACTGTCATAATTATGTATTGTGATATAGTATTAAGAGCTTACAAAGCATCTGTCACTACCTAGGGTGTAGCAGTACTGAAAATCCAGGCAACAAGTATGGAAAGCTGGGGTGCAGTAAACCCAAACAGAGAGAACAAAGATGTTTACTGTCAAGTTATAGCACACGAATGAGGAAAATGCATTGAGCGCACTTGGGTAAATGCCATTGACAGCTATTCAGAACCTCAGCAGTGCCCATGCCTCCACCTTGATGTTATACATAAAAGTATGGCCGGTGAGGTCTACTGTGCCCCGGCTTTCTATTGTAGGGTTAAGTTCTGTTATTTGGTAGTAGGCTGCTAGTGCCCCAATTTCCACTGATGTTGCTGCGGAACAGTTAAGAAAAGTAGGTGTAGTAATGCTGTTAAAAGTACCGAGAGAGAGAGAGAGAGAGAGAGAGAGAGAGAGAGAGAGAGAGAGAGAGAGTCCACCTGTCTTTCTATTCAAGCACTAAAGACATACAATACATTTTTGATTCACATTTCTCCTCTTTTGCATTTCCAGTCTGTAAATAGTTTATATACTAGCTGAACTTAATATTTGTTTTTACATGACTACAAATGTGGAATAAACATCAATTTATGGCACCTTTCTTGTATTTAACTGTTTTTTCAGCCATCATCAGATTTCCCAACATACCTGACTTTCTGTTGCAGCATGTTATAGAAAAGGAGAAGCTAGTACTTTCAGTTGAGCAAGAAATTCTGCGTGTACATGGACGGGCTGCACGCGCCTTAGCAAATCAATCCTTGCCATTCTCTGTCTGCACTATTCTCAAGGATGAAGAAGTCTACAATGTCATCACACCTGAACAGGAGGAGAAGGATCGCAATGCACGCTCACGCTACAATGGACGTCTTTTCCTCAGTTGGTTGCAAGATGTTGATGATAAATGGGAGAAAATAAAGGTCAGTTGCTTGATAAATCAATTTTTGACTGTTTAAAAAAATATCAACTACACATGTTCTTAAACTATGCAGACGAATGTGTAGCATAAGTTTTAAGGCAACTGGTAATATAACATAATTGTCCTGATTTGCTTTTGTGACTAGGAGATTGATTTCTTGTGGTTCTAATATACTTATCTAGTAACCTGAATCAGGCAGAAGAGTTCTGGTACAGATACACTTCTTTTGCTGAATTATCTAATTTCTTTGCATTTCATAAGAGGAGGTAGTTTTTGTTGAACCAGTCTGCAGATGTATGGCACAATCCTGTTAAGGAATGACTGTCTTGCAGTATCTGATCTAGTTAAAACTGCAGTTGTTTTAGTAAAAATTCACATTGTATGTGTAAGGTTGGCTTGTTTGTTTGCTCAGAAAAGACAGTATAAGTCATAATAGATCTCATTCCCTGTCCCACTTCCCTCCCTGGCACACACCAAGTACTTGTACTAAATTTTATCCAGTTGCCACAGACCTGTGTCTGGAGCTGATTCAAAACAAAGATATACATAATCTGAAAACGGCCTTATTAGTGTATGGTATGCTCTTACTCCAATGTCTGCAGCTCCTTCAAGAGCCATTCTGAGCTGAAACTGTGCCTCTGGCACAGAACTGCTAAAGATCCCTCCCTTCCCACTCCTTTCAATAAGTTTAGTAGTAGTAGTAGTAGTAGTAGTAGTAGTTGTAGTGGTCTTCAGTCCAGAGACTGGTTTGATGCATCTCTCCATGCTACTCTATCCTGTGCAAGCTTCTTCCCCTCTCAGTACCTACTGCAACCTACATCCTTCTGAATCTGCTTTGCGTATTCATCTCTTGGTCTCCCTCTACGATTTTACCCTCCACGCTGCCCTCCAATGCTTAATTGATGATCCCTTGATGCCTCACAACATGTCCTACCAACCGGTCCCTTCTTCTAGTCAAGTTGTACCACAAATTTCTCTTTTCCCCAATTCTATTCAATACCTCCTCATTAGTTATGTGATCTACCCCTCTGATCTTCAGCATTCTTCTGTAGCACCACATTTCGAAAGCTTCTATTCTCTTCTTGTCTAAACTATTTATCGTCCGCGTTTCACTTCCATACATGGCTACACTCCATACAAATACTTCCAGAAATGACTTCCTCACACTTAAATCAATACTCAATGTTAACAAATTTCTCTTCTTCAGAAATGCTTTCCTTGCTATTGCCATCCTACATTTTATATCCTCTCTACGTCGACCATCATCAGTCATTTTGCTTCCCAAATAGCAAAACTCACTTACTTCTTCAAGTGTCTCATTTACTAATCTTATTCCCTCAGCATCTCTTGCTTTAATTTGACTACATTACATTATGCTCATTTTGCTTTTGTTTATGTTCATCGTATATCCTCCTTTCAAGACACAGTCCATTCCGTTCAGCTGCTCTTCCAGGTCCTTTGCTGTCTCTGACAGAATTACAATGTCGTCGGTGAACCACAAAGTTTTTATTTCTTCCATTGATTTCAATTCCTACTCCAAATTTTTCTTTTGTTTCCTTTACCGCTTGCTCAATATACAGATTGAACAATATTGGGGATAGGCTACAATCCTGCGTCACTCCCTTCCCAACCATTGCTTCCATTTCCTGTCCCTTGACTTTTATAACTGCCATCTGGTTTCTGTACAAATTGTAAATAGACTTTCGCTCCCTGTATTTTACCCCTGACACCTTCAGAATTTGAGAGAGAGTATTCCAGTCAACATTGTCAAAAGCTTTCTCTATAAATGCTAAAAATGTAGGTTCGCCTTTCCTTAATCTATCTTCTAAGATAAACTGTAGGGTCAGTATTGCCTCAGGTGTTCCAACATTTCTACGGAATCCAAACTGATCGTCCTCGAGGTTGGCTTCTACCAGTTTTTCCTTTCATCTGTAAAGAATTCGCATTAGTGTTTTGCAGCCATGACTCATTAAACTGATAGTTAGGTAATTTTCACATCTGTCAACATCTGCTTTCTTTGGGATTTGCATTATTATATTCTTCTTGAAGCCTGAGGTATCTCGCCTATCTCATACAGCTTTCTCACCAGATGGTAGAATTTCGTCAGGGCTGGCTCTCCCAAGGCTGTCAGTAATTCTGATGGAATGTTGTCTACTCCCGGGGCCTTGTTTTGACTTAGATCTTTCAGTGCTCTGTCAAACTCTTCACACAGTATCATATCTCCCATTCCATCTTCAGCTGCATCCTCTTCCATTTACATAATATTGTCCTCAAGTACATCGCCCTTGTATAGACCCCCTATATACTCCTTCCACCTTTCTGCTTTCCCTTCTTTGCTTAGAACTGGACTTCCATCTGAGCTCTTGATATTCATATAAGTGGTTCTCTTTTCTCCAAAGGTCTCTTTAATTTTCCTGTAGGCAGCATCTATCTACCCCTAGTGAGATAAGCCTCTACATCCTTACATTTGTCTTCTAACCATCCCTGCTTAGCCATTTTGCACTTCCTGTCGATCTCATTTTTGAGACGTTTGTATTCCTTTTTCCCTGTTTCAATTGCTGCATTTTTATATTTTCTCTTCTCATCAAATAAATTCAATATATCTTCTGTTACTCAAGGGTTTCTACTAGCCCTCATCTTTTTACCTATTTGATCCTCTGCTGCCTTCACTACTTCATCCCTCAGAGCTACCCATTCTTCTTCTACTGTATTTCTTTCCCCCATTCCTGTCAATTGTTCCCTAATGCTCTCCTCTCTACAACCTCTGGTTCTGTCAATTTATCCAGGCCCAATCTCCTTAAATTCCCACCTTTTTGCAGTGTCTTTAGTTTTAATCTACAGTTCATAACCAATAGATTGTGGTCAGAGTCCACATCTGCCCCTGGAAATGTCTTACAATTTAAAACCTGGTTCCTAAATCTCTGCCTTACCATTATATAATCTATCTGAAACCTTCCAGTATCTCTAGGCCTCTTCCATGTATACAACCTTCTTTCATGATTCTTGAACCAAGTGTTAGCTATGATTAAGTTATGCTCTGTCCAAAATTCTATCAGGCGGCTTCCTCTTTCATTTCTTACCCCCATTCCATATTCACCTACTACATTTCCTTCTCTTCCTTTTCCTACTATCAAATTCCAGTCACCTATGACTATTAAATTTTTGTCTCCCTTCACTATCTGAATAATTTCTTTTATCTCATCATACATTTCATCAATCTCTTCATCTGCGGATCTAATTGGCTTATAAACTTGTACTACTGTGGTAGGTGTGGGCTTCATGTTTATCTTGGCCACAATAATGCATTCACTATGCTGTTTGTAGTAGCTTACCCGCACTCCTATTTTTTATTCATTATTAAACTTATTCCTGAATTACCCCTATTTGATTTTGTATTTATAACCCTGTATTCACTTGACCAGAAGTCTTGTTCCTCCTGCCACCGAACTTCACTAATTCCCACTATACCTAAACTTAACTTATCCATTTCCCTTTTAAAATTTTCTAACCTACCTGCCCGATTAAGGGATCTGACGTTCCATGCTCCGATCCATAGAACGGCAGTTTTCTTTCTCCTGATAACGACGTCCTCCTGAGTAGTCCCCACCCGTAGATCCAAATGGGGGACTATTTTCCATTGGAATATTTTACCCAAGAGGAAGCCATCATCATTTAACCATACAGTAAAGTTGCATGCCCTCAGGAAAAATTATGGCTGCAGTTTCCCCTTGCTTTCAACCGTTCGCAGTACCAGCACAGCAAGGCCGTTTTGGTTAGTGTTAAAAGGCCAGGTCAGTCAATCATCCAGACTGTTGCCCCTGCAACTACTGGAAAGGCTGCTGCCCCTCCTCAGGAACCACACATTTGTCTGGCCTCTCAACAGATATTCTTCAGTTGTGGTTGCACCTACAGTACGGCTATCTGTATCGCTGAGGCACACACGCCTCCCCTCCATGGTTCATGGGGGTTAAGTAGGTTTAATAAAATTGAGGCAGGCATGAAAACTAATATTTAAATGAAATTTTTTGATGAAAAATATTACACACCTCTTATCGTTGTAGTGAATAAATAAAAAAATCCTTATCTTACTGTTAATGACACTTATGCACATTGGTGTTTTCTCGAAGTATACATCAGTTTCCAGGCATTGGGTTTCGGTAGAATTTTACTATGCATTTCTTTGCCTTGAGGCAAAGTCATTAATTATGTCATAGGCATCAAGTCAAACTGCTGTGTCGTGTTCTATCAATGAAATTACTAAATTTGACAATCTGCTTTCACCCCTACTCAGTCTTAAGTAGTTTTTTTTATCACATTTAATTCAGCTGCACATTTCTCATACTTTGAAGCACTCTGGCTCAGTCTCACACCATTTTTGACAGAAGCTTCCAGTTGTATAGCATACTTGCTTCATGACCTGCTCACCGATCTTTGAGATCCTGAAACAGCAAGAAATTTAGTAACTAGAACTCCATTGTCAGATGTGTGAGCTCTGTAGGCAACAACTCAATTAACCAAGCACACTGTTGCTGCAGAAACCGTGTTCAATCTTAGTTGTTTCTGTATGATGCAATGTGAATGAAATGACACTGCAAATGTGAGACTGTGACAGCAGTGTGTGTTTATGGCTGTGAGCAGAGAGAGAATCTGCTTCTTGTAGGCAGAAGATTGGATAGTGAGTTGTGGGAGACCTCGAGAGAACTAGTGTAACTCTTCTGGTTAATTCTTCAACTGCCTTTTTCTTGTTTTCCGATCACTTTTTGTGCCCCACTCTATGCCTGTGCCCTTGGCGGAATGTACCTTGCCACCCTCTTGATATGGCCCTGGCTGCACCCCAACTTACATTGAATAATTCACACAATGTATTGACAGAATTCTGTCAGTTTATGGCACCTTCTTAGATATGTGATATCCATTGGGCCTGGACAGAGATCCTGTCTGTCATAAGTGGCATACTGGGGGCTCTCTGGGTGACAAATTGAAATCATTCTACTTCATATCTGTGTAGTAATGACATCTTTTAGTAAAATTCAGCATTTAAAATATATGCACATACTTACAAGTAAAGTACAATTGGGGGAAAAAAAGCTTCACAAGTAAAGCGATTTGTATAGGTTCAGTGATTGGGCACATGACCCGCACAGTGCTCCCACTGTACCTGAAGAAACAAAGCCCACATTTACAAGACATCAAGGTGTTGTGACTCAAGTTCTTAGCTATAAGCTATTCACATATTTTGTAAAGTACAGTTATCAGTTTTTTAAATGGAGTATACTGCTTGTCAGTTACAACAACATTAACTTTTTTAAGAAAGCCAGAAATGACACTCCAATATTTTTCTGGTGATTACCTGTCATTTTTTCAGTTTTCATATCACATTCACAAAAGTAACATTTTAAAGCTCTTGTGTGAAGTGTTGGAAGCTGTTTACAATGCCCAAATGACTCGTTTAAATGCTGGTATTTTCACTCTTGTACCCTACATCAGTAAGACTTTGTTCCCAGAAAAAAATACAAAACAGATTGTTTTCAAATGGGCTTTTGTTTACAAAAATTTACTTGTAGTAATTTATTTTCACTTTAAGGTGGTTTCTAATATTCCTTCTGTGGTACGGGAGACTCCCATCAGGTCACAGATGACGAAGAAACATTTTACTGTTTGCCCAAATCAAATTTTGAATAAAAAATCGGGAAACAAGTGCTAAAAAGTCAGTCACCTGAACACACTAGAGACTGTTGTACCAAATTGTCTTCTTTCTTGTTAGAGCAAATTAAACTAGTCAGTACTAAGCAGAATGACCAAAATATTATTTTGACCTGTGTTCACTTGTTTTTCTGATTCATTACCTGGTAATGCCTGAGAAAGTAAGAGACTTTCTTTTCTGCGTTTCATAACAAATGCAGCATGTAAAAATAAAAAAACATCCATGTATCCTGACTGCTCGAATCTCATGATCCTTGTGTGTAAATATGTATGCCAGAAGCAAGTTTTTAAAATCATGTACACTGTGTGATAAAAGTTATCCGGACACCCCCAAAAACATAAGTTTTTCATATTAGGTGCATTGTGCTGCCACTTACTGCCAGGTACTCCATATCAGCAACCTCAGTAGTCATTAGACATCGTGAGAGAGCAGAAGGGGCACTCCATGGAACTCACGGACTTCGAACGTGGTCAGGTGATTGGGTGTCACTTGACAGATGTCTTTATGCGAGATTTCCACTCTCCTAAACATCCCTAGGTCCACTGTTTCTGGTGTGATAGTGAAGTGGAAACGTGAAGGGACACATACAGCACAAAAGCGTATAGGCCGACCTCGTCTGTTGACTGACAGAGACTGCCAACAGATGAAGAGGGTCTTCATGTGTAATAGACAGACATCTATCCAGACCATCACTTAGGAATTCCAAACTGCATCAGGATCCACTGCAACTATTATGACAGTTAGGCGGGAGGTGAGAAGACTTTGATTTCATGGTTGAGTGGCTGCTCATAAGCCACACATCACGCTGGTAAATGCCAAACAATGCCTCACTTGGTGTAAGAAGCGTAAACATTCAACGACTGATCAGTGGAAAAACATTGTGTGGAGTGACGAATCGCAGTACTCGATCTGGTGATCCGATGGCAGGGTGTGGGTATGGCGAATGCCCGATGAATGTCATCTGCCAACAGTAAAATTCGGAGGCAGTGGTGTTGTGGTGTGGTCGTGGTTTTCATGGCCGGGGCTTGCAACCCTTGTTTTGCATGGAACCATCACAGCACAGGCCTACACTGATGTTTTAAGCACCTTCTTGCTTCCCACTGTTGAAGAGCAATTCGGGGATGGCAATTGCATCTTTCAACATGATCGAGCACCTGTTCATAATGCACAGCCTGTGGCAGAATGGTTACACAACAGTAACATCCCTGTAATGGACTGGCCTGCACAGAGTCCTGACCTGAATCCTATAGAACACCTTTTGGATGTTTTGGAACCTGTCTTCATGCCAGGCCTCGCTGACCGACATTGATACCTCTCCTCAGTGCAGCACTCCATGAAGAATGGATTGCCATTCCCCAAGAAACCTTTCAGCTCCTGAATGAACGTATGCCTGCGAGAGTGGAAGCTGTTATGAAGCCTAAGGGTGGGCCAACACCATACTGCATTCCAGCATTACCGATGGAGGATGCCACGAACTTGTATGTCATTTTCAGCCAGGTGTCCAGATACTTTTGATCACATAATGTTACTAGTTTATATCAATTTCATGGTAGTTTTTCATTTGAAGGCTGATGCCTTTTTTTATCTTCCAAACTGCAGTTTATTAGGGCACATTCTAAAACAAAAGTGACTCCACAGCAAGTGGCATGATGGATTATATGGTAGTGGTGCCATATGCTGCCCTTTCCACTTGCCCCAGTCAGAATCCAGCGGCAGTGTTTCCAATATGGCACCAGCTGGAATTCTCGTATGGACATTCATGTTGTCATCCAGGTTATGGCATTAGAACTGAGCCAAAGATCCACTAAGAAGAGGAGATAGTACAAATGTTGGGTCTGGAAGTGGATTTTACACGGAAATGACATGGTGGCTGCAAAAGAACTTATAACCAAAGTAGCACTCAAAAACAAAGATCCATCCATGACCCACTTTTAAATAAAAGAAACCAATTAGGGTACTTGTAGAGCAGTGATTTGAGCTCTATTAAAAAAAATTGATACTGGCATTAGAGGTGCAGTCCTGCCTCATGTGAAGCCAGAAGTAACACTCCAATATTTTTCTGGTGATTACCTGTCATTTTTCCAGTTTTCATATTACATTCACAGAAGTAAAATTTTAGAGCTTTTGTGTGAAGTGTTAGAAGCTGTTTACAATGCCCCAAAGACTTTTAAATGCTGGTGTTTCCACTCTTGTACCCCACATCGGGTAAATAAGATGAAATATTACAGTTATTCTAGATGGAATTTTGGAATTATGCTTCATGGAAGTGTACTAAAAGGCTCTAATATAGTTGGTGAATTCCTTTATTAAAAGCTGTATTCTAGCTGAAGTTATATGGCCACATGGAACTGTGTTACTTCCTTTCTCAAATCCACAGGGCAAGTGTTTAATAGCACTGAAATAGCTGTTACTAGAATCTGACTATACTACCAGTATTGCATTAATTTTCACAATCTTTAGCATTAAGTGAGCTGTTTGAAACTCCAAATAACTTTTACTAATTACTCAATAATACTTGCTTTCTCACAAATGAATCTTATCCATGCATCATATGTTAGAAACATCAGCTCGTAGCTGCAGTGGCAAAGCCTTTAACTACTGGCAACCTTGAATGTTGATATTATGTTCCTGTTAAAATAATCATCATCTTGTCATGGTTCAGGGCACATACCATTTAAACTAAAAGCATACAAGTATTATGTTGTCAGAGTTGCTTGGTACTCACCATACATAATGAAATCATAATCCACACCATTTCGTTATCATGATAGCTGTGCATTTATCGTTCAAGTTTAAATGAGCAGTTTTTTGTGTTGGCTTAAGAACAGTAATAGCATTTTTTTAATCCTACTATTTCACTTTTAATTTACAGAAAATGCAGAATTTTTTTTTCTAAATTTGCATAAAAGAAAGTAACAAGTTTTTATGCTCCATTTTATTTACAACTATACAGTTTTTACATAAGGTTCAGAAATCAACATTTTTTGGAGCCAGATGGCGCACTCAGATAAGATTAGTTGAGTTGGTTGTTGTAGGTGTTGCAAATGCTTCGTGTTTTAGCATGTGCAATTCATAAGTCACAACCAGGGATGTTTTCCCACACACCATTCACAAATTCAAGCAATGCTTGATATCTTAATCATCTGTCTCTGCAGCACTGTGCACTCTTCATACCGTTCAATAAATTGTACAAATGGTTTGCTAACAACCATCTGTCAGCCATATTTTGGTACTGTGAAACTCTCACATGGCAAAATTACTAACACAAAACCCAAAATTTTGCAAAGGTGCATTGAGCGACAAGCTGGCAGTCAAATGATGCTAATCAGTGGTGGGGGAAGAAAGTGGTGTAAAGCAACTTAAACTTTTGTGGCATGGCTGAAAGTGGTGTCGCTGAAGTGGTTGCCATTTGAGTGGCACCACTTTTGTTGCGTGTGGAAACACGGGATAACATTGTATTGTTCACTGAACAAATTCATCACACATTGTCAACCCATCATTTTTTTCAATGAACAGTCCTACAAAACTAAAAATGACTATCACTCGAGACTATATTGTCCATGTGTGAATAATAAACTTTCACTTCTTCACAATTTCAACTTTCTGATATTTACCTCCCACACTGTAAGATTACAAAGACACATAATGACTGGCTAATACTCATCCACTCATTGTGTGTGTGTGTGTGTGTGTGTGTGTGTTTGTTGGGGGGGGGGGGGGGGGCACAGGTGGTTCCCTCTTATCCCATCATTTTGGCTCTCTTTCTCTAACCTTTCCCAACCTAGAAACTCATTGTTCCACAAGTTAAGAATAATTTATTCATATTTAAAAGTACATCAGCAGTACTAAAATTTTTGCCTCCTGAATAAGCTCTGACCAAAATTCTGTCTCATAGTAGCTTTATTTTTCTTGTGAATCTTGAACACTTTTCACAATTAAAAACTTCTAGATTTTATTTAATAATCACCATCAGCCACTTCTGGGTAAAGGTATGCTCTAGACTTTTCCACACTTTAAAATCTTCAGCTATAGCATTCTTGTTTATCTTTCACACTTTCTTATTTCATTTATCTACCTCCCATTAGGTAATATCCTCAGTCTTACCATATCACGTGGAAAACAGTAAAATATTTCCTCGATTCACCTACCATCCATTCATGTTGCTACATTTTCCGCTCATCTCCATTTCATTATCATTACAGTTGTAGCTATGTCTTCCATTCTTAACTGCTACCAGATTCATTTGCTTGCTGTACTGTCTCTCCTAGTAATTATTAACCTGCACCTCTCCGTGGCTCACTGAGTTATCCTCAGTTTTTGATAGACAGAATTATGATAGAAAAGATTGCTTGCTACTTACTATATAATGGAGATCTTGAGTCACAGACAGTTGCAACAAAAAGATTGCTAAACAAAAGCTTTTGCCTTCTTCTGAAGTGTACAAAATACACGCGCGCACACACACACGCACCCACCCACACACACGCACCCAACCACACACACGCACCCACCCACACACACGCACCCACACACACGCACGCACCCACACACACGCACCCACCCACACACACGCACCCACCCACACACACGCACCCACCCACCCACACACACGCACCCACCCACACACACGCACCCACCCACACACACGCACCCACCCACACACACGCACCCACCCACACACGCACGCACCCACACACACACACGCACGCACCCACCCACACACACACGCACACACGCACCCACCCACACACACACGCACGCACGCACACACACACACACACACGCACGCACGCACACACACACACACGCACGCACACACACACACGCACACGCACCCACACACACACGCACCCACACACACACACGCACCCACACACACACCCACACACCCACACACACACACACACACCCACACACACACACACACACCCACACACACACACACACACACACACACACACACACACACGCACCCACACACACACACACACACACACACACACACGCACCCACACATGCACACACACACACACACACACACGCACCCCCACACACACACACACACACACACGCAACCCCCCCCCACACACACACACACACCCACACACACACACGCACCCACGCACACGCACCCACGTGCACACACACACACACACACACACACACGCACGCACATGCACACACACACACACACACACACACACACACACACACACACACGCACACACACGCACCCACACACACACACACACACACACATACACACACACACGCACCCACACACACACACATACACACACACACACACACACACACACACACACACACACACACACACACACACACACACAGATATACATAACCACACTTTCGGGCCACCGAGGCCAGACTGTGAGTAACTGCCTTGGTTGCAAGAGCACTAGTCGTGTGTGTGAGTTGTGTTCGTGTAAATGTGCATTGTCTGCTTCAGAAGAAGGCCAATTGGCTGAAAGCTTTTGTGTAGCAGTCTTATTGTTGTGCCTGTCTGCAACTCAACATCTCCACTATTTGGTGAGTAGAAATCTTTCATAATACTGTCATTATTCCATCCTGGATTTTCCATACTTCAATTTTTTGCATAGTGTACCAAAAGCACATCAGGCCATTTTTACTGTTGTTTCTTTTCTAAACCATTCACTCCTTATCTCCAACAATATTATGAAAAGGAAAGTTGTTACCATATAGCAGAGGTGCGGAGTTACAGGCGGCCACAACAAAAAGACTGTCATAAATTAGCTTTCAGCGTGTATGGCGCACGCACGCACGCGCGCACACACACACACACACACACACACACACACACACACACACACACACACACACACTCCCGCAAATACAACTCACACATATGACGGATTTCCATTGTTTACTCTTTATCTCCTCTTCTTCTAAATAGAAATATTTTTCAACTGGTTCTATACCTTCATTGTTAATTTTTAGATTTGACATGGAAATCAACCTCACAACCACAGAAAGAGCAGCAATCCCCCACTTGGAAACTGATCCAGACCTTATTATAACCCTATCTGCTGATAAACACTCCACCACTGTGTTTATGAACTATGGAGATTATCTGGCAGAGAATCTCTGCCAACTGTCAAATACATCTACATACAAGTCCTGCCACAGTGACACCATTCCAGAAATCCAGCAGAATTTTCAGACTTTCCTCAGATCTTTAGGTACATCCCAGAGATTTTCCACCGAGTCTCTCTCTCTCTCTCTCTCTCTCTCTCTCTCTCTCTCTCTCTCTCTCTCTCTCTGGGACATCTTGTTGTGGTTACTGTGCCCCCACAAAGAGACACTCTGATCTTGTGTACCTGTAACCTACACTCCTGTATAAAATACACCAACCATTTTCTTCTATGACTCTCCGCAGTTCATGTTCCTTTACCACCCAGTACCCTGATAATCGCTGTTAATATCACATCCTTGTACACTAGCATCCCCAAGGTCTGTGGCCAAACACTATCTTTCCGACTGACTTTATACCTACAAACTCCTTCCTGGTCACCATGATTGACTGAATCCTCACCCACAATTACTTCTCCTTTTACAATACTGCTTAAATCAAATCTGTGGTACAGCAAAAGACACCTGCATGGTATCAGCTTATGCTGAGATATTCATGGGCTACCAAGAGGAATACTTCATAATCTTCATGATCTGGTCTTTCCACATTCCTCTGGAACCTCAGCACCTCCCACACTCATTACACATTGTCCTCCTCATTTCAACAAGCCACCTTCCTCAATGTTGATTTGATTTCCACATCAAGGATGGCTGCATTGGTACCTCCATTCAAATCAAACATACCAACGACCATCAATACTTCCACTTTGACAGCTGCCACCCATGTCACCCCAAGAAGTCCCTTCCATACAGCCTAGCCACCTGTGGCTGTCACATCTGTTGTGATGAGCAGTTCTTCTACAAATATGCCAGTGGCCTCGCTGAGGCATTCACAGACTAAAATTGCCCTCACAATCTTGTCCAGAAATTGATCTCCCAGGCCTTGTCTATCCAGTTACCTTCCCTCCCCAACATAGCCACTGTTGCACAAAGGAGCACTTCTCTTGTGATTCAGTAACGCCCAGGACTGAAGCAAATAAATCACAAACTTTTGATGCTGCATCTAGCAGCCCTATCCTGTCCCCAACATGTCCCTGCTCACTTACACAGGCAGCACTAGCTTTGCTAACAAAAACGGCGAGACCGAAACAGTACCCAAGGAAGAGTAGGCTTATGCATGAACCCATAAAAAACCGTGTCCATGTATAATGCACTTGAATATAAACGGTCTCAGTGCCGACTTTTCAAACAAAAATCATAAACATGACGATTTGCAAATTATTCTTTCAGAATTTAAAATATTGAAGTTATCTGCCTCAATGAACATTGGCTTACATGTGGTAATATTAAAATTCTTAATAAAATCGAAAATTTTGAATTAGCTAACAGTTTTTGTAGACGAGAGAAATCACGTGGAGGTTCTTGCATACTTACTCATTCTGACATGGAATATGAAGTAAGGAATGATTTTAATCATTTGAATAAAGAATGTATATTTGAAAGCTTTTGCATTGAGTTAAGGGACCTAAATGTCTTAGTAGTTTCTATTTACAGAGTACCAGACAAAACTACAATTGAAGCTTTCCTGCTCAAATTTAAGTGCCTTCTTGAAAATCTTAATAAAGAAAAAAGGAAAAATATTATAATAGCTGCTGATTTCAATATTAATATCATAGCTGACAGCAATGATGTGTCCAATTTCAATGACTTAATAAGAAACTTTGCTTTGAAGCCAAACTTCATGCAACCCACTAGAATAAATGCACAGTCAGCGACCTGTATTGATAACATTTTAACAAATTGTGTGTTTGAAGATGTTAATAAATTTTGCTTAGATTTAGGAATCTCTGACCACTCCACATTATTCATTGAACAACCAAAACTCTATAAAGAAATTTCATGTAACAAAAGCTACATGAAAAGGAACTTCAATGAAAAAACCTAACTATATTTAGCAATAAGTTAAGAGAGGTTGAATGGTATTATGACAGCTGTATCTCAAGTAGTACTAACTTTAACCAATTTCTTGGTAGCTTTCTTGAAATATTTAATGAAACTTTTCCACTTAAAGCCAAATGTAACAAAATGACTAGGAAGATGAAATGGATAACTCGGGGTATAAAAATTTATAGTGCCAGAAAGAGGCAACTACATAATGAACTGAAACATAACAAAAACAGACATTTTGCTGTGTATGTGAAACATTATAAAGCAATATTCAAAAAAGTTGTAAAGGCAGCAAAACAAATGGCAAACAATAAGTTTATTTTACAACATAATAGTGAGACAAAGGCAGTGTGGTCTGTTGTCAAGTCAGAGTTAGGTGTAAAAGTCAGTAGTAATGAAATAACTAAGATTAAAGTAGATTATAATGTTGTTATAAACCCAGCTCAAATATCAGAGTGTTTAAATGAATTCTTCATAAATGTAGCAAAGTCAGAAGTTGATGTAGCAGGATATCAGAGTAAAGTAAATCTCTTTGGACTCGACCAACAAGCTGAGTATCTCACAGATTTAAAAAAAGTCACAATAAAGGATGTGAAAAATGTTATATTGTCATTAAAAAATAAAAATTCTACTGGGTGGGATGGGGCACCAAGTAAAGTGATTAAAGCAGTATCTGACATAATAGCACCCCCGCTAGCTAAAATAATCAACCAATATTTTGAACAGATGTGCTTTCCTGATGTGTTAAAATATGCCGAAGTGAGACCTCTGTTCAAGAAAGGGCCGAGGGAAGATATGGGAAACTATCGCCCTATTTCTATTCTCCCAATCCTGTCAAAAGTGTTAGAGAAAGTAACTGCAAATCAGATCAAAAATTTTATCGTAAAAAATGATATTACTGTAAGTAACTAATTTGGATTCCACCAAGGAAAAAACACACTGGATGCAGTAAATAACTTTATTGAGAAGGTATGCAAATCATTGGATCAGAGGAGTAAAGTCGCAGGTATCTTCTGCGATCTTTCAAAAGCATTTGACTCGGTGAACCATGACTTGCTTATCTACAAATTAAACAAATATGGGATTAAGGACAAAGCTCTGAAATGGCTCACATCATACTTGCACAACAGAAAGCAAAGGGTAGGTGTCACATCAAATGCAGTGAATTATTATTCTAAATGGAGTACAGTATCACACGGTGTGCCTCAAGGCTCCATTTTGGGGCCAATCCTGTTCCAATTCTATGTAAATGACTTGCCCATAAATATAAATTCCCCGTCACTTCTGTTTACGGATGACACTTCTGTTTTAATTGAAGATGATGCAGAAAAAATTCAGAGCTCCATTGTGAGCACAATGGGTACTCTAGAAAACTGTTTCCAGTTAAATGGCTTGAAACTGAACATTGCAAAAACCAATATGGTACATTTCAAAACCAAACATTTGAAATGTGTGGATCTTAAAATAAATCATCACAATCATCCCATGGAAGAAGTTAACACAGTCAAATTCCTAGGACTAAATGTGGACAATGACTTAAACTGGAGTACACATATTGAGTTCTTATCAAATAAACTAAGCAGCTTTGCATTTGTAATGCAAATACTAGCAAACTCTACTGACATGAGTACACGAAAAATAGCATATCATAGTTATTTTGAATCTCTCGTAAGGTATGGTATCATTTTTTTGGGGAAATTCAAGTAGTGTATCTCGAATACTGAAATTGCAAAAGAAAATTATAAGATACATGTGTAGTGCACAACAAAAAGAATCTTGTCGCCCATTATTTCGGAACCTGCAAATCCTAACAGTTCCCTCCATATACCTGTATGAAATTATAATCTTTGTACACAGCAGACAAAAATTGTTTGAGGAGAATCATTTTAACCACACGTACAACACAAGAAATAAAAATAATTTTATGTTACCCACACACCATTGGAAATTATATGCACAAACTCCACAGTATATGGGGATGACAATATATAACAAGCTAATGGGCAAAAATATATTTAATATGAAGCCAGAGAGTCTAAAAATAAGGCTACAGCATATTCTGTGGGATAAATGCTACTATTTAGTATAAGAATTCATAAAGGATGACATGATAATTTGAGCAAGGGGTAATTGATTGTTGGTCTTTTATCGTATGTGTAACAAAATTGTATTATTATTATGATACCATTTGTTAAAATCAGTTGTTCTAATTAATTGTTAGTTTTTTATTGTATGTGTATTTTTATATTGTGTTATTGTTATGGTACCATTTGTTAAAATCAGGTGTTGTATGTATATGGTAAAACTTTACCAAAATTTTGACGTGTCTCCTGTACCTAACTCAAATGATTTAGATTATGTACGTTATGAGACTAATAAACCGCAATTCACAATTCTCCTCACCCTATCTTCCTATCCCTCCCCATCCCTCTCCCTACCCCAAACCTCTTCCATATCCCCACTATCTATCCCAGTTAGACTGCTGCTCACCTCATGTGCAATTACAGTTAGGCTTTAGAGTGCAGGCAGGACAGTGTTTGTGTTCATTCTAGTTCTGATGTGATGGAGGAGGTAGTTGGAAAGCTGAACATTTCTAGCATTCTTTTCCTTTTTCTTCATTGTGTCTGTGTGCATCTCAATGTTTCATCTGTGTAGTGAGCAGCAATCTGTCCTTTCCATAAAGAAAGAATTGATTTGCCTAAGCAGGTGTGTGTGTGTGTGTGTGTGTGTGTGTGTGTGTGTGTGTGTGTTTGTTTTCAGAATGGGTGCTGAACTTCATGCTACACCTATTACAGTGAAGAGAGAAACATTTTTTTGTTGTTCACAGGAGGCAATGTTACAGCGGCACCGAATTGAGGCAGGAGCACTACATGCAGTTCAGTGTATGGACTGGGAATGGAAAATGAAAGAGCTGAGTTTGTGTGAATATAAGGCCCGGCCCAGTATTGATGAAAGCCATGTGCCAATGGTGTTGGTTAATGATGATTTTGACCTCTTGCCAGCCTGAGTACGTATTCCATTTAAGTTGCAAGCTTGCATCTCAAATAGGCTATATTACAGAAATGTAAAAAGGAAGATGTGACAACAAAACTGTGAAAGATCTCCCAGCATCACATGTAAGCTACATACTATCAGTGTGACACTTCATTACTTCTTTTCATTGGTGGTTGCTGTTCTCCTAGCGAGTGTACTTAGGAATGCTGTTTGTTGGTGCAAAATTAATTTTTCTGTGCATCTTTGTATTTGTACATATGAGAAATGTAAAATAAAGATACTATTTTTAAAATGCCTGTTAATAAATAGCATTCTAATGAAACACTCCAATTTTGTAAATTATTTTGTTAGACATGTACATTTTATGTAAAAATTTATAAGTAACTTTCCCAGTAATTGGTTTGGGGAAAAAAATAAACATTAAAATCTACAGTAAAAGTATTAAAATATTTATCAGACCATAACTCCCACTATGACAGTACACTAAAGTAACAAAAGTCATGGGATACCTCCTAATATTGTCAGACCTCCTTTCGCCTGGCTTCTGATGTGTCTAGCTCCAACTACCATTCCGCATTCAAAGTCTCTAAAATAACCGTTGAGCGGTTAGTTACTGTTGTGTGGCCAAATCACACCAGAAATCTTTTCACAACTGGCTGGGTACAAATAACAGCTCCGCCAATGCACTGCCCTTTTATATCTTGTGTACGCGACACTACCGCCATATGTAAATGGGCATATTGCTACCCCATATCTTTTGTCGTCTCACTATATTAGGTCAATCAGTAAGCCTACCACAAGGTTTGATATGTCAAACTATTGTGGTGGTGTCAGTGTAACCTATTAAGGCAGCAAGGATGCACCTTGTTACCTGACATCAAGAACATGCCATATGTCGTCTGTTGTTTGTAAATAACAATTGCAACAGTATAAACGTAATTAGATACTGAGAGAAAGACAATAATGATAGATATTAAAAAGGTTTATAATTCCATCAACTGTGAGTGTTATTTAACATACCTACAGAAATGACAGTTGATGAAAAAAATTCTAGATGAGAGCAACCTCGACATGTCCACTGCCACTTGCTCAGTGATGAGTGCTTTCACCACAAAGCCAGGCCTGGCACATGGTACGAGGCCCTGCTGTGGCTGCCACTGGCCACACAGCATCAGGTGTGTGGTGCTGATTTGGTCACTGGCGGCCATACGGCAGTCAGCTTGTTAAATAGCACCAAATCCAGAATTTCTCTACACCCTTTGAAATCGTAACAGGAGTTTGACTGGGAGATGGTCTCTCTCAACTCTTTTTCAAATGCACATTACAAGAAATAATACAAGAAATTAAACTCCAGAAGCCCTGGAAACATTTAAGAATCGAGACTAAGAGGAATAGTGTGGAAAAAGATTTTTATTTGTGCGGGTAATATAGCCATGATAGAATGTTTGAAAGATCAGCATAATAAATTAATGTACTGAAAGATGTAGCACAAGAAAACAGCAAATACTTTCTTTCCAAAATATAGGGAAATACCATGCATTTAAAACATCAGATTACAATTTCTTGATAGTTGACACTTAAGGTGTTGGAGCCGGCTTCCTCCATCTGATCACTCAGTATCAAGCCCGAACCATTTGCCATGGCCAGACTGCCACAACAATTGATCAGTTCACTTCAAGTCCATGTCCGGCTTTCTTTATTGATGTCTTTGGATTCCAAATCATGTGTCTGGCACTTTTATTTCGTATATAATCATGCACAATAGCCGCACTCAAACAATTCTCTCTCTCTCTCTATCTCTCTCTATCTCTCTCTCTCTCTCTCTCTCTCTCTATCTCTCTCTCACACACACACACACACACACACACACACACACACACACACACACACACACAGAGTACCCACGTTTCCTACTCAGCACTAACCAAACACTACTGGATAATTCCACACAAGGCACAATTCAGCGTAAGTTCAAATCTTGTCAAACATCAGGAAATTTTTTTTATTTCTAAATCTAATCAAAAGATTATTATTTTTATTCAGTTAATTGGTTTGAATGTATTTCTTTATTTCTAATGCCATATTTACGTGAATCTAAGCCGCGCTTTTTTTCCGGTTTTTGTAATCCAAAAAACCGCCTGCGGCTTAGAATCGAGTACAAAGTAAGCGGAAGTTCTGAAATATGTTAGTAGGTGCCGCCACAACTAACTTCTGCCGTCTAATATATGTAGCGCTACACAGGCATGCTTTGCAGGCACAAAGAAAAATATTGGCGCCAAAACCTCTGCGTCAGTAAATAAATTTAAAAAAAGGTGGAAGACGAGCTTTTTTTCTCCGCCCCGAGTTTCGACCACTGCATTTTCATACAGTATCCAACGAAGTAAATACAAATTCCGTATTGTTCATCTTCGAATGTAGCAGCATTTCAGTGGTCCGACTGGCAAGAGTGTCTGGGATGTTTGTCAATATGGCCAACTCTACGTTCTGAATTTTTTCCTACCTGTGAGAAGAGATGGTTGCTAATAGGAAATTTTATGAATTGTGGATCACATGCAGTATTCTCTTCACAATAAGAAAATTACGAATATAAACATTTTGCCATGTATTCTTTCGTGTTTGCTGCTATATCATTTAAATCCTGTCTGCCTAATAAACTACGAAACAAGAGTGAGACAACAGCAAACGCGGAAGAATATACGTATCGTGTCATGTTTATATTCGTATTATTCTTATGCCTAATAGTGATACAGTCAGAAATGAAGCACGGCAATTGACTAGATTTTTAAATTTAAGATGACTTATTTCTTTGCAGAATGTAATGTACTAAAGAGGCATCTGCAAAGGTTTTCAAACGGAGAAAAATTTTCATTAAACTCTTGTTCAGAACATCTTCTATCATACGCAGTCTACTATTTGGTTCTTGTTGACCAATATCAAAGAAAGCAGCAGTGTAAGTAACAACAAATAGCAGTCTCTTGCCAGTGTCTCGCTAATGAGACGATTCCTCTCCTTTTTTTCTTTTTTAAATTGTAAGCAGCGGTAGCGTGCACAGAAGCAAGCCATTCCACAAGCGGCGACAGGCCGTAAACACTCATTATCAGAATGCGACAAACAATGCATAACACAGTATAGTAATGCATTTTCAGCTTAGAGTGACGTAAACACCTATAACAAAGAGAACAGCACTTATCAGATCAAAGAAAAATAAGCAATGAATTCAAACTAGATGAAGCACGTGAAAATGGAAGGGTACCCGTATAAATACAGACGGAGCACCTGACGCATAGCAATGGCTACCTGGCAAAGCTTAACTGCTAAGCTTACGACTCGAACCAAACTACTGTAGCTGTACCGTCATTCATTCAACCTAAATTGTGTCTCATATTACAATGGACCAACTTTGTTTCGATTTGGAGGTGGGGCCTAAAACTTTTCTCTCCCCTTTAATTTCGAGTTTCAAATTTCAGGTGTGGCTTAGATTCGGGAAAATTTTTTTTCCTTGATTTCGAGTCTCATTGGTGCGGCTTAGATTCAAGTGCGGCTTAGATTCGATTAAATACGGTACTTTGCTGCACCATTTTCACCATTGTATTTATTTTTTAATTGGTCTTATTTTTCTTCCTATCATTCTTTTTTCATTTGGAATCTCCATTTGTTGCACATAATCCGCACCCAACTGACATCAAGGACTAGTACATTGGTTGGTAAGTGGCAGCTTGTGTAGTCAGTGTGAGTATAATTTCAGATAAGTAATGACAGCAAGAAATTACTTTCCTTTTAGCACTGAAACTGAATGTTTTTTTGTCTTGAGTTTGCTTGTAGAGGTTCTCTTTAATCGCTGCAATTTTAGTTCTGACACAGATTGTTGACTGATGTTTTCTCAGATACATTGCGCATCACGAGGTTGTGGTTAAGACAAGACACAAATTTAAATTAAGGGGTATGAAATGCATCATCGGCCACAGTTAATCATTGGTCACCTAAAATCAGCTGTTGACAGAGCGTCTGCCTTTTCTGTCATACCTTTCAGCGGCCACTTCTAACATTGCTCCACATCACACATCAACAGCACTTATGAAGTGACCCAGCATATTTGTGTGTAATCTGTAACCCAGCAGTAGCAGGCAGCCGATGTGGCAGCAATGTAGTAGCAAGGGACAGATATCAACCATCAAGTAATTTTAATCAAACTATAGTGGACTTATAAAAAAGTGTAAACTAGCTATAAAGATCCACTTCACCTGGTCATTTTTGGTATTGATTTTCTGAATTTGAACAAAATGTGCAACTAATCATCTCACCTGTATTGCATCTAATTTATTCAAAGTATATTGCTACCAACTACATTTGATGTTGAGCTTTTGGATGCAAAAATGAATATGTTTTATGTTGGTCCAACATGCAATGTATAGTTGTTTGCCTGAAAAACAAGATTTAAATTAACTCAACAAGAATGGAATGTTTGCCCTTTTGCTTCATTGATGGTCATACTGTACTCTAACATTACTGGAAACGAGCCTTTTAAAGTTAAAGTTATTTCAAATATGTGGAGTCTGTGATATGAATACTGACTTGCCTTTTTCTTTTCTAGTCAGTATTTGTATTTCTGCTTTTATAATGTTTAGAATATTTTTTGCAAGGACACTGAGTGAATGTAGGAAATGTGCTGGGGGAGTTTATGCTTTTGTCTTTATTAATCATTGTATCAGTGGATTGAAGTATTATTTCCTTCCTCGTGTTGATTTTTTATTGAACCAAGTTTTTTTGCTTATACTGTTCACACTCATAACCATTCTTTGTTCATGTAATTTACCTCTGTCTCTTTTAAATGAGTTGTTCCTTTATGTTTACAATTCAAGGGTTATGATGATTTTGCCAGAGTTCAGGTCAGTGTGATACGTGCTTGTGTCCAAGTTGTGCTGTAGAAATTTCTAAAACATTTGAAAATAATCGTAAGAACTCAAGAATGTTACAGAACAATCTCAAAATTTTCTCTTGAAAAATATATTGGTGCAAAAGGGAGATGTGATGCCTGTGATCACCATGATGAGAGTGATCTTGAAATGTAGGGTTAGTGTGTAGATATATTCCTCTCTGCCTACACCATGTCTGTCTCTCTATTCACCTTCATTTACTGTCACCTTCTCAGAAGTCACTTGTTCTGATAATTAGTCTCTGTGATAAAAAGGCCACATAGAGGCTGGGAGACTCTGAGAGGGAACAGTCAGTCTGCTCTGTTAGTTCACTCTAAATTATGGAAATAACAAGGAGCCACTTCCAACAATTGCTAATAGTGTTCTCAATAATGAAGTGCAAGTAACAACTAATATCTCATAATCCTCTGCTTTCATTCATGACCAGACAGCAATGTTGCTAAACCTCCATCATTTCATGGAGATGGATTTTCTCAACATAGGACACATACAAGAGTTTCTAGAACATAATTAATGTTTTCCAACTGTTACATCTGCAGAATAACAGAAGTGTAGTGTTTTCAAAGATTTCAATAGATAAGAGGGTTAAAATCTGAACCCAATAATATATTTATCAATATAGTGAGCACAATCCTTTAAGTACTGGTGTTCCACTGGCAAATTTTGCTTCACTGGGGGAAAGCTGAAAAAATTCCACGTCCAACTCGATCATATAAGCACTTATAATCAATGTTCAGTCTTGGTCACAAATTTCTTCAAGTGCCCTATACAGTTTCATGAAACAATTCCAGTGAGGAACCTTTAACAAAGATTCTAATGATGGTGATAGCCAAAATGCATACAATTATGTTAAGTGCTTAAACAAATTTGTGATATAGACCAAACTGGTAAACCCAGAAGGGAAGAAGTCTACAGTGAAAAGAGTGGGGGAGGGGGCAGGGGTGAGTGCTTGCAGAAGAGAGAGACGAACTGTTCATAGAGCAGATGATACAAATTATGACAAAGATAACAAATGTAATACAGACTTTCTGCTAGGAGAGGGAGGGGGGGTTCAGACTGACACTACAGCATATGAAAGATGCTATTAGCACCACAGTTGTCGGTAAGCAAGTAGTGGCTAGCACAACTACAGCATTTTCTGCTCTCTCTCTCTCTCTCTCTCTCTCTCTCTCTCTCTCTCTCTCTCTGTGTGTGTGTGTGTGTGTGTGTGTGTGTGTGTGTGTGTGTGTGTGTGTGTGTGTGTGTGTGTGTGTGTGTCATATTAATAAACAATGAGATTTGTAGCTAATACCATTGTTATACCACACAGAAGGAAATGGGAGCTCTTTCATAATATAGAGCCACGACAGATTTGCAGAACTTCATTACATACAATTGCTAAAACCCTGCACGTAATACCTCAATAAGCACTACAGTACCAGGCTGCCAGTGCGCTACACTTTGAATATTCTGCCAATAGCATCTGCACGGGTCGGACGCCTGTGGTTGGCCATATGACTTGTGCACACGGTGTAGCATCCACTGCACTACCTACTGGAGCCCTCCTCTTTATAAACACAGTGCAGCTGGCACTCGCTTTCATACTGTGTTCACACTTATTGTCAGCATCTCCTTGTATCAGCATCTGGACTTTCTCTGTTTATGTTCTTAAATGTTGTTTGTTTGTATGTGGAAGAAGGTTAAAATTTGCTTCGTTGTGGACATACTGTCGTTTGTGTCTTACAGTATGTTACAACTGGTGATGAGTGTGGTGTTCACTTCTGTGGGGTCAGTATATTTGGTTGTTCCTTTGGTTCTTCTGTCCATGGAGGCAGGGCTCCAATCTTTCCTTGAACACCAGCAGGCTGTTGCAGTTGGTATCACGAACTTGTCGGCTACATTGAATATGCAGGCTTCGAGATTGTCAGCATAGTCTGCACCCTTTCCTCCTTATGATGACTCAGCCAAAGACAGGGAGGCTTACAAGAAGTGGCTTTGGTAACACGTCCTCACTTTGGGTGTCACTTTGTTCCTTGCTTGGATTTCTCCTCGTATCTACCAGTTGTTCTGCCAGTTAGCCCCACTCCAGGAACCTATGTCACTTTTGTTCAACAAAATGTGCAAGTTGTCAAATTATCACCGTAAATGCATGTATGTCATAGCAGTATGTGTTAGACTTCTATCCTTATCATAAACAGCCCCACTGGTCGTACTGGGCTTGGGTGGCCAAACTCCATGCCCACAGCTGCAAATGTCAGTTTGTTACAAATGTTCATCATAATTCCTGTGCTGATTCTATGGTCCATAATGCATCATTTGTTTGTCTCCTGATAAGGATCACTACAGTGTGAGAATTCATCTTTGGCTGAAGTGTTAAATACTGCTCAATCTTTCGAGCTGCTGGTGATCAGAATGAGAATGAGGCTCGGTGTGACATCGCCATGGTGGTTCCTGTTCCTGGTCATTGGATGTCAGTCAGTTTTCATTTTCGTCGGGGGGGGGGAGATGAGATATGACATTGCAGCCATACATATGTGGTCCCTGCACTGCATTGGACAGCAACATGCCAAACAACCACCTCCAAAACAATCAAAGTGATGGCAGCATTCTGTGCTCCCATCTTGCCCATAGTGCTTCATATAACGTGACAGGGCTGTGTGCCCTAAGCAGTGGGTGAATTCAACAACTATATGAAAAATGGGTGTATATTATCTGTGTGTTGTTCCCAGCCCCCTTCTGCAGACACGGACACGGATATTAATTTTCTCCAGTGATTAGGAACCATAACAAACTGTTTATTGAAGTGTGAGTGATTGACAAAGTTCTCAGACTACAAGTGGACACAGGTACAGCCATGTCTTTACTGATCTCCCAAACTTAGGTGGATTTGGTATCTCTGGCAGGCATTGCTTCTGGTTACTCAACATTTGGTGAGTTACAACCAGAAGTGTACTCCAAGTTTGGGGTTAATTTACAGTTGCCATTCTGTATAAACCTGTCGTTTGTTCTTTGACTTTTTTTGTAATGAATGATTCTGGCATTGTGGATTTATTTGGTTTGGATTCTTTCAATACTTTTGGTTTTTCCATTTAGGGTATGGTGCACCACGTTTCTGAATAGGTCTCTTACCAGCAGTTAGATTCTCTTTGTTCCGAGTTCCTGTTTCTTTTCTTGGATGGATAAGGCAGTGCCACTTTTACTGCAGGTTGAAATGCAACTTGACCTAGTGACACTTTTTTTCAGTCATCCATTGTGTATTTGGTGTCCGAGGTTTCTTGGGATGGTGAGCCTTTACGTCATCACATCACCACGGTCATAGCTCCGCCTCACCCTACAAATGTCAAAGGATTTCAAACATTTTTGAGTAAAAATGGCTTTCCATCATATATTTACGCCTGGTGCAGCCACATTGGCCCATCCCCTCAATGGGTTGCCCCACAAGAACATCCCTTTCTGGTGGTCGCTGGTCTGTGAGTGCACATTCACACTTTTGAAATCAAAATTACATTCCGCTCCTTGTTTGGCTACCTTCTATCCTGGTTGCCACCTGGTTTGGCTAGGGATGTCTCTCAGTATGGACCTGAACCATTCTCACACATCAATATGAGGATGGTTACAAACATCCAGTATCCTTTGTATCAAAAATGCTCAACTCCACTCAGCAGCACTACTCCCAAGTTGAAAAGGAAGCACTCGCTATTATCTATACCCTCTAAAAGTTTCATGTGTTCCTGTATAGCTCAAATGTCCACTTCATTGTTTAGCCCTTCTGATTAGTTGCCTGACAAAGCAGCACATCACCTCCAGCAACGGGCCTTGTGTCTGTTTCACTACAACTCTGAAATACATTTTCAGCCTACTGTGCAGCATGCTAATGCCAGTGTGGTGTCCTGGCTTCCAGTGGGGCCATATCCCACTTTTTCTCAGGACGAACTCCTCTGTTTTCACTTAGATGTTGGGGCATAACTTACAATGGAAGGGTTTCGTTATTCTGAGCTCCCTGATCGCAGCAGCTGTTGCTGCCATCCAGTTTTGTATCAAGTTGTTTACATTGTTCAGCATGGTTGGCTGGACAGGGCTTCTGATCCTCTGTGTAACTATTTTACCCTCAATCATTGCCTCTTGGTATTTGATGGTGTTGTCCTTTTAGCTACAGGTGGGCTGCAATCTCTCCATAGCCAACACCATAGCATCTGTGGGAATGTGTCCATGTTGATTTCATGGGACACTTCCTAAATTTTTACCGTCTGTTGGTTGTTAATGATTTCTCAAAGTTTTCATATGTTATCCACTGTACTTTGATGTCAGCAGCAGTTATTATTCAGGCCCTTTTCCAAATTTTTTCTACTGAAGGATTTCCTTACATGCTTGAGATGGATAATGGTCCACAATTTGTGTCTCAGGCCTTCTACAATTTTTACACCCATCAAGGCATTTGCCATGTCTGTTCCTTCTATTCATTCCCAATCTAGTGCTGGTTCCTTCTATTCATTCCCAATCTAGTGCTGAGACAGAACGTCTCATCTGCATGTTCAAGATCCAAATGGGGAAGTTCATTGTGGATTCCTCCACAGTTGATGCCTTGACAAGCTTCTTGAGTTCCTACAGGTTTACACTGGTGCATGGTTGGAGTCTTGCTGAAATGCTCCATGATCACCTGCCATGCACCCTCTTGCATCTGCTAATGCCATCCCACCAATGCCTATTGATGTGGTTCATTGCTGACTCAACAGTCTGGGGTCAGGAGTTCAGCCACGAACCAAAGTGGAGTCTGGTCACGGCCCACCACGGCTTCTGAGGCTGCCATCTCAGTATGGTGTGCTCCAGTGATGGGCTGATGGTGCTTCACCACGACCAGCTGCATAGTCACACCAAGGCGAGGGCCGTGGATCTGTAGCCTCTGCCTCCTCCCTTAAGTATCTCTCCCAGCTCCACGGAGTGTCCCTGCTGCATGGGACTCACCCTTCTTGTAGATGTTGCTGCCCCCTGCCTCTCCTCTGGGGTCCAACACCCTGATGCTCATTGCCGCACTTTCTCAAGATGCTTCGCTGCCACTGGAGATGTTGGGTCCTTCAATACTGTCATATGCAACAAAGTGGCCACCCACTTCACATCTGTTCTACGACGAGACAGGACACTGAAATGCTACCAGTGCCCTTGTCACTGATCCTCTCTTATTATATTTTGCAGGAAAGTAGGTACAAGGTTGCTCCACTTCTGGCCCAGAATTTCCTTCTGCTGCTGCTGTGCAGAGGCCATGGCATTTTGACAGTCACCCCGATACCCACATCGATGAATTTCCCTTTCCCCAAGGGGTGGGGTGCCATAACCCTGTGTGTAATACTCAAATACATACCACAACATCAGGCCACCAGCGCACAACACTTCAAATGTGCCACTAATGGCATCTGCATGGGCCGGCCACCAGAGGCTGCCTGTGGTGGGCCACATCTTGTGCACACAGCACAGCATCTGTCTTGTCATCTACTGGAGCCCCCCTCTTCATAAGTGCAGTGCAGTCAGCACCTGCTGTCATATTGTGTTCATACTTACTGCCAGCAACTGCCTGTATCATCATTCCTATGTTCTCAACTGTTGTTTGCTTGTATTTGGAAGAAGAATAAACTTTGATTCATTGCAATTGTGCTGTTGTCTGTGTCTTACAGTATGATATAATAATATCGCAAAGAACTTAATGTCATTAGACAGGGTAAAGCCATGTACTACAAGAGAATAGGAAGCTTCCAGAACAAAATAAAAATTACATGGGATATTGTAGAAAAAAAACCCTCAGGCAGAAAGTATGTGCTCAACATACAACAGTTTATTCTGGGAGGATAAAACTGTTAGTGATGCAGCAGAAATGTGAAATACATGAAATAAGTACTTCGTGTCAACAGTTGACACAGGAAAAATGCAGACAGCTTTAAAAAAGTGTGTGTGTGTGTGTGTGTGTGTGTGTGTGTGTGTGTGTGAGAGGGAGAGGGAGAGAGGGAGAGGGAGAGGGAGAGGGAATAGCTACCAAAAGTAAGTACCTGGTTAGGAGATCTTAAAGAACCTCAAAACCTAGACTCATCAAATGGCATAAAACATATGAATTACTGTGGGTAGACAAAATACAATGAAAAGGCTCATAAGGAACAGCACTAGACTTGCTGGAGTAACAATATGGTGTCGTTGTTCACCATAGATGCCTTCTCACACACAGAGGATTCAGTATTAGCTTCAGTTTTGCTCTTCTTCATATATAATGTCATCACCTTAGTACATCTAGATAACTTAAAATAGCTACTATTGAAAATTTCTCAGAATTTTAAAGCTTCACTGTACATAAAGTGTTTGAAATAATTCTGATCTCATATGCTTATTTATTTTGAAAAGGCCAGTATTTTTTGGTTTGTTCTCATTTTCCTTTCAAAACTGACTGTTTTTTACTTTAAAAAACGAGATATCTACTTGTTACCCTGGTCCAGGTGACAAGTTACCTACTTGTGATCTCCAAAATTTATATATATAAAAAAAAAAATACATAATAATGTTGGTATATGCAAGAACTGTTTTAATCATGAACTACAGAGTCAAACCTTCTGAAATACACTGTTATTTATTCACTTTTTCATTTTAAAACAAACCACAAGATTTCAAAAACAAATCTCGTTGTCAGAAGTCATTCACTGCATCATCAAATAATTCAGATCCTTCTGGATCACCTTGATGTGGTACATTTTCGTAAAAGTTCTGACAAAGTGACTTTCTTTACATGTAGCACCTCTTATCTATTTCACTTGTGTTTCTGGATGTTCTTTCCTTCATCATTGTATCCATAACACCTTTACAGATTCCAAGTGTGTTCTAAAACTTTTGTCTTACAGACCTGGATTTGTTCTGCTCTTCATGGCAAGCAGAAGATAACAGCGAAGTTTTTTTATGAATTTGTTTATGTGCTAGTCTGTTTAAACATGTTGTCTGTATTATTGTGAATAAAGCCTCTTTTTCTCTCATATGTCTCTAATTTTATAGTATCTTTCAAAAATGTTCATTCTTTCTGCATGTGTAAACTTTTTATAACACTTATTTTTGCAGTTGTTCCCACATGGATCTTCCATGCATATTCCTGAAACACACACTTTCCAGGATGAAATGCAGCATTCTTCAGACTGCCATCTGATTTTGGAAACACATGTAACCCATTGTTCTGGATGTTTTAATTTTTTTCTAGGTTTGCTTGTTCTTGCATGTGTACCTTCCATGCCTCCTAAATTCAGTTTTTTAAACAGTTTTACATCAGTAATGGTGTCTTCAGTTGCTCTTTCCAAAGGTCTTGTTCTACTTTGTTAGCATCAGCTGGCTTTAAATGCTTCATTATGCATGTGCAAGAATTATTACCACTTCCTCTTCTTTCTGACTCTTTATGTGATTCATCCTCTCATGATGGTTGGTATTGTGAAACAGGAGAGAGATTGGATGGTGAATCTGAATGAAGGTTGTCATCACTGGCAAGCAAAGTAGAAGGAAAAGTAGCTGATTTGGGGTTCTCTCAGAATGTGCAAAGAATAGTAACATGATTTTTTAGTATATTGTCTCTTTTTACATGTAAAATATTCTGTACTATACAGCTTAGCAAACATTACAAGAAATTAAAAATATAATTTTTAATGTTTCCACTTAGTGTCTATGAAAAATAAAGTGTCACAATATGATCTCAAAACTAGTGCACTTCAGAAGAACATTGTAAAACATACTGTCATAACACTAACTTCTGTGCGACAGCTTCTACCACTTTTTTCCTCTGGAAATCGTACATGTGATTCCTTCACTCTTTACAGCATAAATTGGACAAAAGCTAAGGAATGGGAGCAAAGCAATGCTCACCAAACATTGTTGACAATGTAGACACTATTACTGAGCACATGCTACATAAACATCTCAATACTGTATGCTGGTTAAGTAATTCAAGATATCTACTTCTAGCATTATAGTTCTCATAAGCGGCTGTTCATATTAAGGCACAGCTGGGTAACCCAGAAGTATATCCTCATTTAGTACTTACCTATTTGTTGAAATGTGTATTGTGGCAGCCAATTGTAGCACAGAGCAGGGTACATCATGAAGGCGAGAGTCATAAAACAAACTGCAAAAACTCGAGTTAACTAGTTGTTGTACAAGGTGGTGATATGCCAATGACAACACACTGCTTCCTGGTTGTGTCTGCCATTATTCTAGCAACATTCACCATATTCTCTTGTACCAAAATTGTGTTTATTAACTTCGAGAATACTTAGTGTCCACATAATTGTATTATAGGAACATATTCAGTGAAAGTAATGATACGGTATTGGCTGTTACGGTCTACAATTATAAATTTTGATTCTGGCATCCTTCACCATCTTATTACATGACATTCTGTTTACTGTACCAAGTGTTTTCAAAATGTTACATCTTAGTTCTGTACCTTGATCTTTATTGTAACTAAGATCTGCTCCTAAGCAGAAATTATATATTCTATGGTTTTTCTGTTGATAATTATCTTTGAATGCACTGGATATTTTCCCTGAAAAGCCATTACTCTAGTTTTAAGTACTGAAATTTCTAATTTTTTTCAAATCTCTACATAGATCTTTTTTGTAGGACTGTAAGATCGTCTGCAAACATTTACTGCTTTATACCGATTTATTTTTATCCTGATGCTTACTTCTGTTTTCCATTCTTTAATGATATAGTCAGGGTATATGTTGAAATGAGCTCATTAAAGAGCTTAATTCACAGATTATGCAGATGATTTATTCATACCAAAACTTGGTACATTTGCAAGTACTGTTAAAATCCTGGCGCAATGCACTTTGTTGTACAGTTCACAAGGAGGCATATACAGGTCATGTACTGGAAACTGAAGTTCTTCAGCAAAATTCTATCAATAGAGGGGTTAGTGTAATACCAAGGGACAGACCTGAATATGAAACTAACATAAAGAATATATATTCCAAGGCAAAAGGTGCTCGTATGTGCACTAAAAGTTCCTGTGGAAAAAATGGGGTCTTAGTCCCAAGACCACGCACTGGATTTACACCTCTCTAATAAGACCTACAATAATTTATGGGGCGGCAGAATGGTGGAATAAAGTTAAAAGAAAGTGGCTGCTTCGGAGCTCTAGAAGATACAGAGATTGGCCTGCCAAACCATAATGGTTGGAATTAGCAGCATTCCTACTGCTGGGTTAAGAACTGAAAATCTTCAGGATTTCCAGAATCCCACCCTAGTATGATGAAGATGGTAAACATAGGAAAGGTGGTAAAATGCCAGCTGACTATACAGTAAATTCTATCTACTTCACCAAACCTTTCTATGTAACCACAGGAACAGGGAGCAGTGGTAGAAAGAACCATGATACCATTCAGGTGGTGTAGACTGGTTTGCCGGAAGGTCAAAAAACAGACAAAGGTCCTGAGCCCAGGATCTACAATGTGCAGCCTCAACTCTAAGGAAACTACCAACTGTATTCCAAGCAGAGATATTCGGTATTGGAGTATGGGCAGAGGAGACTACACGTGTTACAAGGGTTGCAGCACCTGCATTCACTCAAAAAATCAAGCGGCTCTCAAATTTTTATCAGTCCCTGCAACATTAAAGACCACTGCACAATGCCATAAAACACTTGAACCTACGGGAAAGCAACAGGGCAAATCTGTTGTGGGTCTCTGAACACTCAGGAATTAGTGGTGACAAACAAGCTGATAGACTGGACAAGACAGGAATGATGACTCCAGGTTTTTTTTTTTTTTTTTTTTGGACTACAAACTCTCTTAACCATCGATATGAGAATGGTAAAATCTAAACTATATTGCTGGATCAGGAGACGGCATGTGGGATATTGAGTTAAAACCCAGAGACAAAAATTTGGCAAGCTAATGATGTCGAAACCATGTTTTAAGATAAGTTCTGTAATCCTAGGCTTAAACGAGAGACAAATTAAACTTGTAGTAGATCAAATGATTGACCATGGAAACTTCATGAAACACCTGCACATGATAAGTGTACAAAGAGAAGCCCCCCTAAAAGCACTCTTTGCTATATGGGGGATCAAACCTCACTATGTAATCTTCCAACATGAAGCACTGGAGGCTGTTAGGTACATGGTGAAAGACCCCCAGATATGGTAAAGTTAAAATTTACTAAAAAATGAAACAGTGGTAATGATATAATCAAAGACTGACTATAAGCATCGGCAAAGACATCAGTTATGAATGCGCAGTAAAGTGCAGACAAATGACCAGAAAACATCATTCACTTTTTTGTACATGATTTTGTTTCACTCGTCTTTTGTATCGTGTGTTTCTGAATAAGAGAAGACTTAATAACAGTATTAAGTATTTTTATTGCAGTGAAATAGAACCAAGTTAAGAATAATTCATTCATATTTTATATCATCTTGAGACACACTGGTGTTGCCTGCAGTCTGCTGCCAGCATCTACAATTGAAGTGGAGGAAAAGAAGTCCATGGTCACGTTTTTGTAAAATTAACAGAAGGAGAAGCTTTCAGAAGACAAGATATACAATTAAAATATATATAGTGATGGTCCTTCAAGAACAAACTGTGAACAGAGTAAATAAAAAGAATGTAAAAATCTTGCTGGGAGATTTCAATGCTCAGTTGGGAAAAGAAAGGTAATATAATTGGGAAATGGAGTCCACATAAATTTATGAACAAAAATGGTCAAAGACTTGTAGAACTCTGCAGAGAACACAAACATATCTAAATCAACATACTTTAAGAGAAAGCCAAGTAAATTTAAAACATGGAAACATCCAGACTGGAGGAAGGGGGAGTGGCAGCTAGACCACGTCTGTAAGGAGATCCACAATGTTAAAGTACTGAGAGGAGTAGACACAGGCTCACACCATTATATAGTTAAAATTAAAATCAAATCCACTCCGTTAAAGAGGACCAGAAAAACTAATAAAATAAAAAGGTTTGACCCACATCAGCTAATTAAAAATAATAAATACCAACAAATAACACAAACCATCAAATTAACAGATGATCTAGAACAACTAGTGCCTAATCTTAAAAAAGAAGCAGAGAATCTAGCTCCCTTGAACCCACGAAGGAAAGATGCATGGTGGACATCAGAATGTGACAAATTCCATGAAGATAGACACCAAGCATAGGTAAAGTTTCAAACACATAAAACTGAAGAAAATGCCAGCAACCTAAAAAATGAAAGGAAAAAATTCACACAAAATATTAGAAGAATCAAGAGAGGATTCCATAAAGATATTATAAACTCTATAGAATCTGATTTGATCCATTATAAATGGTTTTTGAAAGCCTGCGACTGTAGAAACAATAGGTTTGTTTATAAATAAATAAATCCTCTGCTACCAGTCACGATTTTTTCTTATTTTACTATTGGCACGACGCACGACACCCATTTGGAATAATAGAGCAAAATGTCAAAGTATTCCACTGACTAAATAAAGGACATAAAATGGATTTGCTTGAAGAACTGGGGATATATTCACATCACAGAAAATATGATGATAAAATATTAAATGAAAAACTTGAAAGTGAATCAGTGAATTTCTTCAGATGTTTCGATAATATACTGAAATAATAACATAGAAATAAGCACAATTGTAAAATCAATATAAGTAATTCATGAGCCAAATTGTTAAGATAAATAACCTCTGCTCAAAAGCATATCATAATCTGTGGAAGACCTATAATGTTATCTCTGTGGACTACCTGTAAGATCTTTGTAACAGTTTTGTTTATATAAGATATTTTCGATGTGTAAAGTGTACAACAAGTTGTGTGTCATGTTAAGTGTCTGTGAGACTCTACACAAATGGACCATTAGAAAACTGTAAGTACAAATTCTTCTAAATTTTAGCCACTAACCTCACAAAAAGAATTGATACCCAACTAAAAAATCATGTGTTTATTATATATTACAGTAAAAGTCAACAAAATGAAGCAGACTCACACACACTGACAACATCAGAAGAAATGGCTTAATACACACAAAAAACACACTTGAAAATGGGGATTATTTCTCGAAACGCGTCGTGCGAATAGTAAAATAAAGAAAAATCATGACTGGTAGCAGAAGATTTATTTATTTATAAACAAACCTATTAACTCAATAGAAGGTAATTATCATAAAACCAACTCCAGGAACTACCATAAAATCTTTGGGAAACAACTACAACAATATGAGGCCCCTACACTAATACTGAAAGATGAAGATGGAAGAATGACACACAGTAACAAGGAAAATGCAGAAATCATGGCAAAAGCATTTAACAAACTTCTGAATTGCTTGGAACCTGAAGTACGCCTACAAATCAACATAAATACCCCAATAAAAACCAAACCTAACAAACTAGACCCTCCAACTTTCCAAGAAGCAGAAAAAATTCTTAAAGAACAAAAAAATTATAAGGCATGTGGAGAAGATCAGGTTTTTGTTGAAATGTGGAAATATGCAAGTGACACAGTCAAGACCTCCTTACACATGGCTCTAACAAAAATCTGGGTAACAGAACGATTCCCCAAACATTGGACCACAGTTATCATCCACCCACTACACAAAAAGGGAGATAAGAGCAACCCAGACAACTACAGAGGAACCTCTCTCCTAGATAGCACATACAAAATTCTATCCAAGATCCTATATGAAAGAATCAAGGAGCAATTAGAACAGGAGTTAGGGGAATATCAGGGAGGTTTCAGATCATGGAGTATCTGTTTGGAGCAGATAATCAGTTTAAAATTGATTATGGCATACTATAAGAAACGGAACAAACCTCTGGCAATAACATTTGTAGATTTTAAGAAGGCATATGACTGTCTCCACAGACCTTCAGTATTAAAAATTTTAAGAAATCTAGGATTCCATCCAAGATCCTATATGAAAGAATCAAGGAGCAATTAGAACAGGAGTTAGGGGAATATCAGGGAGGTTTCAGATCATGGAGTATCTGTTTGGAGCAGATAATCAGTTTAAAACTGATTATGGCATACTACAAGAAACAGAACAAACCTCTGGCAATAACATTTGTAGATTTTAATAAGGCATATGACTGTCCCCACAGACCTTCAGTATTAAAAATTTTAAGAAATCTAGGATTCCATCCAAAACTAATTAAAATAATACAACTCACTCTAACCAACACCAAATCAAAAGTGAAGTTTAGAGGAGAAATTTCGGAAGCATTCCTCATAAAAACAGGTTTAAGACAAGGTGACTGCCTGTCACCATTACTGTTCAACTGTGCACTGGAATACATAATGAGAGAATGGTACAAGGACAATCCAAAGATGATAAGAATTGGAAGTGCAAAAGATGATATTAGCTTAAACTGCTTGGGATTCGCTGATGATCTTGCTCTCCTAGCCAACACTATTCAAGAGGCCAGGCAACAAGTGAAATCACTACAAGAAATAGCAGAGAAAGTAGACCTTAGAATATCATTTGAAAAAACGGAGATTATGCTAACTGATCCATCACTTGTAAACAAAATTACAATAGGAGAACAGGATATCAAAATTGTTGATAAATTTAAATATTTAGGTGAAATGATAACGTACAAACTAAATGAGAAGCCATCATGGCAGAACAGACTAAAAAAGCTGAACTACACAAATTACATTACCAAAACTACATACAACAAAAAAAGCCTATCTATAGATGCAAAATTAAAACACTATAAAACAGTTACATAACCAGAAATAACGTATGCAGCTGAAACTATCTTCAAAACGAGTAATACAGCAGAAATTGACATAATACTAAAAATAGAAAGAAGAATAATAAGGACATGTATAAATAAACAGTATAAAATAAATGGACATTAGAGAATAGCATCAAATGAAACAGTATATAAGAAAATAGAACCAGTCATGAGCACGATCAGGAAGAAACGCATCTCATTCTTTGGACATCTGATGAGAAATCCAGAAAACAGAATTAGTAAAAAAATAATACAAAAATTGTGGAATAGCAAGAGCGACATTAAATGGATCACAGAAATTAAGGAAGATATAAAAGAACTCCAAACTACAGTAGATGACCTATAAAACAAGACAGAGAAAACCAGAATACTGCAAGACCCACAAACCAGACTACAAATGAAAATCAATAAAAGGAATACAGGAAGAGTGGTCTCAGATGAAGAAAGAAAGAAAATATCTGAAAGAATGAAGAAATGTTGGGCAGACAGAAGAGCAAAACACCTTTCATATAAGAACAGACTCTAATAATTATATTACCTAAATATCATATTAAGTTATTGTTGAGCCAAATTGTATCCCTGTGTAACAACTTGTTTACAACTTTGCATTTTTGACTAAAGTGGTCCAATGAAGGCCATAAAATAAATAATAATAATAATAATAATAATAATAAATAATAGTGATGGACACAAAAAAGAAACAATGCAAGGTAAAGTGAATGAACAATAGCACAATTTCATACATGCAGAACATTTAATAATAATGCAATTGTCCTAATATTCTCTTGTCATTGCAAGTAAAAGGACAATTACCAATCAATTTCTTCCATTCTTTTTTTTTAAATTTTTATTATAACACAACTGGCGACTGCGACTGTGACAGGACTTCAGGACATTGGTTGTAAATAGGGTTTGTTAACTAATGCTATAGTAAGAAATTTCTATGACATGGTTATTAGTCATAAAAACTAATTGTCTGTAGTTTCTGTTTGAATGAATCACAATGGGGAGCAAGTAAAAAAGAAAGGCAAAAATTGAGGAGAAATGTTGGAAAGAAATAAGAGTTGGTCTCAGGTTACATAAAATTTTCCATAGTAAGCTGTTTTGTTCGGTGCAGCAAAGGTATGACGGCTATGCAAGTTGCTTGCACAGTTACACCTGGTAGCGCCTCTTTTGATGTAGATAGAAACCTTTTACTCATTGTTCCCTTCCTTGAATTTTATTTTGGAAACTTAACAGGAATTTTTCAGTGTGATAACGCATTGTCACTAAAACATAAAGAATTGCAACACAATAGTTTGCATGTCACAGTAGATGTAAAACAGGCTTTGATGTCACATAAATTACAATTATCAAGTGTATTAATTAGCATATGATTTTCATGCAACATGACAGAAAATTATTGATAACAATAGTGAAAACGCAATCAGCCAAGATGCGTAGAATTGTGCGATCGAACAATTGTAGTTCAGTTGCCATGCATGCCTACCACAGAAAGTTTATGTAGGTCAGAGGTGAGTGTAGCAGGTGTGATTAATGGTAGCGATGCTCCACAACAGAATAATCTTGACAACAATGTTTACAACTGATGAGACAATGTCACGCATATCCCAGAGCAATATACCGCTCATGAATGAAACGTTTGAGAGCGATACAAATATGAATCTTGACGACACATTACAAACACCAATTGTTCACAACACAAACATTAACTTGGAAAGTACAGCTGACAGCAACAACAGCAGTATAACTGATGCACTGCTATGGCAGTAATTACCTAATGCAAACATGAAATTAGATAATACAAACCTCAGTTTCAGTGATATGAAACAAGATATGAATACCAAAATTGATAATTTCACACAAGATATGAACATGGTAAAACAGCAACAAAACACTGTTCCACAAGGTCTAAATACAATGAAACAAGAAAAAAAGCAAGTATTCAAGGATCTGCAAGAAATGGCCTCACTGAAAAACTTCACACTGATATCGACGAAAAATTGAATGATATGAAAAAACATGTAAAGCACAAAGTACTTTCTGAAGTTAACAGTAACATTATGGAGTTAAAACAGAAGGTAGATTCTTTTAACAACCATCATGATCTAGTAGAGCAACAGATAAAGAAAATCACAGACGTGAACACAAACATTGAAGCCACACAGAACTAGTTATGTTCGACAGTAGGAAAGGTAACCACTGTCGTTAACAAACTAAACAAAGACACTGAAGGTGTACCTCTAGCTGTAGAAGAGCTTACTTTAAGGGTAGCAACATTAGAAGTTGACTCAGCATGTGCTAAGAAGGAGAGAGAAGATCAATGAAAATCTAAGTGATACCATTAGTCAAGCTGAAGCAGGTACATTAGATAAGAGTAATACAATTGCAGAGAAGTTAGTAACTGATTGTAAGTTATACACAGATGTAATACAAAAAGCTATCCAGAAAAAAGAAAATGAAATAGTGAACAAGGTAAACATTAACCTACAAGCCGCAGAAGGTAGGATCCACGATCTTTTAGAAGAAATATATGCATGTAAATAATACACAGGCTGCAGTGAACAAACCACAACCTGTCGGTGTTTCTTCACAAATTGTCACGAGTCCTACAGCAGGTACCAGCGACAGTTGTAGATTGCAAAATGGAAATATACCCACAACTCCAACACCTGAGCAATTACCAACCGGAGTTACGGGTAACTTCAGTAACAACATAAAAATGACAGAAAATGCCACGTGTTTAACAACTATTTTTGCAGACGAAGGTTTGCTGAAGGTAGAGCCACACCCACTTGGTTATAACATATCCGGCTGATTGAATAGGTACTTCAAAGATTTGCAGAATACAGAGAAACAGCCAATTTAAAAAAGTCTCTTTTTGGTAAGTAGCAAGTCAAATTTTTAGGACATGTTAGAACAAGGTATTTATTATTTTCAGCCATAGTGGCTATGTTTGTGAACCATGACTGTGTGGGATAATTATTTATTTCTAAATAAGAATAAATAAGAACAAGGTATATTACCTGATTTAAAAAAAACTGATGCCATACACAATTGTCCAGCTCCAAGGAATAAAAAAGCAACTTAAAGCTTATTTAGGACTAGCACCCCTTTTTCATAAATTTGTACCGCAGCAACTGATGAACAGTGATGCATTACTCAACTTGCTATGAAAAAATAGGCCTTGGTTATGGGCTGGTAAGTGTCGGGAGGACTTTAATAACATTAAGCAGGTATTAGCCAATACAAACAGTCTTAGCCAGGGCTGGGGGCATGCCTGTTCCAGATCCAAGAAGAAGAAGAAGAAGAAGAAGGCAAAGAAGTACTCAAGGTTATTAGTTTTGCTAGTTGAACATTATCAGAAGCAGAAATATCTTACTCTGTGTCAGAATTGGAAAATTTAGCTGTAATATGAGCATTTAAAAAGTACGAATATTTTTTTGTGGGGTAAGAGTACCAAATTTTAGTGTGATCATCAGTCACTGTCATTTCTTTTAACATGTAAACTATTGCACCATAGATTAGCTAGGTGGTGTCTATATTTACAAGAATTCAATTTTGAGATCATTTATATTAAAGGAAGTCAAAAATGTTATTGCAGATGCCTTGTCCAGGGTATGAAAAGGTTTAGATGAATTTAGTGAATTAACAGAGCAAGATGCAGAAACCAAAACGTTATTAATGCAACATACATCACAACAGTCTGATTATCATAAGTTTTGTAAGCAAATGAAAATTATACAACAGCAAGATATTAGATGGAGTAAAGCTGTGCAAAACCTTAAGCAAGATGAAGGTGGAAAGGTAAGTAAATGGTATCAGAAGCACAAGGGCATTTTGTTTCATAGGAAACATGAAAAATCTGAGCAATGGTGTGTGTTTGTAGTCTTGAAGATTATATCAACAAATTTAGAAGACACACACATGAAGTATGAGGACATTATGGAGTAGGCGGATGTACTAAAAAAATTGAAAACTTTGTTATTTTCCGAATTTGAGAAGGTGAGTCCTACAGGTATTAAGAAAGTGTGCAACATGTCAAAAATCAAAACAGTTCAGTGTGTCAAAATATACTGAGCTACACCCAATACTCACAAAAAAACCTCTAGATATAGTACCCCTGGACATAGCTGGTCCATATGCAAGAAGTAAAGGAGGCATAAGATACGTAGTAGCACTATACAATATTTTCTCAAAACATATGCCATTAAAAATGCAACGGCCACAAGTAACAGAAAAAGAATTGAGGAAGACTATTTGAGAAGAATAGGTAAACCAAAGATACTACTAACTGATAATGCTTCATATTTCATTGGGTACGAGTGGAAACAATTTATGACCTCACGGGGCATAAAACATGTATTAGTAAGCTTTTTTCACTTGGAAGCAAGTCCCGTAGGATGAATCTTTAAAGAATTTAACCAATTTATTAGGACATACACCCCTCACAAACACACTCGATGGGTAAAATACATAACTCCTTTCATGCAAGTTGTCAATAACCTTCCACGTTCAACAAGTTGCACACCTAATGAATTGACGTTCTGGGCAAAACAAATGTATGAGTGGGAGTCGCCCATACCAAAAGTACCCACTACAGAAATGACACTAAGAGACAAAATCAAACAAGCTATGATTACACTCAAAAACAGGGCTGAGTATAGAAAGAAAATTTATAATAAGAAACGTGTTACACAGTTTTTTGAAGGGCAACAATTCTCTTACAGACGCACCCTATATCGACAAAAATTGGCAAGCTGAATAAGAAGTGGCAATTACTGTATTCCAGACCGTATATAATTTCTAAAATACCTTACCCTGGAACATACAGATTAGTCCATGAGAAAAGAGGGCGAGACAAGGTTCTACACCCTCGCAAAGATATAAAAGCCTTTATAGAATGATGACGCAAGATAGTATTTTTCTTTCTGTCACAAGATAATTGCACATAATGTACATAACCGTAAGTGTAATTTTTTTCTGGAGTTTATTTTAGGATAAAGTAATGTGTGTAGGTATAAGTAATTGATTTGTACATGTAAGCATAAAATCAGCAGGAATGAGAAGTAATACACCACTTCATGTGAAGCGAAAGTATAACCAGAATTAGCTTATGGCATAACTGTGTGCGCTCAACAATGTGCGGTGACGTCAGTAGTAGGAGAGGAGGCACTGACCTGTGCGCATGCACGACAGACTCGCAGAAGGCGCAACCAAATGGGATGTGATATATACAAGTATCTAACTTAAATACAAAGTAAACGGAAATACTAAGGAATTACATCTACTATCCAAGAACTGAGGAACCTATTGATATATGTCCGCAGAGATTTAATTAAATACTAAGCTATATATAACATATTTACAAGCAAAAGCAAGCATTACAAAGAAATATATGAGCTGTGTAAGATAAGAAGAAACAATAAAATACCATGGGAAATGTCAAATAATTCTCTTTGCAGGGTAAATGATCATAAAGGGTAACAGAATAAACAAACATCTATGGATTTAAACAAAGTATGGAAGTCTCTGTGGACGGACATAATGACCAAATGTATCAGTGGCCAACAAACTACATAATGTAATTAGTTTTAAGTTTTTTTTAAATTTATTTATTTCAGGGACCAGTGCACCGTCACAGCACAGAAGAGAGTTACGTTGAGAGTAGCAGGTACCAAATGAAGAAACCGGCCTTACCTCTAGAAAACAATTTAGTTATAAGGATATTTATACAGAGGTCATAAAGCAAATGAAAAATGAAAATATGCATCACTGCAATATAGCTCTGTGACATTTACAAGCACCTATTTGCTGTAAAGTACACACAAACATTTAAGCATGTGATTTTAGAAAAACCATTAATTTTTATCGTGTCCCATGAAAGCCTAAATAATGAAATTTCCATACACTGGCGAAAGATAAGTCTATTATTGTTAAAACTCCTTCATAATTAACATTAAGATACATGTGAACTGAAGTAAACAGCACTAGCGTATGAGGAGACAACATGATAGTAGATGAATGATAAGTCAGTACACATTTCCATGAAATAAGAATTCCTTGGCACCTAGTCCATGATTGTACGGTTAACATTTTCTCATAAATCCTTAAACTAGTAGATGATTATTTCCTTTCTTCACTCCCAAAAAAAGGAGGCGGTGCCAAGTGTAGTTAGGCCAGCAGTTCGTAATGTTTTAGTCCTATTTTGAATGCTTTTCTCCCTCTACCTAAGGGAGTAATGAGCTCCCAAAAGTGATAAAAGCATGTCTATAAAATGAAGTATAAATGTATTGTACCATAATAAAGTGTTATGTAATTAACACATGTATGTGATGTGTACGAAGATAGATTGAAACTAACAAACAAACTGTAGTAACCGAAGCCAGTTAATGAAAAATTTACAACATTTTAAAACCTAAGAAATTTATGTCCGTAGTACAAGTGATGGCTGGAATGTCAGCCATAGGTATGAGCTATCATGTTAGATATTGTTGTAACTCAATACTTGAATGAATTTTCATTGAAAACCAGACTCTGTGTAAAGGTGTGAACTTTAAAGACAAGTAATTTATGCATTGCTTTGGATATCAGTATGAGTCTTTGAACAAAGTGGATGGTGAAGTGTGGTGACATTAACATATGTGTGCAACGATGTAATTTCTAAGTATTGTGTCTCACAATGCCTGATACATTAATAAGTGAACCGTAATTGTTCAAGCCAGTACTTATCTTGTTGACAGATGGTGTTGGTCAGGATTCTTTCTGCTGAAAATACGAGTACGACGGGTAATAACGATGCACAGGTAGTAAGAATGGAAATCTTCTGCCATAGCGTCAGATTTTGAACAACAAGCAAGCAAGCAAGCGCGCGCCCACACACACACACACACACACACACACACACACACTGCACCCAGAAGGAAGACAAACGCCATGGCAATCCTTTAATATGTAACACCCAGTTGAAAGTGTGCCACTCAATGTGAAAACACTAAGAAAGGAGTGCATGTACGACGGTAGCAACTAGCATGTTGACCGTTACAAGCTCGTGCTTAGCCACCAAACATACTACTGCGCAGGCACAAAACCCAGCAACAAAGCCGAAGCAAACTGCACATTATTTTCAGCACGCTAAATTCAAATAAGTGTATAATGTTTTAATTTCTTATAGGTCTCTAACATACATAGGATAAGCTGATATATCCTATAGAAGCCGACAAATAAAGGACATCGACCCCTATCATCAAATGTAAATATAAGGTATGCACATCCAAAACACTGTACATCTCCATACCATGTCAACATATTGTGTGGGGACAATTGTGCATGTACATGGTGAAAGACCCCCAGATACGGTAAAGTTAAAATTTATTAAAAAATGAAACAGCAATAACAATATAATCAAAGACTAACTATAAGCATTGGCAAAGACCTTAGTTATGAATGCACAGTAAAGTGCAAACCAATGACACTTTTTTAAACATGATTTTGTTTCACTCTCTCGTATGTAGAAGTTTTGTTGTGCTGTACTGCTTGGAGTATGATGGACTATGAGTCTTTTGTATCATATGTGTTTCTGAATAAGACAAGACATAATAGTATTAAGTATGTTTATTAAAGTGAAATAGAACAAAGTTAAGAAGAATTCCTTCATATACTATATCATTTTGCCAGGCACTGGATTTTCCTGGAGTCGGCTGCCTGCATCTCCAATTGAAACGGAGGAAAATAAGTCCATAGTCACGAAACTTCCTGGCAGATTAAAACTGTGTGCCAGACCGAGACTCGAACTCTGGACCTTTGCCTTTTGCGGGCAAGTGCTCCACCAACTGAGCTACCCTGGCATGACTCACGCTCCGTCCTCACAGCTTCACTTCTGCCAGTACCTCATCTCCCATCTTCCAAACTTTACAGAAACTCTCCTGCGAACCTTGCAAAACTAGCACTCCTCTTTCAGGAGCGCTAGTTCTGCAAACAACAATACATGAGCAACACCTATTAGATGGAGAGGGTCCAACAGCCAGTCAGTTCCAGTCATTCCACCAGGAAGGAGGTACACGACTCATGTTGTCTGTAGTTCAACCATGCCTAGATGGTCAATATCGCAGTTCGATTGCATCCGCATTGTTACTTTGTGCCAGGAAAGGCTCTCAACAAGGAAAGTGCCAGGCATCTCGGAGTGAACCAAAGCAATGTTGTTCAGACAGGGAGGAGACACAGAGAGACAGGAACTGTCGATGACATGCCTCGCTCAGGCCGCCTAACGGTTGCTATTGCAGTGGGTGACTGCTACCTACAGATTATGGCTCAGAGGAACCCTGACAGCAACGCCACTATGTTGAATAATGCTTTTTACGCAGCCACAGGACATTCTGTTACAACACAAATTGTGCACAATGGGCTGCATGATGCACAACTTCACTCCCAACATCCATAGGGAGGTCCATCTTTGCAAACACGACATCATGCAGCGCGGTACAAATGGGCCCAAAAACATGCCAAATGGACCGCTCTGGATGGGCATCACGTTCTCGTCACCGATGAGTGTTGCTTATGCCTTCAACCAGACAATCGTCAGAGACGTGTTTGGAGGCAACCCGGTCAGGCTGACCGCCTTAAACACACTGTCCAGCAGGTGAAGCAAGGTGGAGGTTCCCTGCTGTTTTGGGGTGGCATTATGTGGGGCCAATGTACACCACTGGTGGTCATGGAAGGCGCCGTAATGGCTGTATGATATCCGTCCTTCGACCGATAGTGCAACCATATTGCAGCATATTGGCAAGGCATTCGTCTTCATGGACGACAATTCACACCTCCATCACCACATCTTGTGAATGACTTCCTTCAGGATAAAGCCATCACTCAAATAGAGTGGTCAGCATGTTCTCCAGACATGAACCCAATCGAACATGTCTGGAACAGATTCAAAAGGACTGTTTATGGATGACATGACCCCACCAACTACTCTGAGGGATCTACGCCGAATCCCCATTTAGGAGTGGGATAATCTGGACTAACAATGCCTTGATGAACTTGTGGATAATATTCCATGATGAATACAGACATGCATCAATGCAAGAGGATGGGCTACTGGGTATTAGAGGTACCAGTGTGTACAGCAATCTGGACCACCACCTCTGAAAGTGTCATTTTATGGTGGTACAACATGCAATGTGTGGTTTTCAAGAGCAATAAAAAGGGTGGAAATGATGTTTACATTGATCTCTACTCTAGTTTTCTGTACAGGTTCCGAAACTCTCAGAACCAAGGCGACGCAAAACTTTTTTGATGTGTGTAGTAAAAACTTTTGCTTGACTTCTCTTCCTCTTCCATTTTTCTTATTTTATTTTTAATAGATAACTGTAGGTATTTAGCATAGAGTATTTTTTTCTTTTGATTATTTTCTACAATCAGTATCTGTACACTGTCCTTATCCGATTTCTATTTACTTTTTTCTCAAGATTTCATTTGCTTCTGTATGTGAAGTTTACAACTAACTTTGGATGTCCTCTGTATATGTTTTTCATGAGGTGTTCCTGTTCCTCCTCTTCCTTTCTCAACTGGGCTTTGGACAGGTTGTGACAGCTGCCTAAACAGAAGGATGTGAGTAAGATTCAAACGTGGTTTTTAAGGATCAAAGACATAAGAACAAACCTTAAATGTTTAAAATACTGGGGAAAGTATGAGTGATTACAAAAGAAAATGGACAGAACATATTAACAGAAAGAAAGAAAGAAAGAAGATAGATTGCCTAAACAGATAAGGTTTTACAAGCTGAAAGCAAGAAGAGATACTGGAATACCTAAGAAAAGATGGGAGCAACTCTTAATGTGAGGTCAGTATGGGCATTTTGCCTAGACCACAAAGTGCAGAAGAACAAGACTGTATTTTACTACTTCAGGCCAATTAACTGCGTTAAAATTATAACCCATCAAAATCAATTGAAACACAAAAAACCACACTTGTTTACCTGATGTAGCCATCCTGGATTGAAAAATTTACACAATCATTATTGACAAATGCTGAGACGGTTTCCACTGATAGGCTATGGAAGACTTCTTACCCTGCCTATTATTAAAACCTGTAAAAGGTTGATCTGCAAGTATAGAGTAGTATGGTTCTATATTTCATTTTCTTAAGTTTTACACCTGCAATCATACAACATACACTTTATTACACAGGAAATACGGATACACTGTAGTCACTTGACAGTTCACAATTTCCGTCTGCACCAGGTTGATGTAAACTATAGAACACACCAAGACAATTACCCAGATAGTCCAGAGCCAGGAAAATCCACCCATAATCTGTAGAACAGATCCAAAATTTAGTACTGTTTAAATGCAGTAAACAACCGTATTATGAAAGTATGGTGTAAGCAAGGTAGAGACTTCAGTGCAGCAAGATTCAAAGTGTGTTGAAGTAGCCTGGTGGCTATGTTTTATCTCTGGCATGGTGTCACAGCTCGGTCCATGTACAGCCCACTGGCACCTCTTACCCACCGTCGGGGGGAGTCACTGATAGCAAACACCTCAGGGTGTCAACTTCATTGTTACAGGCCAATAGTATTCCTCCCGTCTCCCTTTAATCAGCATCTCTTGCCAGCAGTGTCCCTGATAATACTGTGGTCACCGTATTGGTGGTGGTGGTGGTTGGGGGGGGGGGGGGGGGGGGGATGGGAAGGCAAGTCAGCTAAGTCTCTAGTGTTGTCATGTCCTCTGCTGGCTGTTGGGGCATGGTGCTGAAGCTGAAGTCGGTTTCCCATTCTTCAGATCGATGCTGGATGTCAGTGGTGCTGGAGGTGGAAGGACATCCAATTCCATATGGGACCAATTCTGGTAGCACTGAATCTGCTGATGTGGGCCTGCCAGGTATCTGAAGTTGTATCGAGCTGGCTCTAGGATGGTTGTCTCAAGGTGGAAGTCACTCAGGACAGGTGCAGCTAGTTGGCATGTTGAACCAGCATGGTACCATTGGCATCCAGTTTGAACATTTATCTTTCCTGATGATGCTTTCTATCAATTCTGGGACCTTCCCAAAGGTGTGAGCCCAAACAACTGTGCACAGGGAGCAGCAGAGATGACTGCTAGGTTAGTGTGAGCATGCAGTAGGCCTCAGCAAATCCCAGAGGATCCAATGTCAGCAATAAAGCACCAGTACCACTGGAATGTTCCTCTTCATCAGCATGTAAGACAGGAACTGGGTCATTACCTTGGTCTCGTGTGCGGCTGACAGCATCTTCCACATCTGCAAGATGTAGATTCATCAGTGGAGGCTTGATGAAACAGTATCATTATCAGGTGTGTCATGCCAATCCAAGTGCAGAAATCCTGAAACATACTGGACGAATATCGAGATCTACTGTCTGACATGAATAGTTCCTGTGGTCCCTTCAATGGTGCACTGGGTCGATGCAAATAGCAGAACACACCAAGAGAATAATCCAGATAGCCCAGGGCCAAGCAAATCTATCCATAACCAGTAGAACAGCAACCCTAACTGTAGTACAGTCAAAATCGAATAAACATTCATGTCATGACAGTATAGCGTATGTTAGTTAGAGACTAGCTGTCTCCCTTGCTGTGGTATTTGACTTTTAAATTACAAAAGGAAACTTGGAAAATTAGTGTACAACAATGAGCCACATTCCTCTGAGGCCAAGTCCACATGGACCCGCTCCAATGGGCACTGCTCAGTTCGCCATGTGTAGAACCGTTGTGGAGGTGCTGACTGTGTTGACACAGAGGTCTCGCAGGAGCAAGTTGTCCTCTCCATGTCCTGTGAGATTTCAGCCTTAATAGGCATGCTGCCTTTTGAGTGCCTTTATGTGTGGAGATAGTTTCTGACACACTGATACAGTGGCAGAGGGATGACCGTCCAGCAGTCATCATTGTCTGAAGCCAATATCAGTACTCCATGCCATCTTCATACTGTTGTTTTTTTGTTTGTTTTTTAAGGATAAAATATGTGTGATGTTGACGTGGGGTGTAAGGCATTCTGACCAACCTTGAAATGTATTTCATAATTTGGTTGAGGACAGGGTCTTCACCTATATCCTTCAGAAGTATGGATACAGTGGCAGGAAACTCTTGGATGCAGTTTTGTAAGGTGTCATCTGTTTAGAAGCACAGTGTTTTCTCATAAGTCAAATATGGGATCTGGCACCATAGGAAGCAAGAGAGGGCACAGGTGTTAGCATGTTGTGCTGTTGGCTGATACTGAACTGAATAACTGTAACAGCTGAGGAAGACGGTGTAGCGTTGTAGATGTTGTATCACAATTTATGGAAGCGGTTTCTTAGGACCAAACAAGGAAATTTATGATCCATTACGGGCTGAAATTTTGCCCCATAATGAAATGTGTGGAATTTTTGGATGTCAAATGTTTTAGCCAGCAATTCTGTTTAATTTTTAAGTAATTAATCTGGGCTGAAGTGGCCATTTTAGCCACATATGTGGTGGGTTGTTCATGCTTATCATCACGCTTTGTGAGAAAAAATGACCCCGATACTTTGTTATGATGTATTGTTGGCTAGGATAAGGCATTTTGATGGTTCATAGATCACCTGGTAAGGCGTGTGCACTAGATAGTATTTTAACTTGTGAAAAGCCTACTGACACTGTGATACCAATTCATATTTTGCAGCTTTCTTGTGTATATTATTAAAGTCTCACAATCTGTATGGCATTTAGTACACATTCTGCATAATAATTTATGTTGCCAAGAAATAATGGAAGGTCTTTTTTGTTTGTAGGCATTTGGAATTCTTCCTATGGCTTCCACATGTTGCTACATCAGATGAAGTCCTTTAGGACTCAATATGTGGACTAAGTACACCACTTGCCCCCGAAAAATTTTGTAGTTTTGTAGGTTGCATGTTAGATCATTCTGTTGTAATGTCTAGAGCAGCAGTCATAAGTTCTCAAGATGATGTTCTCTTGCAATGCCACTTACTAATATATCGTCCAGTTAAATGACAGTCTTTGCAATTTTTTGAATCGGTGCTCCAAAAAACATGGAAAATTGCTGGTGCACTAGAAATTCTGAAAGGGAAGCTATTGTATCTGTACAGTTCAAATGGATTGTTGGTGAGCATGGAATGGTGGGATCGTTTGTCTAGTGGCAAATATAAATGAGCTACAGGTAGACCAATTTTAGAGAAGTCTAGACATAAGCTCTTCTGCTATTGGAATGGGACAGACATCTACCTTTGCACATTTATAGTTGAATCAAAGCCACCACAAACACAGAGAGTCACTTGGTTTTCATAACACTACCAATGGTGTTGACCACTGACTGGATGTGAAGATGTTTGTTGCACTAAACAATCTAATTTTGACTAGAGGTCGTCTCACAATGCTACTTGTGTTGGTTACCTCTCAAGTAGTGAAGTGCTTCATTTAGCTGAATGTGAGCTCCACAATTATTTGAACATCCTAAGCTTGGTGAAAACAGGTCTGAAAATTCAATGTATGGTGAATGAAGGTCACGGAATACTACAACTGCTGATACAATGTTGATATCTACTATTTGAGAAATGAAAGATGAAAAGCATAAGTCCCAAAAAGTTTTGTGCCTGACGTGATGGCACAACTAAGGAAGTAACTGGATGGCTAACTTTTTGTGCAATACCATTAACAGTGCAAAAGTATGTGGTTCTTGCTGTAGGACTGTAACCTTTGTGATGTCAGCGGAAGAGAGACAGAGAACTCATTTATAATAGAAACCGGTGAACTCATATCAACAAGAAATTTTATTAATCAATTGTTGATCATTAGTAGGAGAGAAAAATTATACAGTTGTTCTATGCACGGGTTCAATTGTGGCTGTAATGTGTTTATGCTGCTGCAGTGTAGTTGGTGCAATGCAGTGACACTTTTGCAAACTTCTGCCACATGTCCTTGTTTACATCACTGTGCGCAGCCTGTTTCTCTACACAGGCACTGAGTGTGCATGTGTTTCGCAAAATAATTCTAACACCATGGCTACTGATTCCTTGTTATGATGAGCTTGAACAATAGAGGGATTATTTGAAGATTCTGAGACAAATGCGCACCACTGCTTGATTTGTTGTTTTGGTTTTGTCCCTAAATGGATATTGATTTTTGAATCCCAGGATGGATGACGAAGATTAACATAAGGAGATTTTGCTACCCTGCAGTTGATATTTTAATCAATTTTTCAGAAGATAGACAGCTTTGCTCAAAATAGTTCTGTGTGGCACCTGGCATTTCAAAATTTTTGCTATTATTAACACTTCTTCAAGTGTAGGATTAGTTAATTTTAGTGCCTGTGCATAAATTTCGTCAGGTGTGTACGAAATTATAACATTGTGCGCTAACAATTCACCATATGACTGTCTACAATTTTGATTTTCATACAAAAACTGGCACTGATAGGTCAGTCTTGTGCGATCACCTGTCAAAGCACCTTATGTCTGATGTGGCTTCTTGTAATGGGAAAATGTTAGCCTAGTTACTACAAATTGTTTGCTATTCACGATGCTTAAAGAGAAAATTACGTATTTTAGACAAATGTGAACACTCAGATTTATTGAGGACACAAAATTTTTGTACAAGACACAGTATTTTGGGGTTTAGTAGTGGAGTTGTCTTTGATTTATGACTGAAATAGCAAGAATGGTGGTTGGTGGATGCTGTTCTGGCTTGAGCTGCTGTTCCACAATTTAATTTTGTAGTTCTTCTTGTTGTGCCTGGTACTGCATTTGAAATTTCAGCTGTTGTTTCAGCTGTTGTTTTCTTGGTTGTTGTTCTTGTGCCTGCAGTTACATTTGAAGTTGCAGCTGCTGCTGCTGCTGCCGCCACACTTTCAAGAATTCTGAATACATGATCACTTAACATATTCCATTGTCACACACACACACACACACACACACACACACACACACACACACAATATCTGAATGCTCATCACCAATTTTACTCCTGCTATAATGTAAAAAACACTTTATTACACAGAAAATATGGATCACTATAATCATTTGATATTTCACCATTTCAGTCTGCACTGGGTCATCATAAATTATAGAACACACCTACAGAGTAATCCAGGAAGCCCAAGAACAAGTAAATTGATCAATAATCCACAAACAGCAGTCTAAAACTAGTCCAGCTGAACTCTGGTAATGAACCAAAGACTTTAGCATAGCACAATTAGAAGTATCTTGCAGTGGATTGGTAGCTGGGTTTCACATCCGGCTTGATTACAGTGATCAGGTTCATGTTAAGGCCTGTGAGTGTCTGTTACCAGCCACCAGGGGATACATTGACAGTGGATACTGTAGTGTACTGATCTTGCTGGCAGATGCCAAAGATATACCAATAAGTTTTGTGTAAATGAGTTGCTTGCAAAGTAGAGAATCACAAACAAAACCAACCATGTACTATAAATAACTTACTTCTTATCAATTATTAACTTTGGTTTGCATTAATTTATTGTCCCCCACCAAAAATGCGTCTGGTGGCCCACTGAATGACTCAAAGAATACTTAAGTAGCAAAATCCCAAGAATAAGAAATTTGAAAGTCAATGCCTTATAAAATACATTCACATCCAAGGTGTGATCCTGTATCTACGATGAGCTAATCATTTAATTCAGATGTTTATGTCACTCATACTTAGTTATACTTACTCCTTGGTTCTACAGCCCATACAGTGTCTTGGCCTCTCTGGCAATCACAGCCCAATTTTCCGCTCATTTCCTCCATGTTCATTAAGTCTTTCTCCAAATCATCCAGCTATTGTTTCCATGATCTCTCTTTGCGTCTTTTAGCGCCTAGATTTCTTCTGCAGACTGTCTTGCGAAATCTACCCTCTGACATTCACTCTATATGATCCAACCGTTGTCCTTGATTTATGGAACTAGGTTAGCATAATCATATAATTCTTCCAATTCATTATTTTACCAATTCTCAATTGACCACCTCACTGTTCCTAAAAGTTTAATTAATATTTTCCTTCGCCGTGTTCTCAGGAACTCCTCCTCTGCCACAGTCATTGTTCATGTTTCTGAGCCATTCATTACCACCAGACTTACACCCGTTTGATGGACCATCACCTTTGATTTTCTGCTCAGGCTACAAGACTGCTCTATTTCTTGTGACAATCCTTGTTTTTATTTCTTCACTTATACTGTGGTCATCAGTTACTGCTCCCAAGTAATCTAACTTCTAACATCTCTTAAAGTTATCTCCACTCAACTTGATATAATTCTTTGATAGAAATATTTCCTGTGGAAGTAAAGGGATACTGTGTTTGATGTCATTTATTCAAAGCTGCAACTCTTCTGGCTCCTTTTCTAGCCTGCCAAATCCTTCTTCCAGCTCTCTGTCTTCCACACAGCATACAGGCATCATCAGCACATGCTTGCTTTTGGTTCATGTGTTTCAACAGAGTGCTACTTCGATTATTAATATCCAAACTTCTCGTCAATCTCTCCAATACTAAGTTGAAAAGCAGTGTGGATAACGCACCCCCTTGGTTAAATTTAAATTCTTCAGTGAGTTTCCTTTTACTTACACTTGACATTTTCTGCTAGTGTGTGTTGTTTGTACCAATTTGATTAGTTTATAAGCCTGTTTGGAACCTACAAAGAGCTGATGTACATCCACCTTATATGTACAGCACTTTTGCACTATTTGCCTTATAGAGAAGATGTGGTCAGTCATTGATCTATCATGTCAAAAACCACACTGGTAGTCTCCAAGAACCTCTTCTGGAAATGGAGTGCCTCTCATAGCAATGACTTTGCTAAGACACTGTACACAAATGGCAAGTAAAGTGAAGGAGGACAACACATGCCAGCTGTTCACCCTCCACCCCCAATGTTGATTATCTCGATTGAAATGTTGTCATTCCCTGGACCCTTATTATTCTTCAGGTTTTTGACTGACGCCCTGACTTCCTCTATTGTTGGTGTGAGTAGAAGTATTTCAATGTGGCTAACACTGTGTCATCGCTGGGCACACACTGCTTCATTTTCTTCTGATATTGCTATCTCTGTAGTAATGCTCAGCAGTTCACCGAAACATTCAGCCCACTGGTCTAGAATCTGTTGTTCTCCTCCTACAAAATTACCTTTTTTATCTCTACAGAATAAAGTGCATGGCTGAAAGCCTTTCTTCAGTGCCTGAATTCTCTTGTTGAATTTTCTCACATCTTGACTGTTATATTCTTCTTCCAACTCCATAATCCATTTTGCCTTCAATTCTCATTTCTTTCTTCAATAGATTCTATCTTCATCTTTCCTTTTCTTTGTGAATTCTTCTATATTAGATCTTGTTGCCCTGTTTATCATTTTGTTTCTTGCCTCATTTCTTTCTGTTACTGCCCTTTTACAATCTACATCAAATCATATTGCCCTTTCCACCCTTTCTTCTGTAGCCAAAACTACTCCTGCAGTTTCTTGTAGAACATTTTTCATCATAAACCACTTCCCTTCAACACTTTGCAATGTCCAGTTTTTTATCATCTAATTTCTTCTGCAGTGCTGTTTTATTCTTTTCAGACATTCCCATTGCTATTAGTATGGAAATGTTTCTTCCTGGAGCCTTACTCTCCACTCCAGATCTAAAGATGACAATGCATTGTCTATGTTTCACTCTAACCATACAATGATCTGAGTCACAGTCACCTCCCTGACAGCTATCAACCCCAAGGATGTCCGATGCACGTCTGGTATCAATTACTACAACGCTGGTCTGACTAACTGTGGTACCAACTGGAGTGCACCATGTGGCTTTCCTTATGTTTCTTCCCTGGAGCCATGTACTCTTCACTACCATTACACTGCCCATGGCAAAGTATTTGTCCATTTTTAATCAACACATAATGCAGACTTTCCTTATCTGCTGTCTCTCTAAAGGCTTCTTCTTTTCTCACTGTTGGGCCGAAGTCTGCTAAACATATCTTCACATATTGCCTTGGTATACTTTCTAATTCCTGTTCCAGTTGGACATAAAATTCATCATTCCCTTCATCCTCATCACATTCTGTAGGTGCATACACACAAACAATGGCAATGTTGAGCAAATGGATCTTCATTCTCAAAGTGTATATCTTTTCATTTACAAGGTTAAAATTCAGAACTGCTGCTTTATGTCTTGCCATCTACTGTCCCATTCACCATTCGGAATTGTGTGGCTGTCACTTCTTAGGAGAATGCCTAGTTTCCATCCAGTCTCTTGAACTGCTGCAACTCCTTTGCTGTCTTTCTCCATCTCTTCTTTGAGGCTATGAAGAGTCCTGATTTGTTTAAAGTTCTCACATTCAAAGCAGCAAAGCATATATCTTTTTCCATTCACATTGTTCTTTCCCTTGCATTGGTCGTTCATCAATATCATGGCTGTTAGCCACAGGCACAACTCCCAACCTGAAGGACAAGGATTCTTATCAGGATTACCCTATCCCAGGGGACACCACATTATTGAAGGCATTTTCAGTGCCAAGTGGGAAGGTTTTTATGCTCCAATGATGTCAAGGGCTGTGCCAATGGTAGTATAGATACAACCAGTTCACCCAAGCTGGAATGGTTTTGATAGAGGAGCCAGACAAATTGTGTCCCACAACACAGGGCTGTGAGGGCCAGGCATGGTGAAGCCAGTCTCTCTGAGGGAATAAATCTAATTTATCACTCGTACTGGAAGTATTAAGCCACACTCACACTGAGTTTGGAATATATTTTCAAACAGGGTTCATAACATGATTTGCATTTACAGCTGGACTATTGACGTTTGCGACTTGTTGCGAAAACAACTGCTATCCTTCACTGTGTTGGTACAAATGAAAGGAAATATTGTTTCTGGCCTGTTACCACTAAACGCCACTGTACAGGGCTAGTGTTTGTTTACATTCTGATGTATTGCATGTAGCAGAGGATAGCAACTGGGATTCCTAATAATGGGAGGGGTGGAAGAGACCCTCTATGGTAATCAATTCATGCCAGAAGTAGTACACACTTAAGTGCATGTTTACAAAGATTGAATATTGTTTATAACAATGATGAATGTGTAATATATGTATTGTGGTCCTACCCTTTATAACTGACATCTGGAGTAACATCTCGTGGCAACTTGGGAGTGACGATCTGGTAATCTACAGAGGAGGCAGTATTGGTTGGAAAAGCAGTAAAATAAACAGCTGCTGCAATTACAGAGGGCAGTGATGCTTGACTAAAATATTAATTAAAACATAAAATTAACTTGGCTGTAACTGGCACATTATTCGTACAATGTAATATTGAAATATATTGTTGCAAGTGGGTCAGAGCACTTTTCAATTTAGCCACATATCAAGTTGGAAGAATTGCCTATTTTCTGACATCTATAGAAGACACATAGTCAGCAAAGAGTCACATATCCGCAGCATTTTGCAACAATATAAATTTCACTGTACGGGGCTAGTACTTTATCTATCCCAAGTTTGAGTGTGTAGCACAAGAGCTGATTAATTTGTGTAGTGTATTTTTGGGATGAGATTAGAGTAGGCAGTTCATGCCAAAATTGGATGACTAAAATTTTAGGTGAAGCAATAGACAGATGTGGGAATAGAATGATTTTATTGCTCAGAGTGCTATACCATGGCTGTAAGTTAAACAAGCAATAAATGAGGTTTTTATTTAAAGTAACAAAGCTGAATTTTTAATGAGTAGGTAGCAACCAGAAACACTTTTATTCCTGATTCCTTAAGCAATGTAGGCCAGTAGTTATCCTTTTGGCTCAGTCTGACAGTTTGATTTGAAATGAAAAGCAAACAACATTTTCCTCATGAGCCTACGTTAGATTAAATGTTAAATAATTAAATCTTCTCACTATAAACTGGTTTAATATGAAAGAAAAACAAAAATATTAAAAGAAGAAGCTTGACTACCTAAGAACGGGACCTTATATTAATGAATGCTATGTAACAACTTATGAAACTCTCTGGTAAAGAATCTCCCAACATATTTTAATTTTTAACAACATAAATACTTTCATTTAAATACCAATAATTATTTCTACAAATTGAAAAAAAAAGGTCAGAAGTGTTAAGGTGGTGTGTTTTTTTTACGTTGGGTGGGATTACTTTCAACAAATTGTTCTATACAGAAAAATATGGTCAGATGAGGATTGTTGGTTTGATATTTCAACAACAAAAGCACAGCAAAATAGAATATTGTTTGTTGAATCTGTATGCCAGTGGTTATCAAGATTTCCGATAATGTGAACCCCCAATTTATTCAGAAAGTGATCTGCGGACCCCCTTGCAGTGCTAACTAAAATTTCACATGGCATTAAAAAATGTGCTAATTAGAACTACCACTGACAAAAACATCAAGAAAAATAATGCTAGTGAATGAAATTTCAATTGAAACATTCAGTAACTTACAGTAATACAGTAAAAGTATAATAATACAGAAAATACAGTAATGCAGTACAGTAACTGGAAGTCAATGTATTTTTTTTCCTCAAGAAATCCACTTGATAAACCATGTTCTGAAATATGGGGTCACTAATGTGAGGAATGAAATTCTTCATTTTTCCATAATTCCACTGAAATCTGGAATAAGTTTTGTCACCATTAATATTAGTTCTGATTCCACATTAAGATGATTTTGCTTTATGGCTTCAGTACTGCACAGAGCAGGAAAGGTCTGCTGAAGTAACTAAGTGGTAGGGGAAGGCACCAAATGTTGCAATGCCTAAACTTTGTTGTTTACAACTCTTCATACTCACAACGCACACATAACCAAAAGCAAAGTAGTTAATTTTCCCTGAAAACATTTTTCCATAAAGTGTTGCGTGATAGTTCAAATAGCTGCTGTTGCCCTGTGTCAGAGAGATTTCACCATTAGTGAAAGGATCTTCAACTTAACAATTACCAGGATGTGGGACAGGGAAATATTCTCAAAAACTTACAACTACTACTATTGAGTGTCTTTTGCACTTCAGCAGAGAGTTTTTCACCTGAAGAATCAATGAAGTCCCTCAGCACTGGAAATGATGAATTGTTATTTTTCTGTAGTGGTACTGCCCACAGCTGCAGTTTGTTACTTGTAGCTTCAATTTTACACTCAACCTGCACAATATTAACATTTCTTCCTTGCAGGTTTAAGTTAAATTCACATGAGACAAGAGAAAATATGCATCAAACAGGCCACTCTTCACACAACCAACCAAAATAGCACAATTTCTCACTTGAAAAACAATGCTGCTTGTCTAAAAGAAACAAACATACTTAATTGTGCAGCTCAAAGAAATGACAGAGAACTTTCCCTCTCGACGAACAACGCACTTTAGTATGTAAGAAAAGCTGAGTGTGTTCACTGCCAATTTCTTCACATAAAACTGTGAAAAGATGGGAATTTAGAGAACATGATTTAATGAAATTAACACATTTTGTAATTTTATCCAGAACATACTCCAAAACCTCAAGCATTTTTCTCGCTGCTAAAGTTTATCTGTATATGAAGCAATTAGTATACTACTTCTGATGCTAAAGGTTTCACTCGAGTCATTAGACCCTCTTCCAACCTGTAAAAGTACCCTAACAAAGAATGAATTTCTCTTGCTTGAAGTAGTCCTATATAACAGATGACCAGCTTCAGGGCAGTAATTCAGTAAAGTAGGGAAATATTTAGATTTACATTTCTATTTTTTTTTTTTTTTTTTTTAGTACCTGAAAAAATATGTCTTGCATAACAGCTCTAAGTTATGTTTTATATTACACCACATTTCAATTTTTAGGCGTCGCGGACCCTCTGGCTAGGAATCGCACACCCCTCTTTAAGAAACGCTGCTCTATGCAATAATATTGCTGGTATACGTGGTATGGGTAAAATTTTGTGATACAACTGCATCTATGATTAAGCAGAAAACTAACCACGTATGTTTAATTACAATCATCAGCATTTAAATCCCATTACTTGTTTTTGCAATGTGTCATAGAAATATTTATAAGGACAGTGTTATGCAGCTTTTGTCTAACATTCACTTTCTGAATAAATTCACAATGCTCAGCCCCTGTGGCTTGTTGGGTAACGTTCCACACTAAAAAATAAAATTTATAAAGATAGAACCCAAACTGTTGTGGACTTGTCAAGAAGTTCTCCTGTAATCTTTTCATTCATGATCATATACCATTGAGATCGTAGTGTAGGATGAATTTTGGGATCCTTTTTGAGCTCATTCATTGTAGATGTTTTTTGCAGTTGTTTTGGTAGTTCTGACTATAATGTATGAAGGTTTCCATTTTAAGTTCCTTCAACACATCTTCATTTGTTTTGTGGTCACATTTGGTATAACCAACTATTTGTCTCAAGAATTTCATTTCACAGGCTGTTTGTCTTTTCTTTACACTCACTGTCCAGGCTTTGCTGCAGTAGCACAGGTCTTGCTAAGGTCTTATAAAAGCACATTCTGGTGTGCTTCTGTTCTTGTGGGGGATTTTTACACCATTAATTACTTCCATTGTTGTTGTATGCATTATGGCTTTTTCAGCTAAGTCAGTTATTTGCAAAAACTACAGCACCTAGATTTTTTTTTTTAATATGAATGAAGCCATGTGGCATTTGTCTTCACTCCTGAATAATTTTATTCATATAAATAACAGAAAAGGGTGGTGAAAGATCACATCCTTGTCGAACTCCTACATGTATTCTGCTTTACTCTGATAATTTGTCCTCTTTCTTCACACAAATAAATTTGTTCTGTAAATTTTGTGTGTGTTATCGATAAGTTTCTGGGAAACTTTAATCATCTGCCAGAATTTGTAATAATTTCCGTTGACCTTATCAAACTTTTTTTTTAAATCAATGAAGGCAATGTGTGTTTCTAGATGAATTCTCTATGCAAAAGACTATACAGGGTGAAAAGTATTTAAACCGACAAACTCTGGGAGGTTTTACGGGAGATCAAAACAAATATTTTAAGACGTTGGAGGCCGTATTACGCTCTTCAGTTGATAGAGGTCGTATTACGATCTTCAGTAGTTACAGGGCGTATTACACTCTTCAGTTGTAGGCAACTGCTATCCACCAGTGTAGTAGTGCATTGTCTCTGTTTACTAATGGAGCGATACACCTGGAGTGAGTACACTGATATGGTTGGTGTGTACTACATAGTGCACCACAATGGACGAGCTTCACAGCGGGTTTATCAACAACAATATCCTAATCACCCTATCCCGCATCATATGACCTTTGATGCTGTGTACCAATGTCTGCGTGAGACCAGGTCATTTAGCAGATTAGCTGGACAGGGATGCTGTCGCACGGTATGAACGCTGCAATTTGAGGAAGCTATCTTGCAGCATGTGGAGCGGGGTCCTTCAATCAGCACTCGCGCAATTGCACGTCACATGGGGACAAATCAGACGAATGTAAGAACAGTCCTTCAAGATCAATTGCTACATTCATTTCACTTACAGTGTGTCCACAACCTGGAACCAGTTGATTATCCACCCAGAGCACAGTTTTCGCAGTGGTACCTGGAACAGTGTGAAATGCATCCTAAATTTCCATCCTCTGTGTTGTTTACCAATGAAGCAACGTTCGGGCATGATGGAGTCTTCAACATGCACAATTCGCATGTTTGGAGTGAGGATAACCCACATGCCACGGTTACTAGCGCTCATCAAGTGCGGTTCTTCGTTAATGTGTGGGTCGGTGTTGTTGGAGACTGTTTAATTGAGCCGTATCTGCTACCTAGTGGTTGTCTCTTGGTCATAAAAAAATGGAAAAGTGTTTGTTGGTTTAATTAATTTGCCGCTAGAGAAATCTTCCTTTACCAGTTTAAATACTCCTCATAGGAAAAAATGGCATTAGGGAAAAATACTTGTTTTGATGTCCCCTACAACCTCCCAGAGTTTGTCAGTTTAAATACTTTTCACCCTGTATAGCCAGAGCAACCACAGCTGTGAATATGCATCTTGGAAATCAGCAAATCTATTCAGTTGTATGAAAATTCTTTTTATTGGACTCATCACAAAAAAGGAACCCAATAAAATTGAAGACATTTTCTAATTTCTAAGATGAATTTTCTGTGTTTTTCTAGCTGCAGTTTTGCTGAAAAATGGCCATCCATAGCATGATCTTTCTTTTTGAAAGCTCCTCCTCATGTGCTTTCGTAATGTCTATACAATTTACTTTTGATGATGTTGGCAGAAAGTTTGTGCTTTCGTAACGTCTATACAATTTACTTTTGATGATGTTGGCATACATTTTATATGCCAAATACAGTAACCTTATTCCTCATTAGTTAACACAGTTTTTCAAGTCTCCTTCTTTGCAGATAGGAGTGCGGTTCTTCGTTAATGTGTGGGTCGGTGTTGTTGGAGACTGTTTAATTGGGCCGTATCTGCTACCTACAATTGATTTAGTCTAGCCTTTAGGGAGATCATCCCCTGGCCAGGCCAAATTTAAGAAGAATCTGTCTATAAATGACTTGCTTGCATACTTAAACAGCTCTAGGTTGACTGAATCTTCTCCTGGGGCTTTATTTTTTTTAGAATTTGTTTAACACTTCTTTAAGTTCACATTTATATATGTTTTCTGTTCCTCAGATTAAGAGGGAGCTACAAACCATGTCAGTTCCCTATATAAGGGTGGCTGAAATAACCTCCAAAGCTGGTCCAAAGGCTATAAGGCAGCAGACCCATCATTGGACTTGCTCCCTGGAAGGACAACAAGAGATGCTTTCAAGTGTCATCTGGGAAATAATCTAATTGTCCTCTGGAATCTGTAAAGCGCAAACTTGATTAATTCCAAGTTAAAACAAGACACCATCCAGAAAATTGCTGCTGTGCACCAACAGCAGTGATTTTTTATTAAAAAAAAGAGGTCTCAGCTAGCGCAGCACAAATAATGTTTACCTGATTTTCTTTGATGTAGAACTGAATTTAGACAAGAGAATGGAGGAATCATCAGTGGAAGTGGCCACGGCAGGGGGATCGCCAAGTGTAGATTCACCTGTCACAATTGTTAGAACCCATTGTGACATTGCTGTGAAAGAAGTGGCAGGTGTTGATGATTTGATTTTATATATTAATGTATTTCAGTGTAGAATAAAATATATAGTTTGATGTATTTACTGATATGTACATAACTGACTTACCTTCATACAGGGTGGTCAGGAACAGTCTGAAAAACTTGTAAGGGTGATGAAGGGTACAGTGTGGGGAGAAAAAAAGTTTTTGAAAAAAATTTGGTATGTTGCTCTGTTCCAAAGTTCATTAGCATTGAAGTTAGCTATCAGGCTGTTGCGATAGCAAATTCAAGTGACTCACCTGAGATGGTGCCGCCAAATGTGTTCTTCTTTGGTTTCCAAACAAGAGAGCAATACAAAAATTGGACTTGGGACAGTATAAGAGATTCAACCCAAGCCAAAGGCTGAGTAGTCTCGTGCACTATCAGCTACGCTACAAAACAACTGACACTAAGTGTATCTGGCAGGCAGCATGAAATTGCACGCTACAGCTCTATTGGCTAACTTCAATGCTAATTAACTCAGAAGTAGTGCAACATATTGAATTTTTTTCTTAACAACTATTTCTCAGCACAGCCTAATCTGCCACACTCTTACGTGCTTTTCCGACCATAATGTATAGTATTTCAACTGCATGGACTAATTGGCATATAGCTGGCTTAAAATTTGAAATATGCGTCAAAAGGGGGTTTGCAGACACTCCTCTCCCACCTCCCCTCCCCACCATTAAATGACGATCGTGGTAACAGACTGACCTACACTGTAGCCTCATGTCTACATTCATACCATATTTAACACATCTTGTTGTATGTAATACACTTTTTGTTATAAAAACCAAAACTGGAGATAAAGTCAGAAAATTTATATTAGGTAATATACAAGTCTCTGACAAGTATTGTGATGCATATAATGTACATAAATTACGAGAAATGAAAGGGGGGAGGGTGCCGCCCCCCTCTACATAACTCTTGTCAAATGTACAATAAATATGTAAGGCTTTGAAAGGAGTCTCTTATAGCCTAAAACTGAATAGCTAAGTTGACAAACAGGTTACATACTTCGACATGAAACAAATTTTTTAACTCAGAATAAATTTCTACATGTTAAATAAATATTTTTAAAGCTGAAATTTAAAACTGAAACCATCCATTAACAAAGCTGCATAAATTGAAGTGAAATATTTCATTTTGCTATAGGTGATTATGCCAAGATGCGCATTCCCTGATACACTATGTTCTACAGTTGAACATGATGGCTTAAGCACATGTGGTGTCCACGACATTAGGGTGGTTGGCAATGCCCATTAGCTGCCACAACGAGGCGTTCAGCTACACTGTGCCTGCAACCACACAACGAGGCGTTCAGCTACACTGTGCCTGCAACCAGCCATTGCTGGCTGAGCTCCTGGAATGAGTGTGGAGGATAAAGAAAATGGAAAATCCAGTAAGTACTCACCTTCAATAATTTATTAGTGCTAAACAGCACTAAGCAGAGAAAGGCACTAAACTGGTAGACATGGGAAATTTCCCAAAATTATACATTAACACTTGAAGATTTCACTCACATTAACTACTTTCAACATAGTCACTCAATTTATTTCAGTTTATTCTCAATACACACTGGTGTGAACTTATCACGTTTTCTTATCATTTTCCAGGTCTCCAAGCTTCAAGTCTAGAGGTTTGTCATATCCCATTATACGAGCATAATGCGATTTGTCTTCAAACATCCTAGGATCAACAAATAAAGGAATACCTCTGACGTGGAAGGAAGAGAACATGCCAGGAACTTCTGGTACTTCGACATCCTCTGGGCGAAATATTATCTGAAAACGAAGGTAATGGTGTATAAACTGGAAATAAAAGAAGTTTTACACACCAAAATAAATCTATTTATGAAGCTGCGTATGGCAGATACAAATGTAAATCTTAAAAAGTTCTATCCTGTGTTTAATTGCCAATTTGTTGCACCAACACAAGCAGACCTCTCTGCCTTCAGTTCTGTCTGAAACCCACCAGTATAGTTCACAAGTACATTTCCTATGATGTGTCATGCACTCTCCAAATTACTGACTCCACTGACAAACAATATAGTTTAACTTAGCATACAAGACAATCAAAGCATGGAAGTGATCAAACCACTTCTCTGGTCAACTTAACCTACTGATCCCAGATGTCTGCTTTGTCTCATGAAGTAACATGATGCAGTGTGTGACGAAATACATGCACAAACAGAACAAGAACATAATGCTAACATTTTTATTTATTTATTTTTATAAGCATATTTTCTGGAATGTAGGTTTTGACTGTGAATACGAAATCTTAGTTGTAGTGGTACACTGAACTGTACTGTAGCTCAAGACTTAGGTCAAAAGGTGAAAGTTTCACTGTAAGTTGGTGAAGCAGTACCTAAGGCTCTGCCTATTATTCTGGCACACAACCCAGAGTAAACCAACATCCAGGCAGACTCTACACTGCTCTCCAACATTCCTTGCCACAGATATCATATCAGCCACCGCAAGACTTATTTTTCACACAGATTTGTTGATTCAAGACACTTTTAAAGCTCAGTTCACACATATGTAAAAAGTTGGTATGTTCCTTTGTTTCATGGTGCACTCTGTGGCGTTTTGTTTTGTTTTAGGGTGCAAAAACAACTAGGTTCATACACGCCCATGTCAGAACTGTAGAACACTAAGGAAAAGAAAAAAAAAAAAAAAAAAAAAAAAAAAAGGGTTGAAAATGTCTACACATTAAGCCCAATTCATGGAAGGAAAGACAGCTAAAAACAGGAATTTGGAGAAGGGACCATAAAATATGCCATACGGAAATGAAGACCCTACGCCACAATTAAATGTCCTTTGCCATATTGCTAAAGCGCGGTTGACAGCCTGTGCATTGTTCGCTAAAATGGACAGAAACTCAGATGGCAAACATAAATGAGAACATAAGTGGTTAATAAAAGGGCATTCCGTCAGGAAATGGCAGGGCAATGAGCACACAGTGGTGGGGCAGCACCACTTAACAAATGGTGAAGGCTAAAAAGACAGTGCCAAAACGCAACCTAGTTAAAATGATCTCATGGCGAGATGGCTGACAGGAGGTTGTCCAAGCCAATGGGAGAGGTTTAATTCCCACGAAGGGAGGACCAATGGTGATGCCACTTGCCAACACAGTGATCATCAGAGGGAGTGGAAGAACTAGTGGGCCGAGGTACGAGGACTGCTGCCTTGGCAGCAGCCTCATTTCCCATCAGACCAATGTGAACAGGAACCCACATAAACATCACAGTAGTTCCATCAAGAGTGAGTAAGTGATAGCTTTCTCGCACCTGTTGCACAAAAGGGTGGACAGCGTACAGCATACCAAGGTTCTGCAGGGCACTGAGAAAGTCAGAGCAGATGACACAATTGAAAAGTCTGTGTTGCATGATGTACTGTGCAGCCTGATACTGGGTGAAGATCTCTGCTGTAAATACTGAGCAGTGTTGCAGAAGAAGATACGAAGAAACATTGAAAGGAGATCCCGACATGACGGTCAGTCCGAGAGCCATCTGTGTACACAAAGGTACAATCATGAAGTTCCGTGTGGAGATTGTGAAACTTACAGCGATAAGAGCAAAGCTGGAGTAGTGTCTTTAGGAAGCAAATGAAGGCCATGGCCAACAACGGCCACCGCATGAAGCCAAGGTGGTGAAGGGTTCATACCCATCGGGAAAGTGGCAGGTAGCGTGAAGTTAAGCTCCCGGAGCAAGAGCCGAAAGCAAATTCCAAGACACACCCTGTACTGGTGATCAAAGGAGTCATCAAAGGAGGAGGTGTAGGATGGGTGGCCAGGTATGGCAGACAAAGGGCATTCGTATCTGCCAAGGAGAAAGTCACAGTGGTAGTTCAGCTGATTCAGCACATGGACTCTCAACCAATCGATGCCACAATGGTGGGTAGTATTGACACAGCCTAAGAGGGACAGATGTGCAGATGCATAAACAAAATACCCATAGTCTAGTTTCAAACAGACAAGGGACTGGTACAAACGGAGGAAGGTGGTCCAATCCATTCCCCAGGAACAACCACTAACGACACATAGAACACTGAGGGACTGTGTACAGCAGGCAGCTAGGTAAGACATGTGGGAGGACAAAGACAGTTTCCTATTGAGCATACGCCCCAAGAATTTCGTAGTTTCAACAAATGGAAGGGCAACAGGCCCAACATGTAAAGATGGTGGAAGAAACCAACTGAGCCCCCAGAAATTCATACAAACAGTTTTGTCAGAGGAAAAGCAAAACCATTGCCGATGTTCCATAAGTAAAGATGATCGAGACTCAAGGAGACAAGTCTGTGGACAACTGCAACAGATTCCAAAATCGTTAACGAAAAGGAAACTGGTGATGCCTGGTGTGAGACAGGCCATTATAGGGTTAATGGCAATACCAAAAAGGTCAATGCTCATGACGGAACCCTGAGGCACACCGTTTTCCTGTGTAAAGATGTCCAACAAGGCAGACTCACACTACCTTTAAAACTAGGTCTTTTAAGAATTCCTGAAGGAAATGGGGCATGTGGCCATGGAAGCCCCACGTGTAGAGAGTACGGAGGATACCAGTCCTCCAGCAGGTGTCGTGGGCTTTCTCCAAATTGAAAAACAAGGCCGTAGTGTGGTATTTTCACAGAAAACAATTCATGGCATGGGTTGACAAGGTGACAAGATGTTCAACCACAGAACGGCTTGCTCGAAACCCACACTGTGCAGAGGTTAGTAAATTGCTAGACTTGAGCCACCATACCAGCCGGGCACAAATCATACATTCCAAGACCTTGCAACACAGCTGGTGAGAGAAATGTTGTGATAACTAGAAGGAAGGTCCTTGTCCTTGCTGGGCTTAGGTATGGGTATGACAGTGGCTTCAAGCCAGCCTCTGAGAAACGTACCGTCTGCCCAGATGCGATTGCATAGGAGAAAGTGCTTACCTGCAAGAGAAAGGTTCTGCAGCATCTGAATGTGAACATCATCTGGTCTTGGGGCAGGGGATCGGGATGAAATGAGAGCATGATTTAGCTCCGTCATAGTAAATGCAGCGCTGTAACACTCACGATTCTGAGAAGATAACGGTATTGCCTGAGCCTCCTCCACTCGTTTCCAATGGAGGAAGGCCGGATGGTAGTGGTTGGAGCTCGAAATCTCCACAAAATAGCAGCCCAAGGTGTTTGGAATAGCAGTAGGTCCTACTACGTCATCATCTGCTACTGTCAGGCTGGTAATTGGGGAATGGACCTCAGTTCCAGACCGCCGTTGGAGGTTGGCCCAGGTGACGAAGATGGTATGGTGCTGTTAAAAGAACCAGTAAAGGAAATACAGATAGATTTTCTGCTATCCTGAAGAATGTGATGACACTTTGCATGGAACTGTTTGTAACGAATATAGTTGGCCATCATAGGATGACAATTAAAAATGCAGACAGCACATCTCTGCATGCAAATTGCATCGTGGCAAGCCTCAGTCCACCAAGGGACCGGGGTACGGTGTGGCAGAGAGGAAGTGCGAGATACGGTACGTTGTGTGGTGGTAAGAATAATGTTCGTAAGATATTTCCTGGTCATCACAACTGGGGAAAGGTTGTATATTGAAGGTGGTCAGAAAGGAGTAAAGCCTTCAGTCAGCCTTAGAAAGCTGCCATTTGGGTGTACACTTAGGTGGGGTAGGAGTCAGCATACTGATAGCACACGGGAAATGGTTGCCTGACTACGTGTCATAGAGAATGGACCATTCTAGATGATGGGCAAGCTCAGGAGTGCAGAAGGAGACATCCAAATGGGAATATGTACAAGTGGTGTTGAAAAGGAACATTGGTGCTCACATGTTAAGGCAGATGAGGTTAAAGTGACTGAGATCAGCCACGACAGGTTATGGGCAAGCACCAAAGGGAACATCAGCATTCTCCCTCTGTTTATCTGTGGAGTCCAGGGCTGAAAAATGGTTGGCGGTGCACAGTGGCACGGTGGTCAGCCAGGCAAGGGCAGGCAAGGGTATCACACCCCGCTGTTGAAGAGGTCCTCCAAGTCGGCGAAGGACAAAGGACAAGACCGTTTGCCTTTGGTAGGCTTCTTGGAGCCTTTCTGTTTGGCGGAGTAGGGCCCCGATGTTTCTTGGTTGGAGGGATGTAGGAAGTCTTCGTGGGAGTATTCCTTCTGTCCTTTCCGGCCTGCCGGTTGTGTAGCAGGTGACTTTGCCCTGAGAGGTGAAGGTTTGGTGGCTTGTTGCACAGCTGCAGAAGATGATGGGTATGCTGCCATGATACTGGGCAATTTCACGACCACAGTGCTGAACTTGAGATTGCAAGTCTGTGTTGCCATGTTCTTCATGGAGCGATATGTAGCAAGAACAGTACTGTAAGTGCCAGACGGTAGAACATAGGGTTTGCAACTAGCCAACAACTTGTGAGGGTTCGGATAAGGCACTTTTTCCTTCACCCAGGTCTCCTAGACAGCCAACGCATTAAGATACAGAGGATGATCTTGGGAGAGGCAGGTGGCATGGTCGCCATTGCAGTTGATACAGCGGGGAGAAGGAGGTGGCCAATCACCATCGTTGGTATTCCTACCACAGGTTATACATTTGGCTAGGTATTTACAGGACATTCAAGTGTAGTTGTAATGATGACATTGGTAGCAGTGCACTGTGATACCTTCACAGTCTGCTTCGATCTTTGATGGAAGCACTACTTTATCAAAAGTGATAAAAAGAGTGAGTGTGGGCACTAAGTATGCATCTACCTTGTTCACTACCCAATGGACTGCAATGACACTCTGATCAGAGAGGTACATTTGGATTTCTACCTCGGTCAGACCATCGAGCAGCACATGGGAAGAATTCAGCAATCGATGGGCCTCAACATGAATGAGATAGCCATGGAGGAGCGAAGCTGCAAGCAGTTTTTGTGCCTGGGAATCAGAAGTAGTCTCCAAAAGCAAATTGCCACTTCATAAACGAGAACAGGATTTCACAGGGCCAGCAATTGCATCAACACCTTCCGAATTGTAAATGGATTTGCTGTAGCAAAAGACTGACTGTCTTCAGTATGTGAAACCATAAGGAGCCGTGGTGCAGCTTGGAGGGTCTTTGATCATTAGCTTCATTCCGTTTACATCTGACAGTCATTGACCGGGAAGAAAATAATTGCTCATTGGGAGAAAAATCCCGATGACTGCCAGCGTCACAGATGGTGTGCTGCTTCCAACTGCCAACCCCCCCCTCCCCCTAAGAAGGCGGTGTCCCTTCCTTTGGTGATTGTTCACACTCAGGTCACACCTCCAAAACCCCTGACGGAGGGACCATTCGGCAATTTGGGAAGGTAGCAGCTCAGACAGTCATCTTTCCCTGGGCCTGGCATGTACCAGGGGGTACATGCGAACCCTACCTGCCAACCTGGGAGTCTGGGAATTACGCATTACCCAGCCACATGTTACATGTTAGATGCATGGGCTGGCCTTGAGGAGTGCACAGGAAGGAAGAAGAAAGAGAGGAACCTCAAACACCGAAGCAGAGGAATGACAGGAGAAGGGGAATGAAGAAAAAAAAAGGGGGAATGAAAAACAGTGAAGACACTGTTCTGATATCAGCCACTGAATATGCAGAACACATTTCCAAAACATCTCTGACATGTTCCCCATGGGAGGGGAAAAAGAATAGCAAGAGGATAGACTTGCAGCACTGAAGGGAAATGATGTTACAAAGGCTGGGGCCCTGTGGTAGCCATGCAGAGCAGCGAGCCCCTTGGATGGGACATTGTGACATGCCAGTACATAATACTGTATGCTTAACATTCAAGAGACTCAAAGTTTCCCCCTTCCACTGGTCATTTCTGTTTGACTGAGAGGAAGTAATGGCATGTCTACAAAGAAATGAACTTTTGTCACATATAAAACACTGTTGAAAAAGACACACATCACTTTTGGAGCACTCATTAGCTGCCAAGCAATTCGTAGGAGGTACTTCATAACATTTATGCAGTTGAGGAACAATGACAGAAATTAGTTTCTTATGAGCATTCCATCATGAGAAGAATTTATCTATAGGATAAATGATACAATCAACATGAATAATGACGAGACTGGCTATTCTCTCATACAAATTTTAGTTGTTACACTGATTTTTTCTTCTTCTTAGATGATTCATAATGTATATACAATAGCATACCAAACTTTTTAAATTCATGAATTAAATAATTTCATTACTTAGTAGTGAGGAACTTCAGTGAATACTTTCACCTTATAATAATAAATAATGCATCAAAGCTTTAACAAGATACATAATTTCTACACTGGTGTACATATTTCTCACTTCATTAGCCATCAAACATAAATACTGAAATCCTTGTTACTCAAACTGTACATGTGAAATGGCAACAGAAGATGAATGATTATTGTTGTAACCTGTTGTGACCGCGACCGGAACGGTTGTGGGGTGGCTGAGAAAGCACGGCGGGACCAAACGGAGAGCGGCTTGTGCACAAACAAATGAACGGAAAGGACGGACACGAAACAACGATGGACGATGGAGAAAGGCCTTACGACGACAACACGCAAGACACAATGGAGTAACAGAGACAACCAAACGAATCCAACACGTCCACGATTAACGAGATCAAAGTGTGATAAACACGCTGTCTTGTCGAGGCGATGCGTCGAGACTCACTGGCAGAGCGAGAGGCCGGCTCTTAAATACTCTATTGGGGGCGCTGCTATTGGCTGCTGGAACCACGTGTTCCACTGTGGTGCCCTCACACTACATGCAGGCCAGTGCGCACGCGCCACCACAGCTTACGGCACGATGATGCAGAGGCCTCTAGGGGTCTTCGACGGCAATGTCGGCTGGCGGGGATTCAAATTCCGGGGTACACGGTACCAGATCCCTCCCCCCTGAAACTTGTGCGTAGGGGTGGAAACACCCTGGACGGTGCCGAGGTGAGCGGCAGTGGGGAAATGAGCTGGGCTCATCAACCGCTAGTGGCGGGGAGGAAGGGGCGTCTGAGGTATCCATGGCAGCCGATCCAGAGTCCATGGGGGGGGGGGGGGGGGGGGGAGCTGTCGATCCACCTGGGGGCAGAGAGGGCCGGCGGCAGGCCCATGGGGAGACGGCAACCGGGTGCAGGGATGGAGACTCGAGGACCACGTCTGCACCTGCCGGCAAGCCAAACCTTTCATACGGGACATACCCCAGTGCCCGCGGTGTAACAAACCGAGTACCCGAAGCCACAATTCCGGAGGGATGACCACCCGATAGGCATCCAACTCTGTGGCCAGTAGAAGGACATCATCGGCCACAGAGAGCCTGTGGGACAGGTGGCACCAGGGGCTGAAATCGGACTGCATCCGACGAGGAGCATAGGAGGGCCACCCATCGACCACGTAGTTGAGAACCTGTTGCAAAACATGGTCGCGGTGGGTAGCCACAGCAATGTGAGCAGCCATAAGAGGCAAACCGTCCAGCACATCTCGGTAGGCGGAATCAATGTGAAAGCAGAGAACCTCCTGCTGGTCAAAGGCGGGATTGGGGCCTGCCGGGAGACGTGACAAAGCAGCCGCGTTAGCATGGTGGGCGGTGGGCTTATACCGGATGGTGTAAGTGTAATTACGTAAAAACAATGCCCAGTGCTGGAGACGTTGAGCCGTCCATTCTGGAAGGTGAGAGTGGGGTCCAAAAAGTGTAACCAAAGATTTATGGTGTGTCAGGAGGGTGAACTTTGCCCCGAAGAGATAGGTGTGAAATTTTTGGACAGCAAACACGATCGCCAGGGCCTCCTTTTCAATCTGGGAGTAGTTCCGTTGTGCTGGGGTCAACGTCTTAGAGGTGTAAGCGATGGGCTGTTCGGAGCCATCGGCATCCTGGTGCGCAAGGATGGCCCCAATGCCGTATGCCAATGCAGCAGCCACCACAACCAAGGGGCGGTCTGGAGAGAAGGGAGTAAGGCAAGGGGCAGACTTCAGCATTGCCTTTAAACGGAGAAAAGCCTGGTCACACACAGGAGTCCAATCAAAAGGTACCCCTTTGCAACGCAAGTGATTGAGGGGCTGAGCAACAGAGGCAGCCAGGGGCAAGAACTTTAAGTAATAAGTAACTTTGCCCAAAAACACCTGGAGTTCAGATAAGTTCTTGGGACAAGGAAGGACCTCACTGGCCGCGACATTACGACCCCAAGGGCAAATGCCATCTTTGCTAAGCCAGTGGCCTAAGTATTCCACTTCCAGTTGAGAAACACAACACTTGTCCAGCCGACAGCGGAGACCAGCAGACTGCAGAGCATGCAATAGGGCACTGAGGTTTTGCAAATGTTCCTGGCGGGAACGCCCGCTGACCAAGATGTCATCCAGATAATTCACACAGGTGGGGATAGGCTGTGTAAACTGCTCCAGGAATCGCTGAAAAATGGGCGGCGCCGAAGAGACACCAAAGGGAAGGCACTTGTACTTGCACAATCTGAAAGGCATGTTGATAACAATGATGTTCTGAGAGTCGGCATCCAAGAGCAACTGGTGGTATGCCTCAGCCAGGTCAGTCTTTGAAAAATACTCTCTCCCAGCAAGCTTAGCGAGAAGGTCTTCCTGTCAGGGAATGGGGTAAGTGTCGATGAGGGACTGAGCACTGACTATAGCGCCGAAGTCTCCACACAGCCAAAGGGACCCACTGGGTTTCCATATGACCACGAGCGGCACCGCTCAGGCACTGTATGTTGCAGGCTCCAGAACACCAGCGGCCTGGAGCCGATCCAGTTCCTGCTTGACAGCTGGCCGTCAGGCCACCAGAAGGGGCCAGGCCCGGAGAAAGCAAAGCTGCGCATCCGGCCATAGGGTGGTGTGCGCCTGAAAGCCAGAAGCACATCTGAGATCCGTTGCAAACAGTGACGCAAAAGCGGAGCAGAGATCGTCCAAGTCCTGAAAAGGAACAGCCATGGAAACAACCTTAACTTCATCGGAAATAGGAAAGCCAAACAGTTGAAACGCATCCAGGCCAAAAATATTCAAAGCCGACGGATGGTTGACGACAAAGAGGGTAAGAAGCTGGCGAACACACTTGTACGTTCCCTGGATGATGAACTGCCCATGAAGGGGAATGGACCATCTCTGTAGGCAACCAAACGGTGAGAGGGAGGTGACAACTCAGGAGAGCCCAGCTGGGTATATGTTGCCATATTAATCAGGGAGACGGTGGCCCCACTGTCAACTTGAAAACTGACCTTCTCCGTGAAAATGTGGAGCATGAGAAAAAGCTGCCGCGCTCATGGGTCATCCTGTGGGACGATCGACTGCAGAGCATGGACTGTATCTTGAGGCCCAGGAGGGGCAGGACTAGAGCGAGTCCGAGTCAAACAACTAGGACAAACCGATCAAATGTGGCCCTCCTTGTTACACAGCATGCACGTTTTCCAGCGGTGGGGACAATCAGTCTGCGAAGTCGCAGTAAAGCACTCTGGGCAAGATGGAAGTGGGCCGTGCGACCGGTGACAAGGGGCGACCGAAGGTGCCGATTCCATAGAGACATCGGACAACGATGAGTCCCGATGGTGCTGGCCTCTGTCGTCCGGGCCACGTCGACGTCGCGAGGGCGGAACCCGCCATGACGCTGCGATTGCCGCCACCTGCGGTCGCGCCATAAGACGCTCGTTAGCCGCTTGAGCAATTTCAAAGGAGTGGGCAATGCGGAGAATCTCTTCCAAGGAGGGGTTGTCGAGTTTCAACGCCGCAGTACGGACCTCAGGATCAGGAGCCAGCTGAACCACCACATCCCGGATCAGGGAGCCTGCATACAAAGCCTTACACTGCTGATTGGTTCACGTAAAATTGCATTGACGGCTGAGACCCTGCAAGTCCGTGACCCAGAAACGATATGATTGACCAGACCGTTTATGGTACTGGTGGAACTCCAGCGGAGAGGTGACCACATGGTAGCACTGGGAATAATAGTTTGTCAGCAAAAGGCATATCGCCTGGAAAGAGAGAGCCACAGGCTCGGACAACGGTGCCAACTTGCGGAGAAGAAAGAACGTGTCAGGGGAGGCCTAAGACAAAAACAACGACCTCTGCAAGGAGTTGTCCGTGATTTGAAAAGCCGTGAAATGTTGTTTCAGCCAATGTAAGTAGGTTTCATAGTCCTCTTTAGCGTCATTAAAGGTTGGAAATTATGGCGGAACGTGGGAAAGCATCGGACACCCAAGGACTCGGAAGCTGTTGTGGTAATGCATCCCGAGCATCGACTTTGTCCGTTAGCAACTGCAGCAACTTTTGTAAGATGTCTAACTGGAGCTGCTGCTGCTGCTGCTGCATGAGCTGCTGCTGTTGCTCCAGACGATAGACTAACTTTGCCTCCATGCTAGTACCTACCACCATTTACCTCGTCGACAATGATGTTGTAACCTGTTGTGATCGCGACCGGAATGGTCGCGGGGTGACCGAGAAAGTGCGGCGGGACCAAACAGGGAGCGGTCCATGCACAAACAAAAGAATGGAAAGGATGGACATGAAATGACGACGGACTATGGAGAAAGACCTTACGACGACAACACGCAACGGAGTGACAGAGACAACCAAACGAATCCAAGATGTCCACAATTAACGAGATCAAAGTACGATAAACACGCTGCCTTGTCGAGGCGATGTGTTGAGACTCACGCAATGATCAGACTCACTGGCAGAGTGAGAGGTCGGCTCTTAAATACTCTATGGGGGGTGCCGCTATTGGCTGCTGGAAACACATGTCCCACTGTGGTGCCCTGAAACTACATGCAGGCCAGTACGCGCGCGCTGCCACAGTTTATGGCGCGATGATGTAGAGACCTCTAGGGGTCTTCGACGTCCATGACGTCTGGCGGGGATTCAAATTCTGCGGAGCACATTACCAGACATTATGACAACGATAACAATGCTGGGCTGGAAAACTCAATGATGGTGGTACTTGCACCAAGAAAAGATATTAGTTTAGAAAAATACAACCTTAAATGAGATTACAAAATTCACAAAGACACTAAACAGTAGTAATTTTGATGGCTGGTTTCTAGCAGAATATTGAAATCTCTTGCAGACTTGACATGATTATCCGTAAGCTATCTTTCTGATCAATCCATGACTCAAGGCTTACTCCCTGATAGATTAAATATGCTGTAATAACAACGATCTACAAAACTGAACATAAACAGCAGCTACCTCCAATTACTCACCTATTTTACTTCTTCCACACTTTTCAAATGTATTTTAGACAGTAGTTTATGATAGAATTCTCAGTTTGGCTTTCATAAAGGGTTCTTCACAAAGAAAGCAATAAAGGCTTCACAAGTAAAGTGGTAGCAGAGCTAAATAAGAAAAATTATTGTGTTGGCATATTTGGTGACCTTCCCAAAGCTTTTGATTGTAAGGATCACAAAATTCTATTTGACACACTTAACTTATGTAATGGTATCCCTCTTGTATGGACGGAGTCTCACTGTCATAATAGGAAGCAGCAAGTCTTACCGACAGACTGTGTCACAGACATTAAACTAATCTCAGAATGGCAAAACTTAACATCTGGGATGCCACAAGAATCACTACTGGGCCCACTTTGTTCTTTTTCTGCACGAATGACCTTGCAGTGACTTTAAAGGGTGGTTAATGTATCTGTAACGTTTGCTGATGAAACAAACATACTAATCAAGGGGCCAAATTCAACTTTAGCAGACACAACTCAAATGATAACTGAACAAACCCACAAATGGTTTAAAGCTAACAGTCTAATCTTTTATCTCTCAAAGAATATTATGCAATTTCCAACAAATCATAATGACCTGTAAGCACCAAAAGTGGACATTAATCCTCACAGTCTACATGAAACATTGTAAAATTCATTGGTGTGCAGTTGGATGATAAGTTAAAATTGAATTAAAATGCAGATAAACTAACTGAGAGCTCAGATCAGTATGTTATGACCTTGAAAGCAACACTCGTTGTGTTGCCTGTGGCAGTGCACTTGAGGGAAATGAAGTGTTTATTCATCAGATGTGAGCACTAAGAATACTGTTTAACACAGATAATTATTCATCTTGTAATTCCGACATTCACTTCCTAATTCATTTACTCCTTAACAGTTTTTATTACTGATAACAAAAATCTGTTTCAGCTGAACTGTGATTTACACTGTCACATAAATAACTGCTTCCTGGTCTACATTTCAGAGTGGAGCTACATCTCCTGGCAGGAAAATATTTAATGAAGTCCCATCTAACACAAAGTCAGGAGTTTGGACTTTCAACCAATTCAAAAGAAAATTAAAAACATACCTTATTAGCCACCCTCTCTACAAATCATCTGAATATCTAGATTTAGGGACTGAAAAGTTCTGTTAGCTAAATTATGTGATCAAAAGTATCTGGACACCCCCAAAAACATAACGTTTCTCGTATTAATAGCATTCTGCTGCCACCTACTGCCAGGTACTCCATACCAGCAACCTAAGTAGTCATTAACATCGTGAGAGAGCAGAATGGGGCACTCCACGGAACTCAAGGACTTCGAAGGTGGTCAGGTGATTGGGTGTCACTTGTGTCATATGTCTGTACGTGAGACTTCCACACTCCCAAATGCCCCTAGGTCCACTGTTTCCAATGTGATAGTGAAGTGGAAACATGAAGGGACACATACAGCACAAAATCGTAGAGGTTGACCTTGTCTGTTGACTGACACAGAGACCGCCAAAGTTGAAGAGGGTTGTAATGTGTAATAGGCAGACATCTATCCAGACCATCACACAGGAATTCCAAACTGCCTCATGATCCACTGCAAGTACTATGACAGTTAGGTGGGGAGGTGAGAAAACTTGAATTTCATGGTCGAGTGGCTGCTCATAAGTCACACATCACACCGGTAAATGCCAAATGATGCCTTGCTTGGTGTATGGAGCATAAACATTGGATGATTGAACAGTGGAAAAACATTGCACGGAGTCACAAATCACAATACACAATGTGGCGATCCAATGGCAGGACATGGGTATGGCGAATGCTCGGTGAACATCATCTGCCAGCGTGTGTAGTGCCAAGAGTAAAATTCAGAGGTGGTGGTGTTATGGTGTGGTCATGTTTTTCATGGAGGGGGCTTGCATCCCTTGTTGTTTTGCATGACATTATCACAGCACAGGCCTACATTGATGTTTTAAGCACCTTCTTGCTTTCCAATGTTGAAGAGTAATTCGAGAATGGCGACTGAATCTTTCAACACGATCAAACACCTGTTCATAATTCATGGCCTGTGGTGGAGTGGTTACACAACAATAATGTCCCTGTAATGGACTGGCCTGCACAGAGTCCTGACCTGAATTCTACAGAACGCCTTTGGGATGTTTCTGAATGCCGACTTCATGCCAGGCCTCACTGACCGACATCAATACCTCTCCTCAGTGCAGCACTCCTTGAAGAATGGGCAGCCATTTCCCAAGAAATGTTCCAGCATCTGATTGAACGTATGCTTGTGAGAGTGAAAGCTGTCATCAAGGCTAAGGGTGGGCCAACACCATATTGAATTCCTGCATTACTGATGGAGGGCGCCACGAACTTGTAAGTCATTTTCAGCCATGTCTCTGGATACTTTTGACCACATAGTGTATATGGAAAGTAGCAGTGCTTCACTGTAAAGCTACATGACAATACATGATGTGCTGTAAATAATGTTTACAAGTGTAGATGAATATTTTCTTTGAAAACCAGCATTCTTATGCAATTCCACCCAGCCTCTGACCCGTGACACAATTGTGTTATGTTTCATCATGGTGGTGGTGCAGTGTTTTTAACTGGGTCATGGTTGTAGATCACAGTACGTAGCATTTGGTCACACTCTTTTGTTCGTATGTTTATATTTAGAAGTTGTTTGTTAGGTATCTTAGTGAGTCATTTGATGTAAGTTGTGTGTCAGGTTGTTATTGGAGGAGTTTTTTCTGATTTGCTAGTGAGTTACTTTGATTTTACATATTGTGGCTGATGGATTCATGTTTGGAATTACTAGTGCTAGTTCATGTATATCGAAATTGGTGGCAATGCACATTTTTGTGAAGTTCAGGGTTTTTGTTGTTAGTGTTTGCAAACTGTGTTGAATTGTGATTGGTAGTACTGTAGATACTGGTTTACCATTGTTGGTTAACTTACATTTTTGATATTGGTTATGTGTGCGAGTTTTAGTCTGTTGTACTGTGGACTTAAGTTTCAGATTCATAGGAAAAGTGAAAGTTTGGACAATAGATTTGAAAATTTTAGTGTGTTGGTTTTTGTTATGTGAGCTTCGTTTTAACTGCCATTTAGGTCAAGCGAAACTTTTGGAGTGGCTTGCGGGTTCATGGCATCGACGACTTCAGATGAGCTACATAGGTCAAGTGAAATTTGTGATACCTGGGTTTTCGAGTTGTGTGGGAAAACCTGATATCGAGGGATTCATTTGAAATATATATGTGATGTGAAATTTATGGTAACAATGGTTTTCATTTCTTAGTTTTTTGATTATGTCAGATGCTGAGAATTTCGTGTACTTGATTTTTGGGTTAATATTTGTCTTGGACTGGTGGTGTTATTCTTATTGTCATACATTTAGCCTGTCCCTGCCCAAAGTCCCCCTACTTCCTGCTGTCGTTCCATTAGTTTCATTGTATTGCTAGAGTTAAATGATTTGCATGCAATTTATGTTTGTTCATAGGAGTAATGAGCGACATCATGGTCGTCATGTTGTACACACTTCAAATACTTATGTCTGCCACACCGATGTCACTGGTCAAAGCAGACAAGTGGGACTGCAATTTTTGTTTTGCCAAGCTACCAATAGTAGCAGCTTTAACCCCCTCCCACAAGGTAGCAGTCTCAAATTTAGCTGTCATAAATACGAACAGCATTAAGCAGTACATGGATTGTTTGCTGTGAATTCAAAACACATATTAAGTTTCTAATATTTCCTTGTCTCTTGTTAATTTTTACCTCAATTCATTCCACATCACTAAAGGTTGTCTTCGATGGGACCTATTGAGCATAATGGATGAATGAATATGTCCTAGCATAAAGAATGATCGTCTTGCTGTAACTGTGTATGCCAGGAGGAACAGCCTAACCATAATGCAAGTATGGCTTGACCAGTTGAGTAGTGTACCACTAGGACACACAGTTAAAACATGCAGTGACAATGTGACATTTTGTCGTTCATACACTCCAGGCTTAAGATCTTCTCTATTATCAAAGGAGTCACATTTAAGATGATTTCTTTAGAAGAGAATGTCTGGCAAAAAGAGGAATTACCAAGAAATATTTGTCATACCATATTAGTAGGACAGAATGCAACTGTTTTCAATCTTGAACTATGTACTTAGGCTTGGACTTTTTTCAACTTATCCACATAGACTTGGTGACAGTTTATAACAGACTTGTCCCTGTGCTCTGACAGAACATATTACATAAGAGAAATGACAGAGGAAACTAGAATGATGTTGCAAATCTTTACACTTACTAAATACCATAAACCAATTAACATCTCTATTCAGTCCTTTCCGTTATCAAAATATTTCTGCATGCCATTTTGTGTAAGGGTCCTCAGATTTGGTGTTTTACACCTGTCAAGAGGATGACACATATATAATAAACTGCTCTTCCACTACTGTTACGTCAACCTGCTTGGATCACTCTTGGCACTGCGCAAGGAGACACAATAAATGAGTTCTCATTATTGCTTTATCAGGTGTTAAACATACAAAATAACAAAATAATGCAAGTCTGTTAAATGCAAGTCTGTTAAGTATCAGCTTTTGTTTCTGCCTATGATACCCCCATGAACCATGGACCTTGCCGTTGGTGGGGAGGCTTGCGTGCCTCAGCGATACAGATAGCTGTACCGTAGGTGCAACCACAACGGAGGGGTATCTGTTGAGAAGCCAGACAAATGTGTGGTTCCTGAAGAGGGGCAGCAGCCTTTTCAGTAGTTGCAGGGGCAACAGTCTGGATGATTGACTGATCTGGCCTTGTAACACTTACCAAAACGGCCTTGTGCTGGTACTGCGAACGGTTGAAAGCAAGGGGAAACTACAGCCGTAATTTTTCCTGAGGGCATGCAGCTTTACTGTATGGTTAATGATGATGGCATCCTCTTGGGTAAAATATTCCGGAGGTAAAATAGTCCCCCACCATTCAGATCTCCGGGCGGCGACTACTCAGGAGGAGATCGTTATCTGGAGAAAGAAAACTGGCGTTCTACGGATTGGAGTGTGGAATGTCAGATCCCTTAATCGGGCAGGTAGGTTAGAAAATGGGAAATGGATATGTTAAAGTTAGATATAGTGGGAATTAGTGAAGTTCACTGGAAGGAGGAACAAGACTTTTGGTCAGGCGAATACAGGGTTATAAATACAAAGTCAAATAGGGGTAATGCAGGAGTAGGTTTAATAATGAATAGGAAAATAGGAGTGCGGGTAAGCTACTACCAACAGCATAGTGAACACATTCTTGTGGCCAAGATAGACACGAAGAACACGCCTACTACAGTAGTACAAGTTTATATGCCAACTAGCTCTGCAGATGACGAAGAAATTGAAGAAATGTATGATGCAATAAAAGAAATTATTCAGATAGTGAAGGGACACAAAAATTTAATAGTCATGGGTGACTGGAATTCGTTAGTAGGAAAAGGGAGAGAAGGAAACGTAGTAGGTGAATATGGATTGAGGGTAAGAAATGAAAGAGGAAGCTGCCTGGTAGAATTTTGCACAGAGCACAACTTAATCATAGCTAACACTTGGTTCAAGAATCATAAAAGAAGGTTGTATACTTGGCAGAACCCTGGAGATACTAAAAGATATCAGATAGATTATATAATGGTAAGACAGAGATTTAGGAACCAGGATTTAAATTGTAAGACATTTCCAGGGGCAGATGTGGACTCTGACCACAATCTATTGGTTATGAACTGTAGATTAAAACTGAAGAAACTGCAAAAAGGTGGAAATTTAAGGAGATGGGACCTGGATAAACTGACTAAACCAGAAGTTGTACTGAGTTTCAGGGAGAGCATAAGGGAACAATGGACAGGAATTGGGGAAAGAAATACAGCAGAAGAATGGGTAGCTTTGAGGGATGAAGTAGTGAAGGCAGCAGAAGATCAAATAGGTAAAAAGACGAGGGTTAGTAGAAATCCTTGGGCAACAGAACAAATATTGATGAAAGGAGGAAATATAAAAATGCAGTAAATGAAGCAGGCAAAAAGGAATACAAACGTCTCAAAAATGATATCGACAGGAAGTGCAAAATGGCTAGGATGGCTAGAGAACAAATGTAAGGATGTAGAGGCTTATTTCACTAGGAGTAAGATGATACTGCCTACATGAAAATTAAAGAAGCCTTTGGAGAAAAGAGAACCACTGGTATGAATATCAAAAGCTCAGATGGAAACCCAGTTCTAAGCAAAGAAGCGAAACCAGAAAGGTGGAAGGAGTATATAGAGGGTCTATACAAGGGCGATGTACTTGAGGACAATATTATGGAAATGGAAGAGGATGTAGATGAAGATGAAATGGGAGATATGATACTGCGTGAAGAGTTTGTCAGAGCACTGAAAGACCTGAGTCGAAACAAGGCCCCGGGAATAGATAACATTCCATCAGAACTATTGACAGCCTTGGGAGAGCCAGTCCTGACAAAACTCTACCATCTGGTGAGCAAGATGTATGAGACAGGCGAAATACCCTCAGACTTCAAGAAGAATATAATAATTCCAATCCCAAAGAAAGCAGGTGTTGACAGATGTGAAAATTATCGAACTACCAGTTTAATAAGTCACGGCTGCAAAATACTAATGCGAATTCTTTACAGACAAATGGAAAAACTAGTAGAAGCCGGCCTCGGGGAAGATCAGTTTGGATTCTGTAGAAATATTGAAACATGTGAGGCAATACTGACCCTATGACTTATCTTAGAAGCTAGATTAAGGAAAGGCGATGTACTTGAGGACAATATTATGGAAATGGAAGAGGATGTAGATGAAGATGAAATGGGAGACATAAGATTAAGTAAAGGCAAATCTACGTTTCTAGCATTTGTAGACGTAGAGAAAGCTTTTGACAATGTTGACTGGAGTACTCTCTTTCAAATTCTGAAGGTGGCAGGGGTAAAATACAGGGAGCGAAATGCTATTCATAATTTGTATAGAAACCAAATGGCAGTTATAAGAGTTGAGGGGCATGAAAGGGAAGCAATGGTTGGGAAGGGAGTGAGACAGGGTTGTAGCCTCTCCCCGATGTTATTCAATCTGTATATTGAGCAAGCAATGAAGGAAACAAAATAAAAATTTGGAGTAGGTATTAAAATCCATGGAGAAGAAATAAAATCTTTGAGGTTCGACGATGACATTGTAATTCTGTCAGAGACAGCAAAAGACTTGGAACAGCAGTTGAACGGAATGGACAGTGTCTTGAAAGACCACAACAACAACAACAACATGTTACCTAACCACTGTAAGGAATTTATGAATTTTATGTAGACTTAGTGGAGAATTTACACGAATCAGCCAAACATTCTACAGTACCCTCACATTCAGCTTCAATTTACAACTCTCTGAACTTAAATGTCTTGTCAGAGGCAATGAATACGCCACCTTCATGTCTCTTACTATAGGCTCTCTCTTACTTGATATGCATCATGGAACACAAAGGACGAATGTTCTTCTGGTTAAGTCAGAGACAAATACTGCAAGAATACTGTGCGCATGCTCACAGTTTATACTTGCCTTTTAATTAAATATTTTTCTTACCTTGTGTTAAAAGCTATAAGATTCCCTGTCTTGTTCTCAGTTAATAATGCACATATAAACCAATATCATTTTGGTGACTATGATTTAAACATTAGGAATCCTACAACTTCCTTGGAGATATTACCATAATTTTGTTACACAGAAAGGTAACTTCATTGGCTGATGGCACAATGGGCCAATTTACATGGCGTATTTTTGCAACCATGTCAAAACTGTTCCACATAGTGTGTCAGATATGAGTCAGGCATAATACCATCAAACTTCGAGAAGAATATGATGATCCCAGTATCGAGGAAGGAAGGTGCTGACGAGTATTACCAGTATTAGTTTAGTAAGTTATGCCTGGATCATGCATCAGTTATATACAGAACAATTAAACTATTTTTAGAAGCCAACTTTGGGGAACATCAATTTGTGTTCAGGAGAAACACAGGAAGACATAAGGTAATACGGGTCCTATAAATTGTCTTAGGAGATATGCAGTATTAAAATTACTTTGTATCTGATGTTTCAGCAAATCGAGTGGTAGGAGCCAGCCAACAGCTAACTTCACATCATTCTTGAGTACCATGTGCTCACAGTGTTGTCTGTTTTGTAGGTATATACAGAGCATTTTCATACATAACACTGCACACTGCCATGCTAAGTCAATCTGTCAATCACAGTTATTTTATTTCAGGTATAGTACGATAACAAAAGTAGGCCTATTTGAGAACATGGAATGGACTACACTCCTTAAAATACAGTGAATAGACGTTATACAGCTTTCTCCACACTGCTGTTATAGGCATCTGAGAGAGCCTGTAGATGAGATGAGAGGGAGACAGGATTGTGTAATTTTGGTTCCAATTTCACACTACAGAGGGCATCCAATATTATTTCGTGTTGGTCCCATACCGGTATGGCACTAACATATTCTCTCCTTAACTGAATACAATAGTATTGTGTTATAGAAAACTGTTCAGTAAAATGCTTCTAGAAACGTTTAACATTCAATGACGCAAATATTTTGTAATCATGTGGCAAAGGGTTGTAATTTGCAACACAAATATTGACGGTTTCGTTGGAGAATTGTTAAGTTACCTTTTTCTCCTTCAGAAAAAAGTTGTACACTACAGCAGTGTAAACTTCCCTATCTGGCGTGTATCTAATCTCCGTCACATACTTTTTTGTTATCCAATGCAATAAGAACGGCGTTACGTATGTGAAACATCCTATAAACCCGAGCATTGCAATGGACAGCGGTAAATTTCCGAAAGTTGTTGCATGTTGAATAAGGTACGGCTGAGCAACCAGACCGCCTGCACTAGTAACCAATGAAAATAACTTCACTCCTCGAATCTGCTGTGCCAATGGTCCATGATACACCTTAACATCGGTTTGTTGAGTACTTTGGTTCCTTGCAGCAAAAACCTGAAATAATAAGCTATTGTCAGAAGTGCCAATGGTAACGGTGCCACTGATGTGTTTTAATTACAACGGATTTCTCATGGCTGTACATTTATCGTCAATAGTCGATGGTTCAACAACTGTCTCTCGCAGAAAATACTTTTTCGCAAATTTCTTGACAAAACACATGTTACTCGCAATGTCTCCATTTCGCTACTCCTCCAGTCCTAAGATCTCTGACGACCAAGATATACCATTGGGCATTGAACAACGAATAGTTGGAGGTCAAAGAGATGTTTGTTAAAACTTGCACTGTTCTGATACGTTCAATTGCCACTCGCAACTACAGTGACGCCAACGCAGGTAGCATGACGGCTCAAACTGCAGGAACGTGTTCTAAAATTTCACACGCTGAAATCAAGATTGAAAATGTGAAGTACCAATATGAAGCAATTTACAGGAATTGGTCGGTCATTATTGCTGCAGTATGGGCAAAGTAATAGGAATGAATATCACAAGTGCTGGTTCCAACGGAGAATGACCTGTAAAAACGAAGCACGGTCTGAGATTAAATGATACAATAGGAAACAAAAGATATAACCGATACTAACATATTATGAACCGATAACACACCTTTTCTGATATAAAGAGATAATGTTGTATTAATTGTTAGAAAGTTGACGAATATGGGTGTATATTAAGACTTGTTAATAGCCTGCAATATGATTTCAAAGGCAATCAAGCTGAGTATAGCATCTTTCTAGCCCCCACAAATTGCAAAGAAATAATTAAAATTATTAGGACTTTAAAATCTTCCAGTTCCACAGAGCATGATGGCCCCAGTATTACTGTATTAAAAGTGTACCGACAAAATGTTTCTGTAGCTCCATCTGTAGTTGTAAATAGTATAATAGAGTCAGATAACTTCCCAGAAACACTAGAAATAGCTCAGGTAACATCAATCTTTAAGAAAGGAGATAATCTCAAAATTCAAAACTACAGAACAATATCAATACTTCCTGTGTTTTCCACAATAGTTAAAAAGTCATATACCACAGAATTATCAACTTTCTCTAGATGCATAAGTTATTGTTTGAAAATCTAAGTGGATCCTTAAAATGTAAATCAACTAGCATAGCCGCTGCTCAGTAAACTGAAGAGATAATAAGTGACATCAAGAGTAATCAACATGTTGCAGGTATATCCTTGATCTTGAGAAAGCTTTTTACTGTGTGAACGCTGCAATCGTGTTCGAAAAGCTATGGAACATTGGCATCAGAGGTACTGCTCGTGACCTAATAAAATCTTACATGAATAACCGAAAAGAGTTTGTACTACTTAAAACTGGATGTGGTGTTCACAAATATAAAATCACCAACATAAAATATTGAGTGCCCCATGGTTCAGTAATGGATTCTCTTCTGTTTTTGATTTATGTAAATGAGATAAGATACTGCACTCGAAGTCCCAAAACAGTCCTGTATGCGGATGATACACCCATTGCATGTAGTAAGGAATCATTCAACAAATTAGAGATGCACTGTAATAATGTGACAAATGAAATTGTTCAGTACTTTAATGAAAGCCACTTAAATATTAGCAGTGGTAAAACGTGTCTCATGGAGTTAAGCAACAGTTATTTTAATGATGAAATTAAACTATACATAGACAATGAATTAGTAACAAAAAATTTTAGTCTAAAATTACTCAGTTTAATAATTCAAAGCTATCTAAAGGGGGCCCCTATGTAGATACTCTAGCATGTAAGTTGTCTTAGAATGTATTTCCAAATAATAAGATTAGCGAGTTCTACAATGATACTGTTGTCCTAAAGACCACATATCATGCTCTATTTTCCTATCACTTGAATTACAGAATAGAAATTTGGGCTGTAACAAGTAAAGGAAGTCTAAATAAGCTATTGCTACTTCAAAAAAGGGCTATAAGAATCGTCTGTGGGTTAAAATATAAGAAATCATGCCATGGCTTTTTTTCCAAAATCTGCTGTACTAACTGCAGTAAACATGTACATTCTAAAAGCCATATTACTTGTTGAAAGACTGCAGTCAAACATGTGTTCCGATTTGTATCAGTACAAAAACAGAAATAAAAAAATATACATCATCAGTCACAGAACAGCAATCTATAAAAAGGGTCTGCAATACACAGGTGTCAAGTTAGCCAATGGACTGCCCAGTAAAATTATCACCATATCCACAATAGAGCTTAAATTTCAGCTAAAGAAATTTCTGTCACAAAATCCATTTTACACATTAGAAGAAAACCATATTACATGCAGAATAAGAATTGCTTCGAAAAAATATGCAAATAGTGTCAAGCAAACCATTTTATCTGTAATTTAATCAGTTTGTTAATCAATGACATATTCAAAAGAATGTATTATTGTGCTAAGTATCAAGAATTGTAACATGTTTTTCTACATGTGCAGTGAAACATTCGATATTGAATAAAGTATTATTATTATTATTATTATTATTACAGTTTCTCAGAGTGATGATGAAATAGACCTCAATGCTGCAACTTTAATTATATATTGTGTAATTTCCATTGATGAAGGAGAAAAGTTGTTTTTATTGCTATATCATGTTCTGTAGGTACAAATCAAACAATAGCACTTGACTTTATGAACAGGCGTTCCAACTATCCACTCGCAACTACTTTGCAACATAAACATCCAGAAGAGACGCCTGTAGATAATCAGATAAATCAGAAAAGAGATATTCTGGTACAAAATCTTCATTAACATTTGTGTATGCATTTACACACAGAAACAACTCTTTCTTTATGTTTGTTCTGTGTAACATTAATACCATCTATATTAATTTTAAGTTATAATTTAAATCTACATCTGAATCATATAATTCTTTCTCTCATTTATAATTTGACACCACAAACAAACTATATTCTCGAAATACTATACATATCTAATTTTTCTCCTGTAAAATTTCCCTTCTGTGGCTTTACTAATTAGCTCTGCCACTTCTGGTAGTTCTTTTAGCCAACAGCAACTGGTAATTTTAATTTTGCCACCTGTCTCCTGCATTACACTATTGTCGAAACTGTCCACATCTTCCTCAGTGTATGTTGCCAACACTCCTGTTCCACATTCGTGCAAAATTTCCACATGAAACTTTAAGTCTAGAACATTTGCAGACAAATGTGCTTTAAATGTAATTATTCCATCAGTTTTTAACTTTGCAAAGGTCTATATTTAGAAATAGCTGCTAATCAAATTTTCACTGACATTAGTAACTGGTTTAAAGCTAATTCTTTGTCATTAAACTTTGAGAAGACCCACAATATGCAGTTCAGAACCTTGTAAGGATTTCCTTCCAGCATGAGTGTAAAGTATGAAGACATGCAGATCGAAGAGGTTGACAGTGTTAAATTTCTGGGATTACAATTCGATAATAAATTCAGTTGGTAAGGGCATACCACAGAATTGCTAAAGCGCCTAAACAAGTCTGCATTGGCCGTGAGAATGATCTCAGATGTAGATATAAATATTAAAAAAAAACTTGCATACTTTGCTTACTTTCACTCTGTTATGCTTTATGGGATCATATTCCGGGGCAACAGATCAAACCAAGCAAAAGTTTTTAGGGTGCAAAAGCGTGTGATAAGATTCATTTGCAGTGTAAATTCAAGAACATCTTGTAGAAACCTGTTCAAGGAACTTTGTATTCTAACCACTGATTCTCAGTATATTTATTCCTTAATGAAATTTGTTGCAAGTAATACATCTCTATTGCCATCCAAAAGTTCAGTACACAGTATCAATACTAGGAATAAGAAGAATCTACATAAAGATCTAAAATCACTTACCTTGGTCCAAAAAGGGGTCCAGTATTCAGGTACACACATTTTTAATAAATCGCCAGCAACCATTAAGAACATGGTTTCAGATAAAGCATGGTTTACACAGAGTTTGAAAGACTTTTAGATGGGCAATTCCTTCTACTCCATCGATGAATATCCTAAGATAGACTGTTATGCCAGTTTAAGTAAAAATATCTGTTAGATTTCAGTTTTGACAACACTTGGTCACAATACTCAAGATTAGGTATTCTGCATATGATAAATTTATTAGTTCCACACCCACGAGAATCATCTCATTTTTTGGGTCTATGGAACGAAAGAGGAATCTAATCTAACCTAATGTAATCTAATCTGTGCTGTTGTCAGGTGCTCAACATTCAATCCACTACATTTAGAGGCTCTTTTTGAGCGGATACAAATGTGGTTGGAGCTTTATAAACGGATTTTTCGTATTTCCTGTAACATAATAACATTTGCTTGAATCCATCATTTTTGGCCAGTACCCCAACATACAGTCACTGACGACTGATATTTGCACTAAATGCCAGTATCTTATTTTCTCCACTTCTATTTAAGTTTTTCCAGACACTATGTTTAAAGCTATATGTCAGCCTTGCCTGCTCATCTGTAATGGCATCCTCCTTTTTCAGTAGCAGTTTATATTCTTCCATCATCTTCACCACATACTCTAGTTTTCGTTTTTTTTAAAATTTGTTCTCTTCCATTTCCAGCTTTTTTTCTTTGTACACTCAACACTGTCAAGGAGTAATTTTTACAACAGAGTGAGGTTTAAGTCTGTCAATATGTTGGTTCTTTTTCTTAAGACCTGTGAAATTACATTATTTATAGGAATAGTAACAGTATAGAGCGCTTTTTTCTTAATCCTTAACATCCTAGGTATGAACTCATAGTCCACTAACGTTTATTGTTACTCTGTTGTTAATGCATATCCGGTCAGAGTGGCCAAGTGGTTCTAGGTGCTACAGTCTGAAACCATGCGACTGCTACAGTGGCTGGTTCTAATCCTGCATCGGGTGTGGATGTGTGTGATGTCCTTAGGTTAGTTAGGTTTAAGTTGTTCTAAGTTCTAGGGGACTGATGATCTCCGAAGTTAAGTCCCATAGTGCTCAGAGCCATTTGAACCATTTGTTAATGCATAGGCGTGGGATAGGAGATTATAGCATTATCTTTTCTGAACATGCAGTGGTTTCCTTTTGTCAGTAGCCACATAAATGTGATGTAAACCTGTACTATTATTGCTTCTTTTGTGTTAGCGGTCTCTGAGACCGCACCTGGGACTTTGTATTGTGGATTCAGTAGCCATGTCTTCATCTGCAGTTCATGTTATGGACCCTGAATTTGAGGATGCTGTTTGAAAATGGTTTGAGGACAGTTTAGGAAGTTATGTTGCATTATCTGGTGACAACGAAATTGAAAGTGAACATAATTCAGAATAGGAATAGTGAGAAAATGAAGACGAATTTATTTTTCCACGTGTGAAATCTTTGAATGAAATAAATGATCGAAGTGACGAAGATAGAATTGCAGAGACAGAATCTGTAGGTAAAGGTTCTGCTGCAAATACAATTAGTTGAAACAAAAATCCCTGGTCGTCTAAGCTTCTTCCAATGGTGACCAATGGCATTATTTCTCCACATGTTGGACATAAATGGGGTGAATGCGTTTGTCTTTCACAGTTCCTACAAAAACGATAATCACGTGAGACGCTATATTTTTTGAAGAAGCTTGCCAACTCATTGGTGACATCTCAGATGAAAAGCGAGTCAACAACAATCACATAGCCCATGAACTTCGTGTATCTATTCGCCATGTTTTGGATGTAGCAGAAACAAGAGTAGAAGTAGTTGTAGAACGATTGCAAAAAACAAAACATGCTCCACCTGTGACCCAAAAAAGAAGAGAAAGATGTCTTGTATTTGTCATTGTTGCAAGAAGCTAGTCCAGCTTGATTTCTCTACAAAAATTTCCAGTGAGTTCAAAGAAAACCTCTGAGAAGTAAAACTGAATACCTGAAAATTATTAGTGTAATTTTATTTTTTTAAAATGTTTTATGGGAGGTTTTTTATGTTTTTATAATTGAGGGGGTTAAAGCCAAAGTGGCATAAGTCATGTTTCATGCATTTTGAGAAGCAGAAGGTTTTGTGAGAAGCATTATAATAAATTCCACAAGAAATCAATATCACTTTTTTGTGTTTTACATCACAGGAAGGTGTCATTGTTTCAATGTGTTCATAATTGAAAACGGTTTAATACAAAATTATGTGTCTTTTGAAGGGTCCAAATGACTTACACCATTTTGCCTTTAACCAATCTTGTATTTGCAGTAAATCTAAATAAAACCAAAAGGTATTTTTAATGACAAATGATATATTTCAGAAATAACTAAGAGCAGTACAACGAAATATCCTTCCTTAGCAATGACAATGTTCAGTCATGTTCAGTATCAACAACGTCCAGTGGGCCTGCATCATCTACTGTTGCTTCAGGTGTTGTAAGTCCCTGGAAGTAAGCATGGTTGATGGGTGGAATTTATGGTAGAAGATCTAGCATGTCCCTTTTCTTTTCCTTGGTTACAGGTCTTGGTCCATGGTATAGGTTTTCCATAGTAATACGTCCAAGTGAAACTGGCCTTCCTGGTTTGGCTGGCTTTAGACATAGTGCGGAGAATGGAAAATCCTCATTAAGAGTCTCCTTGTAATAGAGCATAAAAGGTTCGTTCTTCAGTAAACGAATCCACTGCATATTAAGCCATGACACTGGTTTTTAGCGACATTTTTTTTTCTCCTTGTAATAGCTTGTTCAAGATTCTTTGTAGACTTGAAGTCTTCATGTGGCATTTGCGTAACAATAAAAGCTTTCTTTTTTCTTGATTTTCCGATTATGGAGCAGCAATCAACAGGAACATAAACTGTTTTACCTCTTGCGTAGGATTCTATAGATCCAAAATCTGAATCATTAGGGAGATCGGAGTGGCCACTAACCATAAATTTATGGTCCATAATGTCGATGTTAACACAGGTGTGAAGCAATTTCATGAGACACAATGCAAATTTCAAATTCCTATTTTGCCCTGTACAAGTGTCACTATACATGATGACATGTTTTGAAGCTGACGCTCTTGTACTAATATGTTTTGTAATACAAGAACCTATTTCTTGTGACCCATGTGAGGCCATTGTCTCATCCCATGTGTACATAAAACCAATATTAGTTGACAGCTCATGACAGCCAAGATTGTATAAGTACAAGTTTCTTTTATAATAGGCCACAGAAGTGGTCAGTTTGGGGAATGGTAGAGATTTCTGCAAGTCGAAAGTGAAGGCATAATACAATTTATCTTTCTGTGACTTTTCTTTATCTAATTTCATGGATGTTCTAGCAGTCTCCACCTTTCAAGATGAAGTTCGTGTTGTACTTACACGTTCTTTCTTTCTATTGCATCTTCTAAAGTGGACATCTGTATTTTGTACTTGTCACACTTCATACAGGTATCTTTATGTGGAGCATGAAACGGCAAGTTGAAGCCATGACTGAAACATCTGCGATAAATGGGCTCTTTAACAGGTAAAATTTTTTTCTCTTTGCAGTATTCTCTGTATAAGTTATACATAAGACGTACATTAAGGTCAGGGGATAAATATTTTCTGTTTGGATTTTGAGCTCTTGTATAATGAGACTGGTATGAGGGGAATGATGAAATATGCTTCAGAGAATATCCATTCTTTCATCAGAGATTTTGTTCATGGGTATCCCACTTCCTCATTTGTCTGAACCTGGTTGCTCTCTCATTTTCAACTTTTGTACAGCTCTGGTCATCTGCCCATCTGATATTTGGAATGTTTGAAGGAAATATTTTTTGCATACTTTAACGCTAGTTCCATCAACTTGAATATAAAATTGATTGCTGGTTGACTTTGGCAATCTTGACCCATCTGTAGGACACCTGTGTTGAGGACTTATTTGCTTAATTAACCCACATAGAAAAGCATTCTCACAGGAAAAAGAACCTAAATTCCAAAATGTTTCGAATGAACTTCTGCGTGCCACTTCTGATATCTTATCTATACATTTTAATCTGCAGTTACAATTTATGTTTGAGAACGTCTTTTCAGGAACCTTTCTCCCTTCCTTAGTTTCATATGCCTGACCTAAATTTCTTTTTTCTTTCTTTCCTGCTTCGTACTCCCCCTTCTCCCCCTTTTTTGCCTCTTTCTACTTCCATTTGGTAATTCATGTCGTGTTATTTCCACTTCTTCCTCTGCAACCAAACAAACACACATGATTATTTTCCGAATGTTATGCTACGACGTTTTGAGGTTGTGTATCAAGACTGTTATTATTTTTACGAATTGTTTTGCAGAATATGCTACATCGTTTAGCTCGCTCACCATGTTTGCCATTATTTTTAGTGAAATTACGATTATAGGCCAGTCATTGTTAAATTTCAAAGACATGATCATGTGTTACTAACGTAATTGGCCAAATGATAGACTACGTGAGTTAAACTTACCTGAAGAACCAGACATTTCATTCTCTGAAGGATCATAATCATCACTATATCCTGCATTTTGCAATATACTGGGTTCACTACTTGTGTCTTCATCAAATTGAGGATCCATCTTCACCAAAACACATACACTACACAGTACGAAAGCACACCTTAGAAGCACTTAGAGGAATAATGGTGTAAGTCAGACAGTGGCTGGTTAGCATTGTTGTAATAGTCGCTTTTGTAGTGCTGGGCAGTTGGCTGTTAACAGCGCGTAGCGTTGCGCAGTTGGAGGTGAGCCGCCAGCAGTGGTGGATGTGGGGAGAGAAATGGCGGAGTTTTGAGAGTGGATGATCTGGATGTGAGTCCATTAGAGACAGTAAATTTGTAAGACTGGATGTCATGAACTGCTATATATATTATGACTTTTGAACACTATTAAGGTAAATACATTGTTAGTTCTCTATCAAAATCTTTCATTTGCTAACTATGCCTATCAGTAGTTAGTGCCTTCAGTAGTTTGAATCTTTTATTTAGCTGGCAGTATTGGCGCTCGCTGTATTGCAGTAGTTCGAGTAAGGAAGATTTTTGTAAGGTAAGTGATTCATGTAAGGTATAGGTATAGGCATTCTTTTGTAGGGATTGTTGCAAGTCAGATTGCGTTGCGCTAAAAATATTGTGTGTCAGTTGATCAGAATAAGTAAAGAGTGAAATGTCTGAGTATGTTCAGTTCTGCTCAGCTGTTTGAAAATCAAATAATGTAAGAGATTTATCAGCACAGTAATTCATTAATTTTTCTAAGGGGACGTTTCGCAATCTCTTCTCACAAGGTGGTAGACTGTGTGAAGAATAATGTGGCTGGCAGATGTGCTGAGCAAGTGGTGGGGGAGTGGTAGTGGTGGCATTGTGGGCAGGCAACCAACACACGGTAGGAGGAATGCCAAGTGCTGGAGGGGAAGTGGCATTCTAAACTGAAGCATATGCTCATATTCTTTGTAAATAGTAAATGGAACCCCTCCATACCCACACTTGCATGGAGACTAACCAAAATGATCCTTTTGTATCCTGCCTAGAAGATGGCGCATGGGTAGGACCAGGAGTAGGAAAAATACATGGGTACTGCATGTAAGTAAGTGGTTTACTGGTGCAAAAAACAAGTTAATACATGGTTACATAACTTGCAATGAGGTGCGATGCTGAGACCCGTTGTGTGTAGAGCAAAGCTGAAGTGAAGTGTCCCGGCCGTCTGCTGTTGATCAAATCGCTGAATGTGTAGCGGAGCTCGTAGAGCTGACCAGCGCCTGCTAGAGGGCGCTGTCGTCGGTGTCTCATAGTGCTAAATGAGAAACTATGCCGTGACATCGTTGCTATCTATATCATACATCCAATGTCACCTCTGCTTTGGCTGTATCTAGAGAGAATTCTGCTGAAAATGCAACAAAAGCAGAGATTTACTTTCACCAGAGTCGTCAAACATTTATAACTTTCAAAGAAGTGTCGTCAATGACAAAATTTGAGTAAAACCTACAGTTCTCTTGTTGCCATTTTAAAAATTGATTCTTTTGCCAGAACATAGTTGAGTTTCCACAATGTCAGCTCACTAATGTAATTGCGAGAGAATTTTGAAACAGTGGTTTATTAAGTTTATTAACCGAGGAACTGACGTCATATAAGGTCAATATCTTATCAAAACGTACGTCCTTGGTACAAAAATAAACGTTTAATGTCTTCACTTATGTTGTTGCAAAACCAACAGCAGTCTTCATTTCACCAGCTGTTGACAGTCCTTAAAAATTACTTTGTTTCATTGAAAAAGTGTTTTGTTAGTTGCATAACATATTGGATATTGAAATTTTTCATATTAACCATGTGATAAAATACCCTGTGTGTTGTCATTTGCCAAAATCTCGTTTTGATATCTCGTACCATATATGACATTTGAGGACTGTTAAGAATATTTCATTCTGGGTTTATAGCTGGTGCACACAATCATAAATGAGAGTGTTACATAAAATCATATTCCTCAAGATTGGTGACAAGTAGAGTCCTCCACCAGTGTGTAATGAAGAATTAAATGTGTTAGCCAAATTTCATCTGCAGCAACATGTTATGTAAAGTGTGCCAAACAGTAGTTCATAGCGACCCTCATAATTCATTGCAATCTTTCCGAATTTCCTATAGCATCTTATTTAAACAACTTTGTTGTGAAGATAACGTATAAAGTTATAAGTAAAGCAAAAATGAATTTTTTACCGAAAAGTTTCTACAAAATCGTTTGAGCGAGGTTGCAGGACTTCTGCCTTGATTCCATCAGTGCAGCGCATCACCAACCACCCAAAAGCAAACAATCAATGGGGTCCTCCCCTTCGGAAGAAACAAATGAACTCGCGCAGCGTTTGTCGGAATTTCGTTACTGCTCACCAACTGCTGTATCCTGTGTGGACTCTAACACATGAATCGTTAATTTTCTCTCATGTGCTATTCGAGAGTGTAACGACTTTGATATCACACCTCAGCCATTGTAGCGATTATGCTCTCCTACATAGGTAGTGAGCCTGCACACAGTGATGGTTAATTTAGAAACAAACCCATTACTTACAAATCTTTCTGAAGACAGAACCAGTTTTTAGTTTAGATCCTTCAGATGGCATGTGGATGGACTGTGCAGCCTTTGGCCTGCTACAAATGGATTGGCCTGATCGTTCTTAAAACATCCTTGTCTTTCTCTATGGCGACTCTAGTGCCTATATCGAGAATCCCCCATGAATCACTGTCCTCGCCAGCGGTGGGGGAACCCTGCAAACATCAGCAATACTCATAAGCGTACCATAGGTGCAACCACAACGGAGGAGTATCTGCTGCGAGGTCAGACAAATGTGTGGTTCCTGAAGATGGACAGCAGCCTTTCCAATAGTCGCAGAGGCAATAGTCTGCATGACTGACTGATCTGGCCTTCTAACATAAACCAAAACAGCCTTGCTGTACTTGTACTGCAAATATCTGAAAACAAGGGGAAAACTACAGCCATAATTTATCCTGAGGGCATGCAGCTCTACTGTGTTGTTTAGTGATGATGGTGTTCTTGTGGATAAAATATTCTGGAAGTAAAATAGTCCTCCATTTGGATCTCCGGGTGGGGGTTACTCAGGAGAACGTCATCATCAGGAGAAACAAATCTGGCATTCTACAGATCAGAGCATGGAATGTTACACTCCTTAGCCGGGCAGGCAGATTAGAAAATTTAAAAAGGAAAATGCATAGGTTGAAGTTAGATATAGTGGGAATTAGTGAAATTTGGTGTGAGGAGGGACAGTACTTCTGGTCAGGCGGATACAGGGTCATAAATACAAAGTTGAAAAGGGTAATCCAGGAGTGGGTTTAAGAATGAATAAGAAAATAGGAATGCGATTAGGCTACTACAAACAGCATAGGGAACACACTATCATAGTCAGGATAGACACAAATCCCAGGTCTATCACAGTAGTATGTGTTTATATGTCAACTAGCTCCACAGATGATGAAGAGATTGAAGAAATGTATGCTGAGATAAAAGAAATTATTCAGATAGTTAAGGGAGATGAAAATTTCATTGTGATGGTGGACTGGAATTCGACAGCGGAAAAAGAAAGAGAAGGAAAATGGTAGGCGAATATGGACAGGAGGAAAGGACTGAAAGAGGAAGCCACCTGGTAGAACTTTGCACAGATCATAATTTAATCATCACTAACACTTATTTTAAAAATCATGAAAGAAGGCTGTATATGTGAAAGAGACCTGGAGGTACCTGAAGGTTTCACATTGATTGTATAATTGCAAGAACAGATTTCAGAACCAGATCTTAAACTATAACACATTTCCAGGGAGAGATGTGCACTGTGCACTGTGATCCTAACTGTAGATTACAACAGAAGAAATTGCGTAAAGGTAAGAAATTAAGGAAGTGGTACTTGCAGAAGATGAAAGATTCACATGTTGTTGAGAGTTTCAGAGGGAACATTAGGCAGCAGTTGACTAGAGCAGGGGAAATCAATGCAGTAGAAGACAACTGGGTAGCTGTGAGAGATGAAACAGTGAAGGCAGCAGAGAAGCAAATAGGTAAAAAGACAAAGCTTAGTAGAAGTCCTCAGATAACACAGGAGATATTGAATTTGGCTGATGAAAGGAAAAAATATAAAAATGCAGCAAATTTGGTAGGCACAAGAGAATACAAATGTCTAAAAAATAAAATAGGCAGGAAAGGTAAAATTGCTAATCAAGAGTGGTTAGAGAACAAATGTAAGGCCTTAGAAGCATATATCACAAGGGAAAGTTAGTTACCACGTACAAGAAAAGTAAAGAGGCGTTTGGAGAAAAGAGAACTGGCCTTATGAATATGAAGAGCTGAGATGGAAAATCAGTCTGAAGCAAAGAAGGGAAAGTTGAAAGGTAGAAGGAGGTCAACCTGAAGACAGTATTATAGAAATGAAAGATGTCATAGATGAAGATGAGATTTAAGATATGACACTGCAGAAGAATTTGACAGAGCACTGAAAGACCTAAATTGAAACAAGGCCCCAGGAGCAGATGACATTCCATCTGAACTACTGACATCCTTGGGAGAACCAGCCATGACAAAACTCTTCCATCTGACGTACAAGATATGTGAGACAAGCGAAATACCCTCAGACTTAATGAAGAATATAATAATTACAATTACAAAGAAAGCAGTTGCTGACAGGTGTGAAAGTTACCTAACCAGCAGATTAGCAAGTTATGGTTGCAAAATACTAACATAAATTCTTTACAGAAGAATGGGAAAACTGGTAGAAACTGACCTTGGGGAAGATCAGTTTGGATTCCAGAGGAATGTAGGAATACACAAGGCAATACTGTCCCTATGACTTCTCATAGAGGATGATTAAGGAGAGATAAACGTTTATAGCATCTGAAGACTTAGAGGAAGCTTTTGACAATGGTGACTGGAATATTTTCTTTCAGATACTGAAAGTAGCAGGATTAAAACACTGGAGCAAAAGGCTATTTACAACTTATACAGAAATCAGATGCCAGTTATAAGAATCGAGGGGCATGAAAGGGAAGCATTGTCTGAGAGGGGAGTGAGACAGGATGGTAGCCTATCCCCGACATTATTAAATCTGTGCATTGAGCAAGCAGTAAAGGAAACTAAAGAAAAAATCGAAGTACAAATTAAAGTTCAGAAGGAGAAATAAAAACTCTGGGGTTTGACAATGACATTGCAATTACGCCAGAGACAGAAGAGGATTTGGAAGAGCAGCTGAAGAGAATGGATAGTGTCTTGAAAGGAGGACATAAGATAAACATTAACAAAAGAAAAATATGGATTAAATCAGGTGATGCTGAGAGAATTAGATTAGGAAACAAGGTTCTGAAAGTAATAGATAAATTTTGCTATTTGAGTAGTAAAGTAAGTGATGATGGTCAAAGTAGAGAGGACATAAAACGTAGACTGGGAATGACAAGGAAAGCATTTCTGAAGAAGTGAAATTTATTAACATCGAATACAGATTTAAGTGTTAAGAAATCTTTTCAGAAGGTATTTGTCTGGAGTGTAGCCATGTATGGCAGTGAGACATGGGCAAAGAACAGTTTAGACAAGAAGAGAATAGCTTTTGAAATGTGTTGCTACAGAAGAATACTGAAAATTAGGTGGGTAGATCATGTAACTAATGCAGAGGTACTGATTAGAACTGGGGAGACAAAAAATTATGGCACAACTTGACTGAAAGAAGGGCTTGGTTGATAGGAGATATTCTGAAACATCAAGTGATCACCAATTTAGTACTGGAGGGAAGTGTGGGAGGAAAAAAACCGTTGAGAGAGACAAAGAGATGAATACAGTAAGAAGAGTCAGAAGGATGTAGATAGCAATAGTTACTTGGAGATGAAGAGGCTTACACATGGTAGAGTAGTATTGAGAGCTGCATCAGACCAATCTCCAGACTGAAGACCACAACAAAAACATGGAGAATCGAGATGTGTAACACCCATTCACCAGCTACATTGTGTGATGGAGAGTATGTGTGACATTTAACCCACGTCCATGCTCCATTCATGTGGAAGGAATCTGTGTGTGTAAACCTGTGTATTAGCTCTAATTCCTTATGGTGGAGAAAGTAATATATTACCAGCAACATACTCTCTCTGATTTCTCCAACAGTAAAATCCTCTGTGATATTCAGCGCCTCTTTTGTAGCGATAACCACTGGAGTCTCTTTAGCAACTTCATAAAGATTGCATAACGAAACATACCGCTCTTTACTGGGTTTCCTACCAATAGAACATGGTAAGAACCCCACTCAGTGGAACAACACTTAAAAAATCTTTCGAATAAGTACTTCATACAATGCTTTTCCTACAAACAGCATAATCCTGGCACACTGGATCAGCGAACACAGCTGTTGGTTAAAAATTTACACCAATCAGCAGAAATTTTATTTCCACCCGATTTCATCTTGGTAAATGTGAAATGCCAACTATCTTTAGTGCATCAAAATGTTCAAGGGCTTAGAAGTAAAATTAATGAACTAATTATGTGCATTGATGAATTAGAGTCATCGAACCCAGTTGATATAATCTGCGTCTCTGAACATCATGTGACCACTGGTATAAATATGTTAAACCTTACAGAATTTAAATTAGCCTCCTACTTCTGTAGACAAAAGCTGGAGAAAGAAGATTTTGCCACATGTGTTAAAAACAGTATTAAATTTAAGAATATTGACATTAATAAATTTTGCTTAGAGCAGCACTTAGAAGCATGTGCAACAGAGATAGAATTTCATAATAGGTCCTTTGTAATAGTAGCTATATACAGAGCACTTTCAGGAAATTTCAACCTGTTTGTAAACGGTTTTGAAGATTTATTATCTCATCTAAAATTAAAAACCAAAGAACTAGTGGTTGCTGGTGATTTTAATATAGATGTCCTGAAAAACACTGTGAGTGAACAGTAACTGAAATCAGTTACATTGTCATTCAATTTAATTTCTATTGTAAATTTCCCAACCAGGGTATACAAATGTTCTAAGACTGCCATTGATAATATATTTACAGACATTTCTAGGCGACTAAGCCAAATTACAAAACCAGTAGTAAATGGGCTATCTGACTATGCATGCAACACCTAAAATTAAATTTTGAAAACTGTCAGAGTAAAACATCTACCAGAACTGACTACAGAAGGCTAATAAAACAGTCAAAAACTGAGAAATTTAGGGGATTGCTCAAAGAAATTAATTGGATGGATGTTTACAGCATCCAAGACACAAATGGAAAATACAAAACTTCATTAATAAAGTTAGCACCTTATTTGAAAATTGTTTTCCCCTGAAGGTAACTCAAATTAAACAGAAATCTAATAAGAAACCATGGATCACACAAGGGATAAAGATATCATGTGAGACAAAAAGGAAACTCTATCTGATACGTAGGGACACCTGTGATACTAGCATTATAGCTCATTACAAAAATTACTGCAAAATGTTGAAGAAGTTTATCCAGAAATCTAAATACCTGCATTATGAGAAGAAGATAAGTACATCCAGCAATAAAATAAAAGCAATATGGGATACAGTTAAGTCAGAGACAGGTAGGACCAGAAATGAGGAGGAACAAATAGCTCTAAAAGTAAATGAAACCCTGGTAACAAACACATGTTGTGTTGCAAACCCTTAAACAAGCATTTTGTCTCTGTTACTGATAGCATGGGATTGTCAGGTTCAGTAAATAATGCAATGGATTATCTGAGACCAGGGCACACAAGCAATCTCAGTAAAATGGAACTGACACTTACTTCACCCACAGAAATAGAATCCATCATAAAGTCCTTGAAATCAAAGCATTCTAGTGGTTGTGATAACATATCAAGAAAGTTAATAAAAGAGTTTTCATGTGAGCTTAGTCATATCTTAAGCTATCTGTGTAATCAATCACTTGTCACAGGAACATTCCCAGACTGGCTTAAATATGCTGAAGTTATACCTCTGCACAAGAAAGGGGACAAAGAAATGCTGTCAAATTACCGTCCGATCTCACTTTTGCCAGTGTTTTCAAAAGTCTTTGAAAAGGTTATGTTCAAGCGTCTACTCAAGTACCTTAGTGAAAATAACATAATGTCAGAATCACAGTTTGGGTTTCTTAAGGGTTCTGATATTGAGAAAGCTATTTACACTTGCAGCAAAAATGTCCTTAATTCATTGGACAACAATTTGAGGCAACTGTCATATTCTGTGACCTGTCAAAGGCGTTTGACTGAATGAATCACAGCGTTCTTTTAAGTTAATTTAAATATTATGGCGTCACTGGTAGTGCTGCAAAGTGGTTTCAGCCATATCTTACTAATAGAAAACAAAGGGTGTCATTACATAACACTTCAGCAGTAGGCAATCAGACATCATCTGTCTGGGAAGAAATTACATGTGGTGTTCCCCAGGGTTCCATACTAGGTCCACTACTGTTTCTTGTGTATATTAATGACCTGTCATCTGTTACATTACCAGATGTCACGTTTGTCTTATTTGCAGATGATACAAACATTGCAATAAATAGTACATCAAATATAAATTTAGAAAGGGCAGCTGACATTAATAAGTGGTTCATAGCCAATTCACTGTCACTAAACTTTGAAAAGACCTACTATATGCAGTTCAGAACTTCCAAGAGATTTCCTTCTGGTGTGTGAAATATGATGACATAGAAATAGGAGAAGTTGAGAGTGTGAAATTCTTGGGATTACAACTTGATAATAAACTCAATTGGGAGCAACATACTAACAAACTGCTAAAGCGCCTAAACAAGTCTGTGTTTGCAATGCCAATGCTGTCAGACATAGGAGATATAAATATAAAAAACTGGCATATTTTGCTTATTTTCACTCCATTATGTCATATGGTATGATATTTTGGGGTAACTCCACAAACAGAGAAAAAAATTTTAGAGTACAGAAGCATATAATAAGAGTAATGAGTAGTGTAAATCCAAGAACATCATGTCGAAACTAATTCAAAGAATTAGGCATATTAACCACAGCTTCTCAGTATATTTATTCCTTAATGAAGTTTGTTGTAAATAATATGTATCTTTTTCCAACTAACTGCTTAGTATACAGTATCAATACTAGGAATAAGAACAATATATATAAAGATTTAAAATCACTTACTCTTGCCCAGAAACGAGTCCAGTATTCAGCAACGCATATTTTCAGTAAGTTACTAGCAACCATAAAGAGTTTAGTTTCAGACAAGGCACAATTTAAACATAATTTAAAAGAATTTTTGGTGGCCAACTCCTTCTAGTCCATCCATGAGTATCTCAACAAGTGCAGTAGACCATTTTAATGAAAATTTATTATACTTTAATTTTTGACAATACTTGGTTGTAATAGACAAGTAACTACCTACTGTGTGAATGATGGATGTATGGAAAGCAGATGTAAGTCTTAAATTTGTAAATAGTGGAAGTTTAATTTTAAATCTTGTACATAATCTGACTGTTCTTAACTGAGGATCACTGAAATGAATAATTTACTTTAATTTTTGACAATACTTGGTTGTAATAGCCAAGAAACTAGCAGATGTCTGAATGATGGATTTAATGAAAGCAGATGTAAGTATTAAACCTGTAAATATTAGAAGTTTAAATTTGATTCATGTACATAATTTTGCTGTTTATTGACTGAGGATCATTGAAATTAATGAAACTCAAGTTTTTCTAATTACATTTTTGTAATGTGTTTATCTGACATGTTCCACACCCAGGAGGATGCCCTCTTTTATGGGTCTATGGAATGAATAATTAATCTAATCTAATCTATTTGTCCTATATGGCCATTATACTCTAGATCAGTCTAGACAGTTACTTCTATGTGTTTTACAGCCACCAGCTAGTTATCACCAACAGTGTGACAGAACAGTAGTCCAGGTCACTCTAGCAATCATCCACCCTCAGAAATTCACAATCTTCTTATAGACAGCCACATCATCTATGGCCTCACAAAATGATATATACTGCAAAACACTATTCTATACGCATTGTTTTCGATGATTGTGATCCCACATAGGAATCATTGGCCAACCTGTGAAGTGTATTTTTAAAGTGCAGTTAATGTGCAAAAAAGCTGGAAATGTAATTGACTGTGATCACAAAAAAACAAAAACAAAATCTGTATTTGGCGATAACAGTTGACATGAGGAAAACTATAGAATGTTACTCGAAAAAATACAGTCTGTTGCTAAAGTGTAAGTAAGGCTTACTTCAAACAGACTATATGGAAACAAAGTCTGGATATGAATGGGGGATACAAGATAGCTGCAGGCACTATAAATACTGGGCCTATAAATACTGTTGTTCCATAAGCATTAAGTAGGTGTCTTTTAGGATGTTCTGCATAGAGTACATTGCATTAGAGATACACCATCACAAAACCTATGGTAGAGTGAACAACAAATTCTATAATATTATATATGCCCAAAGGATATGGCTATTTTTTGTTAAAATGATATACTGTACATCAACATTCTAACAAATGCAGCAGTAAAACAAGAGATTTTGAAACCACTACCAAAGATGTAGAAGAAATACATGAATTTACAATGCTTGTAATTTAAAATACCCATCACTTAAAAATGTCATCACTCAGCCAGCAGTCATTTTACTTCACACACATTTTAAGTCTTTTATGGAAATGAGACATCACATCTTGCATCACTGGCACTGGAATTCAATTAACTTCTTCCCAAATTTGAGCCTTCAGTTCATGTATGGTGTGTGTTAAATCATACTGGGAGATCTGAGATTTCAAATTACCCCAAACGAAGAAATCACATGCTGAAAGGTCAGGGGATCTTGGAGGCCAGGTAATGCCCCTGTTCTTAGAGATGAGCAAACCAGGACAGATGTTCTGTAGCATGTTAATGGAATGCTGTAAGATGTGGCATGTGGCTATGTCTTATTGGAAAAACGTGTTTGCAGTTACCTGAAGGTCAGCAAGCTGATGCACTGGGAAATGGTTCAACATGTGTACATAACGTTCTGTATTCACAGTAATAGCATTGCCAAAGCCATCTTGAAATAAAAGTTAGGTGCTGTCATTCCAAACGTTGATGTGATGCACCATACTACCACTTTATAACTGTGAAATTGTGTTTCAAAAAGCTTCTCAGGATTTTTACATGACAAATATAAAAAGTTTGGCTTGTTAACAAAGCCTGACATATAAAAACTGGCCTCATCGCTCATGACCAGATTGTTGCACAGGCCCAGGTTGTCATTCATGAGTTCCAACAGTTCTTGGTAAAAGTATAATCTCTTTTGCACTATCTGAATTTTATATGATTGGCATTGCAGTTACTTTTGCAATATTCGCCATATACTGCGATCCAGTATGTCAAGTTGCAGCACACACTTGCTTGCAGAATTTGTGGGACGTTGGGAGAAGGCTTCTTCCACTATTGCAACATTCCCTGATGTGCACAAGCGTTTTGCATTTCCATCCATCTTTCGCATACGTCTCCTCCTGTTTAGCTAGGTTATCCAAACACAATTGAATTCTTAATTATCGAAGAACACGTAGAGCTGGAACAATTTCGAAGCTACTGGACATAAGTTTGATGAGCTACAAGATGAAATAGGTTATCAACAAAGAACAATCTTTGAGGGACGGTCGATGAATGAGTATTCCAGCTGGTGATATGCAGAATTCGCTATGTGAGTTGTATTTATAATCATGTGTTAATAGGTAAACAGTCTCTTAGTTGTATCAACCTCTGCAGGTAATGGCCATATCTTATAGATTGTATGCTCACTGCTATCCACCAGTGGTACATTTATAATATAGCTTAAAGTACTGGCAGCTAAAAATATATTTAAATCTATAACATATAGCAGCTGGTAATCCTGGTCCTCAGCTAGTGTGATTGTAAACCTTTCGTCTTTCACATTATCTTTAGTTAACTCTGAATACTGCACACTTGTACTGATTGTATTAAGTGAGTTTCTAATAACCCTTTCTATGCATTCACTATGGCCACAATTATATTCTCTTTCTAATTAATTAAACACTGATCATTTGGATTTGCAGCTCGTTGTCTTTTTTGGGCTTTCAGTTAAAATTGTTGGATGTAATGTCCACAGGTTTTCGCAAAACACAGTTTTTTCCAAGTTCCCTCTTGTTTCAGCACTTCTGTGCCATCATCAGTGGGTTTCTGTTTTATTTAATCTGTAATGTGAACATGTTTTTACTAAACGATTACAAAATTACGGGAATATTTATTTCAAACAACAATTTGTTCCTTTCAGTTAATACTTTTACAGTCGGTCGGTTTGCATGGTCTTTCAGGATCACTTGTGTATTATTTATTTATCATCTTCAACCAAACGGTGTTGATGAGAAATTTTGTTGAGAGTTAACCTATGATTTAAACATAATTTAGTTTGTCGCAATATTTCGCGCCAAGATTCGTTTTTACTTACATTTTTGTGTGGCAAGCTCTTTTTTCTCAGCATGCTGATGAGGTGTTGTGAAGCACACGTATTTTCTGAAATTTAGTAGTAAAAGCACTTTGCACGTCACCAAAAAACACTGTAACCGTGGTTGTTGTGTGTCCCAGCCCAGTCAGTGTTCATTTGTTCACCTGGCGCCAAATTTGAATTTTGTTTACATTTTATCTTTGTGTGTGTGAATGTGTGTGTGTGTGTGTGTGTGTGTGTGTGTGTGTGTGTTCTGTACACTTCTTAGCTGTTCTTGTTGTCTTTTATGTGGTGTTCCTTTAGTGTGTAAAATGGTGAGCCTTTGCATTAAACATTGCTGTTAACTGTACCAAGTGTTCAGTTATCATTATCAGAATTAATGTCTGCTGTACCTTCTTACTTATACTATTTTCATAATCTTTCATGTGTTTACTCAACTCCCGAATACTGTCAGCGATTATCTTTTCATTCTTTGTAACCACATTGATCGTCTGATTAAAACTCGCTAAAAGACCTTTAATATTGCTACTTGGGTCTTCGATAACCTTAGTAATTTTCCTTCCTGTTCCTCCAGAACATCTGTCTTAGCCTTGAAAGAGGCTACTGGTAGATCCTTGCCAACTGGTCCTTGACTCAGGATAAACCAATGGCATGCTGGCTTGCATCAATCGTCACTATAAACTCTTGTTTGAAGTCTGGATACCACAATGTGGGCAGGCTAATTAGTTTCTCTTTTATCTATTGGAAAGCTTCTTCCTATTGAGGCCCCCAACTATACAGAACTCCCCTTTTCAATAAGTCATACAGTGGTTTTGCTATCTTTCTGAAGTTGCCTGAAAAACACTTGTAGTATCACAAAGATCTAAATATGCTTTAAGCTGTGTTGTTGTTTGCAGTTGTGGGTATTTCCTGATGGCTTCCACTTTGGACGAATCTAGCTGAAGTTCCTTGGCCATCAACACATGACCCAAAAAAGTGACTTCTTTTCCCAACTATTCCCACTTATCTATCTGAAGCGTCCAAACACTGCTTCTAATCAGGCATTATGCTCCTCGACCGAAGTTCCCACAATGACTAGATCATCTAGATGTATGGAAACTTGGTTACCCTGTATTCTTGTCAACACTGTGTTCATCAGTCTTCAGAAAGTGGGTGGCACTGCATTCAACCCCGTGGCCATCTTATTGTTGGCGCAATCGGTCATTTAAACAGTGACAGGCTGGCGACGGATAGTACGTAGGCTATACACACATGGAGACGGACTATGGTCTTTCAGTACATGACCCAGGTCACATACATCAGCGAGTCACAGTGGCACACGATTATGGTAATGTACACTCCCTTGCTGGCAATATGTGTCAGGGGGAATGTTCGAGCAACGTGACCTTTGGCCGTGCTAAATGCAGTTTACTCGCGATCTCTTCCATCTATAAGCAGTTGGTGGCATCCCTTTGCCAGTTCCAACGTTGAATAGTATTTTGATTTTCCTAAGCTGTCTAATATCTCGTTTGTATGAGCAAGAGAATACATCATCCTGACACGTCGTTATAGGCGAGGCACAATTCTGAAATCGATTGTTTCTCTTCATGTTCTCTAGCAGAAAGCTCTTTCTAGGCTTAACAATAGCGGGAGAGTCTCTTCATACTTGTCTGAGTTTGCTGTGGTTTGGTAGAGACACAGGGTCTGCAAATACCTCTGGTATTTGCACGCCTTCCTAGCGAGCTTTTATCACGCTAGTAATACACGTTCCATCTTTCACGGTCACTAGTGGTCACTAGTGCATCTTGGATGAATATACCCAGTCGTTCCTCTTGTTGTGGAACAACAGTTTCAGTCCCTTTAACTCGTGTTGGTCTTACTTGCTCTTCCTGAGGTACTATCTGCGTTTTTGTTTTAACTACTGGTTGCTGTTGCTGCTGGCTTCGTGCCTATTGACTACTGATTATACTGTGAGGCCTGTCGACTCGTCGTTCTGGCAAAATTATCTCCCGCAAACTCTTCTTTTTCTGTGACGCTGACAGCCTTAGGTTGGTCGAGTGCAGCTTGTTCTAAGGTCCTGTTAGGTTGCCTCTGTCTGGGTCTCTTATCTCTAGTCCCACTTGTATTAAAAAATATGTACCTGGGTAAACTTCTAATTCTTGAATGGGCAGCTGCCAGATACTGCGCTATCGCTTCCCTGTTTGTGTACCTCTGGTGGTATTAATACGATGGCTACAGTGGCCGACTACAGGCGCTAATAATTTGTACTACCAGCCGACAAAGGGAATGCCACAGTTATCCTCAATGCTACTGATTATCACAAAAAAGTGGCCCTATTATTGGAAGATGCCACGTACCGGATTCTTAAACGGGATCCAACAGCAGCAATTAGCAGGAGGACAGGGGAGCTATTGAAGAACTCTGGCCTCCCAGAAGAACTAGTCAAGAATCTACGACCAAGAGCACCAAGGTCACCCAGGTTATATGGTCTGCCCAAAGTCCATAAGGATGGGGTCCCGTTGAGACCTATTGTTAGTGTAATTGGGTCTCCTACATATCGGTTGGCAAAATACTTAACCAAATTACTAGCGCCTGTAGTCGGCCACTGTAGCCATCGTATTAATAACTCAAAAATGTTTGTTGACATCATAAAGCAGATGACGATAGGTCCGGATGACATCATGATCAGCCTAGATGTGGTCTCTTTGTTTACAAAGGTACCAGTGGAAGATACGTTAAAACTGTTGGCTGCTCATTTCTCTCCTGAAATACTGAAGTTATTTCGACACACTTTGACAACCATCTATTTTTTGTGTGGTGGAAAATATTATGAAATGGCTGACGGAACAGCCATGGGTTCGCCACTGTCACCAGCCATAGCTAACTTCTTCATGGAGGATTTCGAAGAGTGAGTGTTGAACAGTGCTCCCTTACGTCCATCCTGCTTCTTCAAGTATGTTAACGATACATTTTTAATCTGGCCACATGGCAATGAGGCACTGCAGCAGTTTGTTGATCATTTGAATAGTATACATCAGAACATACGATTTATAGTGGAGGTGAAGGAGGATGGAAAGTTACCCTTCTTAGATGTGCTGGTGGAGCGAAAATCAGATGGACGTCTCGGACATTCTGTGTACAGAAAACCGATGCATACAGATTTATATCTAAACGCGCGTAGTTTTCACCACACAGCTCAGAAGAGAGCTATGCTGAATACCTTGGTACTCAGAGCAAGGACTATTTCGGACAAGGATCATCTCGGCTCCGAGATTATCCATCTGACGACGGTATTCAGAAAAAATGGATATTACGATTGTGATATCAGATCTACTCTGGCGAAGAAACCTAGGAAGGACGCTGTTCGAACAGATGAAGAGGACCAGCACATCGCGCGGCTACCATTCTGCGGTGCAACGACCAGCAAAATCGGCAGAGTCCTGAGCCGGCGGGGAATCAGACCAGTCTTCCGGCCACCCAGGAAGATTAAGGAGATGTTGCGACCCGTGAAAGATAATCTTGGCCTGAGAGTGCTGGGAATTTACAGCATTCCTTGCGAATGTGGCAAAAATTATGTGGGCCAGTCTCTAAGAACTGTTGCCGATCGCTGTGTGTAACATCAGCGTCACCTGAAGTACAGGTATCTACACTCCTGGAAATTGAAATAAGAACACCGTGAATTCATTGTCCCAGGAAGGGGAAACTTTATTGACACATTCCTGGGGTCAGATACATCACATGATCACACTGGCAGAACCACAGGCACATAGACACAGGCAACAGAGCATGCACAATGTCGGCACTAGTACAGTGTATATCCACCTTTCGCAGCATTGCAGGCTGCTATTCTCCCATGGAGACGATCGTAGAGATGCTGGATGTAGTCCTGTGGAACGGCTTGCCATGCCATTTCCACCTGGCGCCTCAGTTGGACCAGCGTTCGTGCTGGACGTGCAGACCGTGTGAGACGACGCTTCATCCAGTCCCAAACATGCTCAATGGGGGACAGATCCGGAGATCTTGCTGGCCAGGGTAGTTGACTTACACCTTCTAGAGCACGTTGGGTGGCACGGGATACATGCGGACGTGCATTGTCCTGTTGGAACAGCAAGTTCCCTTGCCGGTCTAGGAATGGTAGAACGATGGGTTCGATGACGGTTTGGATGTACCGTGCACTATTCAGTGTACCCTCGACGATCACCAGTGGTGTACGGCCAGTGTCGGAGATCGCTCCCCACACCATGATGCCGGGTGTTGGGCCTGTGTGCCTCGGTCGTATGCAGACCTGATTGTGGCGCTCACCTGCACGGCGCCAAACACGCATACGACCATCATTGGTACCAAGGCAGAAGCGACTCTCATCGCTGAAGACGATACGTCTCCATTCGTCCCTCCATTCACGCCTGTCGCGACACCACTGGAGGCGGGCTGCACGATGTTGGGGCGTGAGCGGAAGACGGCCTAACGGTGTGCGGGACCGTAGCCCAGCTTCATGGAGACGGTTGCGAATGGTCCTCGCCGATACCCCAGGAGCAACAGTGTCCCTAATTTGCTGGGAAGTGGCGGTGCGGTCCCCTACGGCACTGCGTAGGATCCTACGGTCTTGGCGTGCATCCGTGCGTCGCTGCGGTCCGGTCCCAGGTCGACGGGCACGTGCACCTTCCGCCGACCACTGGCGACAACATCGATGTACTGTGGAGACCTCACGCCCCACGTGTTGAGCAATTCGGCGGTACGTCCACCCGGCCTCCCGCATGCCCACTATACGCCCTCGCTCAAAGTCCGTCAACTGCACATACGGTTCACGTCCACGCTGTCGCGGCATGCTACCAGTGTTAAAGACTGCGATGGAGCTCCGTATGCCACGGCAAACTGGCTGACACTGACGGCGGCGGTGCACAAATGCTGCGCAGCTAGCGCCATTCGACGGCCAACACCGCGGTTCCTGGTGTGTCCGCTGTGCCGTGCGTGTGATCATTGCTTGTACAGCCCTCTCGCAGTGTCCGGAGCAAGTATGGTGGGTCTGACACACCGGTGTCAATGTGTTCTTTTTTCCATTTCCAGGAGTGTAGAAAAATCAGCTGTGGCTGAGCACAGTTCGTTCAATAAACATAAGATTTTATTTGATGAAACAAGACTACTTGCTCACGCTCCAAACTATTGGGACTCTGTCATCAGGGAAGCAGTTGAAATTAGACTCTGTGAAAATAATTTCAACAGAGACTCCGGTTATGCACTCAGCAATGCATGGAAGCGCGCAATTGATAAAGAGAGAGCGCAGAGGGAGACTTCTTACATTCCTCGCAGTTCTCCGCCTGTTGCGATGGATGGCGCTGCAAGCAACGCTGGATAAAGCGCGCCAAGAAAATCTATGGACATAGAAGCCGCCACCTCGGTACGCGCCGTTTTCACTGTGACGCCATCCAGCCAATGAGAAGCCGTCTACTGCTTATAAAAGCGGAAGCCTTACCGGTCCACGACAGTCAGTTTTACCCCTGACGAAGATGACGGAGGTAGTCATCGAAAGCTTGGGATGTCATCCAAATTTGATGCGGCAAGTAAACCGAGAACTTTTTATGCCCTAATCTGGTTGCCTCACTGTAGTTCAAGAGCTCTTGATCCCCACTATCTGGGAGTGCACTCCCTGCCTCAGAGGCTGAAGTCATAGTCACCACCCTTCTATTGCTATTGACCTCGTGCTGGCTGCTGTGACGTTCTCCTGGATGCCTGCTTGGCGGCGGCGGCGGTTGTGTCGGCGGCAGCAGCGGTCGCAGCCCTCTTTGGTATAGCGAACCTCTTGCTCACTGTGACATGACTGTGGCAGCAGCAGCGTCCCTTTCCGTCTGGTGAGCCTCTCGCTTCCTGTGGCATGACTGTGGTGGTGGTGGGGACAGTGGCAGTGACCGTTTGTTTATGGTGAGCCTCTTACTCACAGTGGCGTGACTGTGGTGGCGGTGGCAGTGGTGGCAGCCCTTTCTGTATGGCGAGACCCTTGCTTACTCTGGCATGACCTTGGTGGCTGTGGCAGAAGCGGCAGCAGCAGTGGCCCTTCCTGTATGGCAAAGCTCTTGCTCCCTGTGTACCAGTGTGGTGACAACAGTGGCAGTGGCCGTGACAGTGGGCTTTCTTCATGGCGAGTCTCTTGCTTGCTGTGGCATGACTGTGCAGTGGCGGCAGCGGTGGCGGCCCTTTCTTTACAGAGAGCCTCACACTCACTGAGGCAGCAGCCGTGGCAGTCATGAAAGCCCTTTCCATTTTGTGATCATCTCGCTTCCTGTGGCACGACTGATGTGGTGGCAGGGTCGGTGGCAGCGGCAGTGGCACTTTGCGTATGGCGAGCCTCGTGCTCACAGTGGCATGACTGTGGTGGTGGCGGCAGCCCTTTCTGTATGGCGAGCCCCTTGCTTACTGTGGCATGATTTTGGGGCAGCGACAGAATCAGGAGCAGCAGCAGCAGCCCTTCATCTATGGGGAGCCTCTCACTCCCTGTGTGCGAGTGCGGCGGCGATGGCAGTGGCGGCTGTGGCAGCAGCCCTTTCTTTATGGAAAGTCTCTCGCTCACTGTGGCACGACTGTGCGGCAGCTGCTGCAGCAGCAACAGCAGTGGCTGTTCTTTCTGTATGGCGAGCCTCTTGCTCAGTGTGACTCGACTGTGGCTGCACCAGCAGCGGCAGCGGCAGTGGCACCAGCCCTTTCGTTACGGAGAGTCTCTCACTCACTGTGGTATGACTGTGCTGGCAGCAGATGTGGCAGCGACAGTGATGTTGGCTCTTTCTGTATGGCATTCCTGTTGCTCACAGTGGAATGGCTGCAGCAGTAATGGCAGTAATGGGCTCTCTGTCTCAAAATTGTTCCCTTGAAACATTGTCAGTTGGAGTTTAGTAAATGCTACAGAGCTACCCTACACCTATTCCAGTGTCCTGAATCCATTCGATCCACCCATATCAAACCGCACCCACCCCACACCTGGCACCAAAATGCGTTCAGCACCCTTGTTGTGTCCCAAGAGGAACAAAAAAGGGCTTACCTTGACCGATGGCAACCAAGGGCGACTTTCGCATGGGCAGCTGTGGTAAAACTCCACCCTGTAATGGATCTACAAGCTGAAAAGGTGATCAGGGACGCAGAACTCGCTATAAATCTCAGGGAATCTCAAGTTGAATTAAGCTCTGAATAACAAAGTTCAATGACAATTCACTTTTGGCACTACTGACTTCAACTCATCTGCTTCCTATCTCGCGGTCCTGAGACTATCTTCTCGGTACTATCTCGTTCCCGACACGGCTCTAAATATTCTAAGTCTTCAGCCTGGAGACAACTGGCACAGGGGTAGCTCTTCTTTGTTTCAGGGTGAGTTCCCTCCTCACAGCGCTCACCAGGTTGCTGGAACATTCCCCCTGACACATATTGCCAGCAAGGGAGTGCACATTACCATAATCGTGGCAACTCCTGATCTACTTGTGCCACTGTGACTCGCTGATGTATGGGACCTGGGTCATGTGCTGAATGACCATAGTCCGTCTCCATGTGTGTATAGCCTATGTACTATCCGTCGCCAGCCTGTCACTGTTTAAATGACCGATTGCGCCAACGACTCTGCCGTTTTCCCAGGACAGCTCCTAGCTACAACTTAAACGTAATGCCATATTTCCTCATTCCAACATTGATGTCAGGGTCAATGGCAAAGGTTTTTTGACCAGGTAGCATCACTTCACTTTTCTGATTCATAACGTAATGTGCTATTTCCAGCGTTGACAAATCGCGTGTTTCATTACCACATCTGTTATATCGAGGCAGATAATAACTAGTCATCATCATCATCAGTGTTCTGCCTAAAGGCAGGTTTTCACATGGTAGTTCTCCAGGCTGTTCGGTCTTCTGCCATCCTCTTCAGGTCTGCATAATTTCCTCTTCCCTTTATGTCGTCTATCGTCTTGTATCGCCTTCTTCCTCTCAGTCTTCTCCCACAAACCAATACTTCCAAAGCATCTACTAGCAAGCACTCCCTTCTCAATGAATGTCCCAACCAGTTCTTTTTCCTTTCTCTTACAACCTTCAGCAGACATCTTCTCTCACGAACCCTTTCCAATACTCTTTCATTACTCACTCTTTCCATCCAGCTTATTCTCTCCATTCTCCTCCACATCCACATCTCAAATGCTTCTAACCTTTTTTCATCCTCTCGTCTCAGTGTCCATGTTTCTGCCCCATATAGTGCCACACTCCCGACAAGACATTTGCCAAGCCTTTTCCTTAGTCCCTTATCTAATTTGCCACATAAGAGTCTCCTCTTTCTGCTGAATGCCTGCTTCGCTACGGCAATTCGAGTTTTCACCTCCTGGTGACATCTCAAGTCTTCAGTTATTGTACTTCCGAGATATTTAAATTCAGTTATTTGGCTAATGATAGATTGTCCTATTTTAATATTGGACAGTCTGCGTCTTGTACTGATGACCATACTCTTTGTTTTTGCTGTGTTTATTTGCATCCCTTATTCCACACAAGTTTCATTCAGATCTTTGAGCATGTTATTCACTGTCCGCTCACTTTCTGCCACTAATACCATGTCATCAGCAAATATTAAACATTCTAATCTCTTTCCACCAATACATATTCCTCTTTTCCCATCTAATCTTTTCGCAATAATCTCTTCAAGGTATACTTTAAACAACAGTGGGGAAAGGCAACAACCTAGTCTAACACCTCGGCCAATGCTGCTTCCTTCTGACATTTCATTTCCAATCCTTATGCTTACTTTCTGGTGTAAATTTAGATTCTGTATCAGTCGTCTCTCTTTCCAATCTACTCCTTTCCTCTTCAAGATATCCATCAGCTTCTTCCACTGAACTCTGTCAAAAGCCTTTTCTAAATCTATAAAAACAGCAAAGATTTCTCTACCCTTTTCCACATATCTTTTCCCTATAGTTCTTAGCATGACAATAGCATCTGTTGTTCCTTTTCCTCTTCTAAATCCGAACTGCTCCTCTGCAATCCCTCTATCCAGCTTGCCATATAACCTTCTATTCAACACTCTCAGCAAGACTTTAGCTGCATGAGAAATTAGACTGATGGTCTGGTGCTCTTCACATTTTTTAGTGTTTCTCTTTTTCTCTATTGGTATCACAACTGTTGCAGCGAAGTCCTCAGGCCATTCCCCTTTGTCATATATCTCGTTACAGAGGTAGACTATTTCTTTTCTTTCTTTGTTTCCCAGACTCTTCAACAGTTCTGCTGGCAAATCATCTATTCCACATGCCTTCCTATTCTTCATCTCCTTCAGCGCCTAGACAGGTCAACTCCTAATATGGTTGCACTATCACAGTAACAAATACTACGGTAGAGTTAGCAGAAAATGCTGTATAATAACATATAACAAGAGGATGTACAGTAGATCCTCGCTAATCCGTCTCCTACTGAACCGGGAGCATGGTTGGAACATAAAACAGATTGGGTTATCAGAGGAACACTCTTATTGACCCTTATCATTACAATACACTATGGTACACATTTAATTTTTATCTGGAAATACTGTACGAAAATTTTTCCATGTTAAAACAAGCAAAACAAAAAAGGCGAAGAAAAGGTTGACACACTAAAGCAGCTTACATGAAAGTGTAATGAGTGCACGTACTGTAAAATACATGTGTCTCACGAGATGTAATATTGTTACTGTAGGCGAAAATTTAACAACTGTACATACCTTATTACAGTACTGCATTGACAATCAACTCACTCATTTTGTGCAGCAAAGTTCTTATACGGAGCGTTTTGTAGTTTAAGCCAGATTCATGAATGTTACCTAAATCTACATATACGTGATTACTCTGCTATTTAAAATTAAGTGCCTGGCAGAGGGTTCAATGAACCACGTTCAAGCTGTCTCTCTACCGTTCCTCTCTCGAAAGTCGCGAGGGAAAATCGAGTACCTAAATTTTTCTGTGCACAACTTTCTCACTGCAGAAACCTTGAAAAGCTCCTACAAATATTTCCCACGTGAACAGTTTCCATCGTTATTTAAAGTAGCTGCTCGTGTGTATAGGTTTTTTAGAATAATAAACTTGGGCGAAAGTGTTTTTTTCATAATGAAACTGACAAAATCGAAGCTTTTACTGATATTCATCTGACTGGTGCAGTGCGTCTAATAACCAGTAATTTCACACCAGATATCAAGATGCTAAATATTGTAAAAACATTCAGGATGATGTAAATAAATGCCTATGACCAATTCGTACGTAGCACGCCTCCTCTGAACTACACACTTCTGTGTAAACACAACGTAACATTTACGAAGGTCACTCCAAAAGAAATGCACACTATTATTGTAAAAATACAGTTTTCTTTATGCATGTGTGAAGATTTTACAGTGTGTAGATACATTCTTCCCGCTTGTTTTCAATCTTAGTTCAACCTGTTCCCGTAAGTGGCGCCGTCACAGCAAGTCTTCAAGATGGTTGCTACACTTGACGTTCGTCAGAAGCAACGTGCTGTCATAGAATTCCTGTGCTGTGAAAACGAGACAGTGAGAAACATCCACAAGAGGTTGAAAAAGGTGGATGGAGACGCTGCTGTCGATCGCAGTACAGTTAGTTGGTGGGCAAGCTGGTTACGTGTTGAAAGCGGGCACGGCAATATTGAGGATTGTCCTCGCAGCGGCAGGCCTCGTACTGCACACACTCCAGATAATGTGCAGAGAGTTAAGGAATTGGTGACTGCTGACAGACGCATCGCAGTGAACGAATTGTCACGCTACGTTGGGATAGGGAAGGAAGTGTTTGCAGAATACTGAAAGTGTTGGCGTTAAAAAAGGTTTGTGCCAGGTGGGTTCCCAGGATGTTGACAGTGGCTCACAAAGAAACAAGAAAAACGGGATGCAGCGAACTTTTGGAACAGTACGAGAATGGTGGAGATGAATTTCTTGGAAGAATTGTGACAGGTGATGAAACATGGCTTCATCATTTTTCACCAGAGACGAAGAGGCAATCAATGGAGTGGCATCATGCAAATTCACCCAAGAAAAAAAATTCTAATCCACACCTCCTGCTGGAAAAGTTATGGTTACAGTGTTTTTCGATTCTGAAGGACTCTTGCTTATGGACATCATGCGAAGTGGAACCACCATAAATTCTGATGTGTATGTGACGACACTGAAGAAACATCAAGCTCAACTGAGTTTCTTTCGACCACATCGACAAAAGCAGGATGTTTTGCTGTTGCACGACAATGCACAGCCACCTGTCAGTCAAAAAACCATGGAAGCGATCACAAAACTCGGATGGACAACACTGAAACACCCGCCCTACAGTCCTGACCTGGCTCCATGTCACTATCATCTGTTTGGGAAACTGAAAGACTCTCTTTGTGGAACAAGATTTGAAGATGATGGCTCCCTTGTGCACGCTGCCAAACAGTGGCTCCAACAGGTTGGTCCATAATTTTACCGTGCAGGTATACAGGCACTGGTTCCAAGATGGCGATAGGCAGTTTAGAGAGATGGAAATTATGTGGAGAAATGAAAATATTGTTCCTAAAGCATGTATCTACACACTGTAAAACTTTCAAACATGTAGAATAAAAGATGGATTTTTTAAAAAAATAGTGTGCATTTCTTTTGGAGTGACCCTCATACAATACAAATGTGTACGTTTCTTAATGCTTTACGACTGTATCCTATTTGTGGCCAGTGTTATAGTTGTTTGAAACTATGTTTCATCCGTACAGGGACAACCGTTGCATGGCACAGTATACACAGACTTCGGGTAAGCTCGTTTTACGCTTATATCCCACACACACATGTTGTGCCACATATAATTGGCCTCCTGATAACTGTGTTCGGTTGCCTTTTTCACGGACGTACGTGTGTTCCACCTGCACTACGTACGTTAGCTTGTCCATGCGAAGCGCTGTCACAGGGGCACCGTTGCCCCCCCGCCCCGAGCAGTGTGCATACCTAAGCGGCCAGTCACATCGCACAGCTCTGCTACCCGCACTACGTGCCATTACAGCTGCTCAGCGTTGTCCTCGCGGCTCACGTTGCCCGCGGGCAACCATGCGCGCAGCTCTCGTGGCCACCCCTGCCCTACTGCAAATCGACGCTAGTGGTATGGGCTTGTAATTCAGCGCATTACTCCAACTTCCCTTTTTGGGTATTGGTGTGACCTGAGCAATTTTACAGCCTAAGGTACGGATCTTTCTGTAAGTAAGGGGTTGTATATAATTGCTAAATACGGAGCTATTGCATCAGCATACTCTGAGAGGAACCTGACTGTTTTACAATCTGGATCGGAGGCCTTGCCTTTATTAAGGGATTTAAGCTGCTTTGCTACACCGAGGATATCTGCTTCTATGCTTCTCATCTTCGCAGTTGTACTTGATTGGAATTCGGGAATATTTACTTCGTCTTCTTTGGTGAAGGAGTTTCGGAAAACCGTGTTTAATAACTCTGCTTTAGTGCCACTGTCATCAGAGACTGTTGTTATCGCGCATTGGAGGTATTGATTGTGTCTTGCCACTGGTGTGCTTTGTACGTGACCAGAACGTCTTTGGATATTCTGCCAGATTTCGCGACAGAGTTTCGTTGCGGAAATTACTAAAAGCATCTCGCATTGAAGCACGCGCTATGTTTAGAACTCTGAAAAACTTTGTTAATCTTCGTGATTTTGCGTTCTTTTAAATTTGGCATGCTTTTTTTCGTTGCTTCTACAACAGCGATCTGATCCGTTTTCTGTACCATGGGGGATCAGTACCATCACTTATTAATTTATGCGGTATACATCTCTCAATTGCCGTCGATACTGTCTCTTTGAAATCATTCCACATCTTTTCTGCGCTTACGTGATCAGATCGGAAGGAGTGAAGACTGCCTCTTAAAAAGGCGTTAAGAGCGTTTTCATCAGCTTTTTTAAATATATGTACTTTGCTTTTCTTTTTGATGGTTGTGGGTGTTACGGTATTCGCCCAAGCAGCAACTGCCTTGTGGTCGCTAATCTCTGTATTCTTCATGATACTCCCTATTTGTCCAGGGATATTTGTTTCTAAGAGGTCAAGTATGCTTTCACAACCATTTACGCTTCGAGTGGGCTCATAAACTAATTGTTCAAAATAATTTTCTGAGAAAGCATTCAGTATAATTTCGGATGACTTTTTATGCCTGCCACCGGCTTTAAACGTTTAATTTTCCAGCATATCGAAGGTAGATTGAAGTCGCCACCGACTATAATTCTATGAGTGGGGTGCCTATTTGAAATGAGACTCAAGTTTTCTTTGAATTGTTCTTGTATCTTCTGAGTCGGGAAGACGGAAAAACGATCCAATTAACAGTTTAGTCCTCCACTCATACTATTTCGCAGGAACTATCTAATTCAATTTCACTACAAGGCAAACTACTTCTGAAAGCAATAAATACTCCACCATCAACTGTATTTAAACTATCCTTTCTGAACACTGTTAGATGGTCTGAAAAAATTTCGGCTGAACTTATTTCCGGCTTTAGCCAGCTTTCTATACCCGTAACTATTTGAGCTTCAGTGCTTTCTATTAGGGCTTGGAGCTCTGGTTCTTCACAGCTACGACAATTTACAACTACAATACTGATCGTTTCTACAACTACCTTACGGTGTTTTACCTGCCCCCTTTTAGACGGACGCCCTTTCTGTGGTTTCCTGAGACCCTCTAACGTAAAAAATCGCCCAGTCCCTTCCACACAGCCCCCACTATTCCTCTGTACAGTGGACGCCTGACCTATTAAGCGGAACGCAGAAACTCACCACCCGATGGCGCAAGTCAAGGAAACTGCAGCCTACACGGTCACAGAACCGCCCGAGCCTCTGATTCAGACCCTTCAGTCGGCTCTGCACCAAAGGACCACAGTTGGTTCTGTCGATGATGCTGCAGATGGTGAGCTCCGCCTTAATCTCGCAAGCAAGACTGGCAGTCTTTACTATTTCCGCTAGCCGCCCGAAACCAGAGAGAATCTTCTCCGATCCAAAGCGACACACATCATAGGTACCGACACAGGCCACCACCTGCAGTTGGCTGCACCCTATACTCTTCATGGCATCTGGAAGCACCCTTTCCACATCCGGAATGACTCCCCCCAGTATACACATGAAGTGCACACTGTCTTCCTTCCCGTCCTTGGCGGTCATGTTCCTAAGGGGCCCCATTACATGCCTAACGTTGGAGCTCCCATCTACCAGCAAACCCACCCTCTATGAATGCCCAGACCTTGCGTCCGAGAAGCTTCCTCTGGAACAGGGTGGACGACTGCATCCAGCTCGGAGAGTTCGTCAGCCACAGATAACGGCCGAAACCTGTTCGTCAAACGAACCAGGGAGGCCCTACGATCGGTCCTTCGGAAAGTCTTTCGCTACCTGCCAGACTTTCGAATTATCTTCCACTCGACCACGGGTGAGGGGTCAACCTCAGTGCAGGCAGTAACCAGGGCAGCCACAGCAGTGGACCTATCGGGAGAAATGTGAGTCGTGCTCGACATCCCTCGCATCCCAGCGTCCGACCCCCCACAGTGACGCCCCTTGGCCGGCCGGAGTGGCCGTGCGGTTCTGGGCGCTACAATCTGGAGCCGAGCGACCGCTATGGTTGCAGGTTCGAGTCCTGCCTCGGGCATGGATGTGTGTGATGTACTTAGGTTAGTTAGGTTTAATTAGTTCTAAGTTCTAGGCGACTGATGGCCTCAGAAGTTAAGTCGCATAGTGCTCAAAGCCGTTTGAACCATTTGATGCCCCTTGGCAGCAGACTCAAGCAGTGTGACGGGAGCCAACTCTGCCTGGAGCTGAGAGCGAAGGGTCACCAACTCCATCTCGTATCTGTACACAGCAATCACAGTGCCTATCCATTTCTGAAGTCGTTCCTGTTTGAAACCTTATTAGGAGCAGGAACTCGCGGTGCTCTGTCACTGACAGTCTAACCGACACTGAGCTGTTCTAAGCAAAACAAACAAAAGCCTGTACGATGCGAGGGTCGATAACAACGGCAGTACTGTACGCTACATTGTTTTTAAAATGAAAGGTTGTTCCTAGTAAGCACTCAAACATTCAAGAAATTACAAAAATATACTATGTTTGATCATGGAATAACTTAAGCTCTTTAGTTAAGTTTTCATATCTTGGAACAAATTCGTTGGCAGCTGTTTCGCCACCACACAATTTCTCGCTGGAATTAATTACATTTTTTCCACCGATATAGCCAGCTTTCACTCGCTGTAACTTTTCAGTTTCATTGTCTCCATCTAGTTTTTCATGCAAAACAAGTGCCTTTTCTTTTATGGTTGATCAAGATGTTGGAGTTCTTTTTCTTCTCTTCTGCCGAAACCACACCCACAAAATATTGTCTGGACTTTCACATTTGGGGTTCTTATTGTATACTGCATATTTTCAGATCTTTCTTATCATCAGTCGCCACTGTGTGACTTTCAATAATTTTCCTAATTTTTCACCAGTTTTTACCAGTTGTTACGCCAATTCTTACCTCACATGCGTTGTTTTGAAGAGACTCGCCTTTATCCAGCCTCACAGACACTTTGAATTTCTCGGCTAGTGACAAAGTCACATGTTTACGTTTAGTTGATGCCATAAGTCAGTTTTACACATTTTAATGTGTAGGAAAAACAATGTTACAAATTTATAAAACGTGTGTGCACAATAACACCTATTGATCGACTTAGAAATAAGTTATTTCATGCTAAAATTGATCGAACTACTGGTCCTATCATCAGTCAGCTGCTTACCGATCCACACTGCAGACGATGATTTCTTGACAAATCCAAACAAACATCGGAAATCGGATGGGCGGACTAAGTGGTGAGTCGGACTGTCTGAAGTCGGATTAGCGAGATTCTGCTGTAGTTGTTTTTTGTTAAAGTGAGAAATGAACAGTCTATATTTCGACAAGTAATACCTAGATAGGTCATCTCTTGATATGATGGCTATTTTCTTAGCATAAAAAAAACTGGCCTATGCTACACAGTTCAATATCATTCATTAACAAGTGTGCTTTGTGATGTTGGGAACAGAATTCCAGAGGCGGCTTGTACACTCGACTAAGCTAGTAACTACTTGATGCTATGTCAGTGTGTACTGCACGGAGAAATATTCGATTCCATTAACGCTTGTAACATAGCTATTATAATTTTCTATCTACAACCAAGTGTCGTATTACTGTGATTTATGGATACACTTAGAAAAAACAGCACACACAGGAAGTAATCAGAATTCATAACAGAAGATAACTTTAATGCAAGTATTGGATGTATAACAGGTATATAACATCAAGTACGTGTACTTTAATATAGGGAAGACAAAGAAGCATTCTATATTACTTAACAAAGTACATAGTGCATGTGTCGAACAAAGCTTGATAGTATACGCTGTCAAATAAGATTATGCAAAGATATAGGAGGGATATGACGCCATATACAGAGGTGCAAGTGTAGATTAGGGAGGGGAATGCTCCTCAAGAAATCGAGCGGAAGACTTTTCCAGCTGGTCAGTGATTCCTGTAAGGGATCGCAGTCAACAAAAACGTTGCGTGTAGGATGGGGTTTCCATTATGTATCACTTTGCTGTGCAAGGCCATAGGTGATGTCTATAAGAAGATAGCGAACTGCACAGGATTTATGAATGCTATGGAGACCTGGACGCATAAAAATGTAAATACTGTACATAAATAGGAAACGAAATCCGCTACTGTTCTGTTACACTATTGCTGATAAATCAGTGGTGGCAATAACATTCCAAGAAGTAACTGTCCAGACTGATCTAGAATGTAATGAGCACAGACAAATAGTAGGAATAACAGCTTACAAAACACTTATTTGTCCGACTTTTTAAGTATTTCTCATCAGCCTGGGGCTTGGATTATACAAAGGAACTTAATGATTTCTTTCTTCGACTCTCATACCAAAGATCCACTTGAAAAGTATTTAACACTGACTGAAAAAAGAAGCTTTACTCTATTCGTATATTAGTTTTAGTATTATTTATCTTTCCTTGTCCTCATGTCCTGGTGATAAGACGTGCCATGTAATTTTAAAGTGAAACTGTGTCATATACTGAAAGCAATTTATGAACAATGTGATTTCCTGATATACGATACCATGGATCCCAGCTCTTGTAACTCTGGAGGATTATTATTATTTTAATTTTGTATGGCGAATTTAGATGGAGGCGACGATCTTCACGACGGCGCTGCTCCACAATAGAGGGCCGTGAATGTGTTCATCTCTTTCCCTTCGTGGCCGCCAATGTCAGTTTCAATATTTAGGTCATAGGCCTATTTGCCGCGATATTTAGAACCTGCAGTCTTTCTTTCCATTTAATTAGGAAGTCCGATAATTTTCTGTCTTAGATGAATAAATGCATTTTAATCACAATTCTTTTACCTAGGCCAAGGGGAATGATAGTACTTAGAACGTACGTGCCTCTATCCCGATCGTACGTTCGTATACAACTGAGTGTGTACCGACGTAATTATACTTATGACTCTTTTCCCTTATAGTATTAATTATTATTCTGAACCACTCACTCGCGAATATACCTGCCCTCTTATTTTGTGTAGTCAGTCGGATGTATTCCTCAATAACATTTCATTTAATATTCAGTGGCTTAGTTTCCACAATTGACCTTTGCCTGTGTCGCAGTGGCGCTTCACGCGAAATACTTATTACGCGACATTCATAATAACTCTCATTTCAAACTTACGACACCCACTCACTAAGCTTCTAACATTTTAACAGGGCGATTACAATTAGTAGGAAACCCAACGAAGAGCGGTATGTTTTGTTGTGGGACGTCCATGGAGATGCTAAACAGACTCCAGTGGTAGTCCCTTCAAGAAAGTCAATGTGTATCGTGGAGAGGTTTAGAGCTAGAAAAACTGGAGGGAGTATGTTGCATGTAATATATTACTTCCTACAATGATGAGGAATTAGAGCCAATACAGAGTTTTTACAGGCACTCATTCCTTACACATGAATGTGCATAGACACGGGTCAAATGTCACATGTACCCTCCGCCCACAACACAAAGTGGCATGCGGGTGGTATGCATCTCGATTCTTGATATCGACACTAGCATTGCCTGGGAGAAACCTGTGTATTGAGAGAACTAATCAAATCGACCTACGTCTAGCGAGCCAAAGGCTGCAAATCCCTTCTACATTTTACCTAGAGGCTCTGAAGTACGATTTAACTCTGTCTTCAGAAAGATTTGTAAGTAATAGGTTTATTTCTAAAATAACTACCACTACACACGTGTGTACTGCGTGTGTACAAGAGCATAATCGCTATTCTAGCTAACATGTGATATCAAAGTCATTAGGCTACCAAACAGCACATGGGAAAAAAAGGACAATCGACACGGGAAGATACTGTTGTATGATGTAATCATGATCTGTGAACGCTACACTAAGCAATACATAATCAGAGATGCAGCAGTAAGATCTATTTGATGACTGCTCTCGTGAGCCACTGATCCATCTTTCCCTATATTATCGCCATCGACAAATGAATCATTAAAACTAGAGTTTGTGAGTTTTGTTTATCACAAAGTTGTTTTAAATAACTGTATTTGGTGGCTATTAGCACCTAGTTGTGTTAGAGAATATGTAGTGGAATGTAAATCTTGTTATTCCATGGCTCTTAAGAAACAACCTCTCTAAACTGTTACTGTTCCCATTAATACTGTTATTCCACAAGTCTTAAAAAACGTACCAATGTATCAAACTGTCTTAAACCATACCCTATAAAAAAAACCACTTATAATGCAGGAAATGCATATCCTCCTATTTCCATCTATTGTACTATAAATTTTTTTCCTTATTTTGTTACCTGAAGCTATGACATTTCTGTGTCTTTATATATTGTAATTGTTCTAATATATATATATATATATATATATATATATATATATATAGTAGAACAATATATATATATATTTATGCATTTATGTCGATGTATAATTGGTTTGTTTTGTAAATATTATTTGTATTTTTACACTGAGTCTGGCCTAGGGAAAACTATGCTATCGAACGATTACATCGATAGGTCGTGTGGAGAACCAAAGTGTTTAGGATCTTTGGTAGTGTTAACTCTGCCGCATGGAGCGCGGGCAGAAGGAGTCTGGCTGGAGTAGGGCGGTGGAGTAGGTGTGTTGTGTGACGCTCCTGCGAGTTGCCGCGCTTTCGGGGTTTGGCAGCATGTAATTGCGCTCGACTTGCTATGATAGTTTCTGACACGGTGTCGCGGACGGGAAGCATTAGCTGGCGCACATTAAGAGCCCGTTCGCCTGGTGACCGTGTCGAGAAGAAGGCGCGAAACATCCAGCTTCTGCAACAGAGACGGCCGACAATGAGTGACTGTCGCCACCTCCCCGATCGACGACTGCAAACCTTCAATCAACCAACAAGGAAGACTAAAAGCACGTAAAGTTTTAGAACTGTATGGGAGGCCTCAGCTTTTCAAACTGTTGCATCACAAAAATACAGCAACTTAGCATGAACCTTTGTTGCTCATTGTCCCAATTGCATTAACAAGCAGGATCCCTTCCTTTTCTGGAATGAACCCGAGTGTCATTGAAATTCATACTCCAGCACTAAAGTAATATCATTCCATTTCACTGCTTTAATTTCAAAGTTCAGCTAAAGTATTCATAGCTGGCTACAATATTTGGTTTACACAAGCAGAAATTAAGAGTGCGAGTTTTGTTACCATATTTTAGCTTACCTGTGACTGCAGCTCAGCTTGGTACATACTAAATTTTACTATTGTTAATTGTTCAGAATCATTTAATTCAAATTCAAAGTTAAATCTCTTATTTCTAAATTGCGAAGATTCAAGTAGCTTTTGAAATGATTGTTGAGGTAGCCCAAGACTAACCTTATTTTATTGAATTTCGTAGTGCTTCAGAAACAAAGTTCACTATTAATTTCAGTCACTAAATTAACTTTCAATTTTCCGGTATTATTAATTCTTTTGCTAAATTAACTCCGACAAACGTTCAGTTTTCACACAACACGTGTCAACCTTCAGTTGCCACGCTTTTAGTTATAATTATATGTGCATTAATCTTTCATTTTCAGTTATTATAGTAGTTGTCCATAGGACTGGCGACCGTAATTTTCCCCAAATCTGAAATATCTAATTAACGCCAATTAATTGTAAATGTAATGACCGCACATTTACTTTCTTTATTAATTTTACCCTTTTCTCAAAATTAATTTCCACCAATTTCATTTGCATTTTTCCCTTCATTTAGATGTAACCCTTTCCTCCATCTTTACCGACAGATTAACTTCGGTGACGATTGCTTTTCCCAAATTTCCATTAGGTACACATGATTTAATTTTTGCTGTCATTAAGGTCGATAAGTGTGGGGGAGGTTACACACTCCTTTCAGTGCAGTTAATCTGTTGTGTGTATGAAAAAGGAAAACTGGAAATGGAAGGGTAAGAAAATTTCAAAAACGAGTACTGGTGTATATGATGAAAATAACTGCCATAGAGGAAGAATATAAACTGCTACTGGAAAAGGAGGAAGCCATGTGTATGGGGAAATCTGCATACAAGTGGAGAATATAATATGTCAGCATTTAGTGTAAATATCGATGGTAAGAGACCATACGTTGCAGCACTGGCCAAAAATTATGGATTCAAGCACGTTTATAATGTTAAAGAAGCACGAAAAATCTGTTTATAAAGCTCCAATCCAATTTGGATCTGCTTAAAAAGGATGGTTATATATCTAAATACGGTGGAATGGATGGTGCAGATGGCCCTTTCTCAGTATTTTTTTTAGCACCACAAAGTGTGCGTATTGCTGTAATTAATATGTAAATAAGACTTATCTGGATCATTTAGCAATGGGTCCACAGTCTTCGTTGATTTGAGATGTAGTACACCATTCCAGCCTCAGAGAGCAGCAAGAAGCACGAAATTAAAAGCAACAGATGTTCAGTAAGCAGGCCACTGGGTCTCAAAGATGCACTAAATCATTAACTGTTACAAAATGTATAAAAAATCTTTGCCCAATATACTGGACGCCAGGTCTGATAGGTTTAAGTGTACAGACTTTATGGAATTGTTAGGTGAAGCCTTATTGAGTGCACCCGTAATAACACTTCAGATGAATTCTTTCGTACGAATTTTGTCACATGTTGTGCATCTGCACACAATATTAAGTATGATGTTTTAGCATCTGTGCTGGATGTTTGTATGATACCAGATTAAAATGAATAAATGATCGTCTCTCTCTCTCTCTCTGTTTTCCACTGCACTCAGTTTCCAACATACGTATCTATGTCTGCAGCTCGTGGTCTAGTAGTCAGTATTGCTGTCTCCAGATCATAGAGTACTGGGTTTGAGTTCCAGTTCATTCGTATATTTTTATCTTGTTAGGAACCGGGTGTTGTGTTATCCTCATCGTTTCATCATTTCGGCGCAGAAGTAGCCGAAATGATGTCAAACAAGAATATTTGCACAAGGCAGCTGAACTACCACAAATCAGGTTCCCAGCCAACAACATCATATGGACCTTTATATGTATCTACGATTACTAAAGTACAAAGTGGTACCAGAATGATTTACACATTTAGTACTCAAGAGTCATATCAAAAGGATGCACGGAGAACATTTACCTATGGACAGGAATATGTAGCGGAATTGTACCTCAAGTTTAAATGAAGAGTTGACTACGCACTGGATATGTATGTACACAGTACAACAGTTCATAATGGGAGAGGCCGTTCACTCTGTACAGACACTGTCAGGAAACTTCAAAGAAACAGTGACCACTGCACAACACTATACCTAGAGAGATTTTACAGTCCAAGTTGTTGCTTTGCCAAAGAGATTTTCCACGTTTTAATTGAGAACAAACTTAATGGTTCAGCTGATGTGTTGGAGAGAGAAAAAGAGAGACAGGGAGACTTAAACAGTTCATATATTTTCTGTTGTTGTTGCTATGTTAGAGAGACTTGGCAGTTCATATATTCTCAGTTGTTATTAGACAGAGCCATTCATTGTTAGAAAAGACGCTATGTGTGTGGTCATTACAGTCCAACCAGTTATGGGGATTTGTAACCTTTTATAGTCTGAATAGGTCTGAGTAAATTACCGTCAGTTTGAGGAGTTGTAATGGAGGTAACCTACTTTTTGCTTATGAAACTATCACCTTACTGGCTGATCTGTAACATTAAACATATTTATGAACTTCTATGAGCGCATTTTCTCTCCACAGGTAAGTAGTGATCTAAATGGAAATCGACTAGCACACAGTTACCAGTTTCGAATTTTGGTTTCCCCTCTTCACCCCATTGAGATAGGCAATCAGAAATGTCACTGCTCACTGCAAAAAATGTGCTTGAACAACAGGAAAGTATGTACGGGGAAATTAAACAAGATATCCATGGACGAAGGAGGCTGCACCCCACGAATGCCACACCTAGGGATGGGATAGTACAGCACAATAGCCAGACAGGATGGTATGATGTACACAATACCTGAGAGTAGTATCCGGACTGTATAGTCCAGACTATGCAGCGTGCACCACAGTACCAAATAGAACGCCCGGACTATGTGGGTCATTGTATGGTACCCAGCCCGATGCAGATAAAACAAAACATGTACCTGTTCCCTTTCAGTCCCACTGACCACTTCAGTAGCTTAAAATAGATAGAGAAGATTCTGCTTGGATGGAGTTGTCTGTTGACTGTTTCAGTCTCTTCTTATGAACCTTGACTATATTCCCTATTACACAAATATCACAACCTTATTTTCTACTTTAAAGTGCATGCCAGAGGGTACTTAGCATGCAACCACATTTCAGGCTTTCTTCATTTTATAATTACTTATGCAGTGCAGAAGGAATGACTGCTTAAATGACACCGACTGTGCTGTGTAACTGGTTTAGTTGTCAAGAGCCCTACTGGATCGATACCTAAGGTGACGATTTTTCACTTAATACTGATTCTTGTAACTTTTTTAAGTAGGCTGTCGCAGGATAATAGGTGTCCATCTTTGAACGTTTTCCAGTTCACGTTTTTAAGGATTTTGGCGAGTCAAAGAAGCATATGTCTACGGGTGCTACCCTTTCCTGCATAAGTTCAATATTTCCCGCTAGTGTGATTAGCAGGGTCCGACAAACTTGAACAGCGTTCTAAGATAGAGGCACATCTAATTTGTAAGCCATCTTCTTTGTGGACTGGCTGGATATTTACAGTATTCTGCCAATGAACTGAAATCTGCCACTTGCGTAACCTAAGTTTGAGCCCATGTGATAATTCCATTGCAAATTGTAACATCCAGGTTCAGGCGCAAGCAAGGGGCGCGAGAGATGGGACTTGCCTCCTCCTGGTATCTGGACACTAGCTTTTTATTAATTTGAGAATGCGGATGGGCATTATTGTTGTGGGCCGGCCGTGCAGATCCAACGAACGTGCAGCACGTTTGAGTCCTCTGATCGATCCTCACCGGTGGTCAGCCCAGTTACTGCTCGCACTAATATTGACCCCTCACCTGTACTCGAGTTGGAGGTCACCTCGGGGTGTGACGGGCGGCGAAAGTCTTCCCAGGGGGCCGCACGTAAGGCCTCCCCAGTCAGTCTGACAAACAGGTTTCAGGTGCTGTCTGTGGCTGACACGGTCGTTCTGCCAGATGCAGTCGCCTGTCCTGTTTCAGAGAAAACCACTCAGCCTGCAAGATACGGGTAATCCCAGAGGGTAGGGTTATTGGTAGTTGGGAGCTCCAATGTTAGGCCCTTTATGGGGCCCCTTAGTGACATGGCTACCAAGAAGGGGAAGAAAGCTAATGTGTACTCTGTGTGGATACCAGGAGGAGTCATTCCAGATGTGGAATGAGTCCTTCCAGGTGCCATGAAGGGCACAGAGTGCAGTCAGCTGCAGGTGGTAACTCACGTCAGTACCAATAATGTGTGTCGCTTCGGATTGGAAGAGAATTTCTCTGGTTTCGAGCGGCTCACACAAGTGGTAAAGATTGCCAGTCTTGCTTGCAAGACGAAAGTAGGGCTCACCATTTGCAGCCTAGTCGACAGGACCGATTGCGGTCCTCTGTATAGACACCTTTTATTAACCTGACACGTTCCACATCATTACGACGTGTCGTATTCATGATCTATGGAACAAGTACTAATCTAATCTAATCTGGTACAGAACTGAGTGGAGGGTCTGAATCAAAGACTCAGATGGTTCTGCGTTCTTGTAGGCTGCAGATTCCTCGACTTGTGCCTTACGGTGGTTGGGTTTCAGGTTCCTCTGAATAGGTCAGGAGCTCATTACACGCAGGAGGCGGCTACACGGGTAGAAGGGGCTGTGTGGCGTGGACTGTGCGGTTTTTTTGTAGGTTAGAGGGTCTCAGGAAATCACAAAAAGGGCTTCAGACACAAACGGTGCAGACCAAACACAGGAAGAACGTCGATACACGGACCATCGGTATAACAGTTGTAAATTGTCGTAGTTATATTGGGAAAGTATCAGAGCTCCAAGCGCTAATAGAAAGCACTGATGCTCAAAACGTTATAGGCACTGAAAGCTGGCTAAAGACGGAGATAAGTTCAGCAGAGTTTTTTGCGAAAAATCTAACAATGTTCCAAAAGGATAGGCTAAACACAGTTGGCAGTGGCAAGTCTGTTGCTGTTAGAAGTAGTTTATCTTGTTGTGAAATTGAAGTAGATAGTTCCTGTGAGTTAGTGTGGGAAGAAGTCATTCTTGGAAACCGGAATAAAATAATAATTGGATCCTTTTACCGACCTCCCAATTCAAATGATACAATTTCTGAAAGTTTCAAAGAAAAATTGAGTTTAATTTCAAGTACGTACGCGACTCATACAATTATAGTTGGTGTGACTTTAATTTACCCTCGATATGTTGGTGAAAATACATGTTCACGGAGGTAGGCGTAAACATCATCCGTAATTGTGCTAAACGCGTTCTCTGAAAATCATGTCGAGCAGTTAGTTCATGAACCCACGCGACTAGTAAACGGCTGTGAAAACACACTCGACCTCTTAGCAACAAGTAATCCTGGGCTAATAACAAGCATCAAAACGGATACAAGGATTAGCGAACACAGGGCTGTCGTAGCGAGACTGAATATTGTAACCCCCAAATCCTCCAAAAATAAACGAAAAATATACCTATTCAGAAAAGCAAATAAAAATTCACTTGATGCCTTTTTGAGAGACAATCTCCTTCCAAATATAAGTGTAGACCAGTTGTCGCTGGAATTCAAAGAATTAGTATTGGCAGCAAACTAGAGATTTATACCAAATAAATTAACTTACGACTACTCAAGACAACAGCACGAAAAAAACTGCAACAAAGACTCTTCTCAGAGCCAGACAGAGTATGAAGAATTTTGGACAAAGTATTAGTATTTTACAAATCAATGTAGAAGGACTGACAAAAGACAAATGTGACTACTTGAGCAAACTGGCCGCAGACCATGGCACTGATATCATAGCCCTCCAGGAATCCCATCTAAACGAAGACAATATAGCAAATGGAAAGGTTACAGGTTACAAAATGATAGGATACTTGCCATCATCTACACATCGCTCTATCATGTACGCCAAAAACAGTGTTTCTGATATTAAAAGAGTGTGCTCCCAAGTTATCAGTGACACAGAAGTGATAACCTTGGAGCTGGTAAATGGCTTAACTGTTGTCTCAGTCTACAAACCAGTGGCCCACCCCAGTCTTGCCATCTGTACCCCAGCCATGCATATATCTAGGTGATTTCAAGAGCCACCACACAACCTGGAGTTAACCAAACAGTGACATAAATGGAGAAAAAACTAGTGGTATTGGCAGAAGGAGAAAAACTCTATCTCAGCTATGATGCCAGAGAACCAAAAACCTTCCACTCTGGTAGGTGGAACACTGACACTAATCCTGACCTGTGTTTCCTCTGCTCTGATGAAACCACTCTCCCCTTTAGTCATACAAGGAAAGTTCTAAAGGGCTTCCCAAGAAGCCAACACTGTCCAACAATATTCAAAACTGGGCTGAGGATACCCATAATAAATTACATTAACAAGCCAAGATGGAATTTCAAGAAAGCTAACTGGGACCAGAAGTTGACAGCAACCTATGCTGGGTAGCTCCTAAAGCAGAAAACTACAGAAGATTCGTGGGAGTCATAATTGGTGCAGCAAAACGTGATATACCTCGAGGGCTCATGAAACAATACATCCCCTGCTGGGACGACACCATAGAAAACTTGTATGTAGAATACCAACAAACTGAAAACCCTGATGTAAAATAATACTAGAACAGCTAAATGAAGCAAGAAAGCCGAAATGGATGGACCAGACGCCTAGTTTAAATTTAACCCATTCAAGCAGAAAGTCATGGGGATTATTAAGAAAACTTGGCACTGCAAACAACGTCTGCAATCAGCAACCGAAGATAACACCATCAGAACTGGCACTACACATAAAATCAAGAGGTGAGAAGGTCCCTGTTGACACAACCATGAAAGAAAAAGTAAGGAACGAACTGAATGAAGTCAATAGGCACCTCCATGATAACACCATACTATCAGACCCCTTTTCTGAAATAGATATAAATGAGGCCATCAAAACATTGAAAATGAGAAAAGCCACAGGACGATGGCATATTCCTTGAATTTATAAAACACATAGGGGAACAGAGAAGAACTTCGCTGAAGAAGTTCTACAACGATACACTCAAGACGGGAAGGGTGCCTCAACAGTTCAAGATCGCACACACATTAGCAATCCTCAAATCTGGAAAGCCAGTACATGACCCCTCAAGTTACTGGGCTATTGCACTGCTGAGCGTGTGCTTCAAACTACTGGAACGACTCATCCGTAACAGAATACAAGGAATAATAAACAACATAACCCCAACATATCAGGCTGGGTTCAGAAGCAAGCAGAGCTGCTGTGAGCAGGTCCTAGCCTTGACATCCTACATTGAAGCTGGATTCCAAAAGAAACTAAAGACATCATTGGCCTTTGTTGATCTGTCAGCAGCATACGACACTGTGTGACTAGATGGACTCCTGTTGAAGTTAAAAAAGCATGTCCCAAGTAAGAAACTGACGACACTTGCTGGAAATATGTTAACCAACCGCTACTTCAAGGTTAGTGTTGGACAAAAACAGAGCAAGTCATTTACCTTGAAAAATGGGCTTCCCCAAGGGTCCATCCTAGCACCCCTGCTCTTCAGCCTGTACACCAGTGACATGCCAAACACTGCTAGCGCAAAGTTTAGCTACGCCGAAGACCTTGCCATAGCTGTACAAACTAGCACACTTGTCAAAGGAGAAGGTATGTTATGTAGCAACTTAGAAACTCTCAACACATACTACAAAGCATGGTGACTCCATCCAAATGCAGCAAAGACAGGTCTGTGCATTCCATCTAAACAACAGAATTGCAAAAAATGGTTCAAATGGCTCTGAGCACTATGGGACTTAACATCTGTGGTCATCAGTCCCCTAGAACTTAGAACTACTTAAACCTAACTGACCTAACGACATGATACACATCCATGCCCGAGGCAGAATTCGAACCTGCGACCATAGCGGTCACGCGGTCCCAGACTGAAGCGCCTAGAACAGCACGGCCACACCGGCCGGCAACAGAATTGCAAAACAGCAGTTAAATGTGAGCTTCTGCCAACAAAAGGTTAGACATAATTTCCAGCCTAAATACCTTGGTGTCACACTAGATTGGTCTCCGACGTATAAAAAACACTTGGAAAAAACAAGCCAAAAACTAGACCGGAAACAACATTGTAAAGAAACTAGCTGGTACAACATGAGGTGCCGACGCATTAACTCTATGTACCACAGTACTAACGGTGGTGTACCCAGTTGCCGAATACTGTGCTCCAGCGTGGCAACATAGTGTCCACACGAGGAAGCTGGACGTACACCTGAACGAGTCAATGAGGTTTCTTACAGGCACATTAAAATCCACCCCGAGCCCCTGGCTACACACCATCAGCAACAATCCACCACCTGAATTAAGACGCCAAGAAGCAATCAATCGAGAATGGAGGAAACTTCACCACCCCGACTACCTACAAGACCTCCCAATTCAGTCTTAAACAACCCTCCCCCAAACCGCTTAAAATCTCACAATCCACTGTGGCGTAATGGAAGGAACGATAAGAAGTTCGACATTAAAGAAGAGTGGCGCAAGAGGTGGAATGCTGCAACAATAGCACACCGAGGTATCCAAGACCCAACTGCCAGCCTACCAGTGTTTCATCTGCAGAGAAGTGAGTGGACAAGGCTGAACAGAATAAGAGCTGGCCACGCCAGGTGCAACGCTTTGATGCACAAGTGGGGACTCCGAGATTCTCCAGCCTGTGATTGTGGGGCGCAAGAACAAACTGTTCAACATATTGTTAGAGACTTTCCTCAGAGGAAGTATCCTGACCCATATAGTGACTTTATTAATGCTACTCCCTCTGCCATTAGTTGGTTTCAATCATTAGATATTGAACCATGATTAAATGTATCTGCCTTTTTGAACTTGAAATTATATCAGTCAAAGTAGTCAGTAATATTAAGTTAATAATTTTCACAATTTAAAAATGTGTATAAAATTAGTGTCAAAAAGTACACACAGTCAACACGGACTTAGAAAACATCGTTCTTGTGAAACACAATTAGCTCTTTTCTCTGATAAAGTGTTGAGTGCTATTGACAAGATACCGTATTTCTAGATATTCAGAAGGATTTTGACACTGTACCACAGAAGCGGGTTGTAGTGAAATTGCGTGCTTGTGGAATATCGTCTCCGTTATATAACTGGATTCGTGATTCCCTGTCAGAGAGGACACAGTTCGAAGAAGCTGACGGAAAGTCATCGAGCAAAGCAGATGTGATATCTGGCGTGCGCCAAGGTAGTGTTATAGGCCCTTTGCTGTTCCTTATCTATACAAATGATTTGGGAAACAATCTGAGCAGCTGTCTTTGGTTGTTTGCGGACGATGCTGTCGTTTTATCATCTGGTAAAGTCATCAGAAGGTCAAAACAAATTGCAAAACGACTTAGAAAAGATATCTGTATGGTGCAAAAATTTGCAATTGACCCTAAATGACAAAAAGTGTGAGGTTATCAATCTGAGTGCTACAAGGAATCCGTCAAACTACGGTTCCACGATACATCAGTCAAATCTAAAGGCCATCAATTGAACTATATACCTAGGAATTACAATTACGAACAACTTAAATTGGAAGGAACACACAGAAAATGTTGTGGGTAAGGCTAACCAAAGACGGACTTAGAAAATGTAACATTTCTATTAGAGAGACTGCCAACACTACGCTTGTCCGTCCTCTTTTAGAATAATGCTGCGCGGTGTGGATCCTTACCAGATGGGATTGACGAAGTACATGCATCGAGAAAGTTCAAAGAAATGCAGCACGTTTTGAATTACAGCGAAATAGGGGAGAAGTCTTTTCTGAAAGTATTTGTATCAAGTGTAGCCGTGTATGGAAGTGAAACATCAGCGATAAATAGTTTGGACGAGAAAAGAATAAAAACTTTCGAAATGTGGTGCTACAGAAGAATGCTAAAGATTATATGGGTAGATCACGTAACTAATGAGGAGGTACTGAACAGAACTGGGGAGGAGAGGAATTTGTGGCACAACTTGACTAGAGGAAGGGATCGGTTGGTAGAACATATTCTGAGGCATCTAGGGATCACCAGTTTAGTATGGGAGGACAACGTAGAGGGTAAAAATCGTAGAAGGAGACGAAGAGATGAATAAACTAAGCAGATGCAGAAGGATGTAGGTTGCAGTAAGTACTGGGAGACGAAGAAGCTTGCACAGGATGGAGTAGCATGGAGAGCTGCATTAAACCAGTCTCCGGACGGAAGACCAGAACAATCAGGGGAGAGAGTGTCACTGAAATGGTACAGGATTTGGGGTGGAAGTCCTTAAACAGAAGCGTTCTTCGTTGCGACAGAATCTTCTCACGAAATTTCAATCACCAATTATCTCCTCCGAATGCGAAAATATTTTGTTGACGCCGACCTACAGAGGTAGAAACGATCATCATAATAAAATAAGGGAAATTGGAGCTCGCGCGGATGGATATAAGCGTCCGTTTTTTTTTTCGCGCACTGTACGAGATTGGAATAATAGAGAATTATTGTTTCAAAGAAATGGTTCAAATGGCTCTGAGCACTATGGGACTTAACATGTATGGTAATGAGTCCTCTAGAACTTAGAACTACTTAAACCTAACTAACCTAAGGACATCACACAACACCCAGTCATCACGAGGCAGAGAAAATCCCTGACCCCGCCAGGAATCGAACCCGGGAACCCGGGCGCGGGAAGTGAGAACGCTACCGCACGACCACGAGCTGCGGACAATTATTGTTTCGATAAACCCTCTGCCAGGCACTTAAACGTGATTTGCAGAGTATCCATGTAGAGTAGATGTAGATTGCGAAGAGAAATAATACAGTTTTACCTATCACTATGCATCTTGGAATTTCCTAGTCATCGCTCTGTTCACAGGTTCACCGGAAATTATGCCGATTCCTTGGAGTGACTGTAGGTTCCACACTGATCTGCAGTCAAAGCTGGAAAATAAAGATAGGAGGCGAAGGATTTACATGCAAAAAAGAGAAAGAAGCGAAGCTTTTGCTTCAAAATGTATGAATAACCTTTACCTTGTCCTCCTATCTTTTCACAAAAGCATCTAGCGATCTGCTTCGTCTGCGTTGTCTGTGACCTTTGTTGAGTAAGCGTAGGCATCTGATCTCGGTGTTTTGTTGGTCATAAGACCTCCTTTTATTTTATTTATTTCGCATTATTTAGTTCGTATTTATTATTTTTATTACTTGTAATTCTTCCGTTCACACGTGTGGCTTATCAATTAACGATGTCCTCATCCGAGTCAGATGAAAGCTCAGTATTTACAGAAAGTACAGTGGTGTTTTATCATGGCTTTAGAAACGTATCCTGAATTGTTAGAGAAACTACAACTTACGGAAGCAAAAGGAGAGATAGAGGATTCAACACGGAAAGTAATACACTTATTTGAATCTCATTTCGGCACACAGAGAGTTAGTAACACGATAATAGGTTGAAAGGGTAAGTGGATAGGAACAAAACAGGAAATAAACTATATGCTTGAAATGTTTGAGGGAAAAAGCTTTATAGTCTTCTACAAGGAAATAGTAATCCAACAGTGAACGATATTCCAGGTAAGTTAACCCTTTCGGTCACGAATTATTTTATCCTGAAAAAATTCACGGCTTTGGTATCCAGTTCTTCAAACTAAATTATGATTTGTCAGATGAATAAAATACTCCGAGGTGCCTGCCAAGGCAGGATAACCACGGGTCCCCAAATGAGGACATTGTGTTCAAGTGGGTGCATTATAAGTTGAAAAGTCAAAGTATTTTATTTGATTTTATTTCACCAAAATACATAAATTACACAAAGCTTAGTTAATGATTATATATGTATATAAAGTATGGTTTTAGACTTGTGAAGAATGATAATCAATGAAACCATTTTTTTTCTACACAGACATAAGTGAATATTACATTCTACACAATAAAATTTGGCTTTGCCTTTGCAACCCGGTTTCTTGCACCTGTCAAATGATTTTTTGTCACTGACCACTGGACGATGCCCAACGTTGTCCAAATGAACTTCAGCTTCTGGACGAACTCCCGCTATGGCTCGTTTTGAAGTACTTGGACGCTCACTAGTGGGTCGCCCCCTTTTCCTGGTAGCTCACTTATCTATTTTTGTCAGTACTTTGGCCGCACTTGCCCTAAAGTGAAGTAAATCAAAGGTCTTATTTTTAGGAGCACGTAATTCTGATGCGTTTTTCTTGTACTCAGTCCGTGCATTTACACATGGAATATCAATTGTATGAGCAAACGTGCTATAAAACGCCGAAAATGGCTGTCGAAAATCGGGTTCGGTTTCAAAAGCAGCTACCTGCATGTTGTCTTCAGGTGCAAGGCCTGCTAAATGCCCAATAGGTGTGGCTGTCACCTTGCCATGTCCGGATACAAAACACGTGAACAGACTTAGCAGTCTGGACATTCAAAGCTACCTTTCAGTCTGTTACGATAGAATGGATATTTTTCTTATTCAGCTTTACGTTGGCTGCGCTGTATCAAGTTCGTATGCTGCAATAACATTCTCGCTGCCAATGCATTGTCGTTTGGATGGGACGAGTGTTTCGTGATTATCTCAGTGTCACTTATCATGCAGTTAGCGGGCTTTGCGTCTAGGCTACTCAGCTACAATACACCGTATGATATAAAACGTCTAACATTACTTCCATCATTGTCCTCTTGTTCCAAAATTTTCGCGAGGATCATCGGATAGATCGTCAGTTTCAGATGAATTTAGGTACTCTATAATTTCTTCTTCTGTAAGTTGCCTTCGTCTATCTTCGACACGGGGCATTGTGAAACCATCGTAAGGTGACTAAGAAGCCAGCGAAATAATGCCCTAAATTTCTATGCTATTAGGCCTACAACCTTTCAACCACAAAATGGTTCAAATGGCTCTAAGCACTATGGGACTTAACATCTGAGGTCATCAGTCCCCCAGACTTAGAACTAACTAAACCTAACTAACCTAAGGACATCACACACATCCATGCCCGAGGCAGGATTCGAACCTGCGAGCGTAGCAGCAGCGCGGTTTCGGACTGAAGCGCCTAGAACCCCTCGGCCACTTTCAATCACAATGTCTTCATTTGGAGACATGTATGAAGTTATAAGTATGTCACGTACTTTTCGTTATGAAAGACGCCTTTACTTTTCATCTCCAAAATGCACCTTCCTACGCACAAATAATTTTTTTTACGTAAACTCATATGATATTAACCGGCTGATGGGAGGTACAAAGATTACTGGGAAGCGTCCATGTGACTGTGCACATTCACTTTTGTTTTGTGGTACCACAGATTGACAGGAGATGTCGACATTGTTCTCAAATAAACTCTCTGCTTGTGACAATATGAGGACAACAATTACAAATGGTAAAATTTAACGAATTTTAATATAGTAAGCATTTATTTAGTATGTCCTTATAAGAGGACGCCATGACCAAAAGGGTTGAAACATAAACTGGAGTATTACTAATATTCATTATGATGCAGGTTAAACAAATTACACAAAATCTGTTATACTAAAATTTAAGTGTTCTACGGTTTTTTCTTGAAATTGTAATTTACTGAAGCAGTAACGGACTTGCACCGTCCACATTCACACCACAGCCTGTAATCACATGTAGTCATGTGGTAAGATTTAGTTCCAATTTGTAATAGGCAAACAAAGTTAATCACAACTACCTTGTAGAGACAGAAACGGAAACTTATTTTCGAGGGAAAAACAAAATGTTCTCTCTATGTAATTGTATGATAACCAATGTTATTATTATTATTATTATTACTTGTAGTAGTAATAGTTAACTGAGGCCACCAACATTTTGGAGCCCTTTGCGAAGGAAAGTTTCTATCAATACCTTTGAAAATACTTCTTTATGCAAATGCAAACATACGTGAAGTTCTATCGCAGTAAACATGTTTGGCATACATACATGTTTCAAGGAAAATAGGTTGTACATCATGCTGTGCCATCATTCTCTTCGCCTAGAGCAAGTTCATAAAACAGGCCATCACCCTTGAAGAAAGCAAAATATTTGCCAGAAACAGAGGAGACAAAGGTGCTAATTATCACAGAATTATGCAGGTTGGTGGTACTGAAGCAACTGAAATTGGCAATGATGCAAATGGAAAAAAAGCTGTGACAATGAACTTCATTAACGCAAAGACGAACAACGAAAACAATGCACAAGGGAAGGAAAATTAGAATAGTTTTAATGTATGCACTGTTCTTTAGACTATGTTACCAATACGTTGTTGTAGAAGATCGGCAGCTTTGTTTGTTTTCATCAATAAAATAATTCCAAATCCTACTTTTTGTACTGCAGCTGCAATTTGGTGTCTTTTTTCCCGTCCTCATTTAAAAATTTCCTTTTTAGTTGCAGGCTTCTCTTCATTATCGCCATCGTCGTGGAAATCCCGTACAGAACGAGCACGTAGGATGGTAGTGGAGAAGGCGACAGGTAGACTTCGGTTTACGGAAAATTTTTAGGGAAGTGTGGTTCATCTGGAAAGGAGCACATACAGAATACTAGTGCGATCCATTCTTATACAGCTCGATACTTTGGGTTCCCCACCAAGTCGGATTAAAGGAAGACGTCGAAGGCCGAAGGCAGGCTGTTAGATTTATTACCAGTAAGTTTGACGAAAATGCGAGTGTTACGACGATGCTTCGTGAACTCAATTGAAGGAATGATGATGTTCTTTTCGCGGAACACCATTCAGAAAGTTTAGAGAACAGGCACTTGAAACTGACTGCAGAACGATTCTACCGTCGCCAACGTACATTTCACGTAAGGACCACGAAGATAAGATAAATTAGGGCTCGTACGGTGCTACAAAAACAGTTGCTTTTCCCTCGCTCTATTTGCGAGTAAAACGGGAAAGGAGCTGTAGTAGTGATACAAGATTCCCTCCTCCATGCACCAGATGGTGCTTGCGGAGAAAGTATGTTGATATAGATGCAGCTGTACTAGTAGATAAACTTCATCCTGTAGGTAACACTATGCAGTACAAAGCAGCAGGCTATAATTAGTGGAACATTTGATAAGGAAAGTATACACACGAACTGCAAAATAGGAATTCGCCTCTTCAACTGACCAAAACAACGCGCTGTCACGACCCTCTCTTTTTTTGAAAGGTTTTTGAATGATCTGTGACTCTCTTCTGTCAGATTATGGGATTGGGTCATCAACCAGGACTCTAGGCCATTGCCTTTATCACACAAATAACAGTGTTCTTATATTCCCTTAATACTTGCCGAACACTTGAATTTCTCCATATTCGATTGTCACGCACTGACCCAGGCCAGCTACCCCCAACGCTAAAGAATTGTTCCCTTACACTGCATGTAGCCTGCATTTTTGTACTAGAGTAATCTGTTTCAATATTCGTCGCCGTACTGCATAGGTTTCGGAATTCGCGCATGTGTGCAGCCAATTGCACTAACGACCACTCGTTTCTTGTCACAATCACATCATGTGGTGACGACGGAAATTTGATCAACAAGTCATTTTTCCGTGTATATATATATACATATATATAGAAACACTCCTCACTGCTCTACATACTGTAGTTTGATTGTGTCCCTTCTCTTCTAGTATGTCGGACTGGAATCCTGGATCAGCTACATACCGAAGGAAAATCTTCATCCTCTGTTTTGGCGATGGTTATTCACCTCTTCCTACCACTGTGTGTTGCAGAAATGATTCACAATTCATTTGAACTTCTTCTTAGTTGAAAGGATTTAGAACTTTGTTATGCTCTCTAGCTGGACATCGACGTCGTCTGTAGCATTTTTCATGGCGTATGCATGCTGCTACTTGAGCCGCATCTACACTCTGCAAACATGATTTTATTACTGTCCAGCCTTCACATTTTAGGAGCTATTGCTTCCAGATTGAAGCCAGAGCTTCGTTTTACTCATACCCTTTTTTCCTAAGGCCTAAGCTAGAGCACAAGGCGAAGGAGAAGCTTTGGCCTTATCGCCACAAGTTATTGCTTCTTATTTTAATCATAAATTCCCAAGTTTAAGCTTCAAAATTCGAAGGAAAATCATTTGGCTCACTTTGTTCAATATCTTCTACGTTGCTTCCCTGGCCTGCGGATTCCCTCACCCCTTCCCGATCCGAACGCACAAACATAGCAGCTGTATACGTACCAGTCATCAGTCCTGAGCTCCCATCAGGACGCCTCCTTAGTGCGCAACGGAACCACATTTATAGTTTACCAGTTGTCTGTGGAAAAAGGAAACCCAAGATGGCTTGCAGATTCTGCATTTCGTTTCAAACGACAGAGTTATTGTAGATGTTTAGATGTTGACCCCAAACCACATCAGTAGAAAAAAGAAAGTGCTACGTTTTGTGCTAGAAGGGGGGGGGAGGGCAGTGTGAAATTTCGAGGAGGAAAAAATGTGATCTCCAGGATTAGGAACATTCCACAATCTGTGGTTGCAACACAGCGTCAAATGCAGTCAAGATGCTACGAATTCTGCATTCCGACTGGCATGATCCACAGTAGCGTGACAAACTTGAGAGGCCAGGTGCAGTTATAGGCTGCTAAAAGGTGATTCTACTGGCCAATTTGAGGGTGGTTTTGGGGTGTTTCCCTCATTCATCTACTCGTATAGTGGCCTTGGACTACACCTTATCTAACCAATCCAAATAACTGTAGCTTTCAAAACACGTTTGTTCTACGTCAGTTATGCAAGTCGGCGCTAAAAAATAGGATTAATGGAACTGATGCTATAAATCCATCAGTATGAACAGCAAACGAAATGTTATAGATGACATCAAAATTAGATAACGCTTTTCTTCACTTCGAGGGGTATTATTGTGGCACTTTCGTTGCCATCCAGCATCTCGCAGACTGTAGATTTATTCATATGATGATGTAATTTCAGATCGTTGAATGAAAAAGGTGGCATCCATATTCAAATCAATAACATAAAAAGATGTACTTTTCATTTACTATTGAAACATGCTTGCGCTTAGGTATAAGACTAATCTACCTTAAAATATTAAGCAGTCAACCATCAATATTTTGAGATACAATAAATTTTATTTAGGCCTGTTTCTTGTCAAATTTAGTTCTCCAAAGTGGCACGATTTCAATCTTGTCCCCCCCCCCCCTCCCCCGCCATTGGAATAATTTTAAAAAAATGGCTCTGAGCACTATGGGACTTAACACCTGAGGTCATCAGCCCCCTAGAACTTAGAACTACTTAAATCTAACTAACCTAAGGACATCACACACATCCATGCCCGAGGCAGGACTCGAACCTGCGACCGTAGCGGTCGCGCGGTTCCAGACTGAAGCGCCTAGAACCGCTCGGCCACACTGGCCGGCGGAATAATTTCTACAGACGTACTTGTCACAGGACGCTACTTTTATGCTTTTTTTGTAGTGAATATGTAGCCTACGTGAATTCTCTGTAGGAGAGGGACAATATGTGTGTACCCATAGACTGAGTTCTACTTGAACTCCTTGAATTCTCTCAATCAACTCATACTAACAGAAATACAAATCTGATGTTGGTGCACTTATGTTTACTGGTATGAATAGCCTGGAATCATATGAAGTCAGTGGAGACCTATGGACACATAGCATAGTTCTGCAGGTACATATCTACAACTGTATAAACTCAACAAGTGACCAACGCAACCGAACATGGCAGTAGAAAACCAAAGAAAACCAGTAAATTGTGGGTACATTCAGAAAGAATGGGACAGAGTCACACATGCTCTGCCATCGTGTAGTCAAAGAAATTAGTGAGAGCACAGTGGAGTCAAATTATCAGCAGCTAACTTGCTCATTCCTCAGTATTAAAGGATCTCTTCGTCATGGGAAGCAGAGCTCGTCTGTCACAGCTTGCATACTAAAACACAGAAAAATTAAAATGAGTTTTATATACATTTATAGCAAAATCAAAATAGCTGATTTAAATCAATGTCAATTCAAAACTGAAATGTTTCTTAGACATAACAAACAAGAGATCGTTTTTGAAAAGGGATACCCTGCAGTCTGATAATCAGAATTTGAAAATTACAAAAAATTAATCTGAGAATGTATCTGCTGAAATGTTTCAACCTTCGAGAAAAAAATTGTGTTTTTTTTTTTTTTGTGGCACACTTACTGAAAACAAATATCACCCACGTATTTACTGAAAAAATGATTTGAAAAAAGGAAACAAAGCTTTCATAAAGTGGTTTGTGTTAAAAAAAGAACAAACCCTCTTCCCCCTCACTGCCTCTCTGACCCTTCACTCCACTCTGGAAAACCCTGTGCCTCTTCTGCATCTCTAGCACTACTGTGTGATCGCACAGAATAGTAAGAGGTAGAAATTAGGAGAAACTTATTAAAATTCACTTACACTGCCACAGGCAAAGTCAAGTAATGCTGGAGAGAGAGGTGGAAGCAAGAAGTGAGACAGTACGTCGCAAGTGGGTCAGATCATTGACACATTCTGATATCGTCTGTCCAATGAGGATACGCTTTCAGCGAAAAGGAGACTGCGACAGAAAATCAAAGGAAGTGAGACAAGCATATTTGTTAGGTCGTAAGACGTGATGAAAGAAACTCTATCTCTTTCAAAAGAGCATATAGTGAGGAACTGACACGGCAGCTGACAGCCTGTTAAGTGAATAAAGTAGAACAAGGAGGACATATGCAGTCAGTATGTACCAGACCTTGCGTCGTAACCTCACACCAGCTGCCTTTGAATAACCTAGCTCTCGTCATGAGTTGATCATCGGGATCAATGACATTCACAATTGCTGTGGCCTTCTCCACCAGACATCGCGGCGCCTAGGGTATCAGCAACCAAACTGACAGTCCGCAGCCGCGGGTTGCCCGCCTCGCAGGCACACCGAAGCACTACACAACCCACAGGCAATATTGATGAACGGCCACAGCAACAACCACAACAACAACACCACAGCAAAGACACCAGCGCCCACCAGGAGCCACTACCGGCCCACATTAACATAAGGAAAAGGTCGCTGCAGATCCCGGAACTATTTTTACACGTCAAACCACGTGATGGAAAATAGTTCCGAGGTGTTCATCCGCCGAAGCGCTGTAAAGGCCGGCACTCGGCCGCACATCGGCGGTTCATCGACCGCCAGCAGACGTGGATAGCTGCCGCCCCGGCAGCCTGGCTTGGATCTTCTCGCTGATCTCTGGGTTAGGCTTGGTATATAGGAGAAGGCTCTGGTGGGGACTAGTAGGAAATTATTTCAGTTGTTTTCTATATTATTCTTGTGTATATTTGTGATTCGAAGACGGATCACTGTTTTGTGTTGGTGTTATACTTGGAGAATTTGCTTTGGTTAATTGAACAGTCCAATAAATTGTTTTCGGACTTTGATCGTTAGTTTCTTCTGCTTACGCAGACATATCAACAATAATGGCACTTGATCCTATGATTATGATACTGTAGTAAATCTATGTCCTAGCTGCTGCAGCACAGTCTGTGAACTAGTTGAAGATGCATTCGACATGACAGCCTTCAACTGATGATCCTCATGGGGCTCACTGCCTACCATCTCTGACGGAGAAACTGACAATCTTTCAACAACACCACATCACGGTATGCTGCAACACTGAACTTCAGTGTGGAAGCCAGCAACAGGACCTCTTGGCGTCCACGTTCCTGTTCAATATTCTGGTGCCTCTAGGTGCTGAGACCCACCAGTTAGTAGGGAGGATGTCAACTGACCACACGGCTACCAACACCAGGTATATCATGGATGGTTGATCAGGGGTCGTTGTAGAAGTCAGAGTGGAACCAAGGACACTGTAACAGACAACCCGAGACCACTTCACGCAAATCAATGGCCTCAGCTCCTCGCTGCCAATCCACTGCAGCACCGAGGTCGCTAAACCTCGCCTGGGCGTACAACTGTGAAACTGGTTGGACTGACGTCAGCTAGAATCTAACATTCAGCTGAATGGGTTACAACCGAGGATGGTATGGAAGAACGACGACTTGTAAACATTGAGAATAAATGATTGAACTCTAAAAATGTTCTACTAGAGTCGTTGACGCTTGACAGATTCGTAACAGCTATCCTGACTTCATCAGAGGTGTCCCAATTTGGACCTCTATAACTGTCTCCGTAAAAGTGGAAAATTAGGAAAAATTGATCGTAATGCCTTATATGGGTTGGAAGCCGTGTTTTGACGATGCAATTACGGCCTTATCACTTTAGGACATTGTGTAGAAAAGGTACGTTTTACCGTATTTTATCTGTACATTTCCCTGGTTGTATGATAGTATGTTGTGATATGTAATGCTATATTGTGTCGAAAGACACAGTGCTCACTAGGTGTGTATATTTTTATACTGTAGATCTAAGGATGGTCATTACTGACTGAAATCGGTCATCGTCAAAAGAATTTATATTGTGATCAAAGACTGGAATAAAAAACATTTGACAGTATTGGATCACTGTTCATATACGCGACTATGTCGCAGCTGGGGAAATAAGGGATAGTTTTAAAACTTTAAGTGAGAGGTATTTATGCACCATAAAACGCAACTGAAAATGAAATGTGTTTACAGAAGAGACAATGCAGGTGTTGCTTTATCCTACCCTTATAAAATTTTATCAAAAAAGTAAATTTTTGTAACTTAGTTGTTTAAGACTGCCTTGCAGTAATGGTGCTGGAAGAAGGACTTACCTCTATTAAACAACGTCCGATTTCTGTTAACAGAACTCCGGTGTTGAGACGAAAGCGATGGCTTAGGAACTAATAATGACAACTTCTAATTATAGTTCACAATAAGAAATATATACTGCTACACACTTCAAAAGTTCCAAAAGTGAAATCATTACCAGAAGAACTCATCAGTAGCAGAGAAGACGAATGAAAGAGCTAAATTTGATGTGAGTATTTAGTGAAAGTGTAGCTCGTCTGCTAGAGGAACTCCATTAATGATCGTACCGCTAGCTGTTCAAATGTACTGTCTTGTTTGGGGAACTTATCATCTAGGCCTAACAGCAGCGTTTGAGACGTACCACTGCAAGGACGACAAAAGGCATAGCCCATGCGAGATTATAACGGAGACGATAAGGGAAGTTTAATGGAAGTAGTTGGGATTCAATCCCAAATTTAGAAAACATATTCGAAGTAGGCTTTGAAACAGTCGTACTGTCTACGTAACGCGTTTTTCAGATTGTAGCACTCAATGTGGCACGCGGCCCGTCGCTTTTCCCTCGCATAAGTCTTGGGCGGTGGGACAGGGAGGTTAACTTTGATGCAAAGAACCCTCTGCCATCCAAGGTAGTTTATTATTATTTGGAGATCTGCTGAAGAAATTACAAATATACTTCGAATCTTTTTAAAAATTCCTTAAATATTTGAAGCGTATTTCTGTTTTCTTTACTATAAAAACAAGGGAGCTGAGAACTTCTGTCATGTTTAACAATCGAATTTTAAGATATTTGAGAAGTTTTCATTTCACTTTTCGAAATAACTAAATCAGCAGGATAATGAGATAACTAGCCTACGGCTGACAAAGTATCAAAAAACACCAAATTATAAGAAGTGCTCCTAGTGGCCTGTGAGTGAACTTGGGATACGGGAAAATATAGCTCGAAACTGGGAGTATTAGATGATAATATTTTTCGTTTATACTTTATGGCTGCGCCAGGTGGTAAAATGTATACCTGGAAATGTTTTTGTTATCTTGAAAACTGATATAGTCAAGAAATCTCACTCAAAAACTAAGATAGACTTCTCGTAACTGGGATTACAGTCACGTAAAATTTTGTAAATGAAATCGTGATCACTTTTTGAATGTACAATTATTTATTTGTAAAACCAAATATTCTTGCAGTTTCGACGTGTGGCCATTATCAGTTAGCAATAATTGCAGTTTAGCACATGTCAAAACTTAAAAATCGTGTGATATTTCAGGACACAAGAGCTAGTTTCATCGACCTGCTTTTCTAATTATGGCCTTGTTGTGCTGCACTCTTTGAATTGCATTTTGAATATGTTGGTCATATTCTGCATAATTTTTACTCGCTGCTTAGAACGAAACTGAAACAAATATAGAGGACTCAACCAATAACAAAACGACAAACGTATGGTTAAACTTGTAGCGCTCGAAGTGGCGTGGCGGCAAACCAAGGTCGCATTACTGGAAGTTCCCATATAAGTTTCAGCCCTGTGCAAAGAACTAAGACTGTGGTACTGATATCTTCCAACGATCATGAAATATGTGACCGCAACATTCAAACATCAATAAAGAGCATCTCTGTTCAAAGTTTCTGCTGTATTGCTAAATTTACAAGTTGGATGATCAAAAATGTAAGTCTTTTATATAGTTATAATTTTCAACTATTTTCTGTTTGGCAATGAAATCAGTTGTTTCATGCGTAGTCGGCATCCGGAAGCTTTTCTCTGCATGTTTGTGTCACATTCTGTTAATGTCAGTCAGCCGATAGATTTTCGTGTTGTACATTTCACATTAGACTTAACGTGGACTTATGAGTATATTACATCGAAGATTCATTAAGCTATTTCTAGCCTTACTATGTTATATACAATACATGAGAAAAGCACAACCGTAATGAACAGGTTTTAATTTTTTTTTTTCGATATGGAACATGTTCAGGTACGATGTAAGAGTCAACAGGAATTTGCAATAAATGCCAGTGGCTTTGACCAGCGACATAAAGTTAATGGGTGTTATAACCTCATCTATTGGTTATATTTTGAATTTCTGTAAAATTTACGAGACCATGAAAAATATAGTCTGGATCGTATTGTATTGTACCGTATCTGGATCGATAGTTTTCACATTTTCGCTTACATCGAAACAAATAATGATTTATCTCTGCTGTGGATCCGAAAAAAATACTCTGTTTTGTGTTTAGGCAATAATTTGAAGATTTGACCGAGTTGTCAGTTGCAGAGCCACATTCACAGGGAATTTTGTAGACGCCCGCTTTCTTCAGTTGTAAATCGTCTTTAACGGATCCAACCAGGGCCCGGTTCTTTGCTGGTGGACGGAAGATAACCTTGATTTTATTTTTCTTCAGTAATCGGCCTATTTTCGAAGACACATTCCCGGCGTATGGAAGGAACGCAATTGATTTAAAGTCGTCATCTGCGTCCTCAGTGCGTTGCTTCTTGTTATGATAGTTGCGCATGGCCTTCCTTATTTGGCGAGAAGTGTAGCCATTGTCTTTGAAAACCTTCTCCAAGTGTTCTAATTCTGCGTGGAGGTTTTCATCATCCGATATTATATGCGCTCGATGTATTAAGGTACTGAGAACACCGGCTGTTTGTGCTGGGTGATGGCAGCTTGACGCCTGGAGATACAGATCTGTGTGAGTCGGTTTCCTGTACACAGAATGTCCTAATGACCCATCAATTTTACGGCGTACTAGCACGTCTAGAAATGGTAAAGTGCCCTCTTTTCCAATCTCCATCGTAAATTTGATGTTCTCATGTAATGAGTTTAAGTGATGAAGGAATTTCTCCAGTTCCTGTCTGCCATGAGGCCATACAGCAAAAGTATCATCTACGTACCGCCAGAAGACCGTAGGCTTTAAAACAGCAGACTCAAGTGCTTTCTCCTCAAAGTCCTCCATAAAGAGATTAGCTACCACAGGCGACAAAGGGCTCCCCATGGCGACGCCGTCTGTTTGTTCAAAGAATTCGTCATTGAATAAAAAGTACGTTGAGGAGAGTATATGTTCAAACAAGGCCGTCATTTCTGCACTGAATAAGTTACCAATAAGATGTAATGATTCCATTAAAGGCACTTTGGTAAAAAATGAGACCACATCAAAGCTGACTAATAAATCCGAGCTGCTAAGCTTAACTTCCTTCAAGCGACTGACAAAATCCTCGGAATTACGTATATTCCTATGATACAGTCTGTTAGTGTGATACTCTCTTCTGTTATGAAGGTGAAACTATGTATGTACAAAAATTATCATTAATGTCACAACATTTTAGTTTCCCAAGTGGAGTTTTCGAGGTCCACACAATCATTGACTTTGGAAAGGTCAAGGAATATACCAACAGGATTTTTTTTTCTTTTTTAGCTCTGCCATGACTTCGTCCATGATGTCATGCATCGGTTTCTTTGTGGAGAATCCTTAATGGAAGCCAAAATAAGAGCCATTTACAAGTTCTTCTCAGAAAAGTTACTAGCGCGAGCAAAGATGTTCCTGTGAATCCATGGCAGCTATTTCATAGCCGTAGGTACCTGTACATACTGAATTCTGCGAGTAATCTTGTATCAGCAATTAACATAAAAATGAAGGCCAGTGGCAACGAAGTCCACAATTTGTGAATTCCATTTTTAAGATACAAAGATTAGTCAGAGACTTCGCCCACAATTCGTCTCTAGTGATGAGGAGCAATCTCTAAAAAAATCATGGTTCTGTTTTGTACTGTTATCAAATATACATATACTTTATTTTGTTTCTCCTTCAGAGGTATCCATAGCACAGACGTACCTTTTACTTGAGTTGAGTGATTTCACTGACAATGGCTGACAAGCTTCTGAAATTTGTTTCTTCATTTGCTTCCTCATTGTAGGAGACAGTTGACACGCTGTGTTGATGCTCCATCTTAAATTAAGATAATAATAATTTTAAAACAACAATAAAACTATAGCCGGCCCGGGTGGCCGAGCGGTTCTAGGCGCTACTGTCTGGAACCGCGCGACCGCTACGGTCGCAGGTTCGAATCCCGCCTCAGGCGCGGATGTATGTGATGTCCTTAGGTTAGTTAGGTTTAAGTAGTTCTAAGTTCTAGGGGACTGATGACCTCAGATGTTGAGTCCCATAGTGCTCAGAGCCATTTGAACCATTTTTGAATAAAACTATGAAACCGTAATGTCTCTCTCTTTGTCTGCTTGAAGACGTTAACTTCCAAAATTACTAGCTGAATTTTCATAGGGTTTTCACTGGTGACTTGAACGTAGCTTGGAGCAAGATATAGGCTTTCTTTCGTAGAAATTGGAACACGGAATAAAAGATATCAGAATTTAAAGTTTACCTCTAAAATCGCCTGCTCAGCTTAACAGTTCCGATGTTTAATTATCACAGTGTAGTACACCAAAGAACCAACAGATGGCGCTGGTAGTTTTTTTTACCTCAGGGACGGATGTATTTTCGGAAGTTTTTATGTCAATGACAGACTTAAGAGCCGCAATCTTAGCTTTACGAATACGGACTAACAGCAAATTTACTTGGCTAGGATATACGGATCTACTGATTTCGCTTTGTGTATTAAAAACTTAACAACATTGCTTTGATTCTTTCGATAAGTTTTATTTGTATTTCACTCCTTTCCCTGGATATTTTTTTACGTCAATGACATATCTATTTTCGGGATTTCACGTCAGTGATGAAATCAAATGCCCCAATTTTATTTTTACGTATACAAAATAACATCGAATTTACGTGGTTAGGATATACATATTTACTGATTTTGCTTTGTGTATTAAAAACTTAACAACATTGCATTGTTCCTTTGGATTGGTTTTATTTATATTATTTGCTAGAAAAAACAATTTTATTAAGTTTGCTTTGTGACTTAGATGCCTACTCATTACATTTTGATTTCATTTTGTTTAAGAATAAAAATGTGTAGAAAACGATCGAGTCTTTCCGAATACATCAGAGCAGCTAAAAGACTGAGTAACGTGCGTTCTCAAAAATCCGATGAAGATTATGAGGCGAAAGTTACTGTGGCTAAAGAACATCAGGCTTTAACTCGCTCTTTGGAAACTACTTCCAAAAGCGCAGCATGATGTAACTCTGCTCCAGAGTAACATGCATTATCTCGTTCCTCAGAAGCATTCACTCCCTTTCAACAAAACATCATAGAAGCAGAAATTTAGACGGCAAGTGACAAAGCCAAGCAGGTTTTTGTACTATGAGTCCCGTTTATTCAAGACAATTTACCATTTCGCTTTAAACGTGTACAATTCCTGGTGAGCTCATGTTATCCACAACCTTAAAAAGCCAAACGCTACGTGTTGCGGGCGAGGACCTTTGTGTCAGTTTTCACATGGCCAGCAAACAAGCTCTTTGTTCGTGCCCCCCCCAATCATGCTACTTGAAACATGCTATACAAAGAAGTTTTCTGAGTCAAAAATAAATTCCATGCTTATGAAATCTCGACGACAGCTATACATAAATACCTGAGCGATGCCTGGTTTCTCAGATAGTGATAATAATAATTACTGCGCACTTTCGCAATCCATTGACAAATCGAGAGTGATTTTCTTAAATTTTTGGTTCTCCTCGTCACTGATGAAAGATGAACTGGGCTCACTGTGGAAAAATTCAGCATGTATACAATTTTTCAATAATTTTGATATAGAAATATTATTTCTACTTAAAAAATGATAATCCCTTACGATTGTGATTGCAAAAAAGTACTTTTATTTTTATGTGGAAGGTTAAAAAAAGGTTTTACTCACCAAGGCCTTAAAAATTTATTTCTTACTGCATTCGACTTTTTATAAAAAAATCTGTTTCTTACACTAAAGCATTGTCAAACTCGTCAAGGTCAGGGACATCGTTTCGGAGATATAGTGAAGTCTTTACAATAGGGCAAGGATATAGCCAGAGAATATACAGGGTGCATCAAAAAAATATATACACACTTTGAAGCGTCATAGAACATTTATTTCCCATTCTACAATGTTAAATTTTTGGAAATGGAAAGTTTAAAGTCCAACTGGAAAAATAATTGTACTTTGCAAATGTGATTAATGTTCAAACTGGTGGCCTTCAGCATCAATACATTTCTGAGTACGAGCCACCACTGATTCCGTACATCGTACCAAAGTGTCTAATGAGATTTCTGCGCACACTGCCTGAATCTCATTCCAAAGTGTGTCCAGGTTAAGTGGTTTACGTTTGTACACCTCATCTTTTACTGTGCCCCATAAGAAGAAATCCGGCGGCTTGAGGTCTGGAGAGCGTGCAGGAAACTCGATTGGTCCTCTGTGTCCTATCCACTGGCCTGGCACATTGTGATCCAGGTATGCTCGTACGTCCCTATGATAGGGCGCCATCTTGTCGGAAATAAAACTCATCATTACCGTATAATGCACGAATGGCAGGGAATATGGAGTCAGCAAGCATTGTTAGGTACGTTTCTCCAGTAACAGTACCTTCATAGTGGAAAGGCCCAATGAGTCCCCTTGCAGATAAACTACACCACACATTTACACCAGCCTTTTCAACTGTAATGTGAGGATTATCTTCTGCCCAGTACACGCAAAATGTGCCTATTGACAGTTCCATTGAGTTTGAATTGGGCTTCATCCGGCCAAATTACGCTACCTATAAATCCCAGTTCACGTCTCACCATCTCCTGAACCTATCCACAAAATTCTAACCTTCGATCTGGATCATCGTCACTTAGCTGTTGCAACAGCTTTGGAATGCGCATGAAACTTGCCTTTCTTCAGAATGCGTAGCACACTACTAGCACTTACATTACTCTCACGTTCTGCTTGCCTTGAAGATTTTTGAGGCGAACGCTGAAACAGTTCCAAGACCACAGTTGTGTAATCATCACTTGTAGCTGTACGAGATCGCCCTGATCGACCTTTATGCACATCACACACTGTTCCACGAATTTCGAATTTGTCTCGTAGACATGTAATTGTTAACCTTGAAGGTGGTTCTGTACCATACTCACTTCTCCACTGTCTTCGATCCGCAGCTACATTCTCAAACTTCCAGTACCACATAATTATCTGCTTCCGCGCTTCAAAGCTCAAACGCACGTCCCCCATGTTGCAATTACTTCTTTGCCACTGCTGCCACCTGTTGAAGAAACATAACATTACTTTCTCACAGATATTTAACCATGGAGGTAGAATAAGGGGAGATGGCGATACAGACTTACGCTGTACGTTGTTTTGAAGCCAGTAGGCGGGGCCTGCCGCCATCTTGGACCCCCCAAAACATTAGCAGACGAGTGTCTACAATTGATTCTCGCTCGTCATTTCTGTCGTGTGCACGCGATATTTGTTTTATATAGTTAATGTTGCACTGTTTTAGTGAACAACACAGCATAAGGAACCGTTTTTCTGGTCTTAAACGCGTATTCGATACAGTAATACGACATGAAAATATGACGCTTCTGGCCTCAGTACTGTAATTCCTTTTTGATTATGTACTTCGAATAACCGAGAAGTATGTGCTATGAAAAGCGTGCTTTCGTAATCCATTGTGTTTGTGTCGATAACTGATAAAGCCAGAACTCCAAAAGCAATGATTGATAGTTTAGAGGCACCGATTTGTATTCGTTGCATTTTCAAGTCAAATGCAAAATTTAAATGTTCAAGTTTGTAAGAAACTTACTTTATTTCCATTGGGGTCCCATAGATGTATGCATGGATGATACAAAGAAGCCAGTTCTCATGTCAACAAAGTGAACGATTCGTTAAATTACAAAGGAAAAGAACTAAATTTAAGATTGTCAGGCCCATTGTGGTTTACACATCTGATTTGTTTTTAAATTGTTCCTACCAAGTGACATTCAGTGCGGCAAATAACAGCAATTTACAGGGTAACACGACAGCACAGTGATTAATGTAATGATCTAAATAGCCTGGACTTAGGTAGGGAACTTTGCTTTAACAAATATGTAACCCTTTAAGTACTTATAATTTAACCACTGTGACAGGTGTTCCACACATTTTAATCAAGATTTAATTAACTACATGTAGTTACATTACTCTTGTATTAAGTCATTGCATTTTAAAACATTAGTCCCCATTTCCAGGATATTTCTTGCCAGGACTTTTCATTTACTTGGGAATAACCAAAGAATGAAAACCAAGTCAAGTGTATTGCTCATCTCCAGAGAGCTCTTCGTGTTAGATTGATAGGAAATCTAACGTCAAATCACAGAAATAAAACCACACTGTAAAACTTTACAGTGCATCAGAATTTCAAGTATATATAAGAAAATAGCGCTTAAATAAGCCCTCTTACGAATGAAATGTGATTTGTTTAAACTTTAGACTACAATCAGAACGATTAGTACACCCGTAAGCGACGCAAGCCGCCATTTTTTTTTATCAAAACACTTCACGACTACACGGAATCAAACCACCAGAAGCGAATGTTTTGGGGTAGCTAACATGGCAGATCTTCACTTGGGTCGGCTTCAAGTTTGTGACGTGATGACACTCCTCTTATTTTTACCTCCATGTATTTAACCTTGTAGAACGGGAAATAAATTGTCTATGACAGTTCAAAATGTAAATTACAACGAAATGAACACCCTTAGTTGCTTACAGGCGTTGACATACGTCAACGGCGACAGATGAAAATGTGTGTCCCGACCGGGATTCGAACCCGGGATCTCCTGCTTACATGGCAGACGCCCTATCCATCTGAGGCACCAAGGACACGGAGGATAGCGTGACTGCAGGGATTTATCTCTGGCACTCCTCCCGCGAAACCCACATTCTCAACACTCATTACTCGCGGCGCGTTGCCGATTCCCGTAAGATTTCGGGCAATGTTTGTGCATTCGCACAGAAGAAGATGGTCAAGTGGCCGGTGAGCCTTAACTATATATTTACTAAGATGGTATCTGTTCATCGGTGACCAAGCAGCTCGTTAGAATGAAATTACAATGAAATGAACACCCTTAGCTGCTGTCAACGGGGACAGATGAAAATGTATGCCCCGACCTGGACTCGAACCCGGGTCTCCTGCTTACATGGCAGACGCTCTATCCATCTGAGCCACCGAGGATATTGTAATTTCATTCTAACGAGCTGCTTGGTTACCGATGGTATCTGTTCTTTCGGACATGTCCGAAAGAACAGATACCATCTTAGTAAAGATATAGTTCAAAGTGTGTATACATTTTTTTGACACACCCTGTATATTCAATTTTTAGAGCTCAGCTCAACAACACAGATTCTTGAACGCATGCAAATGGGTGTGAGGAAAACTGAGTTTCTTATTGTTTTGCACCAGGCCAGACGACTGGATGCGAGTGCGACCCTCGGTGATGGTCCGCATGGCGAGGCCTGCCAAGTGGGAGAAGCCGTGGGAGGCAGCGCGCTGGCCGCCCTTGGCCGTCCCCTCCGCCCACGCCACCTCCATCACCGACGTGCCGCTCAAGAGCGCCACAGACGTCTGCCAGACCGTCGTCGCCGCCGCCAACGACGCCCTCGGCCAGCTAAGGGACTTCCTCAATAGATACGTGAGTACAGTTACACCACAAATCGCAACATTATATTCGAGAAACTTTTATTAACTGGTACCAGTAATAACCGGTTTTCCTCGTATTCAACTAAATGAAAGCTGAGATAATAATAATAACTCTGACTTTTATTCACTAAAGCAAGTCTATCGCCCGACATCCAAGATAGCAGGAAGTGAACCCCTATCACAGCTGTTCATTGCTGTACAGTCCGCCCCCGGTAGCTGAGTGATGCCGGCACGGTAGCTCAGCGTGTTCGGTCAGAGGGTTAGCAGCCCTCTGTAATAAAAAAAACTGAGATAAACAATCAACCACGAACTTAAACGGATGTCTTACGACGTCCGCCCCGAGCAGATACAACGAACAAAAGCGAACAAAATGAGATTAAAAAAAAATGGTAAGGCGAGCGCTCGCGATAAGCGGAAACCCCACGTTCAGTCCCCGGGCCGGCACCAATTAAAGTGGGTTAGCCGCCCTCTGCAATAAAAAAAACTGAGTTAATAGATCAACAACGAACATAAAGGGGTGTCTTACGACGTCCGCCCCGATCATATAGAACGAAAGAAAACGAACAAAATGGAATTTCAACAAAAAAAGAAAAGTGGTCAGCGCGACAGACTGTCAATCCAAAGGGCCCGGGTTCGATTCCCGGCTGGGTTGGAGATTTTCTCCTCTCAGGGACTGGGTGTTGTGTTGTCATAATCATCATCATTTCATCCTCATTGACGCGCAAGTCGCCGAAGTGGCGTCAAATCGAAAGACTTGCACCAGGCGAGCGGTCTACCCGACGGGAGGCCCTCGTCAAGCGCCATTATCATTATTATTATTGCTGTACAGGACAGATGGCTTGTACCCTCGCAACGTACAATGAAGTGACAAATGTCGTAGGATATGCACATATACCGATGGTGGTACCATCGCGTACACAAGATGTAAAAGGGCGGTGCATTGGCGGAGCTGTCATTTGTACTCAGGTACAATACTGGCCATTAAAATTGCTACACCATGCAGATGTGCTACAGACGCGAAATTTAACCGACAGGAAGAAGATGCTGTGATATGCAAATGATTAGCTTTTCAGAGCATTCACACAACGTTGGCGCAGGTGGCGACACCTAGAACTTGCTGGGATGAGGAAGGTTTCCAACCTATATCTCATACACAAACAGCAGTTGACCGGCGTTGCCTGCTTGTTGTGATGCCTCGTGTAAGGAGTAGAAATGCGTACCATAACGTTTGCGACTTTGATAAAGGTCGGATTGTAGCCTATCGCGATTGCGGTTTATCGTATCGCGATACTGCTGCTCGCGTTGGTCGAGGTCCAATGACTGTTAGCAGAATATGGAATCGGTGAGTTCAGGAGCGTAATACGGAACGCCGTGCTGGATCCCAACGGCCTCGTGTCACTAGCAGTCAAGATGACAGGCATCTTATCCGCATGGCTGTAACGGATCGTGCAGCCACGTCTCGATCCCTGAGTCAACAGATGGGGACGTTTCCAAGACAACAACCAACTGCACGAACAGTTCGACGACGTTTGCAGCAGCATGGACTATCAGCTCGGAGACCGTGGCTGCGGTTACCCTTGGCGCTGCAACAGAGACAGGAGCGCCACTACTCTTGATGAAATGTGGTATCGTGTTGAAGCTGCATGGGCAGCTGTACCTGTACACGCCATCCAAGCTCTGTTTGACTCAATGCCCAGGCATATCAAGGCTGTTATTATGGCCAGAGGTGGTTGTTCTGTGTACTGCTTTCTCAGGATCTACGCACCCAAATTGTGTGAAAATGTTATCACATGTCAGTTCTAGTGTAATACATTTTTCCGATGAATACCCGTTTATCATCTGCATTTCTTCTTGGTGTGTAGCAATTTTAATGGCCAGTAGTGTAATTCATGTGAAAAGGTTGTAACCTCCCCACAAAAATGAAATGATATTATTTTAAATGTGAATAGTCATTGAGCTAAGTGTAAGCTCCCCAGAGAAATTTTGAAACACAATAATTGAATGTTAACTAGAATACAACTTAATGTAACCTCCCAGCAAATAAATTTAATGACACTGACAATTAAATAAAAATAGCAATCTGACCCAAATGTAATCTTCCCACAAAAATGAAAGTCAATTCAGTGATAATAAAATCTCAGTGACAATGAAAACGCAAAAAAACCGAAATGTCGATCTTAGGCACTGTTCAATAATTAAACTGTAATTCTTACCTTAGTAAAATGCATCTGCTCTTATTTTTCGCCATAGCTTGGAGGAAATTCATTGCAAAAATATTTTTCTTTTTTTTTTGAATTTAAAGGGAACTTTTCTTTAAGGAAATGTAAGGCAATTATTCTTTCAAAAAAGAATTCTTTGTTAAAAATGGTTGGTTTAAAAACAAAATTATTATTGGGGCGATTCTTGAACAAATTAGTTACAGTTAATTTACATTACATTATCAGATGTGCGCAATGCTGCTTCATTACCTTATTTAAAATATATACCTTGTCCCGAATCTTGACCAGAGTGCCATGTCGACGCCCGCCGACTCCTCAGTTAACTACCTACATGCAACTGAACTCTACTGCGACTCGACCGCAACTCTCTCGCAACTGAACTGTCTCGTAACTCGACTGCAACTGCACTGAACTCTCTGGCGTTCAAGCGCAGACTAGGAACGACAAATAGCTCTCTGGTCAGAGACTCTGCAATGCCTCGCCATCGCCGCCACACAACATACGTGTTTCATAACCCTCCAATGGGGGGGCAAAAATTTGGCAGCGATGGTGAGTCATTTGGACTTGCCAAGCGCGGCAAAATTTTTTCTTTAATTAATCACCTTTACAATTTACAGAATATTCAGATATAGTACATGAATTAAATGTGGTGTACATGCACCGAGTACAAAACATTTCAGACAAAGACAAAATATAAGTACAAATCATATTAGTAAATCAGAAAAATGTATATACAAATTATTTGATAGATAACAAAGTGCACACGCACTGAAAAAATTCTTTAGCATTTTCAGAACAAATAAACAGAATGGTAAAAAATCATGTTGACAAGTGACATGAGTGTACATGCACTGCAGTTCAGAACATACCAGTAAATGACGAAATGTATATACAATGAGTAACAAATGACATAAGTGCATACGCACTGAAGTATTGAACATATCATAAAAGGTATACAGAATGAGCACAAATCGTATTGAAAAATGAGAAAAGTGCACAGGCACTGAAGTTCAGTAGAAAACATACTAACACATAACATAGATGCACATGCACTGTATATGACTTTTTCATTTTACAAGAATTAGGGAAGGAATAGGAAGGATTGCGTCATGGTTGTAGCACTTAGGTTGCACGCAGCTGCACTGAAAGTCCATATCTTTCCACAGAAGTACAACACCAAGTGAGACAATTTGCAGTTCTTTTCCCAGAAGTATTTATCAGCGTATCCAAGACACTGAAATGTCGTAGTAATATTTCCTGTTATCATTTAGGCAGTACATCAGGTACACCAAACAGTGGGACCATAATAACGTCTTCATCGCTCACGGTGGTGGACAGCATGTCGTGTCAACACCACGCTCTTACAAGGCACACCAACGTAGAATTAGTGCAAAAACCAAATATAGTGGTCCATGATCATGAGGATGGACAAGACAACTGGATATTACAGTAATTCCGGGTAGTTAGGTCAGAAGGTGAAGGACATTAAGCCACAGACTAGTCTTGATTAGGAATTACATTAGTAGTTTGCGGCATTCATAGCCCAGTTATTGAACATTTCTGTACCATGTATTTAGTATTACAGAATAATGTTCATAAAAATAAATTATTGGCATCATGGGTAATCGTATTACAATAAACAGCGGCAGTCTTTGGCCAGTTACAAAACATATTTAGTATGACAGAATAATGTTCATCAGAAGTCTTCATTGAAAAAAAAGAGTCAATTATTGGTCTAGCATTAATATAATACATTGAGTTATACAAATTATTGGCACTCATTGGCCAGTTACCAAAACATGAAAAGTCATCATTGAAAACAAGAGCTAATTAATGGCATAATTATTAACATAATTAATTTAGAGACATCAATTATTGGCACTCAGTGGCCAGTTATAGAACATGAAAAGTCATCATTGAATATAGGAGCTAATTAATGGCATAATTAATAACATAATTCATTTAGTGACATTAATTATTGGCACTCAGTGGCCAGTTGTAGAACATGAAAAGACATCATTGAAAACAGGAGCTAATTAATGGCATAATTAATAACATAATTCATTTAGTGACATTAATTATTGGCACTCAGTGGCCAGTTAGCAAAATATGAAAAGTCATAATTCATTTAGTTATATTAATTATTGGCACTCAGTGGCCAGCAAGTATTGAATAGTATAAAACATTGTTCATCATTCAGTATTATTCAGATCATTATGAAGTCATTATTAAAAATCAGTTAATTACAGTTATAGCATTAATAATCATGGGCATTATAAGTAGTCTCATTACAATAAACACTGGCAGTTATTAGCCAGTTACAAAGCATTATTTTATATATTTTTTTTGTATCATTAAGAAGTCATTACTGAAGTGACATACTATTCAGAGCTGATCAATATTATTCAGAATTCTCTTAAACTAGTAGCATTATTTGGGACTGGTAATACATTTTTTTTTGTGCTAGCAATGCATTGCGTTGGGATCAATAATTAATTGCTGAGGCATAACAATATTTGCTTTTGACCTATTGCTGCAAACTAGGATAGGTAATGTCATTCGTCATGAGTCAGCTGTAGCAAGGCTGTGACACAAGTGGGTAAAAAAAAATGCAAGTACTAGTATAGGCTTAATAAGTAACAAGTTTAGTAACTATCATGAAAGGCTTCTCCTGAAAAAAATACAAAATGGATTATTGAACTGAAAGAAGAAACGCATACTGTGCTGAAAAGTAGTGAACTTTGAATTAACAGGTAGTGAAATGTGTATAAAAAATGTGTTCCATAGCTGTCCTTTCCAAAACCTTCAGTCATTATACTATATGATATAAAACATACTGTCAAAACAAACTGCAACAAATACTTAAATAACTACATAGCATAAATACATAAACTTCAACATCATCCTCATCTGTAAAAAAAAAACTTCATTATCCATATTATCATAACTTCATTATTATCATCACCTGTAAAGAAAAACTTCATTATTCATAGTAGCATATTCTTCATCATTACTCTTCATCAGCATTCATTATTATCTGCAAAAAATCACTTCATTATTCATTACACAACTATTTCTTATTTCTAGCATATTTCATCACTTAAAACTAAGATGTGTAGTTCTGTCTGACAGCCTCCATCAATCACTTCGTATTCTGAAAGAAAAAATTAGTTAAGACTGCTATTCACGATGTATAGTATATTCTTGTTAATGCTTGTTAATCCTGATCCATTTACTCTTCCTCATAAAGTTATTGCATCTTCTTTCGTTTATTCCGAAGGTGAAATTCCCATTTCTGTTTAATTTATTTCCTTTACACGTTATTTCTTTCTGAAAATGATGAACAAAGATTAATGCCTTGCATTTAAATCATATACCCACTAAATAATGACTGGTTAATGGTGACACAATTAAGTATACAGCATAACATGACAGAAAACGTAATATGTCAAAAGCATAGACAGTGTTCAAAGGCAAAAATGTACAGAGAATATCACAATGCAGCAGAAAAAAAAGAAAAAATGTTGAATAGTCACGATGTTGAGATATCACAGGGCAAAAAATGTCAAAGTCAACTGGTGTGTTATACCTTAACTATTTCACAGTGCATACAAACAAAACATGGAAACAATCGTACATACATAAAAAAGACAAAATGTGACGTTCGTTGTGTTCAGCTTGTATGTAGTGTAGTTAATAGAGGCGACAATTAAAGACTTTAATGGAGAGAGAATTTGATAAAATTAATACATCACTACATAGAATTGCATAATTATTCATAAAATGCGTAAGTTCATCTGGAAAATATGCACGGTCTGATGTGTAAAGACAGGAAGAGCGACCTGCTAACCTTACCTTGCCGGGCACTTGCCAATAAAAAATACGATAGTCATCAGTAATTGTTCATGTGAATATAATTGCAGAAATGATCATAAAAATTAGTAAATAGCATTACAGTGTGATAAATCGTAAAGTATGTTCACTCAATAAAGTGTTTTATGTTGGATAAGTGGTGGTTTCCTTTCGATTTTCTGGTTCTCAGAGTTTCGACGTGTACAACATTGGGGTGAGGAATACTGCGAATCCGATATGGACCTGCGTATAGAAGTTCAAATTTACTGCACTTACCTTTTATTTTGCTGGATAAATAGTGTGTTCGTACTAATATCTTCTGTCCAATGTGAAAGTCTCGGCGTGTACAAACCTGTGTTTGCTGTCTTCTCCGGCGCTCTGCGGCACGTTTGATGTTGTTCAGCGCAATGTCAATTATTTCGTGGTGTCTTAGTCGACGTGATCTAGGAAATTTTACTAATTCTTTAATTTTGTTTGGTGGTTCAACGTTTTTCAGTATAACAGACGGAGATAGCATAGTAGATTCATTTGGTATGGAATTAATTACATCTTGGAATGAGAATATGTGTGTGTCCTAATCAATATGTCTTTTGTGGCAATATATTCTACACAGTTTACCAATTTCTTTCATGAATCGTTCACAAGGGTTCGAAGAAGCATGGTACTTGGATATATAGATCGGAGAAATGTTTCTAGCTCGTAACATGTGTGTCCATACAGCAGATCGAAATTGTGATCCATTGTCAGAAATTACTTTCATCACATGCCCTACATGAAAAAGAAAATGTTTTACAAATGCTTTCGAAACAGCTTTAGCAGTAGCTTTGCGTAACGGAGTGAAAGTAACAAATTTTGAAGTGAGTTCAACAGCGACAAAGCAAAAACCTCTATTAGTTCTCGGAATTGGACCAAAAATGTCTACTGCGGCCATATGTCTTAATTTAACAGGTATAATGGGATATAATGGAGGAATGTGTGAAGTGGTGTCTGACTTAGCTTTCTGGCAAATTTTACATGACGCTAAAACTCGTCGTATACGTTTTTCCATGTTTGTAAAATAACGGTTCTGTCTCAGTATAAGAAAACATTTTCTGGCTGCGTAATGTGCATAACTTAAATGAGTGTACCAGATTAATTTGTTAACAAGTTCGTCAGGAATACATAATAACCAATTACTACTGTCAGGATGAGAGCGGCGAAACAGAATGTCATTGCGTACAGTGTAGTGGTGTCTAATTGTAACATTATTCTTATTTTGCCAAAGGTGTTTAATTTCTTTCCACACATTGTCTTTACTTTGCTCTTGTGCTATGTCCTGTAATGACGATGAAATAAAATTTTCAAATGCAACTTGCTGAATGTACATGACACTGAAATTTGCTTTGCAGAAGTTGGTTGCTACGTCTTGCTGATTGTTGCTGAGAGAACGCGATAGTGCGTCTGCTATAACATTTTGTGTGCCGGGAATGTGAGCAATTGTAAAATTAAATTCCTGCAAATACAGCTTCCATCTGCTTAATCTGTCGTGTGTGAATTTAGCCGAAAGTAAAAATTGTATCGCTCTGTGGTCTGTGTAAACGGTGGTATGTCTGCCATAAAGAAAGTGCCTAAATCTCGTAAAAGCCCATACAACACATAATGTTTCCAGTTCTGTAACGGAATAATTTCGTTCAGCAGGCGACAGAATGCGGCTTGCAAATGCGATGTTTTTGATTACTGTAGAGCCATCTTCTTCAATTTCCTGAAAAATATGTACGCCTAAAGCGGTGTTAGAACTGTCGGTGTCAATGGAAAAATTTCTAGTAAGATCTGGGTGCGATAAAAGTGGAGCATTCAACAAAGCATGTTTCAGGTTCACAAATTCAGAATGTGCTTGCTTATCCCATGACCAAATAGTGTTTTTACCTGTTAATTGGCATAATCTAGGTGTGTCTAAAGCAGAGTGATGAATAAATTTGCGAAAAAAGTTAATTAAGCCCAAAAAGCTGCGTAGTTGTTTTTTTTGTCGTAGGAACAGTAATGTCACGTAAAGCTTGAAGTTTTTCCGGGTCAGGCGCAATGCCTTCTGCTGAAATCACATGTCCAAGAAATTTTATAGAAGTTTTACCAAAGTGCGATTTACTGAGATTAACTGTGAGTCCTTGAGCATGAAAAGTTTGCAACAGTTGTTCTAGAATCAGATTGTGTTCAGTCCAGTTAGCTTCTGCGATAAGAATGTCGTCTACGTACGTCGTAATTCTGTCCTTAAGTTCTGTCGGAAGTATTGTGTTCAAACCGCGAATAAAAGCTGCAGAGGAAATAGTTAAGCCGAATGGTAATTTACGAAATTGATAACAGTCACCAAAACAGAGAAAAGCTGTGTACTTTCTGCAATTCGGATGAAGCTGAATTTGCCAAAATCCCGATTTCAAATCTAGTGTGGAATAAATAGCTGTACCGTGAAATTTCTGTACAAGTTCCTCTAATGTCTGTGGTCGATCTGTTTCATTAATAATAATGTCATTAATGTGACTTGAATCAAGTACAAGGCGAAGTGAGCCATCTCTTTTCTTAACAATATGTAGCGGGTTTATGTACGGACTAACTGCTGGTTCTATAATTCCTTGGTCAAGCATATCCTGCAATTCTTTTTTAACTTGTTCTCTATGAATATACGGAATGGGATAATGCTTTGCTTTAAATGTGTCGTTCTGTTTGACTTGAAATTCATACATAAATCTGGACATAGTACCAGGAATGTTGTCGAAAACTGGAGCTTGCTGTAAAAGAATTTTGCATAGTTGCGTGCGTTCGTTGTCTGTATGTGCACTACTTTGCTTAACTTTATCACAAATCATCTGCATTACGTCGTAGTCAGCTTCGTCTGGAGTGTTATAGTTATGTACGTACGTATCAGTGAACAATGTGGAATTACAGTTTATGTTACGTAACACGGAAATGACCTGTGTACAATTAATTGTTTCCTCTTCTGCCGATAATGAGTGCTGAAATTCTAAAGCCAATTGCACATTTTCATCCTTCAACATTAAATAGGAATTCTGAAAATCAACCACTGCGTCGTGTTGTACGAGAAAATTAGTACCTAAAATAACGTCTGTTGTCAATAAAGGAACAATCCAAAAATTTGAGTGAAATGTGTGACCTGCAATACAAAATGGTAATGCGTCTGTAATTTAACGTCTACTCCTTTACTCGATACTGCTCCTTTCACTTTCGTTTTGCCTAATGGTAATGTGTGGTAAGTATTCTCTTTGTTACACTCGTTGAAAGTCTCCTCATTTATAACTGACATAGGTGATCCGGAATCGATTACTGCTGAAAATTTCGATGAACCAATTATAATTTCGATGACAGGGTGTGAAATGGATTTCTGAACAACTGGTCTTTCCTGCAAAAGAGTGTCTCTGATGTCGTCAAAAGTAATGGCATTTTCGTGAACAACATTTTGCGTGTCAAAAGTAGTGCTTGTGTTATTGGAAGATGCGTCCTGCACAGTACCTAGTCAGATTCTATCTGACGTGTTATTATTATCAGGAGGATGTTGTGGCATTTCTACTATTTGAACTGTTCTATTACTTCTTCCAGACGTATTACGCTCTGGATAATACCTACTGTCGGGTTCATTTACTAGAATATGTTGTTGTGGATAATTTTGCTGTTGGTATGACCGACTGTTGTTAGATGTACGCTGAAAATTGTCCTCATTATTTTTACGTCTGTCGTGATAGTCATTCCTATACGGTGCATTGCGATAGGAATTGAAATACTGTCTTCTTTGTACGTAGTTATTTCCTTGCTGCCATGCGTTACTATTTGTTGGATCTGGGACTATACGTGCACGTGGCGAAACATTAAAGTCTGGTTAACCTTGTGCACTACATTGTTGGTTAGGTATGCTAACCGGCTGACTTTCATGCTGTTGTGGTGGAAAACGTCTATTGTTACCAAAATGTGCTTCCTGTTGCTGAAAATTTTGACTATATTGATAATCAGAATTTTGTCTGTGATTTAAGTTCTGGTAGTTGTCATTCCTAAAGCGTCTATTACTTTTCCTATTGAAATTACGTCCCTGATCATAATTACTGTAAGTTTGTTGACCTTGGTTATTATACGAAAAGTTTTTGTTTACAAAAGAATAATCAGATTGCTGACTTCTAAAAGCTGCAACAGGTCCCTGAATGCCGAAATATTTTCTTTTTGTTGACCTGTTAAAAGTGACACTCTTAATGATCGTGGTAATTTAGAGATACATAATTGAATGAGTGCAGATTCACTATAGGGTTCACTTAAATACTGGTTTTGTTGCACCATGTGCTCAAAAAATTGCGTGACAGTGGAAAAATTGGAGTTCTCATAATTTGGTAAACTAATTAACTGATCTTTGATTCCGCGCTGTGTCGTCTTCGACCAGTACGCTGACAGAAAAGCATTCTGAAATTCCTCTACCGAGTAACATTGTCTCGCGATCGGTCTCGTACGAGTTGCCGGTTCGCCTTCCAAAAAACTGCAAATAAATTCAAGTTTGTGCGTTACGGGCCAAGTCGGTGGAAAAGCAAAGCTAAATTGTTGTATCCAATCTAGTGGGTGAATCTGTGTTCTGTCATTTTTAAACACTTTAAACTTTCTCACTGACAGAAAATGTTTGTAATCAAAATTATCGTCTCTGTGTGATAGAACAGGTTCAGGATTGTAAGAGAATCTATTCAACTGTGGTTGTTCGGAATCTAAGTCCCGTACTGTCTGTAGATTACTCAAATTACGCGCGCTGCGCGAGTCTGACAAATGTTCGAAAAGTGGCGTCTGCTGTGATGTGTTATTAACTGAAATATTTTTTATCTCTGCTACCTCTTGCTGTAAACTTGACAATTGTCTATGCAATGTGTTATTAGACGAATCGATTTCATTGATAGTCTGTTGTAGATTTTGGAATTCAGGTGTCTGGTTAAATGAAACCGGTGAAGTATCGTCTGATTTATTGTCATTAGTACTTTCGATAACATCAATACGACTGGCCAATTCATCACATTTTTCAGTCAGTATTTTAACCTGATCATCGGTTTTAGAATCAGAGGCATTAATCTGCTTTTGCAACTTACGTGTAGTCTCGTTCAGTTTTTTAACGTCAGCTTTGACGACATCGGAATCCTGTGTTATATCTAATTGTTCAAATCTGTCTGTCACTGTCTGAATATCTGCTGTGTGTGTATCTGTTTTTGATTTAAGATCAGAAATTTCATCACGTAATTCCGCGTTCAACTGTTCGATGGTATTAATTTTGTCGGACACTGTAGTAATATTGTTGTCTACGTATGTTTTTGCTTTCGCAAACATTTTACGTTTGTCTTCTTGTCTCTGTGCAGTGATTGTTTCCATTACTTGACGTTTTACTTTATTTTGATCCTGAATAAATTTACGGAAACGCGTATCACTGTTTTGTATGTGAAGACTAAGACGTTCGTTAATTTGAGTGTTCTGTTGTTCGAATTTCGCGTCAATCTTTTCATCCATTGTTCGCGAAAGTTCTGCTGTCATTGCTTTAAACTCGTCGCGTAATTGTATAGCTTTTTCAGAGCATTGTTTAGCGACTCCGCTAATTTCGTCTCTAAGTGTTTCTGTTGTGGCTGTTTGCATTTCCCCTAATTCTTGAGCAACAGATTTAATTTCTTCGCTACTTTTCTTTGAACAAGCCTCAATTTCCACGCGTAACTGTACCTTAGTATCATGACACTGCGCGGCAACGGCTCTAATTTGTTCACTAAGCTGCCTGGAATTGTTGTCTAATTTTTCATTAAGGTTGTCTTGTTTTTCGTTCTGTTGTCTGACCTGTTCACTAAGTTGTTTGAGATCTTCATTAAGTTTGTCTTGTTTTTCATCCGACCGTTTACAATTGCTGTCTATTTTTTTATTCAACTGTTCGTTCTGTTCACTAAGTTGTTTTAAATTTTGTAGCAAAAATGCCATAATTGGATCCGATATAAAATTAGCATTTCTATTCTCTGTGCTAATTAATGATGGATCTGGAATTGTCTCGTTTTGTGTGACCATTTGGTCATTTTGTAATTTACAAAAAGGATTATCAGTCGGACGTACACTGCCACTCACTATTTCGGAATTAAATAAATCTGTCGTACTTTGTGTATCCTGTTCATTTTCATTAGACAAATTTGTCTGTACGTTACTTGAATTTTCCAAACCGGGTGTGTTAAGCTGGGCAGCGCTCATTACAATAGTGAGCCCCGCGTCATCAATTGTCGTCAAATCAACAGAAGACACAATCGAGTTCGTTTGTTCATCATTAAGGTCTACATCATTATTAATGGTCGGAACGCACTGATTGTCAGTGAACGCAGGATTGTCAGCATTACACTGCGTGTCACTAGTACTATCAGTCACGTTGCTTAAGTCGGTAATTTCATTCATAATACCTCGCGATACACTATTCACAGTCTTTCGCGGCATTTTGCAATAGTCACAATTATTCACAAAACAAATAAGCACAATGCAAAAGCAATACACAAATACAACAGAGCAACGAATTGCCGATGATCTGAGGAAAGAAAGTCATAAAATTAGTACAAGCGTTGCGCCAAATGCTAATTATATTTAAGCATATAAGAGCAGATATCTGGCTACGTTTCAGAAGATTCTCAACGAAATACGATCCTGGACCGGGTGTCGCCAAGTGTAACCTCCCCACAAAAATGAAATGATATTATTTTAAATGTGAATAGTCATTGAGCTAAGTGTAAGCTCCCCAGAGAAATTTTGAAACACAATAATTGAATGTTAACTAGAATACAACTTAATGTAACCTCCCAGCAAATAAATTTAATGACAATGACAATTAAATAAAAATAGCAATCTGACCCAAATGTAATCTTCCCACAAAAATGAAAGTCAATTCAGTGATAATAAAATCTCAGTGACAATGAAAACGCAAATAGACCGAAATGTCGATCTTAGGCCCTGTTCAATAATTAAACTGTAATTCTTACCTTAGTAAAATGCATCTGCTCTTATTTTTCGCCATAGCTTGGAGGAAATTCGTTGCAAAAATATTTTTTTTTTGAATTTAAAGGAAACTTTTCTTTAAGGAAATGTAAGGCAATTATTCTTTCAAAAAAGGATTCTTTCTTAAAAATGGTTGGTTTAAAAACAAAATTATTATTGGGGCGATTCTTGAACAAATTAGTTACAGTTAATTTACATTACATTATCAGATGTGCGCAATGCTGCTTCATTACCTTATTTAAAATATATACCTTGTCCCGAATCTTGACCAGAGTGCCATGTCGACGCCCACCGACTCCTCAGTTAACTACCTACATGCAACTGAACTCTACTGCGACTCGACCGCAACTCCCTCGCAACTGAATTGTCTCGTAACACGACTGCAACTGCACAGAAACTCTCGCGCGGTCAAGCGCAGACTAGGAACGACAAATAGCTCTCTGGTCAGAGACTCTGCAATGCCTCGCCATCGCCGCTACACAACATACGTGTTTCAAGGTTTCCGACGTGATTATGGTCGCACGGCGGAAATTAACAGACTTTTAACGCGGAATGGTAACTGGAGCTAGACGCATGGGACATTCCGTTTCGGAAATCGTTAGGGAATTCAATACGCCGAGGTCCAAAGTCTCAAGAATGTGCCGAGAATACCAAATTTCAGGCATTACCTCCCACCATGAAAAACGCAGTGGCCGATGGCCTTCACTTAACGACCGAGTCGTCAATGCTAATAGACAGGCAGCACTGCGTGAAATAACCGCGGAAACCAATGTGGGACTTACGACGAATGTATCCTTTAAGACAGCGGTACAGGAAATGGCCCAGAGATCACCAGTGTGTGTGTGTGTGTGTGTGTGTGTGTGTGTAAAGTGGATGAAATGTTATGAAACAATGTGTGTATAGTGTGTGCAGTGACTGATAGTGAGATATGAGTGAACAGTGTGGTATTACATTATTTAATAAGTTATTTGTAAAAAAAGTATTGTATACCAGGAGTAAATCTAATGATTGTCTCTATCTACAAGGCTGTAAATATATGTGTATACGAATTAGCTTATTTTAAATTGATCTATAGTTGTAAATTCTTTGACAAGTCCTATATCCTTGCAAAAAGAGATCTACGGATGAATAAAGTTACTACTACTACTACTACAGCGGCGTGAGATTTGGCTTTAATGGGTTATACCAGCAGACGAGCTATGGCAGCTGCCGAGGGACGCGAATGTCTTTGCTAACAACACCAGATCTCCTACAGCGCCTCTCCTGGGCTCGTCACCATATTAGTTGGACCATAGACGACTGGAATACCGTGGCCTCGTCAGATGAGTCCCGATTTCAGCTGGTAAGGGTTGATGGTAGCGTTCGAGTGCAGACACTGTGAAGCCATGCATCCAAATTGTCAACACGGCACTGTGCAAGCAGGTGTTAGCTCCATAACAATGTGGGCTGTATTTACATGAATGGACTGGGTCCTCAGGCCGAACTGTACCGATCATTGACTGGAAATGGTTCAAATGTGCGGGAATACCTAAGGGACCAGACTGCTGAGGTCATCGGTCCCTCGCCTTAAATACTATTTAAACTACCTTACGCTAAGGACAACACACACAGTTATGCCCGAGGGACGACTCGAATCTCCCGAGGGAGGGACCACGCAATCCGTGACATGGCGCCTCTAACCCCGCAGGCACTCCGGGCGGCTGGAAATAGTTATGTTCGGCTCTTGGAGAACGTTTGCAGCCAAACAACGATGGCATTTTTATGGATGACGAAGCTCTATGTCAACGAGTCACAGTCGTTTGCGACTGGTTTGAAGACCTTTCTGGGCAATTCGAACAAATGGTTTGGCCGCTCAGATCGCCCGCCATGAATCCCATCAAACATTTATGAGACATAATCGGGAGGTCAATTCGTGCACGAAATCGGCAACAGCTTCGCACTTATGGATGACTATGGAGGCAGCATGGCTCAATATTTCTACAGGGGATCTCCAACGACTTACAGAGTCCATTTGCTGCACTACGCCAAGCAAAAGCAGGTCCGACACGATATCAGTAGGTATCCCATGATTTTTGTCACCTTAGTGTGTGCGCTCACAGAAACACAATATGAGACTTGTAATAAACGTGTATTAAAATAACTGTACCGATTACCCCCTTTAAGCATTGAAAGCGCCCAGCGCTGGAGTTGAAGTCCTAACGCTAAGGTAACTTAGCACGTTGAAAGAGAAGTATGTAGTCTATCGATGTTCAGTAAGCACTGTTGTAATTTAACAGTTTTGAGTATAGCTCTGACTACTTACTTTCACTTGACGCTTGACACGTAGCGTTCAACTGCCGGATGATCTCTCGTTTATAGTGGTTGGCTATAATGGCGCCAACGGATGATATCATTAGCTGGAAATGTAGAGTGAAGTTGTTGCTTGGCGAGTTAGTAAACCGCAGTTGCTGAGTCTGTGTAGTGCGTTTCCGTTCATCCGCTACCGGTGGAATAATTTTGTATCTGTGATCATCTTGGGCGAAAGCAAAAGATAGTTCCGAGTATCAGTGCCCCCGGTGCGGAAGGTTTCGTGGCAGAAACACATATTTGTTCCAGACTATGAGCACCTTCTAGGCAGCAACTCATTGTGGCGCCACGGCCGAAGTGCCACCCTCTATTGGTTTCGCTGTGTACCATATTACTGCATACACAGCAATAATAATGATAATACATTACGATGCAACGGACTGGTGCAAGTCTTTTAATTAGAAGCCACTTCGGCAACTTGACTGTCCTTGAGCCAATGAGAACTAAAGTTTCCTGGCGGTCACCCATCCAAATAATAATTGAGCCCGAGGTTGTTTAACTTCAGAGATCCTGTGGGAACAGTTTCATACAATTGTCAAGGTCGTTGGCATGTTAGATAATTCCATTAGTAGTGATATGAAATCATTTTTTCTTGGTGTTTCACATGGTTCCATATTGAGTCCCACTGCCATTCCTCTTCTTCTCCTCCTCCTTTTCGCATATCCGGGCCATTCTATCTCAACTGCACATTTCCTTTTCGTTGTGCCTAGACTTTAGCCTATTAATCCCGTATTCGTTTCCTTCCTCGCTTCGTTTATACTTTGCCAGTTTTATGTTTTGGCTTTCCCTGGAAACCAAAGTGCTCTTGGAGCTTATTCTTGAGCGGAATTCGTATATTGGAATCGTCTAATGTTATCCCCATCTCTCGCATGTAATTTTCTACCTCGGTGAACCATGTCTCTTTGGTTTCCCTGTTGAAAGATCCAATTGCTCAATCTTAATGCCTCACATGGGTAATGTAACTGTAGAAAACAATCCTCTTCGACAAATCGTGCATGTCTTTTCTAAATGTGTTTAGAGATCAAGGTTGTGCCACATGTTAATTGCTCAATTTTCTTTGATCGAGCCAAGGATTCTGCTCAAGATCATTTAAAAATTCTTCATTGCGAAAGAAAGGGATATAATCTCAACATTTTTGAAGAAGTCGAGATATTAAGATGTAAAAAAGGTCTCCCAGTGCATACCCTCAATCGGTAACTAGAGTTGCGCCATCGCAACATTTCGTCAAACTTCGACTCCTTAAACGGAATAACCTAGTACTTACGTTCTATTCCCAATTTTAAACCATTTTTATGCGGTGTTATTTGGTATTCTTCCCTGTAATCACTATACCCCATTCTACAATTTCCAAGATTGAACTGCGCTATTGTTAATTATTGTGGGGTTCATACATCGCCAGTTATGCATTTTCTTTTCCAAAAGATATTTTTAATGAAGAATGGTATGCAGGAAGAAACTCTTTTGCCTGAATCTCAGTTTCTACAGTTTTAGTGTCGTGGTCATTGTGCGATATAAACAGTATGTTACACAATTAATCACGAAATCTGATACAAGTGAAAGTGTACTATAACGGAAACAAACGAACTGTCTGCGATATAATTGCAATGAAACGTAAACTTTTTGATTAAGTCCCCATCTAATTAGGCTCAAATATCACTCATGGTCTCTGATTGGAGAATGTGGGGCGCAGGCATATCTTGCTGCTTATGTGAGACCTCATCTAACAATCCAATACGCTCCGAGAACACCGTTGATGAATGTTGATGATGAGGATGAAGTTTGGTTTTGTGGTGGGCCCAGTGCGCGGTCGTCAGCTCCCGTACAGAGTCCAAAGTACCCACTGTCACGAATGATGAGGATGATGATAAAATGATGAGGACCACACAAACACCCAGTCCCTGGGCAGAGAAAATCCCCAACCCGCCTTGGAATCGAAACCGGGACCCCGTGATCCAGAGGTAGCAACGCTAGTCTCTAGATCACAAGCTACGAACGCCGTTGATAAAGCCGCAGAACTTGAACAGTGAACTATATAGCCTTGTAAATATTTACGAGATATCTGAGAGTGTTTTGAAAGGAGAGTGCAGTATTGCCTCTACATGCAACATGTGCACTAAACTGTAGCATGTGACGTGCTGACGTGCGCAAGTAGAGTCTAGTGTTTTTTTTTTTTGTTACGCGCTTTTTGGTATAAGTTATGGTACATCCGTAATATAAAAGAAAATGATGCTGGTACTGTACCAAACATTTCTGTTAGTTATTTACCGTTTTCATTTTTAAAGGTTGCTTTTGTACAAATAATTTAAATACACTCTGTAGGTTGAAGAATAATGAAGCCCACGACAGCATATTGAGACTCGCTGTTTATTTCAGAAAATCTGTTACAAAAACTTGGCCGGCCGCTGTGGTCGAGCGGTTCTAGGCGCTTCAGTCTCGAACCGCGCTACCGCTACGGTCGCAGGTTCGAATCCTGCCTCGGACATGGATGTATGTGATGTCGTTAAGTTAGTTAGGTTTAAGTAGTTCTAAGTTCTAGGGGACTGATGACCTCAGATGTTAAGTCCCATAGTGCTCAGAGCCATTTGAACCATTTTTTAACAAAAACATGAGCGCACCTCGTTTTGCTTCCGCTCACGTTCAGAATTCCTTCGAGAAGACAAATGATAGGGGTCTCGTACTCTGCATTTACTTTAACGCAACTGAAAATCAGATAGCAGCAGGGATAAAATTGCACATGTGATTGCCTAATAGATAATAAAGGGTACCTGGAGAGAAAACTAAAGACGAAAACGTTAAATAAAACCACAAAACTAAAAGGAAAGAGTAGTGTCGAAACCAGAGGAGGTGTGATGTGTTACACACCCTGATATCTACTTATATATCTGTGCTCCGTCAGGCACTGTATGTGGTACTCCATAGAACTTTGTCATCTCGTATATTTCCGAAAAGAAACAAAACGTGAAAAATGTAATTGGCCAGGGATGTGTCTATGTCAGCGATTCACACAATGGGCAGGAATGCACAACCCCTACATGCGAACAAACATCACTTTCAACACAACGTTCGGTTTTTTGAATCTCACTTGTTTGTTTTTTCTACCGAAATGAAACCTAGAGGTTCAATTAGTAGTGATGACAGACTTGGATTCACTACTCTACATGATTCGTGGGACTAATGTATGACTATCGGCTGAGTTGATAATCAACATATCAGGCATCTATTGCAGACCCTATAACAAAGCGAGAAACGTTCATCCATTCTAGGCGTAAGGCACACCGATGCTAAAACAAGATGGGTTGCACATCCAGCAAAAAGTGCTGATTTGTTTCTAATACTGGTGTAGCATCTAGTAGTGTACCATTCGAGGTTTTTTTTGTTTCATTGGGTACACTCGACAAAATACAATACTGTTGAGTTAGAATCTGTATCAGAGTGATGCCTTCAGCACCCATCTTCGACGACAGTGCCTGGTTGATAAACTGACGTTGTGAAGAAACCAAACCCCGCAGCCCCAATTATTCAAAATTTAACTGAAATACACGAGCTTTTTCTCTCCTGAAACACAAAAGCACCCTGGTGGATAGTTAACGGTGGAATGCTTCCTTACTACCCAGTTCCAGGAAGAACCAGTGCTTCAAAACTATTTTTTCTTCTGAATAACTCACAACCTGCAACATTCATTATAGTTTGCCCGTAAACTGAAGAGCGAGAGGCGACTGAGATGGGAGAAATGGCTGCATGAACGCTTCAACTGCCGTGCAGGACATCTACTCCCCGTCGCATCCCCCTCAGATTTAGTGGTAAGGTAGCCCAGTGGACAGGCCATTAAAAACTGAACACAGATGAAGCATGAAAATAGGAAGAAGTTGTACTGAACTGTGAATAAAGAAGCAGCATAGAAACAGCGAACAGTCCAAGCTCAAGATCTGCAAGATCGAGCTAGCTCGGAAAGCTATGACGCCGTGGATGTGTAGTCATTGTGTTGGACTGCAAACTGCGAGATTCGTGTTCAGATCTCCCTCATGCCCCCCCCCCCCTTCTTTTTCCTCTGTAGTCTCGGCAATTATCAAACTATACACTGATTATACAGGATGTTACAAAAAGGTACGGCCAAACTTTCAGGAAACATTCCTCACACACAAAGAAAGAAAATATGTTATGTGGACATGTGTCTGGAAACGCTTACTTTCCATGTTAGAGCTCATTTTATTACTTCTCTTCAAATCAAATTAATCATGGAATGGAAACACACAGCAACAGAACGTACCAGCGTGACTTCAAACACTTTGTTACATTAAATGTTCAAAATGTCCTCCGTTAGCGAGGATACATGCATCCACCCTCCGTCGCATGGAATCCCTGATGCGCTGATGCAGCCCTGGAGAATGGCGTATTGTATCACAGCCGTCCACAATACGAGCACGAAGAGTCTCTACATTTGGTACCGGGGTTGCGTAGACAAGAGCTTTCAAATGCCCCCATAAATGAAAGTCAAGAGGGTTGAGGTCAGGAGAGCGTGGAGGCCATGGAATTGGTCCGGCTCTACCAATCCATCGGTCACCGAATCTGTTGTTGAGAAGCGTACGAACACTTCGACTGAAATGTGCAGGAGCTCCATCGTGCATGAACCACATGTTGTGTCGTACTTGTAAAGGCACATGTTCTAACAGCACAGGTAGAGTATCCCGTATGAAATCATGATAACGTGCTCCATTGAGCGTAGGTGGAAGAACAGGTGTCCTCGTCGTTCTAGGTCTTCCCCAGTCGCGAGTCATAGGCTGGAATGTTCCGTGCTCCCGAAGACGCCGATCAATTGCTTCGAACGTCTTCCTGTCGGGACACCTCCGTTCTGGAAATCTGCCTCGATACAAACGTACCGCGCCACGGCTATTTCCTCGTGCTAATCCATACATCAAATGGGCATCTTCCAACTCCGCATTTGTAAACGTTGCACTGACTGCAAAGCCACGTTCGTGATGAACACTAACCTGTTGATGCTACGTACTGATGTACTTGATGCTAGTACTGTAGAGCAATGAGTCGCATGTCAACACAAGCACCGAAGTCAACATTACCTTCCTTCAATTGGGCCAACTGGCGGTGAATCGAGGAAGTACAGTACATACTGACGAAACTAAAATGAGCTCTAACATAGAAATTAAGCGTTTCCGGACACATGTCCACATAACATCTTTTCTTTATTTGTGTGTGAGGAATGTTTCCTGAAAGTTTGGCCGTACCTTTTTGTAACACCCTGTAGAATATGAGTCATGTGGTAAGAATATATTACCGTCGCACTTAAATGTGATGAATAATGAGACTAGGCGAGATGCCGAAAAGACCTCCCACAGAAATGAAAACAGCAAATAAACAGGTGTGAGCTATATTACAACAAGGAAATTCAAGAGTCAGAACTTTCAAAACGGAACGCGAGAGTCATAACATGTGGTACTTGTGTAGAACAAATAGGAGGTACGTACGTCTACAGGCTCGTTGCCTTGTAATCACGGAATCCCATTGTCGAGTACCAGTGAAAAAACACAAGATCTCGGATACAAACCTGCTAGTGATTGGGATCCGCCGTAAGCAGTAGGTCCGATGCAAGATAATCGCGCTGTGATATGTTGTGCGAAATCAACTTTCATTATAGGTTCTTTCCTTACACTTCGCCGTTGCAAAAGGACGTTACACCACGACACAGACACAGAATTCAGCGAACAGATACGTCAATGACTGGACTGACAGTTCAAAATTTTATGAAGATTAGTAATGGGCACGAGGGAGATTTGAACACGGATCTCCGGCTTTGCGGCACCTTGGCCACAAAACAACGACGCCGTCGCACTTCGAATAAGCTCGATGTTGCACATCTTGAGCGTGGACCGCTCACTGTTTCTATTCTGCTTCTTCATTCACAGTTCAGTACACCTGTTTTCGTGCTTGATCTGTGTCCAGGTTTTTAAGGGCTATCCACTAGGCCATCTTACCACTAAATCGGAGGGGGTAGGGAGGTTCCCTTGTAAGAATCAAGATCGCGTCCAGCAGTGCAGTGCATCTTGCGGTGTTTTGCATAGTATCTGTTAGCATGCATTTTTTCATTTGTTACAGTAGCTGCTAATTCTGTAATGCGTAAGGTGCTAAAGCATTCAGTGGAAAATAAACACTCGCCAGGCGTGTCTGCGCACTGCGTCGTCACCGATTTAAAAGGAGCTCTGCGGGAAGGTCAGTATATCGTTGTAAAACAGCCTGTAGCTGCTCCTTGTAACGCAGCTAGCTATTCAGTTTGTAGATGGCCTATAGCTCGCAAAAAATAGAAGATCAGGCGTTAACAACATATTCATAATATCCGTGCAGATGAGGTGGCCAGATGGGGATAAAAATTAACTGATGGGTCGAAAATAACTGATTAATCATATGTGGCTTGCGCTTTCGTCTATTCTGATCTCCAAGTAGAACAACCACGCACCCACCTTCAGAGTAGGTCAGAGAGAACGACAGAAGCAGTGGCCGCCATGGAAGTTCCCCCATTTGTCAGCCTGCTTGGACTGAACAAGGTCTAGACCATTCCTGAATCTTTAAGTGTGCCATCAGCTCCCGTCACCCAATCAGTTTAGAGAGAAAACAGCTATTGTGGTGTAAAACTGTGATGAACAACTCTGGATAGCAGCGTAATGAAACATTCAGCAAAGGTGGGTATCCTCTCAAAGAGCGCAACACACAATGGGCACTAGACACTTCATTGCATCCAACCACACCCCTAAACTCAAAGCGAGGGAAAAGTAGGCATTGAAAAATAGGTAGCAGAAACGCAATGGTACAGTGGCGCCAGTATAGTAGTTTACAATCGATTCCCCGAGAAGACCGTCGTTTACAGGTTGCAGATGGGATAGCAATAGACACGAGTTACTGCAATCCAGAATGGGATTCCCCTTCTGTTCGGACTGTGGCTAATTTTCTTGTAACGTGCGAACCTCCTTACGCTAGTAATGAATCCCCTTTGGAAAATAGCTGGGACTACAGGATGGAAGGTCAGTGTGCAAGGAAAAAAGACTGCGTATTTCTCGCGAAATTGCAAGACTCCGACCGGTACTCCCATATTTATAATATAAAACGGGTTTTCATCACCATAAGAACCGAGCAATTTCACAGATGTTACCAACATAGTAAAATAACGAGGGACGGGAACGCTCTTGGAATGATCATTGAACTGTAATGTATCAGTGAAAATGCGAAGACTGGAAGATTTGCCAATGGTGACAACATGCGGGAGAGGGAGTGTAAGCGATACTGTGACAAAAGCGAGAGGGGCTGAGTGGTAACCTCTTTACCGATCCTTGAACATGCATATTACTTCCTCCCACAGGGCTTGAAACCTCCCCTTTGAAAAATTTATGAATTACTGTGCTGGTAAACCCCTTACGTTATTTGGTTTTCAAACAGCTGAACAAAACTGAACGTACTCAGACATTTCTCTCTTTACTTATTCTGATCATCACTAAACTGACACACAATTTTAGCGCAACGCAGTCTGACTTTCAATAATCCCTGCAAAAGAATGGCTGTGACTAACAATAACCTATACCTTTCATGAATCACTTACCTCACAAAAATTTTCGTTACTCGAACTACTGCAATACAGCGAGCGCCAATACTGCCAGCTAAATAAAGGATTCTAACTACTGAAAGCACTAACTACTGATAGGCATAGTTAGCAAATGAAAGATTTTGATAGAGAACAAACAATGTATTTACCTTAATAGTGTTCAAAAGACATAATATATATATCAGTTCATGACATCCAGTCTTACAAATTTCGTTTTTCTGACGGACACACGACCAGATAGTCCGCTCTCAAAACTCTGCCATCTCTCTTCCCACATCCACCACTGCTGCCGGCTCACCTCCAATTGCGCGACGCTACGCGCTGTTCACATCCAACTGCCCACCACTACAATAGCGAATATTCCAACAATGCCAACCAGCCACATACTGCACACAGCACAGCCAGTGATTTTCATACAGCGCGCTACTTGACGTTACCAACATAAAACCCTAAACAGCCTACTTGCATAGCCCCCATGCTTCCCACAAAAATCTTACAAGTTGTTTTGGGCAGTGCCCATACAGAGTTGAAAAAAATTTTCATAATTACAATAACAAAGATATCAAATGCACACACTTCTTGATACACTGTTGGTCAAAAGCAAAGATTTTCTCACAGTCCATAAAGACAGTCTTGATCATTCATCACAGTAGTAATTGCAGTTTTTTCTCAAAGTCTGAGCAGTAAAAGAAAATGCACACGGAAGTAGTGGATTTCCATGCAGTCTTGAAGAAGTAGTGTTGTCCTTCTGACGGAAAGACAATGCTGACTCTTGACATGCAGACAGGTAATGGGCCACAACAGAGCAAACCCACACCAGAGTCAGTCGAAGTTTTGAAGAATATTGGTGGGTAGGTCATCACAGAGCAGACCCACTGTCGTCCTGGTAGAGAATATGGTATTGGTGGGCCATCAAAGGTGCTGACCCACTGCAGTCCTTGTAGAGACGGCCAGTAGCCATCTGTTGCGACTGTGCAGGTGCACAATCACCACTGAAGAGTCTTGCAGACAATATAGCAAGTCCATAAACCACCACTTGTGCACTCACAAAGTTTTTGGAATTGTCCTTAGAACGAATAATGCTGTTAACCAGTCCCTTGCTGAATTATTAACATCCGTGCAAACACTAACAATCCCCCCCCCCTTTTTTTTAACTTCTCACATATTGTGCATGTACTATGACCAACAGAAATGCGTGCACTGAAATGAATGCCTATAAGTTACTTAATTTGATGAACTGGTGTCAATTACAATTTTATGGCATAATAATACAATTATAAAGATACGGAATACATCATTAAATAACATAATAATACAGATAATAAGAAGATAATTCAGAGGCTTCCTTTACCAGGATACAGGTTGGCTGGTAGCTTTTCGAGGAGCTCTTTGCGATGTGGGGGAGTAGCCATGTATGTGAAAAACGGCATCCCATTTGAGTCAATTGATGTTTCAAAGTACTGCACTGAAAAGGTGTTTGAATGTTGTAAAAGTGTGGTTAAATTTAACGGAACTAAACTTCTAACTGTTGTTATTTATAGATCCCCAGACTCCGATTTCACAACATTTTTGCTAAAGCTAGAGGAGGTTCTTGGTTCACTTTATAGGAAATACAAAAAGTTAGTTATATGTGGTGACTTCAATATTAATTGTATAAGTGATTGTGCAAGGAAGAGGATGCTGGTAGACCTCCTTAATTCATATAATCTTATGCAAACCGTATTCTTTCCAACGAGAGTGCAAGGGAACAGTAGAACAACCATAGACAACATTTTTGTTCATTCCTCATTACTAGAACGGCATTCTGTTAGCAAAAAGGTGAATGACCTTTCAGATCATGATCCACAAATTTTAACTCTAAAAGATTTTTGTGCTGCAACACGTGTTAAATGTAGTCATCAGCTGTTTAGGAAAGCTGATCCAGTTGCTGTAGAGACCTTTGTAAACCTTATCAAGGAACAAGAGTGGCAAGATGTTTATAGCGCTGATACAGTAGACGATAAATATAATGCTTTTCTCAAGACTTTTCTCGTGCTCTTTGAAAGTTGCTTTCCGTTAGAACGTTCAAAACAGGGTACTAGCACAAACAGGCAGCCTGGGTGGCTCACTAGAGAAATAAGAATATCTTGTAGAACAAAGTGGCAATTATATCAAAACGTTAGAAACAGTCAAAATCTAAATGCAGCAGCCCATTACAAACAGTATTGTAAGGTGCTTAAAAATGTTATTAGGAAGGCAAAAAGTGTATGGTATGCAGATAGAATAGCTAAGTCTCAGGATAAAATTAAAACCATATGGTCAGTCGTAAAAGAAGTGGCTGGTCTGCAGAGGCAGGTCGAGGATATAGAATCAGTGCGTAGTGGAAATGTCCGTGTTACTGATAAGTCGCATGTATGTACAGTATTTAATAATCACTTTCTGAATATAGCAGGTGAACTAAATAGAAACCTAGTCCCAACAGGGAATCACATAGCGCTCTTAGAAAAAAGTGTTCCGAGACTGTTACCTGAAATGCTCCTCCATGATACTGACAAGAGGGAGATTGAGTTAATAATTAAATCACTAAAGACCAAGAACTCTCATGGATATGACGGGGTATCTAGCAGAATACTGAAGTATTGTTCTATGTATGTTAGCCCAGTACTTAGCCATATCTGTAACTTTTCCTTTAGGAGTGGTCGGTTTCCTGACCAATTAAAGTACTCGGTAGTGAAGCCACTTTATAAAAAGGGAGACATTGATAATGTTGACAATTTTAGACCTATTTCTATGCCATCGGTGTTTGCTAAAGTTATCGGGAAGGTTGTATATACAAGGTTACTGGAGCATTTAAATTCACATAATTTGCTGTCAAATGGTCAGTTTGGTTTTAGAAATGGTTTAACAACTGAAAAGGCTATATTCTCTTTTCTCTGTGAGGTTTTGGACGGACTAAATAAAAGGTTGCGAACGCTAGGTGTTTTCTTTGATTTAACGAGGGCTTTTGACTGTGTTGACCACAAAATATTACTGCAGAAGTTGGACCATTATGGAGTAAGGGGAGTAGCTTACAATTGGTTCGCCTCTTACTTTAAGAACAGAAAGCAGAAGGTAATTCCCCACAATACTGAGGGTGGTAGTGAGGTTCAGTCCCAATGGGGCACTGTTAAGTGGGGCGTTCCCCAAGGGTCGGTGCTCGGGCCACTGCTGTTTCTTATTTATATAAATGATATGCCTTCCAGTGTTACAGGTGATTCAAAAATATTTCTGTTTGCTGATGACACCAGCTTGATAGTGAAGGACCTTGTGTGTAATATTGAAACAGTATCAAATAATGTAGTTCATGAAATAAGTTTGTGGCTTGTGGAAAATAATTTGATGTTAAATCACAGTAAGACTCAGTTTTTACAGTTTCTAACTCACAATTCAACAAGAACCGATATTTTGATCAGACAGAATGGGCATATTATAAGCGAGACGAAACAGTTCAAGTTCCTAGGCGTTCGCATAAATAGTAAGCTGTTGTGGAAAGCCCATGTCCAGGATTTTGTTCAGAAACTAAATACTGCTTTTTTTACCATTGGAACAGTATCTGAAATAAGTGGCACTTCAACACGAAAAGTAGTCTACTTCACATATTTTCATACGCTTATGTCGTATGGTATTATTTTTTGGGGTAATTCTTCTGATTCAAAAAGGGTATTTTTGGCTCAAAAGCAGGCTGTTCGAGCTATATGTGGTGTAAGTTCGAGAACCTTTTGTCGACCCCTATTCAATAGTCTTGGAATTCTGACTACCTCACAGAATATATTTTCTTTCATGTCGTTTGTTGTTAGCAATATTAGCCTATTCCCAAGAGTTAGCAACTTTCACTCAGTTAATACTAGGCAGAAATCCAATCTGCATGTGGAATGCACTTCCTTGACTCTTGTGCAGAAAGGAGTGCAGTATTCTTCTGCATACATTTTCAATAAGCTACCACAAGAACTCAAAAATCTTAGCAGTAGCCCAAACTCTTTTAAGTCTAAACTGAAGAGTTTCCTCATGGCTCACTCCTTCTATTCTGTCGAGGAGCTCCTGGAAGTGCTAAAAAATTAAGCAAATTCCAGTGTTACATTGTTGATTTTCTTTATTTAAACTTACGACTTATCACCTGAATATTTTTTTTATATTTCATTTTATCTGTTTCTAATGTCGTGTTATAATTTCATGTATTGACTCGTTCCATGATCATGGAGACTTCTCCTTAATTTGGTCCCACGGAACAATAAATAAATAAAAAAATAAATAAATAACATTTGTAGTAATACAGGCTTTACAAAAGAATAGAAACGATCATATACATCAGTGTCACAGGAATTATGACATAAGTAAATAAATAAAAAATGAGAAGAGCTTTCAAAAGATTAATTTCACACATGAGCATTAAAACAGAACTGAATAAATAATGTCTAAACATCTTTACAAAGAAAATAACATATTATTAGAAAAATTCTACAACATAACTTTTATCAGATAAACACATAAAGACAGGAAGAACACAAATACACAAGGGTACACAAACACATGGCGGAATAACACAAAAGGAAAGGACAGGGTGTATGAAACCTCCCCTTAGAAAATTATGTATTACTGTGCTGGTAAATCTCTACGTTATTTGATTTTCAAACAGCTGAGCAAAACTGAACGTACTCAGATATTTCTCTCTTTACTTATTCTGATCATCACTAAACTGACACACAATATGTTTGGCGCAACGCAATCTGACTTTCAATAATCCCTACAAAAGAATGGCTGTGACTAACAATAACCTATACCTTCCATGAATCACTTAGCTCACAAAAATCTTAGTAACTAGAACTACTGCAATACAGCGAGCGCCAATACTGCCAGCTAAATAAAGGATTCTAACTACTGAAAGCACTAACTACTGATAGGCATAGTTAGCAAATGAAAGATTTTGATAGAGAACGAACAATGTATTTACCTTAATAGTGTTCAGAAGTCATCATATATATCAGTTCATGACACCCAGTCTTACAAATTTCGTTTTTCTGACGGACACACGACCAGATCGTCCGCTCTCAAAACTCTGCCATCTCTTCAAAAAATGGTTCAAATGCCTCTGAGCACTATGCGACTTAACTTCTGAGGTCATCAGTCGCCTAGAACTAATTATACCTAACTAACCTAAGGACATCACACCCATCCATGCCCGAGGCAGGATTCGAACCTGCGACCGTAGCGGTCGCTCGGTTCCAGACTGTAGCGCCTAGAACCGCACGGCCAGTCCGGCCGGCTCTGCCATCTCTCTTCCCACATCCACCACTGCTGGCGGCTCACCTCCAACTGCGCAACGCTACGCGCTGTTCACATCCAGCTGCCCAACACCACAATAGCGAATATTCCAACAATGCGAACCAGCCACAGACTGCACACAGCACTGCCAGTGATTCTCATACAGAGCGCTACGCGACGTTACCAACATAAAAACCTAAACAGCCAACTTACAGGCTGAGAAAATGTAGGCTAATACGAAGGCTTTTACCAAGAGACATTTGAACAGATGAAGTTCCGTCTTTGGTCTTCTCAATAAATATGTTAGGATGGAATGGGAAAGAAAGACTATATTACTGCTGCGTTGAACATCTATATACCGATGGCTGAAGTTTCATTGGAGGAACTTTTAAAGGTGAGGATGTTGGGAAAACCGGTATCATCCACGAAAGAGTAGCTGTTGTATATTAAAGATGGATGACAACCCACCTCGTATTAAATTGAACTGCGAAGATTGAAAGAAACTGGTCAGTCGCCGGTAGGACTCGCGCACTGAAGGTTCTGTGCAACCTCAATTACGTGTACAGACAGTTAATCGATTCTGGAAATCGAGAATCTTGACCAGTTTTGCCTGTTATCGATTTTGATACTGGCAAGATATCGGTCCCAGGGATTCCAAGATTTTGTTTTAATTTCAATAATGTAAGTGTGGAGTAAAGTCATGGAGGGGACAGGCAACCATTATTATAATAATCAGTAGTTCTCCATTCACTGCATCGTCGCCATGTCTACGTGCAGCAATCGTTCCTGATAATTTGATGATGGATAAATTCCTAAAACACGTCATACAGCCAACAAAGTCATTCCTCGTCTGATGTTGACTTTTACCATTGCGACACAGGTAACCTGACTGCACAACTACCGATTATTTTAATTTCAGGTTTATAACAGATAACAAATGACAAAAGAAATGTGTTTTTCGTGTGATATAATTACAAATTAACAGTTTTCGAATTAATCCTTCACTTGTTCTGTGAAACTTTGCTCCTTCGCAAATTTCACGATTCTTGTTGAGTAATTTTGCGAGTATCAAAAAATAGCCGTATCGTTTGGTTTCATTAACTTAGAAGCTTACATTTATAACACCGCTGTGGGACTGTACACTCTAGAAATAAGTTTCAAGTTGAAACGTCTCTATGTTACCGAGAAGAAATGGCCTTAAGAGACTAATGAGCAGACAGTCACACAAGAAAGGAGAATTTTTTTCCTTGTTATAAATTTCAGATTTACAGTTTTCAGATTTTTGGCTTTGGCTGTTCTGTGAAACTTCGTTTCTTGTCAAATTTTATTACTATAGGCCAACGGGAAGTGCCCTGTAGGTTTTGATGGATGAGTATGCGAGTGTCAAAATATGTGACATACAGGGCTGCATCTTTTGACTTCATTGACTTCAAAGCTTCAGCTTTTTACACCACCAAGGACACGTACGTCTTAGTGTACGATGTTGTTGTTTTGGTCTTCAATCCAGAGACTGGTTTGATGCAGCTCTCCATGCTACTCTATCCTGTGCAAGGTACTTCATCTCCCAGTACCTACTGCAACCTACATCCTTCTGAATCTGTTTAGTGTATTCATCTCTTGGTCTCCCTCTACGTTTTTACCCTACACACTGCCCTCCAATCCTAAACTCGTGATCCCTTGAGGCCTCAGAATATGCCCTACCAACCGATCCCTTCTTCTAGTCAAGTTGTGCCACAAATTTCTCTTCTCTCCAATTCTATTCAGTACCTGCTCATTAGTTATGTGATCTATCCATCTAATTTTCAGCCTTCTTCTGTAGAACCACATTTCGAAAGCTTCTGTTCTCTTCTTGTCTAAACTATTTATCGTCCACGTTTCACTTCCATACATGGCTACACTCCATACAAATACTTCCAGAAACGACTTCCCGACACTTAAATCTATACCCGATGTTAACAAATTTCTCTTCTTCAGAAACGCTTTCCTTACCATTGCTAATCTACATTTTATATCCTCTCTACTTCGAACATCATCCCCAAATAGCAAAACGCATTTACTACTTTAAGCGTCTCATTTTCTAATCTAATTCCCGCAGCATCACCCGGTTTAAATCGACTGCATTCCATTATCCTCGTTTTGCTTTTGTTAATGTTCATCTTATATCCTCCTTTCAAGACACTGTCCATTCCGTTCAGCTGCTCTTCCAGGTCCTTTGCTGCCTCTGACAGAATTACAATGTCATCGGCGAACATCAAAGTTTATATTTCTTCTCCATAGATTTTAATTCCTACTCCGAATTTTTCCTTTGCTTCCTGTACTGCTTGCTCAATATACAGATTGAATAACATCTGGGAGAGGCTACAACCCTGTCTCACTCCCTTCCCAATCACTGCTTCCCTTTCATGCCCCTCGACTCTTATAACTGCCATCTGGTTTCTGTACAAATTGTAAATAGCCTTTCGCTCCCTGTATTTTACCCCTGCCTCAAAAAAATGGTTCAAATGATTCTGAGCACTATGGGACTCAACTTCTGTGGTCATAAGTCCCCTAGAACTTAGAACTACTTAAACCTAACTAACCTAAGGACATCACACACATCCATGCCCGAGGCAGGATTCGAACCTGCGACCGTTGCAGTCGCGCGGTTCCTGACTGAGGGCCTAGAACCGGTAGACCACCGCGGCCGGCTACCCCTGCCTCATTCAGAATTTGAAAGAGAGTATTTCAGTCAACATTGTCAAAAGCTTTCTCTAAGTCTACAAATGCTAGAAACGTAGGTTTGCCTTTCCTTATAAATTTCGAAAACATACGCCTACCCGTTTCTGAAAAAAATATTCAAATGGTTGAAATGGCTCTGAGCACTATGGGGCTTAACATCTGAGGTCATCAGTCTCCTAGAACTTAGCACTACTTAAACCTAACTAACCTAAGGACGTCACACACATCCATGCCCGAGGCAGGATTCGAATCTGCGACCGTAGCGGTCGCGCGGTTCCAGACTGAAGCGCCTAGAACCGCTGGGCCACATCGGCCAGTTGAGAAAAAAGGGTTTTAAACTGTCGGACAGCCAGCCAGCCAGCCAGACAAACAGACAACATATTGATCCTATGAGTGTTCCTTTTCTACCGATTGAGGAACGGAATCCTAAAAAGGTATCGAATAAAAAATAAAAGCTTTTTTAATGCATCTTCTTTTTTTTTTACATAAAATGTGATTTTGCAGAATCAGTTGCTATTGGGGGCCCGTTTCTTTTTCTCTCTTTGCAGCTATCTTACTGACTGTGCTCGCGTGGTTAAACGAGTTGCAATTCTGTACACCCTTTACATAAGATGCAGGTCACGGAGCGGGTGAAGAGACCGGCTGCTGTTCTGTTATGTCATGGACGATCGTAAAAATATCTGAAAGTAAGCATCCACAACGATGAAAAGTGTGATGACAACATATAGCAAATAGGTGGAAAAGCAGATGCCATGCTGAAGCAGAACTGTACGTACGAAAAAAGCATGTGGTCATGTGATTAAATAATGTGTAAAGGTTTAGCAATAGTATATTAGTGGGCGAGTACTGTGATAGAAACATTGTAGGCCGATACTAGTTACATGTAAATCCTGTTGTTTATAAAATAACTTTCTCCGATGCTTGGCCAGGGTAAAAAAGCTTTAACCAGTGAGGGAAATCCCCAACCAGCGTTTCTAATGCATGCTTGAAGGTGGACGCAACTGCCACAAACTTCAAGAATCGTCAGTAAAGCGAAGATGTGTGTTTCCACACAAGGCGCACAAAACGTACCGTCAACATTTTGCGCTGTATGTGGAGATTATCAGTGCAATATATTCAAAGCTATGCATTAAACAACGTCTTTCATATCTTTTTCAGTGCGAGTTGTATGCTGTTGTTATTCTAGGCTGGCCTGTGTGGCCGAGCGGTTCTAGGCACTTCAGTCTGGAACGGCGCAACCGCTACGGTCGCAAGTTCGAATCCTGCCTCGGGCATGAATGTGTGTGATGTCCTTAGGTTAGTTAGCTTTAAGTAGTTCTAAGTTCTAGGGGACTGATGACCTCAGATGTTAAGTCCCATAGTTCTCAGAGCCATTTGATTTTTTTTTTTGTCCACCTTCCACTTTTAGGGCTCTCCTGGGGACACTTTAAGTGAGGTGTCGGAAAGTCTGTGGAGGAATGGGAGCCCATTCTTTGGCAAGAGTCGAAACAAGAGAGGGTAGTGATGTTGGAAACTGTATTATGTAGCGAAGTCGACGTTCCAACTCCTCCCAAAGGTTCAAGTGGTTCAAGTGGCTCTGTACACTATGGAACTTAACTTCTGAGGTCTTCAGTCCCCTAGAACTTAGAACTACTTAAACCTAACTAACCTAAGGACATCACACACATCCATGCCCGAGGCAGGATTCGAACCTGCGACTGTAGCAGTTCCGCGGTTCCGGACTGCAGCGCCTAGAACCGCACGGCCACTGCGGCCGGCCTCTCAAAGGTGTTCCACTGAGTTCAGACCAGGACTCTGGGCACGCCAGTCCATTTCACGAATGTTATTGCTCGCAAATCACTGCCCCACAGGTCCTGCTTTATGACAGGGTCCATTGTCGTGGTGATACAACCAGTCATCGCCTCTGAACTGTTTCTGTACCATACATTGTACACAATGCTGTGAAATGAGTTCATATCCATCCGCAACGTTTTCCTAACGACAATAAGGGGTCTACATTCTAACGACAAATACCTCACACCTTAAAACCACCCCCTTCTCACTTCACTGCTGTCACTGCAGATGATGTCAGTTAACGTTCTCCAGCCCTTCGCCAAACCAAAACTGTTCCATCGGATGGCACAGGGTACAGCATGATTCAGCACCCTAAGTCACTCATTTTTGGTCACCACTGTCCAGTGTCGCCACTCTAGCACCTTTTGCCTTGACTACTAGAAATATGTGGCTTATGAGTAGCTGCTAGGCCATAGTACCCCATACTTTTTAACTCCCTCCCCACAGTCATCGTTTTAGGTGGATTGTTGTCAGCACTTTGAAACTCACGAGTGATTTCTTCCTTTGATTTCATGAGGTGTTTATTTATTTATTTTTCACCCGTCCGCATTGCTCGACGGTCCCTATCCATTACTACATGTGGTCTACCTGCTTTTGGCTTAGCGACGGTTGTTCCTTTACGTTCCATCTTCAAAATCACATAGCGAACCATCGATTTGGACACGTTTAGAAGCGTGGATTTGTTACCCAGGTGAAATCCAATGACTAGTCCACGATCCAAGTCACTGAACGCTCATGACCGTCCGATTGTGCTGTTACTGTTTCTCTACTGACAAGAAAATACCCCCCTCCCCAGTCTTTTGTATTGACTCGTCTACCTCTTGTGACATTAAATGTCATTTTGGAATTACATAGAGGTGTCCGGATAATTTTGATCAGATAGAGCAGGTCCCACCATTTACAGGTCCAGAAAAAAATGGTTCAAATGTCTCTGAGCACTACTGGACTTAACAGCTGAGGTCGTCAGTCCCCTAGAACTTAGAACTACTTAAACCTAACTAACCTAAGGACATCACACATATCCATGCCCGAGGCATGATTCGAACCTGCGACCGTAGCGGTCACGCGGTTCCAGACTGAAGCGCCTAGAACCGCTCGGCCACATCGACCGGCCAGGTCCAGAAATTTAAAGAAAAAAGAAAATTATTAACTTTACTGAATTATCTTTTCTGTTTTCTTACAGACGAAAGTGATACACGGAATGAATTTTGATCAAGTGGATCGCCCATGGAAATCCCTTTACGTTGGGTGGCTATACACCCCTGAAGAAGTACCAAAAAGTCTTGGAGAAACACTGAACTCAGAATACTTTTATAACATTTCCGTAAGTACCTAATGTAGCTATCATTCGGGACACTGAGCGTTTTGGACGTAAATTGTCTCCAATGACTATATTGTAGGTAGTATGTACGATTATAGCCTTGATTTCTTTTTTACATGTAAAAATAGTTTCATCCTTAAAGAGATAATTAAAGTATTTCAGACATTGTATGTTGTAATCTCACTGAAAAATGTACACCAGCTTGGCCATGTATCATACGCACTTTACTAAGGAAACTGCTTATAGATTACGCGGCTGTGCTATATTGTTATGACAACAGTGAAGCTGTAGATTAAATTAGTATAAATCTTGTTAGGTATCTCAGATTTTCCTGACATGGTTTGTAGATCCCCAGTAAGAAGTGCATAGGGAGGTCATATTTCAGAAAAACGTTTGCTGTGAACCTATATAATGTGCAGTACACCTCCTGAAAAGAGGTTATAAGCGTGTTTGAGGAGGAAAGGTCAGTGTTTTAAAGAGTGATAGTATAAGTAATTCTGAACAAAAAATGTTTTATGAACATTGGTGCGCAAATACTTCGTTAGGGCGGCATGGGTATTGAAAGGAACCTTATTACTGCAAACTTGATGTGCACAACGTGAACGTATACGCAATACAACTGGACCGTAACCTCATTTTCTTACAAACAATGCACGGGTATATGCCATTTTTACGCTATGCAACCTAAAAACCTATTATGGTCATGTGACGTACGTAGTACAATCACTCGTTGTCTGCGCAGTTTTGCCATTTAAGCCGCATTGTGTAGTGTACCGGCGACGGATCGGTTAGTAGTGTAGGGTGTTAATTGTGTTCGTACAAGCGTTGCTAACAATGCCACAGGTCTACAGTAATGAGGAATACGCAGATATGGTGTACGTTTATGGCTTCTGCGATGGTAGAGCTACTGCTGCAAGAGAAGAATACCACAGGCGCTTTCCGACTCAACGATTACCTTATCGCAGGGTGTTCACCAAAGTGTAATCACTTTGCGTGCAACAGGCTCTCTTCCAAGTAGAATTTTTCGTCCGAGCTTGCACGTCAACAAACTTTGCAAGAACAGGAAGAAGTTGCCGGAAGTACGATAAGTGTAAAAGCTGTTTGTAAAAGACGCGGTATGTCTTTTTCAACTTAATACATGTAACATGTATGGTGTCACCGCCAGACACCACACTTGCTAGGTGGTAGCTTAAATCGGCCGCGGTCCATTTAGTACATGTCGGATCCGCGTGTCGCCACTGTGTGATCGCAGACCGAGCGCCACCACAAGGCAGATCTCGAGATACGGACTAGCTCTCGCCCCAGTTGTACGACGACTTTGCTAGCTACTAGACTGACGAAGCCTTTCTCTCATTTGCCGAGAGACAGTTAGAATAGCCTTCAGCTAAGTCCATGACTACGACCTAGCAAGGCGCCATTAGCCTTACATAGTTTGAAAGTTATCGTATGAAATGTCTCAACAAGAAGAACGATGTATACAACAAGGATAAATAAAAGTTAAGTATTCGAGGAGCTGCATACTTTTCTTATTAGCTTTCACTACTTATCCTGTTCCAGAAGTCACGCCCGTCTGCGTTAGATAGCGTGCATAAAGGCCGCCTCTATCTACAAGGTGTTGGCACATTTACCAACACATCAACATGCATGTTGAAATGCATTACGTAGTAAATGCACAGTAAATAAACATTATGTAAAAATGTGTAACATAACTACTTCTCTGTAACATTGTGCCAGTACGAGCATACGAAGAATTTCCCTGTGTATGAACGTCCCACAGCCACGTGTATGGGAAACATTACATGCGAAAAACCTGTATCCATTTCACATACAGCGTGTCCAAAATCTCCACGCTGGCGACAATGCCCAACGACTTCAATTCGGTCACTGGCTAATTGAGAATAGTCATTTGCTTCCATACATACTATTCACTGACGAAGCCCAGTTTTCACCACGTGGAATAAACAACACACGGGAAAATACACACGCTTTAGTGGATAGCAATTTCCAGGTTCGTTTTGCCACAAATGTTTGGGTGCTGCAAGATCGGTAACCTTTTGATAGGTCCATTTATTATCAATCAGCGATTGACGGGAGAGAGGTGCCTGCATTTTTTGGAAAATTCATTTCTGGAACTATTGGAAGACGTTCCTTTAGCCAAGCGAACTGGAATGTACTTTCAACACGATGGCTCCCACCCACATGTTACCTTACCTGTGAGGGACCATCTCAGCCGCACCTACCCTAATCGCTGGATTGGCCGTGGCGGTGCTATTAACTGGCCTCCAAGATCAACTGACTTTACACCTTCAGATTTCTGTTCATGGGGTTGGATGAAATCAGAGGTGCACAAAGTGAAGGTAAATACACGAGATGAACTGCTTCGTCGCATCATGGACGCTGCTGAATTGATTAGGAACCAACCGCAGGCAACTGAACAAGCAACACGACATGTTATCGCTAGAGCGCAAAAGTGCATTGACGTTCATGGTGGAATATTCGAACCTGTTCTGTGAACTGTACAGCATCTGTACGATAAGTGTTTAAACTGTTTGTGAAAGACGTGCTATGTCTTTTTGAGCTTAATACATGTAACATGTATGTTGAAATGCATTATGTACTAACTGAAAAGTACATAAACATTATATAAAAATGTGGAACATAACTATACTTCTCTGTAACATTGTTTTCAAGAAAATCACATTACGGCCCAGATGAATTGCATATACGTTCACTTTGTGCACATCAATTTTGCAGAATTAAAGTTCCTTTCAATAGTCATACCTCCCTAACGAAGCATTTGCGGACCGATGTTCACATAACTTTTTTTGTTCAGAATTACTATATTATCACTGTGTAAAATATTGACCTTTCCTCCCCGAACTCCCTGTATAGAATCAATTTTGTTTCAGAAAAAACTGGGAAACAGTGCGTAATGCTGATGTAATTTGCTATTTTTTTTATTATATCCGTCTTAGTTACATGAATATACAATTATTGTGCAGTGGTTACCGGTTTCGGGCTGACACTGCCATTCTCAAACCACACGCGTAGAAATTACAAAATACGTGTCGTGCAGCAAAGTGTACATACAGCATGCATGTCCACATTACAAACACTTATATGCGTAAAGACATGACTTGTTGTTAACCGTAACTAGTTATACAACATTATGCCAAAAGGCACGAATAACTTTTGTAAAGAAAGTCAAACTGTGAGCAACAAGTTCTCTTATTGATGAGACAGCTTATGAGTCTACTGATTCGCCTGAACAACACAACCAAACTAACAAATGTAACTCTAGTAGTTTGAGGCGCACTATGTCGTCATCTCCTGGTTTTGTATGTTTCATTTGGGTGTTACTTTATTTCGTAATACAAAATTGTTAACATTTCTTGTAAAATTGGTATTTTTCTACTTTTCAAAAATGTTATCAATGAATTGCGGCGGCGCGGTTCTTTCCGTCCCTTTACGACGAACCTGCACCTACCTGTGAACATTGTCTCAGCATATCATCAGTAGGGAAGCCGAGTGAAACCTACTGTACTTCGACGTGAACCAGGCTGCAATTAAAGTCGCTAATCTACGTTTCAGGTGAAAGTTTTCACAAGAAATGAAAGGTTGGAAATTTTGTGCTTGTTCCATAAAAACACGGGAGAACTGCCGTAAGTCAGTAACATCTTGCCACGATATTTCGGCACAAAGTCTTTTGGCCATCTTCAGGTGAGTAGCAGAGCTCAGCGCGTATTCGCCAGTACTTCTACAGCTGTACTCACCTGAAGATGGCCAAAAGACTTTGTGCCGAAATATCGTGGCAAGATGTTACTGACTTACGACAGTTCTCCCGTGTTTTTATGGAACAATCAGTACGCCGGGAAAATTTCAAACGTCTCAATTTTGTGCTTAATTAATATATTCTGAAACTTAGGTGAACAAGTATCACTGCGAAGCCCGTGCTAGTCTTAACACACAGTCACTCACTTTAGCAAGTTTATGGTGTTGCATTTCCCGAAAACGTAATAGCTACAAATATACTGATTGTTTTTGATTGAGAATGCCCGCCAAATATTAAGTCTGTCGGTACCAAATGCATTCACAGTTTTTAGCCACCGACCTGCTCAATATGCCACGCGGAATATATGTCTTTTCCCGTCACAAAATTCACTTAAAAATTCCGAAATTTCTACACGTCCATCGGGATAATTATGCCGTCACTTTACCACACTTTTGATGTATGAAACACTGCTAGATCGGGCAATTTATCCTTTTCATCGGAACTACTGCTACACACGTCCGAACTGTTTCGTGGCTGGACTCCCACTCTTGAATACTCTAAGTCTTCTCTACCAGCAGAGAAAGGCGCGCGAAGAATATTGCTTTACCATTGGTCAGTTTACTCAACAGCCAATAGCAAAATAACATTCTCCCGCGTCAATCCGCGCTTTTCATCAATAGCCAGTCGCAAAATAGTAAACCTAACGATTGCACTTTTTACAGACGTAATTATCTAATATGCTGAAGTTTTGCTTATGCATAAAGTTATTTACTATTGTTATTTATATCTGAATTAACTTTCCCTTTACCATAAACTTACTTTACAAATCTATTCAACAAAAATCCCCTTTTTGTATATCCATACTTCTTCGAAATGTTCCCACACTAAATCCTACTACATAACTCGTTAAACAATTATCTTCATATTAACCTTAAACCACACTCACGCATCATTCATACTGCTAAAAATAAATTTATAACATTTTACATACACAAAAAAGACATAATAACACTTTATGAAAATACTAGAACAGTTTATGAAAAACATTATATTACTTTAGCGCACTCTAGTGGGCACAATCGAAACTAAATCATTCCCCTATCCAATATTGTCCTCCATCGGCTGATACATAAACTTCGTGCGCGTCCAGTCTCGCGTCACCATCTGTCATTATCCAGCTCTGAAACACATCTCCCACTTAACCGCCTCCAAGGCAGGATCGGTATACGACGCTACGCCTCAAAATGACAGTGGGTGCGGTAGCACCATAGCAGCCTAAAAGGCAGCCATATGCACACACTCGTATGTGTGAGGTTGACGCTGACCAAGGTGTCCTGTTGACTGCTAAGAGTTATATTTGTCAGTCTGGTTGTGTCTTCCATGTGTAACAATTGACATATAGGTTAACTTATCAGTGAGAATATTTGTTGCTCAAAATTTGACTTTCTGTACAAATGCTATTTGTGCCTTTTGACATCATGTGTGCGAATAGTTACCGTTAATGTCGAGGAATGTATATAAGTACTTGTAATATGGAGAAGCATGGTGCGCGTAAACATTGCTATACATGTACTTTGTAATTTTTACGTGTGTGGTTTGAGAATGTGCGTGTCAGCCCGAAACCGGTAGCCACTGCAGCAAAAACTTGTATACTCATGAACTGAAACGGACAAAATAAAAAATTATAAAATTTCCTCAGTATTATACAGTTGCGAACCTAATATCCCGAAGCAGCATGCCTCGAATCAGCAACCACACAATACGTTTTGCGACATTAAGCAATTTCAGCGTTCTGCATTTTCTATGTGCTTTTGTGTTATAACGTATGTACAGTTTTGCTTTCGTGGCAGTAGTCACACGTAATCAAAAAAATAAATAAATAAATAAATAAAATAATATATATATATAATTCGACATGTGATTAGAGTATGATTTATCTATGATGTTTATTTACTTTTAAGGTTCAAGTGTTCGTTTTTACATTTACTTAATCACGTCCTGTGATCTAGATTTTATATGCTTTGCGTCATATCATTGTAGAAATGTTGAAAACGGTAATAATAGATGTTCAAAGACCTGTGGCTCAGAAAGTTCAATTCTAGATTTCATTTACTAATTTATGCAAATAGCTTAGCAGACATTGGATTTAGGAATTTGCTGACTTCGAAATGTCATGCAAAGTGCTGGTAGGCTCCATATGTAATCGAACTTTGTCCATCTGCAGATCTCGGGATAATATTTCACTCCACATGTTCACCAACTCTCTTTGCGTTGGCGTGTGTTGCAGCTAGACGCGGAGCTGGTGAAGACGTACAACTTGATGCAAAGACACGCCGTGGCTCTGGAACAGCTAGCCTGGGACCACGAGGAGCTGCACACACAGTTCGCTCAGGACTTTGAGGACACCGAGCACCACCTCCTCTGCGTGAGTACCACGCATTTGGTCCAGATTCTATGCAATGAGATTCAAAAATGGCTCTGAGCACTATGGGACTTAACATCTATGGTTATCAGTCCCCTAGAACTTAGTACTACTTAAACCTAACTAACGTAAGGACATCACACAACACCCAGTCATCAGGAGGCAGAGAAAATCCTTGACCCCGCCGGGAATCGAACCCGGGAACCCGGGCGTAGGAAGCGAGAACGCTACCGCACGACCACGAGCTGCGGACTATGCAATGAGAGATAAGACACTAACATTGATGAACATTTCAGCACGCCAACACCCAGAAAGACCAACCCAAGTGAATTCAAAATCCGAGGATTTGTAAAACAGTGAATAATTATGGTGCGAGATGTCAGTATTACGCTAAGTCTGAAAAGCCACGAAACTAAGTAGAAGCATGAAAGAAAATGTTGTATTGCTTATCGACTCCGAAGAGCGCAGTATTGGCTTGCTTAGTCGGAACAAAATGATCGTTTTTCAAATTTTTTTTTTCACGGTAACATTTCGGCATACCAAGGGTAGGCCCCTTCGAGTGTGATACATGTTTGAAATCGATCGTTAGAAGAGCGTTGCACCCCGTAACAAGTAGGCACAACACCTAGCTATACACCTAGCCATACACTCTGCAGCAAGTAAGCGCAGGATCGGGCAATATTATCAACCTACCCGATGACGCGTTATTTTGTTTTCATGTTTGTTACTCCTTTAATCTTTGACACTGAACATTGCAAAGGGGAACCTTGCCGTAAACTCTGAACGAGGGATGATACTGTAACAAACAAATGATGGGACTGTATGACGCACCCATCGATCATTGTTATATCCTGCATTTGGATGTTATCAACCTGTGCAGGTCTGCCATGCGACAATTTCCACCTACTGCAGACTTCCCACGATCCAATGGCACATGCATGGGAGTAGAAAAAGAAAAGAAAAAAGTGGGATATATTTTCTGACTGTGCCACAGGACTCGGATGAAAGTGGTCTCAGCATATCTTTATAGGCTGCACGACGAGCACAGTGATGTCCAGTGTATGCAGGCCTGCGAAACTTCTCAGGTTGTTGACTGCAAGTTCTGGAGGGAACAGTTTGTACATCGTTATAAGAATTTCCAGCAGTACCCCGATTTCATAATAGAACTAATTAAAATCCACGGCATGGTGAAATTTAACCATAGTTTCTGGTTGGGAATTTTGTTAATTTAAATACCACCAAACGTTAATTCGCTAAGTGATCTTCTGAAAATGTGTTTTTAAGATAACGAACAAATAGAATTTTGAAAAACCAGTCATAATATTTTGATACGCTATGGTATTACATTGGTCGGCCATTGCTAATTGTAAGGGTATCATTACCGATAACAGACACATCAAAAAACGTTTTGCATCACACCGGTTTTTAGAACTCCTGAAGATAGACGTTGATTGTCGATATTGTTTCACAGACACAGTCCCTTTGACTGTTCAAAGATGTCACTAAACCCGCCCAAAGATGTAAACAGCCATGCATGAGCAGCGCCTACTAGACGGAGGGGGTCGGACAGCCGATCAGTTCCAGTCATTCCACCAGGAAGGAGTGAACCAAAGCGATGTTGTTCGGACATGGAGAAGATACAGAGAGACAGGAATCGTCGATGACATACTTCGCTCAGGCCGCCCAAGGGCTACTACCTACGGATTATCGCTCGGAGGAACCGTGACAGCAACGCCACCATGTTGAATAATGCTTTTCGTGCAGCCACAGGACGTCGTGTTACGACTCAAACTGTGCGCAATAGGCTGCATGATGCGCAACTTCACTCCCGACGTCCATGGCGAGGTCCATCTTTGCAACCACGACACCATGCACCGTGGTACAGATGGGCCCGACAACATGCCGAATGGACCGCTCAGGATTGGCATCACGTTCTCTTCACCGATGAGTGTCGCATATGCCTCCAACCAGACAATCGTCAGAGACGTGTTTGGAGGCAACCCGGTCACGCTGAACGCCTTAGACACACTGTCCAGTGAGTGCAGCAAGGTGGAGGTTCCTTGCTGTTTTGGGGTGGCATTATGTGCTGCCGACATACACGGCTGGTGGTCATGGAAGGCGCCTTAATGGCTGTACGATATGTGAATGCCATACTCCGACCAATAGTGCAACCACATTGGCAGCATACTGGCGAGGCATTCGTCTTCATGGATTATAATTCGCGCCCCCATCATGCACACCTTGTGAATGACTTCCTTCAGGATAACGACATCGCTCGACTACAGTGGCCAGCATGTTCTCCAGACATGAACCGACACCCCCGGGATAACAAGCAGTGTTAGTGACGTCACACTAAGCGGCCCATAGCCGACGCAGCAGTCCACGGAAACCTCCGTACAGACGCGCCTGATGCTAACGATCTTCTGTCCGTCATACAGAAAGGAGCGAACTATAATTCCAACCAAAGACCAAATTATATGTATTCTTGTAAACAGCATAAAGGTTCATAACGAAATACCGATTACATATACGGGCAGGAATAAGTTTAATCGATTGAGGAACTTTGCCACTATTTTATAATTGTCAGAACACTATTTAGCTTTAAAACTCGCATACAGGTGGTGACAAATGCCAACTGACAGCAGGACTTAACATTTTCAAGCTATTACACTGAAAGTAAATTATCTTAAACACTGTCATACATAGCAAAACCCTCACAACTTTCGTTTACAATAAGGTAACAAGAGTTCGCTTTATCTCATAAAACACATGACTATTGTGAATTTACTCATATGTTCATGGTGACAGCTCTTTTCAAGAATATTTACTAGTGTATCCTCAGTAATAAAGAATGGAAACAAAAGATAGATATCAAATATTCTCCTTTTAACATAGACATCACTGAACACAAGATTCTGTCCTGCACTGTGATACTAAGGGACTGCTCTTTCCTTTAAGAAAAGCCTGACAATTTGAAGTTCACTCTGCTATTGAAGATACACTTCTTGAAACAATATTAAAAATGTTATGAAAGGTAAGGAAATGAAAAACAACCAAGTGCATTACATGTAAGAATGTGAGCAAAAGGCTGAGGCTCTCTTTACTTATCATTTTCAATCTCTCTACAGCTTTTCCACGTAGAAATCACCAACTGCAAGTCTCATTGTTGCTGTCTGTTACTAGCAAAGTACTTTTCTATTTAGAAAACCTGACAATTTGATGTTCATTGTGGTACTGAAGATAAACTCTTTTCAGAGGAGTTCTAGAACCTATTCCTGCCCGTATATGTAATTTGGTCTTTGGTTCGAATTATAGTTGGCTCCTTTCTGTATGACGGACAGAAGATCGTTAGCATCAGGCGCGCCTGTACGGAGGTGTCCGTGGACTGCTGCGTCGGCTATGGGCCGCTTAGTGTGACGTCACTAACACTGCTGGACGGCCTTGTTATCCTGGGGGTGTCGCATGAACCCTATCGAACATGCCTGGTTAGAATGAAAAGGGCTGCTTATGGACGACGTGACCCATCAACCAGTCTGACGGATCTACGCCGAATCGCCGTTGATGAGTGGGACAATCTGGACGAACAGTGCCTTGATGAACTTGTGGATAGTAGGCCACGACTAATACAGGCATACATCATTGCAAGAGGACGTTCTACTCGGTATTAGCGGTACCGGTGTGTGCAGCAATCTGGACCACCACCTCTGAAAGTCTCACTTATGGTTGTACAAAACGCAATTTGTGGTTTTCATGAGCAATAGAAAGGGTGGAAATGATATTTATATTGATCTCTATTCCAATTTTCTGACAGGTTCCAGAACTCTCGGAACCGAGGCGATGCAAAATTTTTTTTTGATGTGTGTAGCAGCTCATTTTCTGTGGGTGCGATATACTGTCATGCTAGAAGGGCTTGGGAGTTAAGAGTTTCATATCGACGGTCGGGCTTGGGAGTTAAGAGTTTCATATCGACGGTCGGGGAGTCCTAGGTAGACTGAAAGCGCTTTCGAGATGTTGGAGTTGGTCAGTCGGTGGCCATGGGCCAACGGTGGCCGTTTGACTACGATCTAAAAGCGCGGACAAAAGGTACGTTTTGAAGAACAAAGAGTTTGGAAGTGATAAGAAGAATATTTGGGTCGTGACGTCACTGAATATTCGTGGGTAGTTATTTGTTAAGCTAATTATGAAGAATCGTGAGCAATTTCAAGATCGCCAAGTGATACGTGTATGGCAGCCATTAGTAGCATATGACAAACTAATTTCTCTATATCTCACGGTACATAAAAGCTGGATATCGGAAGAAGTCTTAAACTATTTTGGGAGGAGCAACCAAACACATGAAATACCTACTAGATCAAAAGAACTTACTATGTGGCTAAGCAGGCTGAGTGATATTGGACGGAGAGGGACTGATTAGGACCTATAAACTATGTGAAATAAAGCTGTGCTTCAATTAAGAAACTTTAATCAGTTCAGAATATTCATTAAACATAATTTCTACAAGTTAGGATGCTGTGCACAGATCGGTTTAGACACACAATTCAATTCTACAGCCACCTGCCAATCAGATGTAACAAACCCATTTCACTTGTCTGAGTCTCACAAACTCTAGTGAACATTATTATTCTAAAATACATAACAAGGCCTTACAAACTATCATGATAGAGCGATAAACTTAAATATCAATCCCAAAACTGAATTAGATACTGTTCCTCATGGTGAATTTGCTGTTCTACAGACGGCTATGATTAGATTGGAGTACCTGAAATGTGTGTGTGTGTGTTGACATGTTTGTATATGACCTCTTAATGTAGTACATATACTTCTTCCAGTGTGGGTTTGCAAAAATCCAGCTGAGTAATTCTGTTATATGCTATGGATATGGGTCGTTTCATGTACAGCGTGAAAGATTGTGAACCATACGAAGAGTAATAGTGCTGACCAAAGACATTCATGAATATGTACGCAGTATCCATATCATATAACATTAACCTAAAACAGTATTGTCAAGCTATCAGGCCAATGAATTGTCGAATGAGGAATTCGTAGGTTTAAGATCAATACGTACATATACTGTATAGAAGTGCAACCATGAGACGGGCTAAGGAGTTGTAGCATGCTGTCACAAGATAATTTTTGCTGCTATATTAGCTGGAACGTTGTATGCGGGAGAATCGACGCTTTCACATCATCCTGTAGTCTAAGCATAAAAGCATACCGCAGTCCAATCCAAAACCGGACTGTCTCGCCGATCCTATAGAAGGAAGAACGATGCATCATCTGTTCTGGTTGGTTTGAGTCCAGATGCTATGACCTCTTTGAAGGTTGCCTATCCTATCACACAACTTTGGTTACATTGTTCAAACCTGTTGAACTTTTACAGATGTGTACATGTATCTTCTTTTTGTAAGGATACAATTTGTAGTTATCTCGCATTTCCATAATTAGTGTACACATCGTAATTGAGCGATATAAAAAATTTCGTAGGTGTAGGCAGAAATTACCCAGTAAAATGTATGTAAAATTAGATTTCCCTGATTTTCTTGCGACGAGGTGAGTACACACCACCCCGAAGTTTGTGCTTATCTCAACAATAAAATGGTACGCCGGTATGGGAGATCCAGATTGTCCTCCTGATGATTAAAATGAAGTACTCCAGAATCGAAGTCAGTGAAAATCAGCAGTTTTGAGGGCGATATAATTTTTAGTAATGAAGAATGTAATAATTCCAGTTCAAAGAAATTAGTTGCTAACAAGTGTGAAAATTACCGAACTATCAGTATAAGTCATGCTACCAAAAGACTATCACGAATTCTTTACAGAAAAATCAGAAGAACGGAAAAACTGGTAGAAGCCGACCTCGGTGAAGATCAATTTGGATTTCGGAGAAATGTAGGAAAACACGAGGCACTACTGACCCTACGACTTATCTCAGAGGATAGGTTAAGGAAATGTAAACCTACGTTTATGGTATTTTTAGATTTAGACAGGTTTCGACAATGTTGAACAGAATAATTTCTTTAAAATTCTGAACGTATCAGGGATAAAATACAGGGAGCGAAAGGCTATTTGCAAATTGTACAGGAACCAGACCGCTGTTATAACAGTCGATAGACATGAAAGAGAAGCAGTGATTGAGACGGGAGTTGTTGCCTATCCCCGATGTTATTCTGTCTGTGCATTGAGCAAGCAGTAAATGAAACCATAGAAAGATTCGGAGCAGGAATTAAAACCTGATGAGAAGAAATAAAAACTTTGAGGTTTTCGGATGATATTGTAATTCTGTCAGAGACAGCAAAGGATTTGGAGGAGCCATTGAACGAAATGGACAGTGTCTTGAAAGGAGTTTATAAGAGGAACACCAACAAAATTAAGACAACGATAATGGAATGTAGTCAAAGTAAATCAGGTGATGCTGAGGGAACAGGTTAGGAAACGAGACACTTAAAGTAGCAGATGAGTTTTGCAAAATAATTGATGGCCGAAAGAGACAGAGTATAAAATGTAGACTGGCAATGATAAGAAAAGCGTTTCTGGAGAAGAGAAATTTGTTGACATTAAATATAGACTTAAGTGTTAGGAAGTTTTTCTGAAGGTATTTATCTGGAGTGTAGCCATGTATGGAAGTGAAACATGGATCATAAATAGTTTAGACAAGAAGAGAATAGACGCTTTTGAAATGTTATGCTGCAGAAGAATGCCGAATATTAGATGGACAGATCACATAACTAATGAGGAGGTACTGATTATAACTGAGGAGAACAATTTGTGGCACAACTTGATTAAAAGAAGGGCTTGGTGGATACGACGCATTTTTAGATATCAAGGGATCACCAGTTAAGTAATGGAGGGCGGCGTGGGGGTAAAAATCGTAGAGGCAGACCAAGAGATGAATATAGTAATCATTTTCAGAAGAATGTAGGCTGCAGTAGTTATCGGAGATGAAGAGGCTTGTACGACGTAGAGTAACATGAAGAGATGGGTCAAACTATTCTTACCGGCTGCGGTGGCCGAGCGGTTCTAGGCGCTTCAGTCCGGAACCGCGCGACTGCTAGGGTCGCAGGTTCGAATCCTGCCTCGGGCGTGGATGTGTGTCATGGCCTTAGGTTAGTTAGGTTTAAGTAGTTCAAAGCTGTAGGGGACTGAAGACCTCAGAAGTTAAGTCCCATAGTGCTCAGAGCCATTTGAAACCATTCTTCAAACTGTACTGACCTGTGAAGACCGAAAAAATAGCAGCAGAATACATCTACAAATAATATTCTGGAACCAAAATATTGCACAGTTTCATTTGATTAAACGAATTTCATTCTCAGTGGTTTGTGAGATTAAAATACAGTGCTATTCGTTATTTTGTGAAGTCAAAGTTACTATTCGTCAAATTGAATATAAACTATCAATTTTTTTTAGGATATCAAAAATTCTAAGATGAGGTACATGACTGACCCTATATGTGGGATTCGAGAAGCAACGCTAATGGAGGACTATATGTACCAGCTGTTTGAAATTCCCTCACACCATCTTCAACCGGACCAACCTGGAGGTTCCGACTGAAATAGCGTGAATGGTCTGTCAGTTCTAAATTCCAGATGTTGCGTATTTGATCGTGACACCCTAAAGGTTGAGTCGCACTTGACAGAACGTAGCGTCAAAACATCCAACTATGCATTTCAAATGGCGGCATTCAAGCAAGCTGTCAACAGAACAGGACGTTAACGCCAACTTTCTCGGGAAGAAAGTTTGACGTTGACTTGATGGAGGGACGTGGCATAGTCTGCCAACACCAGAAGTTCAGCCGCCTGTTACATGAGAAATTCTTTTCTCAATCGACAGCTCGTGCAAGTGAGTCTAGAGCAGCGTCCCTAGCGTTTTATTACTGCCTTGAGTCTCGCCTGTCGCGAGTGGTCGTTTTCATCAACATATCAGTGCCAAAGGTGCCAAACTGCTTGTGCTGTGAGAGCTCTCTGCTGTTCAGTTGAACGGTGGAAGTGAGATTGGATTTGAGCGACCATCCTGTATTTAAAAAATAATATAAATATGGTTATGAACTCCGCAGACTACCACCTGAAGATGCTACATTTATTAGAAGACGCGACGTACCGCAAGGTTAGTCGTGATCCCACACAGGCCATTGTCAGAAAGGCAGGGAAGTTATTAAAGGATTCTGATTTACTAGGTGAAGTGGTGAAGAAATTAACGCCTCGTGCCGCCAGACCTCCCAGACTTTATGGATTACCAAAGATCCAGAAGGAAAGTGTTCCTCTGAGGCCCATTGTTAGTGCAATCAGTTCGCCCACCCACAGACTTACTAAACATCTGGTAGGATTATTAGCACCAAAAGTGTGACATGGTGAACACCATGTTGTCAACTCGCAGAAATTTGTTGAGACACTCAAGAGAATGAAGATAGACCCAAACGATCTAATGGTTAGCTTGGACGTTGAGACACTTTTTACGAGAGTGCCAATACAAGATATGCTGGATCTTTTGGCCCAACATTTTCCATATGGAATCATTAAGTTGTTCCGTCACGTCCTAACGACAACGTACTTTTTGTACTGCGATGAATATTATGAGATGACGGACCGCACAGCTATGGGATCACCACTGTCTCCAGCAGTCGCAAATTTCTTTATGGAGCACTCTGAGGAGCAGGCTCTCCAAACTGCGACATTGCGGCCGTCTTGCTTTCTACGATACGTTGATGACACCTTCCTGATATGGCCTCATGATGAAGATACACTACAGCAGTTCGTCGATCACATGAATGGTGTCCATCCCAACATTAAATTTACTGTCGAGGTGGAGTAGCACGGTAAGCTAGCATTCTTGGCTGAGTTGGTTGAGCGGAAGGCAGGAGGCTAGCTTGCCCAATCAGTGTACCGGAAACCAACACACACTGATCGGTACTTGTACGCCAATGGTTTCCGCCACACTGTACACAAGAAAGCGGTCTTGAACACGTTGGTTCGTAGAGCCAAGATTTTCTCTGACGACGACCTCCTACAGTCTGAATTGCAGAACTTGAAACGTGTTTTCGGGGAAAATGGATACAGCAAAAGAGACACTGCAAACGCTTTCAAAGGCCGCCGACGAAAGACACCTGGTGAATCAGTAGAAGAGGCCAAACTGACTGCATTCCTGCCATATTGTGGAGAAACTAGCAGCAAGTTAGGACGTCTGCTGCAGAAACGTGGGCTAAGACCAGTGTTCCGGCCCGCCCCCAGGATACGCGATATGTTGCGCCCTGTTAAAGACAACATTGCTCTTCGAGTGTCCGGCGTGTATTGTGTACCCTGTGAATGTGGCAGCATGTATATCGGACAAACAATTCGCACGGTTGCGGAGCGTTCTACTGAGCACAAGCGTCATTTAAAACAAAGGGAGCTTGACAAGTCGGCCCTAGGGGCCATAGCGGAGTTTACCCGCATAACGTCGGTCTTCCACGTTGGTGTGTATTTTTTAAGCCTAATAATTTTACTTGTATTCCATAAAAAAAAAGTTTTCTTGCTAGAAGTTCTAGCTACAAATGAGGCAGTATTGAGTGTTATATGGGCAGCCTCTTTATCTGAAATTACGGTCCTGTGTTTTTAATGTTCTCGTTCTAGTGGTATAAGATACGAAAAATCTGTTTATGTACTGCATCTGTGTGTAGTATTATACACCTTGTTTTCTCATTTCAAATTTACCGCCTTCATTTATATTTTACTTCGTAAAAATTTTAGGACAAGTTATTGCACAGGTGTGGCCCCTACTAATTCCATCTTATCAATGTTTTATGTGCATTACATTTATAAAGTTTTAGTGGGTATGTATATCCAGTTTACGATCTCTCATTCTTATCACTGCTGCGTCGCAGCGCCACCTATTGAGGTGGTTCTGTATTAGGCTTCAGTACTAGCACACGACGCTGTGGTGCATTATGCTTACTACCTGAGCCCCCATCTTACTCTGTTACTCGCTCCTGTGAACGGGAACGCGTTATGCAGATCTTGGTGCCTCCCGCGCCCATCTAGAACAGGTAATGATTTTACTATTTTATATTTCTAGTTTTTACTGAGTTTAACGAAGGCGATGTTGGTCTGATATATTCGACGATGCCCCCACACTGACTAAAGGATTCTTCTAATAAATACCAAATTAAGGTATTTGCTCTTTCAGTAGTTGATCTGTTTATACATGCTTATAGGTTATCCAAGTCTGCACAACGCGATCGCGATTCTTAAATAGACGTATTTGTTCTCTGTTTTCTGTGTAGATAACCTGAAGATGCCTAAATAAGGCGAAACGCGTCGTTGAAAAATAAAAAACTAAAATTGCAACCAAGACTGTTTTTAACCAATACTGTTAAGCACTGGTTTGCTATATGCCATATATGGATTGGAAGAATTAAAAGCCCAATGAACGAGATAAATCAAATTAAATTGACTGTAACTGCTATCGCGTGATTAAATTTCAGTAGAAAGACATGTGGAGATAGTACTAACACATGTCACTCGATTGTGGGACTAGCGAAAACTCGTAAACTGAAGTGAATCGTGCTTGTGATCTTTTGTTTGTTGCTGTTGGTACGTATCACTTGCAGCCTAGAAGACATGGCAGTCCGTGTTTCACGGTAATTTTTATTGTTAAAAGCCGTAGTGTGGTGTGTGTACTGTAAGACCTTCGGTACACACACCATCGGATTGTTTGACTTGTCGCTCTAGCGAAGTAGGCGAGTGTCAGCGATATGTCTCGTGGTCTTATCGTGGCGTGTTTATCTTCTGCCGTTAGGTCAGACGATAGAACTGCCACTTGCACGCTTACGGTAGCAGATTGACGGTGACCAACTTAAAACAGAACTTGATTAATTTTCACACACATTTATTAAAATAATAAAAATCATAAACCTTACTTAACTTGATTCTGGATGCTATTTACAATTGACAATCTAAAGTTCCTTTGGTCTTGGTACGTTAATCTTATTCTCACATATCTCTGATACTTGACAAAGTGTCTATACATTTCTGTTCGTGGCTATGTACAGGAATATGATAATCTTATTAGGCGCAGACTGAAACTTGACTATAGACTGGTGCAGACTAATGCAGACTGACTAACCGGAGGTCTGTACACTCGTTATAATACCTCGCGCGTTCAGGTATCGCTGCGCGAGTGTGATCCGCGAGGAGAAAAGGTTCTACGTTAGCAGCAATCTCATTGGCTGCGTGACATATTAATACGCGGATCGGCGGAAGCAGAATTTGGTCCGTCTCTAAGACAGCGCCATCTCGTAGTGCAGAGACGGACGAGTGCTGCGCCTGCGCTGTTGTGCTTAGCGGGGCGCGCTCTAGTCGGAAAGTTGTGTACGCGCTGACTACGCGGAGCTATGTACACAACACATAGTACGTAATAACCCTAAGAAACTGCTTAGAGATAGCACCAGCAGAAGCCGCCAGATTGCGAGTAGTCGAAAACTGGAGCAGCATACGAGATTTCTCGAGGTGTGATGAAGAAGGCAATTGGATAATTTGTAGGTGAGAGAGGGAGGGGGCAAGACCTGGGGGTATGGTGCATTTTTCGTATTTTGGAAGAGGAATGGCGACTTTTAAGTAGCCATAAAAAAGTTCCAGTTGCGACCCTGTTAAAAATCTGCGTAATACCATCCTGAAAGATAAACACCTTATTCACTGTAATTTTTCCTTTCTTTAAGAGCTAGAGGGAGGGGTAAGGGTTGGGCACGGCTTCCTTGCCTCCGAGTATGGGTGCCCATGGAAGTGATGTAAACAGATCAAGCCGTTCGAGTCGTGATCCAGCACAGCACTGGTGATTACATCTGTATTCGACGGTGACGTCGCGTTCCGTCCCATTCTGTCGACGTCTAGTAAGTGACTCGACGTTAAGGCTGTAGTACTGCACTTGCGAGTATTGAACACTTACAGAAAGGAAGTGCTTGACGTGTCGGCCACTGAGCTGCAACCCCCGGCGCAGGTGCTGGCGGCGCTGGACGTGGGCGTGCGCTTCCTCCGGCTGGAGCAGCCGCGGCCCGTCGGCCGCGAGGCCATGAGCTTCGGCTGCCGGCAGATGCGCGGGCCCGCGGCGCGCATGCGCGACTGGCTCATCCTGCGCCACTACACCAACCTGCTAGAGTACGTCGCGCAGGTGTTCACCGGCCTGCAGGGGCACCCGGCCGCCAGGTTTAACTACTGACTGCCTGACTCCTGTAACCAACTCACATACAGCGTCTACTCGCACCAGTCTTCTGTATTAATTTCTCCCTGAATGCAAAATACATCGACTCATAATGTGATTCATGGTTCATTTGAACAATTTTATTTTCAATGTGGCGATTATACACTACTGGCCGTTAAAATTGCTACATCTCGAGGATGACGTGCTACAGACGCGAAATTTAACAGACAGGAAGAAGATGCTGTGATGTGCGAATGATTAGCTTTTCACAGCATTCACACAAGTTGGCGCCGGTGGCGACGCCTACAACATGCTGACATGAGGAAAGTTTCCAACCGATTTCTCATACACAAACAGCAGTTGACCGGCGTTGCCTGGTGAAACGTTGTTGTGATGCCTCGTATAAGGAGGAGAAATGCGTACCATCACGTTTCCGACTGATAAAGGTGGGATTGTAACCTATCGCGATTGTGGTTTATCGTATCGCGACATTGCTGCTCGCGTTGGTCGAGATCCAATGACTGTTAGCAGAATATGGAATCGGTGGGTTCAGGAGGGTAATGCGGAACGCCGTGCTGGGTCCCAACGGCCTCGTTTCACTAGCAGTCGAGATGACAGGCATCTTACCCGCGTGGCTGTAACGGATCGTGCAGCCACGTTCTCGATCCCTGAGTCAACAGATGGGGACGTTTGCAAGAGCCGGCTGGTGTGGTCAAGCGGTTAAAGGCGCTGCAGTCTGGAACCGCGCGGCCGCTACGGTCACAGGTTCGAATCCTGCCTCGGGCATGGATGTGTGTGATGTCCTTAGGTTAGTTAGGTTTAAGTAGTTGTAAGTTCTAGGGGACTGATGACCTCAGATGTTAAGTCCTATAGTGCTCAGAGCCATTTGAACCATTTGTTTGCAAGACAACAACCATCTGCACCAACAGTTCGACGACGCTTGCAGCAGCATGGACTATCAGCTCGGAGACCATGGCGGCGGTTACCATTGACGCTGCATCACAAACAGGAGCGACTGCGATGGTGTACTCAACGGCGAACCTGGGTGCACGAATGGCAAAACGTCATTTTTTCGGATAAATCCAGGTTCTGTTTACAGCATCACGATCGTCGCATCCGTGTTTGGCGACATCACGGTGAACGCACATTGGAAGCGTGTATTCGTCATCGCCATAGTGGTGTATCACCCGGCGTGATGGTATGGGGTGCCATTGGTTACACGTCTCGGTCACCTCTTCTTCGCATTGACGGCTCTTTGAACAGTGGACGTTACATTTCAGATGTATTACGACCCGTGGCTCTACCCTTCATTCGATCCCTGTGAAACCCTACATTTAAGCAGGATAATGCACGACCGCATGTTGCAGGTCCTGTACGGGCCTTTCTGGATACAGAAAGTGTTCGACTGTCGCCCTGGCCAGCACATTCTCCAGATCTCTCACCAACTGAAAACGTCTGGTCAATGGTGGCCGAGCAACTGGTTCGTCACAATACGCCAGTCACTACTCTTGCTGAACTGTGGTATCGTGTTGAAGCTGCATGGCAGCTGTACCTGCACACGCCATCCAAGCTCTGTTTGACTCATTGCCCAGGCGTATCAAGGTCGTTATTACGGCCAGAGGTGGTTGTTCTGGGTACTGATTTCTCAGGATCTATGCACCCAAATTGCGTGAAAATGTAATCACATGTCAGTTCTAGTATAATATATTTGTCCAATGAATACCCGTTTATCATCTGCATTTCTTCTTGGTGTAGCAATTTTAATGGCCAGTAGTGTACGAGGGACGTTCAGTAAGTAATGCAATACATTTTTTCTCGGCCAATAAAATGCTGACTTTGTTGCGGGACGTCGTGGAATATTCCCTCTTCAGCCTTTATAGTTTCATGAAGTTCCGATAGGTGGCGGCAATATACACTCCTGGAAATTGAAATAAGAACACCGTGAATTCATTGTCCCAGGAAGGGGAAACTTTATTGACACATTCCTGGGGTCAGATACATCACATGATCACACTGACAGAACCACAGGCACATAGACACAGGCAACAGAGCATGCACAATGTCGGCACTAGTACAGTGTATATCCACCTTTCGCAGCAATGCAGGCTGCTATTCTCCCATGGAGACGATCGTAGAGATGCTGGATGTAGTCCTGTGGAACGGCTTGCCATGCCATTTCCACCTGGCGCCTCAGTTGGACCAGCGTTCGTGCTGGACGTGCAGACCGCGTGAGACGACGCTTCATCCAGTCCCAAACATGCTCAATGGGGGACAGATCCGGAGATCTTGCTGGCCAGGGTAGTTGACTTACACCTTCTAGAGCACGTTGGGTGGCACGGGATACATGCGGACGTGCATTGTCCTGTTGGAACAGCAAGTTCCCTTGCCGGTCTAGGAATGGTAGAACGATGGGTTCGATGACGGTTTGGATGTACCGTGCACTATTCAGTGTCCCCTCGACGATCACCAGTGGTGTACGGCCAGTGTAGGAGATCGCTCCCCACACCATGATGCCGGGTGTTGGCCCTGTGTGCCTCGGTCGTATGCAGTCCTGATTGTGGCGCTCACCTGCACGGCGCCAAACACGCATACGACCATCATTGGCACCAAGGCAGAAGCGACTCTCATCGCTGAAGACGACACGTCTCCATTCGTCCCTCCATTCACGCCTGTCGCGACACCACTGGAGGCGGGCTGCACGATGTTGGGGCGTGAGCGGAAGACGGCCTAACGGTGTGCGGGACCGTAGCCCAGCTTCATGGAGACGGCTGCGAATGGTCCTCGCCGATACCCCAGGAGCAACAGTGTCCCTAATTTGCTGGGAAGTGGCGGTGCGGTCCCCTACGGCACTGCGTAGGATCCTACGGTCTTGGCGTGCATCCGTGCGTCGCTGTGGTCCGGTCCCAGGTCGACGGGCACGTGCACCTTCCGCCGACCACTGGCGACAACATCGATGTACTGTGGAGACCTCACGCCCCACGTGTTGAGCAATTCGGCGGTACGTCCACCCGGCCTCCCACATGCCCACTATACGCCCTCGCTCAAAGTCCGTCAACTGAACATACGGTTCACGTCCACGCTGTCGCGGCATGCTACCGGTGTTAAAGACTGCAATGGAGCTCCGTATGCCACGGCAAACTGGCTGACACTGACGGCGGCGGTGCACAAATGCTGCGCAGCTAGCGCCATTCGACGGCCAACACCGCGGTTCCTGGTGTGTCCGCTGTGCCGTGCGTGTGATCATTGCTTGTACAGCCCTCTCGCAGTGTCCGGAGCAAGTATGGTGGGTCTGACACACCGGCGTCAATGTGTTCTTTTTTCCATTTCCAGGAGTGTACATAGCCTTCAAAATTGTGTCTTTGACGGAGGTTGTTCTTTTACGTCAAACAAGAAAATAGTGGATGCCGATTTGCATCATCTCAGGTAGCTGTTGACTCCTTCCAAAGCAATGGTACTGAAGAACCAACATCAGAACGATAAAATGTTTCTAGAAATTGTTCGAATTTATGCAAAACTGTAGAACTATAACGACGAATATTTTGATAAACACTTAATCGATTTGTACTAAATAAAGTTTTTCTTTCATTTATGTTGCAAAAACTTAAAAGACGGCCCCGTTTATGACAAAACGACAAATTCAATAAAACGCGTCCTGATATGTTGATATGTTATCTTATTGTCATGTTGTTATATAGATGAACGATAGGCCACTTTTGCCAGTGACCGACATGATGGTTTTTATAAGAATATGAGAACCTGGTCACACGTCCAGAAATGTGTCGGTGGAGTATGTAGGCTATATATCCGCCTCTGCTATATAATCCTCTGTATTGTTCCACTATTGCCACTGTTGACTACAGGTTTTCGACGCGCTAGGTTAGTAACATGTTTGCCACCCTCTTTGCGATAGTATGTTCTTACCCGTTTCTAGAACACAACATCTTGTAGTTTTAATATCATATCGTTTAGGTAGGCCATAAAACAATTATTTGAGTCAAAGGTGGGTTCAATGAAACTACGCGAGATTTAATAATGAAATGGAAGAGTAGCAAAACAGCAAATTATGAAAGAGGCAAGATTATTGTACGTCAACATACAGCATTAGCAATTTTGACTAACTCTGAATTATCGTATGAAAATACAGCCATCGCATTCCCACCAGTGACTGTGCTACAAGGACGTCGAATTCCTAACATTTTAATTTCCATGCCTTCTCTACCAGCAACAATTTGGGTATGGGAATGTAGGATAACCACGAGTAAATTAGAGATAAGCTGTATCCTTATACCATATAGGCTTAAAGTGCAGTAGACTTATAAAGTCTGAAACTAAAAATAATCGCCATCCTCCAGCGGATTCTATCTCGTGAGTTTCGGTACAAGTGTCCAACGCATGATCACTCATCTACCGCTGCCTGCGAACAGCGTGATGTGTATAACAAGGGCAGCCATTAATAACAGCATACACTAGTGTTGTGTAACATGGGAATACGTGAACGTCGCACATTGTGACTGCTTGAGAATATTTTAATGTTATTGATGTGATGCACGGTTCAAACTTGTGTTAATAACAGACAAAATATCCGACTGGTGTTATGTCACCAGATCTCAAGAAATTATCCGGCATGACCGGAAGTGCAAGTATTTTTCTTTTCCGAAGGAAGAGCTTTATGATTATACCGTTGTATGAAGTTAATAGCGTGAAGTTACACGTAACTTAGTACTCTCTGTGTCACTATTTTGGCAGTACTGTATTATTATCACCGTCATTAATATATCTTAAATTTTGTAGTTCGGAATTTTGATTTTTCACAAATGTTTCCATTAGTTGTTGTACCCACAGAATTTACAGGACACTAAACACCAAATTCTTGTTGGGTTTCGTGTGTAACATTTGCCTGCGAATTTTTACTTACAACGTGTTATTATTTCCTGATTACACTTTAGTTGTTTATTTGTTATGAAAGTGAAAAGTGATAGGGATAAAGAATGTACCGCAGTGTGCAAGGCTGTGATCCAAGTAATGTGTTTAGAGAGATTATTTTGTTATTGATTTAAAGAACTAAATATGGGGGGGGGGGGGGTATTAGTATGTCATCGAAGCTGCTCGTAGAAATTTAAGAAGACATTGTGTCTAGCAGGTGCTGGATTAGTGGTTCAGCAGACTAACGCCAAGGTTCTCGAATCACAGTTAACAGTAAGACAAAAAGAGTACAGTTTTGTCTTGTCGCCAAGCGATTAGAGAAGGGGCTCTATTTTTGGTGTTTTGTTATGTGGCCGTTCCAGACTAACAACGGTGCTTTTTGAATAACGTGACTTGGGAAAGAGGAGGTAGCCTAATATGAATGGCCGCACACCGAGGTCGTTAACATAATTCAGCTAATAATTCATAGATACCTACCAGTAACATTTATAAAATGCAATTCTGAACAGTTACAAATATGAAAGTTTTGAAAAAACTTATTTTAGACTAGTCCCACACTAATATTATTTCTTCATTATTAGGATCATGGCAATCAGTCCTGTGTAACTGCCAAGCAGATTATTGGTTGGCCGGCCGAAGTGGCCGCGCGGTTCTGGCGCTGCCGTCTGGAACCGCGAGACCGCTACGGTCGCAGGTTCGAATCCTGCCTCGGGCATGGATGTGTGTGATGTCCTTAGGTTGGTTAGGTTTAACTAGTTCTAAGTTCTAGGGGACTAATGACCTCAGCAGTTGAGTCCCATAGTGCTCAGAGCCATTTGAACCATTTTTGATTATTGGTTGTAAGTATGCGAAGATCATATTCAACCCTCCTGAAATTAAAAGAACTTATGAGGATAACAATGTGTCACTATAAATGTAACATTTAGCTAGAGAAAAACGTTTCTAGAAGTGTTCTTGGGTGGACAAGACTTGCTGGACTAGTCTTAGAATGTGGGCTGCTCAGCGCACAGGCCTTCTCAGTCTAGGTGGCGTTGGCTCAGTGTGTTTAACATTGGGGTAGGGAGATCCCAGTTCCGAAGAATAACTTGTCTCACAGGACGTTATTTTTTGACTTTAGGTCCTTACGTAATCATGGTGAGGCGTTTGCGGTCCACAGTACTAGCAAGACTGTACACCTGTGGTGTAAGGTGTAAGGCTAGGAGATTAACAGCAACTAACAGAGCCAATTTTTCATTAAAAGAACTGTTTTCTTCAAGGCCCTTAACTCGCATCCGCAAACTGACGTTTATCATATCTTAATCATATTGGAATGACAAAAGATATGATAAAAATAATTACAAAAACTTTTTACAATGTCTGGTATGATATTTGATTAATTCTCCACAGAGACAACTGCTCTAAGAATCGAGGTGGGAACCTTACAATCCGTCCTGACTGCGATACTCTGATATTTGGAGATGGTTCCTCTGTGGGATGTTGTGGTTCTGTGTCCTTGGAAAAGTTTGGAAGTTCCTTCTCTGATTCCCATTTTTCTTGCAGGAGATAAGCTGGTTTAAGTCTGTCCACTGACATATTTATGTGTTTGCACTTCCTTTTAATAGTGAAATATTTTTCATGTCTTGAAATGACAGGAAAGGGACCATCATATGTAGGTTCTAATGGTTTTCTAACCCTGTCACATCTCTGGAAGACATGGAAACAGGTTTGCAGATCTTTTGGAACAAATACTGATCTTGATTTGCTTTGTGTAGGCCTACTAGGATAAAGATGAAGCATTTGCTTTTGCAAATTAGATGCAAATGAATCAAGGCCAATCTTTGTTGTGGGCTCTTCAAAAAATTCACCAGGAAGTCTTATAGTTTTTCCATATACCATCTGTGCAATGGAATGGTTCGATGTTTCTCGCACTGCAGTGCGCAACCCCAATAGAACAGTAGGCAGAATTTCTGTCCAATTAGAACTGTTATGGGCCTTGATTGCAGACTTCAGAGATCTATGTAGTCGCTCAGTTTTACCATTGCATTGAGGATGGTATGGCGTTTTGTGCTGAATTTTCATTCCACATATTATGCCCAAATTATTAAGCAACTGCGATCTAAACTGTGTTCCTTGGTCAGTGATTACCTGTGATGGCACACCAAATCTTGCAATCCATTGCCGGTAGAATCCTGTTGCCACTTTTTCAGCTGAAATATCTTCAAGTGGTATGACTTCCATCCAAGATGTGAAACGGTCAATACAAGTTAAACAATAAGTCATGCCATTAGAAGGAGGAAAAGGTCCGATGAGATCAATGTGTACAACACTGAAACGTTCATCAGGTTCTTCAGACTTCTCTAGCGGTGATTTTGTGTGGCGAGTGACCTTGGTTTTCTGACAACTGACGCAGGATTTAGACCACTGTCGCACATCACTTTTGATGTTTGACCAAATGGCTCTGCTACTCAACAGTTTCACTGTTGTCTTTATGCCAGGATGAGCTTAACCATGAAAATGAAGAAATATTTGATAACGAAAAGGTTGAGGAATATAAGGTCTGATATTTGCAGTGGATGTGTCACACCACAATGTTTTCCCTGATGGAAGTTGATATGACTTGAAGTTTAAGGAGTTGTTCCCTGTTCGGAGTTGCTGTAGTTCTTGATCTTGTTGCTGGTTTTTGGCAATTTCATAATAGTCCAGAATTACTACTTCATCAACTCTGGATAGGGCATCTGCAACAATATTGTCATGGCCACTGACATGACGAATATCGGTCGAAAATTGTGAAATGTACTGCAACTGTCTCATCTGTCGAGGAGATGCCTTATCATTGTTTTGCTTGAAAGCAAATGTGAGTGGCTTATGATCAGTGAAGATTATGAAGTCTCTTCCTTCAAGTAAATGCTTAAACTTTTTTACAGAAAGGTAAATTCCCAATAATTCTCTGTCATAGGTACTGTAACCCTTCTGTGATTTACTCAGTTTCTGAGAAAAGAATGCAACAGGTCTCCAGTTTCCATTTTCCAGTTGCTGGAGCACAGAACCAACAGAAATATCTGATGCGTCTGCACATAATGCTAGGGGTAACTCTGAGTTAGGAAAAACCAAAAATGCAGCATTTGCTATATCTTGTTTAGATTTCTCAAACATTTTCTTTGCTTCTTCATTCCACTGAATTTGTCTATTATCCTTCTTTCTTGCTCCCTTAAGATAGTCATGCAAAACAGTCTTAGTCTCTGCCACATCTTAAAGGTAGCGACGGTAGTAGTTGACAATGCCAAGAAGTCTGCGGAGCTCATGCAGTTTGTCAGGTAATTTATATTCAAAAAATTGCTTGCACTTTCTCAGGTAGTGGATGGGAACCCTCTGATGTTATCCAGTACCCCAGGGATTCAATTTCGTTTACTACAAAAGTTGATTTTGATATGTTGATTCGAAGTCCATAATTAGACAATCGCTCCAGGACTAGTTTCAAGTGTGTTCGGTGTTATACTGGATGAGGCGATTAAAATGTCATCGAGGTAAGGAAACTGCATTAATGAATCGCTGGAATGTTGAAGGTGCATTCCGCAGGCCAAAGCTCATGACATTCAATTCATGCAGTCCAAATGGTGTGATTACAGCTGTTTTGTGCTTATCTTCTTCAGCCATAGGTATTTGATAATAGGCCTTAAAGAGATCGATTTTAGAAAATATGTTTTTGCCTTGAAGAATAAAATGGAAATCATCTATTCTAGGTACAGGATAACGGTCTGGAATTGTTCTTTCATTTAACCGTCTATAATCTCCACACGGACATATTGAGCCATCCTTCTTAGGTACAATATGGAGAGCACTTGCCCATGCAGATTTAGATGGTATAATGATGCGATTGTCTAACATGAATTTAAATTCTTGTTTTGCCATCGCCATGCGCTTTGGGTCTAATTGTCTTGCCCTAGAAAAAACAGGCGGGCCTTCAGTGGTAATATGTTTAATTTCGCTATGTACCAAATTAGGTTTAGCTATGTCTGGATACTGTAACAGTAGATCTGTAAATTTTGTGTTTTGGCTCATGGTGCTCAGGACGTTTTCCTCTGAGATTGACATAACTTTACCCTCAGCATTGATCTTGGTTACATCATCTATTAATCTTTTATTATGGACATCTACTAATAATTGAAATTTATTCAAAAAATCGGCACCCAATATAGCTTTATTGATTTTCGCAACTATAAATGGCCGTTGAAATTGACGTCGCAGTCCCAGATCAATGGTACGAAGATCGATTCCGTATGTAGAAATTTCGGTACAATTTGGAGCATACAATTTATATGGTGAATTACCATTAACATTTGCGTAAGCGGGAATTACAGAAACATCCGCCCCACTGTCGACTAAAAATTGCTATCCCGTTTTTTTGTCGGTTACAAATAAGCGGGTTTTGCGGCAATGGACTTGGGCAGGAGAACTTGCCGCTAATTCAGCTGCTGGGTCGCGTTTCCCTTTTCATTCCAGCTACATGGAGGTGTGCATTTTTCAGGCTTGCAGTTCTGTCCAAAGCGAAAGTGGTAATAACAGTCCTTGCCCTTGGGGTTGTATTTATTTCGAGACTTACTGCGACTTCTTGTACACTGACGCTCACAGCTTCTGTTACGAGACCTGCCTCGATAACCAGCTGACAGCGCGAACATTTGTTGCTCTAGCCCCGAAATTCTCATCAAGCCTTTCATGGTTATCGAAGCATCCTGTTGACTACAAGCACCACTTTTTGTGACGAACAATTCGTTATAGGAATTTATTTCTGTTATTCTATCAGCCATTATAGCCACCTTTTCAAGTCCCTCGTCACTAACAATTAGAATGGTCCTTATAGAATCTAGAAGTTCTTCTAGCCAAAGTGCCTTTAGGACTTTTTCTGACACATCTACACCTACCAAAGCTTGCATTTTGCGTAATAACTGACTAAGTTTCTGGTCTCCCAAATCAATTCCAGTAACTAATATCTTAATACGCTTATCTTCACTTTCTTTAAAAATATTCAGTAGACGTTCCATAGCCAACGAATATTTATTCGCATCTGTGCCGCAAATAATGTCCCAAATATTCTCGATGTATTTTGGTTCTAATTGCGACACTAGGTGGTTAAATTTAGTTTCTTCTGTGACAATTTTGCAAATGCCGAACTGTGCTTCTACTTGATAGAACCAAATTTCGGGTTTTTCACTCCAAAAAGGCGGAATTTTGATGCTAACTTTGTTTGCTTCCAGGCGATCTTCGGAACCGCTCCCGTTTGTCGTCATATCTTCTTCTTATCACGTTGGGGTCACCAAATATAACTGCTGTAACGTAATATTTGCAGCAGTTCCCAAAAGACGTTGCTTGACGATATTTAGACTAATTTTAAATCACCAAGAACACACGCCACTTGGCCTGCTTAAGACTTCTTTATTGACTTCTGCTTAGCAGCCATCTCAGAATCATCACATCTTTGCTACCAAAGAATAAACAAAAAAATTTTTTTAAAGATATTACATCATGTTATCAGTAAAAAAAATTTTTTTAAAGATATTACATCATGTTATCAGTAATGAACTATAACTATTAACGGTCTTTGGCAACTTCATAAAATATAAAAATTCCATTTAAATTCATCACTGTTGTCTTTACAAGTTCTTCACAAGCATCAACACGTCGTTATCTCATTTCAGGAGTCAGCTGCCGTGGCACCCATCTTGCAGACACTTTGTGAAACTGGAGCACATCATGCACCATGTGGTGTGCTGACCCATGACTAATTTGTAAACATGCTGCAATGTCATTCAGTGTTACGCGGCGATTTTCTTCACTGTTGCTTCAACTGTTGTGCCTGACCTGGACGAGGAGCATCATCCACTGAAGTCACACCATTTGCGAACTTCCTACTCCATTTGTAGACTTGCTGCTGTGAGAATCATGCATCACCGTACTGAACCTTCATTCGTCGATGAATTCCAATAGGTTTCACACCTTCACTACGCAAAAACCGAATAACAGAACGCTGTTCTTCCCTGGTGCAAGTCGCAAGTGGGGCGGCCATCTTTATACTGATACTGCGACGGTATGCGTGCACCTGCACTATGCTGCCACCTACAAGCCATTCTGCACGCTGTTTGTAGCACGCTTACCAACTTACAGGATAACGGCGCGAAATTTCGATTTCTTATTACAAATTTAAGGTTTTCATTTCACTCACCCTTGTATAAAAAAAAAGTCAAGCAAAATTCCAAGCACTTTGCTCCATATCTCATCATTCACTCAGAAATACAAAATTTACTCTTGAGGCAAAATTTAGTGGGTCTACAGAAACAAGTATACAATATTTCATATTTAGATTCTAAGAAAAGATACATAAACTTTTAAAAACACAATTTTCAGGAGAAGCAGTTTTAAGTTCAACACTTTTTTTTTCCTGTGTCACCTCTTTAGGAGGCCCCAGATTGTACTCAGGGTCCTCTTTCCCTTCAAGGCTTCTCTTCTGGTTTCTTGTTTTCTGCCTTCTTTCCTTTACCAGGTCTTCTATTGATTTTTTAGATGCAGATAGGTTCTGAAAAACTTTTTTTCTCGAGATGTCTTGAGTGAAATTTGCCATCTTAAAGCTCATTCTCTCTAATACCTTTACCCCCCCCCTACTTTTTCGTCCTTAAATGCAAGAACTGCTTCATAAGTTGCAATTCCGACAACTGTAGCAGATGAAAATGAAATGTGGGTTTAGGGTATTGTTCCCTTACGAGCAAATTTAAAGTCTCATTTTGATTCTGGTTCTTGCCATGAACACACTCTTTTAGGAGCAAGGATCGTCAGAAACCTGTGAGTGGGCTTGACAACATCCAGGATACTATATGTAACCCTTTCCTTGTGACTGTAAGGGTTGATAACCTTCTGAGCCTGTAGATATTTACACCAGATAATGTGGCACAGATCATGAGTGGGATGTCCATCTGTTGACACCATATGGGAATATGTAGCCCATACTGCAGTTATCATGTCACGCAGGAGAGGTTCTGTCTAATAGCCTTGCCATCTCCGTAAGTAGCGCAATGCAAAACAAGAATTGCTTTTTCATAAACAAAGCTGCTGGTTTGTTTTTGTTTCTAAGATATGGTACAGAGTCGGAGACGACCTATAAAACCAAAGAGTATGTATCACAACCTTCTGGATGTATTCCATCCAGGTTTGCTTGAGAATCATCCACGGGATCACTGTTCACTGAACTTCAAAAAGTGAAGTGCCAACAAGATCACATCACACATTTAGTTGTGTTTCAGGAACTTCTGATGCGACTGCATCCTTGAAACTTTAGGAACTTAATGTCCATGAGTTTTACTAACGAATAAAAAATAAATTGAAAATTGACATTTTTGATCAATGTCATGAAGGTTCCCCCTTAAAGCAGTGGGCTGAGATGTGAATGGGAATTTGGATTGAGGAGGGAGGTGTGCTGGCGTAGTCATTACAGTTGTGCAAAGCCACTGAACAGTGGTTAGCGCATCTGCCTGGTGAGCAGCAGGCCCAAGTGTGAATGCTGGTCTTGGTACAACTTTTCATCTGTCACTTGAGCCTGCATATATACGTCATGGTTGTTTGAGACTTGAAAAGGTCTCTGTAACCACATAGTTTCATTTCATCAAGTCATATTATTAACAATCAACAGCGACATAAATATCTTTTACGTAACCTCACCGTAAATGATTCTCGTTTCGTTTTCAGTCATTTATTCAGAATCACCATGGAAGAGGAAAGGAACATAATACTTTTAATTACATACACTTAAAACCTTATAGTTGTGTCGTTTATAGTATTTAATTCACTCAGCATGTAAGTGGGTGTTTGTTGCAAGATTCGAATACACTTTCTTAGCTACCATACTGCTCTATTGAAATTCCGCTACAGGTGAAACACCTCATATTTACATAACGATTTTCAAGTACAGGTGGCGAATTGTTTTCACGCAAAACTTATCCTATGTAATGAGCATCATACAGAAGTTTTGTAGAAATTTCTGTTCTGCAGATTTCATCTGACACTGAGTAATAGGTAAAATAAACTACAAATTTCAAATTTAAATCGAAAGAATCCCTTGTGTCTCATACCTTTATTCCCTCCAATAGTTCCACGCTGTGGTATCTAATACATCTCTGTATAACATTTATATTTCTCTGCATGATGTTTGAAAATATATCTTCCTATAGAACACATTAGGCATAGATAGCGGTAGCTACCCTGCCGTTTTTATAAAATGTTCTATTATGAGTTGTAGGGGTTGGGAGATTGAATCCTACAGTAGGGCTGAAGTCAGCTGCTGGTATGTCAAGATGAAATGCGATTCCCCGCTAGGATATGTCTGCAGCGGTGATGCTCGTAGGTGTCAAATGGTGGCCCATCAGATAAACACTCTTTGTTGAGAAAGTCCCATATTCATAACTGTTTCAGTGGTGAAATCGGAGCTTGAGATGCGGTCGCTGTTCTCTCTAACGTAGGAGACCACCGCCACTGAAGTTTGTGCCATCAGCAGTTGTTCACCAGGAGGACAGTGTGTGGCGAGATGATGGCTGACAGCATTCTGCTGCTATCAGCACAACAGTAGAGGTCTGATGCAAGGCAGTTGGCACCTACCTGTGATGGGCAGCTTTTGTAACTAAACTGGAAACACATCAGAGGCGACGAGGGACGGAGGGTGCTTTAACATGAAGTCTCCGGCATGGGTAATGATGGTGGTGTGTGCCCACTCTGGATGCTGAACAATAAATGACTTATGTCCACAAGTGGCTGCAGTGGCAGGAGAGCTACATGGCCCAGACTCAAATCCACAGGCCACCAGTTATTGGTAGTCACCCAGTGGGTGACACAGTGGCGCAAAGGCACCAAGTGGACTCAATACTGATGGCAGTCGCTGTCTGCTTCGTCTCGGACTGCAAGCAGGCTTCATCTCATGACTAGTGGTTAGCGTCGACCTCATAGCTGGGTGTACTGTGCACAATTGAGAATTAGCGGTATGTGTGTGTGTGTATATATATATACGGGATGGTACATTGATCGTGACTGGGGCAAATATCTCACGAAATAAGCGTCAAACGAAAAAACTACAAAGAACGAAACTTGTCTAGCTTGAAGGGGGAAACCAGATGGCGCTATGCTTGGTCCGCCAGATGGCGCTGCCATAGGTCAAACGGATATCAACTGCGTTTTTTTAAAATAGGAACCTCCATTTTATTACATATTCGTGAAGTACGTAAAGAAATATGAATGTTTTAGTTGGACCACTTTTTTCGCTTTGTGATAGATGGCGCTGTAATAGTCACAAACATATGGCTCACAATTTTAGACGAACAGTTGGTGACATGTAGGTTTTTTAAATTAAAATACAGAACGAAAGCACGTTTTAACATTTTATTTCGGTTGTTCCAATGTGATACATGTATCTTTGTGAACTTATCATTTCTGAGAACGCATGCTGTTACAGCGTGATTACCCGTAAATACCACATTAATGCAATAAATCCTCAAAATGATGTTCGTTAACCTCAACGCATTTGGCAATACGTGTAACGACATTCCTCTCAACACCGACGTTTCTGAGATTCCCGATTCTCGCATAATTTGTCTGCTACTCATGTGCTGATTAGCCGCAACAGCAGCTAAAACACCTACTTGGGCATCATCATTTGTTGCAGGTCGTGGTTGACATTTCAGATGTAACTGAACACTTCCTGTTTCCGTAAATAATGTAACTATCCAGCGAACGGTTCGGACAATTGGATGATGTCGTCCAGGATACCGAGCAGCATACATAGCACACACCCGTTGGGCATTTTGATCACAATAGCCATACATCAACACGATATCGACCTTTTCCGCAATGGGTAAACGGTCCATTTTAACACGGGTAATGTATCACGAAGCACATACCGTCCGCACTGGCGGAATGTTACGTGATACCACGTACTTATACGTTTGTGACTATTACAGCGCCGTCTATCACAAAGTGTAAAAAGTGGTCCAACTAAAACATTCATTATTCTTTACGAACGAATATATAATAAAAAATGGGGGTTCCTATTTTAAAAAACGCAATTGATATCCGTTTGACCTATGGCAGCGCCATCTAGCGGGCCAACCATAGCGTCATCTGGTTTCGTTCTTAGTAGTTTTTCGTTTGATGCTTATTTCGTGAGATATTTGGCCCGGTCACTATCAATGGACCACCCTGTACATATATATATATATATATATATATATATATATATATATATATATATATATATATATGTGTGTGTGTGTATATTTATTTATACAAAATATTATCGCAACACGAAAATAATATTTAATGTAGAGTAATGAAATTTCGGGAATGCATTTACCTAGGTAAACTGCCAGAATGTTGCATGCAGGCATGCAAACATGCATGCAATGTGTTGTATTGGTGTAGAATATCAGTTTGGGTGTTGGGCTTCATGCGTCTTGCACTTGGCTGGTCAACACAGAGATAGTTAATGTTGTTTGTTGTTTACGGATGACACTGGAGTTGTCGTCCGATGGTGTCCCATATGTGCTCGACTGGAGACAGATCTGGTAATCGAGCAGGCCAAGGCATCCCGTCGATATTCTTTAGAACACGTTGTGTTACAACAGCGATATGTGGGCGAGCGTTATCCTGTTGGAAAACACCGACTGGAATGCTGTTCATGAATGGCAGCACAACAGGTCGAACCACCGGACAGTGTTGCAAATTTACATAACCATATGAAATGGTACACCAGAACACAAATCCAGGTGTAGATCCATTGCGTCTAACACTCAGAAAGGTCTGTTGGAGCCCATCAATTGACAGAACCAGCTTTCATCAGAAAATACAAGACACTTCCACCCTGCCCTTCAATGAACTCTCGCTTAACATCACTGACGTCGCAAATGACGGTGGTTGGGGATCAATGGAATACACGCTATTGGGCGTCTGGCTTGGAGCTGTGTTTGAAGTAATAGCTTTGTAACAGCTCATTGTGTCACTGTGGTGCTAACTGTTGCTCATTTTGCTGCTGAAGGTGCAGTGCGATACGAGAGAGGCGTACGCCAAACACGATCATCTTCCATCTTGGTAGTGTCATGTGGTCATCCAGAGCCCAGTCTTCTTTGAGCCGTACATTCTAATGACCACTGCTGCCATCATGTAAAGTTGGCAAATTCCTGCTACGCCTTTTTGCAGTATCCCAGAAGGAACATCCAGCTTCTCGTAGCCCTATTACACGACCTGATTCAGAACTTGATAATGGTGTCTTTGTCGCCTTAAAGGCATTTTTGACTAACATGAACTCACTGTGTCCAATGTCAAAGGCAACTAACGCTCACAACTGTTACAGTGTGTATTTAAAGGAAATATTATTTGCCTCCTCATAGTTGGAATAAACATCTTTCGGGTGTAGAAACACGCCTATCAACTTTTGTTTATGTAGCACAACTCCTTCTTGGTGTTGCGATTATTTTTTTGTCAGTGTATGAGCCGGACTGCCTAGTGTTTCTCAAAGAGCAATACCCATGGCCTATAAATCTCAACAGGCTGGGGCGACTTGACCTAATCGTTGGGAACTTTGACGTCATTTGCCCTAGCTTTCCAGTCTGGTCACTTTCAATTCATCCTCCTTTATAGCAGTTGTCGCCAAATGATCCAGATTTCGTTTTTCTCCTCCATTTCCAGTTTTATTTATCGTACACGTAACACATTAATTGCACTTAAAGGAGTAATTTCTTTAATCAGAAATGGTTTAGATGTGTTCGATACACTGGGTTCTTTTTTTTAAGGGCTCCAAAATGACGTCATTTGTGGCCACCGGCCCCAATTCGGCTTTCCTTCTCCAGCTTTAACATAACATCTCCATATAATACCTATGGTGTCCCTTGTGTTATCAATTACGACATAGTTTACACGTAAATAATTAAAACTGTTGGCATGAAGACATATTTTATAATTTTTCTCTGTCTCGATTGTCTGGAAGGTTTGTTAGTCTACTTTCGCGTATTCTTACGGTTCCAGTGGACTCATGTCAGAATACTGTCAAACATAACACAGCCGCTGTTCTGTAAGTTGTCTGATAGTTTACACAATATAGAAACATCTGGCACATTATAGCAGAGCACATGTTAAACACCGTTTGTTTGTGCAGGCTAAAACAGACCATACATTCTGCAGTTATAAATTGCAGCCTCTGATCTGGTAATACCACGTTCTCTGGTTAGGGATGGTGCTGTTGTACCATGACTTTGCCCAGTGTAATGAATGCCTCCTGTGTCGATTCATCAGAATGGCAACATGAGAAGGGAAGTGCATTTCAGCTCAGTAAGTAGATGCCATAGCTCAAAAGTGCATATTCAGTAGGCAAGAACACATATTCAGAATGCTGACGATGAAGCAGATGCCATCCCGCGTCTCGTTTCTTATCTATATCGAGGCCGCATGGTGTAGGGCGCCTTGTCACAGTCCACGCGGCTTCCCCCCCGTCGGAGGTTCAAGTCCTCCCTCGGGCATGTGTGTGTGTGTGTGTGTGTGTGTGTGTGTGTATGTGTGTGTGTGTGTGTGTAAGTTAGTTTAAGTTAGATTAAGTAGCGTCTAAGCTTAGGGAGCGATGATCTCAGCAGTTTGGTCCCATAGGGTCTTACCACAAATTTCCAATTTTTTTTATCTATATCGAACCAGAATGATTTGAAAGAACATCAAGCTTCCTAACATATTTTGCATATTTCCACTCAATAATGCAATACGGAGTAATTTTCTGGGGTGACTCATTTTAAAAAAGAACGTTTTGATTGCACAAACGTGTGCAGTATGAATAACGTATGGTGTTCACCCAACGGTATGTACGTCTTCAAGGAACTACACGTTTGAACGCACCATAACAATACACATATTTGCTGATCAAATTCATCATATACAATGAAGAGCCAAAGAAACTGATACACCGGCCTAATACCGTGTAGCCCCCTCCCCCTCCGCGCCCCCCCTCCTCCCAAGAACGCAGAAGTGCCGCAACACGATGTGGCTTGGACTCGACTAAAGTCTAAAGTAGAGCTGGATGGAATTGACACCATAAATCCCACAGGCCTGTCCATAAATCCGTAAGAGTACGATGGGGTGGAGGTCCATTCTGAAGAGCACGTTGCAAGGCATCCAAGATACGCTCAATATGAACTTGGTGGCCAGTGGAATTATTTAAACTCAGAAGTGTGTTCCTGGAGCCACTCTGTAGCAATTCTGTACCTGTGGGGTGTCGCACTGTGCTGCTAGACTTGCCCAAGTCCGTCGGAATGCACAGTGGACATGAATAGATGCAGGTGATCAGACAGGACGCTTACGTACTTGTCACCTGCCAGAGTCGTATGTAGAAGTATCAGGGTCCCACATCACTACAACTGCACACGCCTCACACCATTACAGAGCCTCCACCAGTTTGAACAGTCCTCTGATGACATGCAGGGTCCATGGATTCATGAGGTTGTCTCCATACCCGTACACGTCCATCCTCTCTATACAATTTGAAACGAGACTCGTCCGACCAGGCAACATGTTTCCAGTCATCAACAGTCCAATGTGGGTGTTGGCGAGCCCAGGCGAGGCGTAAAAGTTTGTGTCGTGCAGTCATTAAGGGTACACGAGAGGGCCTTCGGCTCCGAAAGCCCATGTCGATGATGTTTTGTTGAATGGTACGCACGCTGACACTTGCTGATGGCCCAGCATTGAAACCTGCGGCAATTTGCGGAAGGGTTGCACTTCTGTCACGCTGAACGTTTCTCTTCAGTCGTCGTTCATCCCGTTCTTGCAGGATCTTTTTCTGGCCGCAGCGATGTCGGAGATTTGATGTTTTACTGAGTTCTTGATATTCACGGTACACTCGTGAAATGGTCGTACGGGAAAATCCCCACTTCATCGCTACTTCGAAGATGCTGTGACTATCGCTCGTGGACCAACTATACCACCACGTTCAACACACTTAAATCTTGATAACCTGCCACTGTAGCAGCAGTAACCGACCTAACAACTGCGCCAAGTACTTGTTGCCTTATATAGGCGTTGCCGACCGCAGCGCCGTATTCTTCCTATTTGCATATCTCTGTATTTGAACAAGCATGACTGGGTGTTGTGTGATGTCCTTATATCAGATAGGTTTAAGTAGTTCTAAGTTGTAGGGGACTGATGACCATAGATGTTAAGTCCCATAGTGCTCAGAGCCATTTGAACCATTTTTGAACAAGCATGCCTATACCAGTTTCTTTGGCGCTGCATTGTATAATGCATCACAATTTGAGAAGAACAGTGATGTCCACACCTACAAAACTGCAAGAAAAATGATATTTATTACCCGTCGTTATGCTCTCAGTGGCTCGGAAGGGAGTTCAGGTGTATTTTTGATCATTTGCCCAATTACATAAAACGTCTGGCAGACAGCAAACTAAGTTTTAATTCTAACTTAAAATCATTTCTCCTGTACAATTCTTTCCATTCCACGGAAAAATTTGTATTAATTAGAAACTATTTTCAAGCGTAATTGCATGAGTATGACTAAAAAATAATGTGTTCATTCATGTTAACATTACTTATATATGCATACCCTGTAAACCGACCCGTTCCACATCACTTCAATTAAAGAATCATTCAAATGATATGTGATACACGTAGCTAACTCCAATAAATGGTGACGCCATAGAATTATCAGAAATGCTTTTCCTAAGGAGGCTTTATAAACAATGACAATTTAAATATGTTTCCTTACTTTTTTAGAGATGTTTTTTTGTACAATGGTTGGCTACTGAGGACAAGTTGGATTACATTAAAAATAGTGACATCTTCGTTTTGTATGAACTTTTTGTTACAGATTTAGTCCAGAATGATATCGACTCTCTGTATGACGTTAGCCGTGTGGTATATTTATTGAAGCATATTATTCGACTTCGAGGGAGTGAGAGAAGTTGTGTGGTGACTCAGCTATATAACCCGCCTGATGCAGAAAACGCCCTTTGTTGTGCTGCACTATTTTCTCTAATTCTAGTGGAATAAAAGAACACTGCAGCGTTCATGTCTGACAGGATGGTGTAGATGTCAAATTCATCTATTTAGCACGTGATATTACCTGTGTCAGATAAATTCACATTCAAAATCTAGATCTCATACATACAATTCAATCACGTCGTTCGTTGTCTATTCACTGTCTTTTAGTGATTGTGTGACTACTCGTGTTTCTGTGTTGATACTACATATAGTGTGTTTTAGAACAATGAGCGCTTCCAAACGTATAATTCATGCTATATTATCAGCTGCAATCTATATTCTTGCTTTATACAAATTTTGGTTACATTATCCTCATTCAGACCACAATTTTATTATATGTCTAGTGAATAGTAATATATTTTTGAGAATTTTTCAAAGTTTTGGGAGTGTTATACGTAATACAATTCACAGTAAATCGAAGGTTCCGAGTTACAGAAGCGTTTTCTACAAATTTCAGCAGCAACATCGGCTTTGGAGAATCATTTCCACCATAATAGCGGTGAGAGTAATAAAGTAATTAGTGAAATGTTTCCACTTGTTCTCCACTTGTTAGACAGTTTTCTTTTAAAAGGATACTTTACGATTACAGTGTACACATACCATCTTTTACTTTGTCTGTATTGTATGCAAATTATTGGCGTCATATCGTGTTGTATTTAGTTTCCCAGTGTATATGCATTTGTCGGAAATGCGTGTTATATTCTAGCTTGTTATATACATTTGACAGTGATTGTTTTGCAAGTAGCTTTCTGGACTCAGTTAATTGTATCCCAGCTCTCATAACATACACACTTCGTTACTCCCTGTGAACTATATGGAAATCGCTTGAACAGTCCACGGGTGTACTGCCGGTCCATAGTGTCCAACGGGCACGATATTTCGGGGATCAGACATGTCGCCATCGTCAGGCGCCCGTTGGACTCTATGGACCGGCAGTACACCTGTGGACTGTTCGAGCAAGAAATACGCCGGGAGAAACTGGACAATCACATTATATGGAAATCGATAACATGGAGGACAATACAAGTATTATACAGAAGTGTTAACCCATTAGTGCCTTAGTACTCAGTTGAGGACAGTCGGTTTTCCGTTATTATTGCAATGTGTGCAGCTTCAAACCAACAATGGACTTTTGTTGTGGTAAAGTGAGTTTCCTTCAGCACTGGATACTATTGCTATCTCTCTGCTACAGTTACTCAGTTCGGAACTGTTAAGACGAGTGGAGTGCTTTAGCAGAGCCTGCTGATTGTTTCTATTTTTCTTAGTGTGACTGTGTCTAAGGTAAAACCACAGTTATTTTTTGCTGCTGCGTAATGTAGTACTGTAATAGTGTTTCGAAGTAGTGATGGCCAAAATAGTTTGTAGCATTTTGTGTTCCAGTGCATAAAACTTACTGTCTTCATTCGAGGACACGTGACACTTAAGTGGTAAATGTTATGTCCTAAAGTTTTTTAAGATTTCTTTGTCATGACTCGCCAAATTTTTAAAACTATTGAAGGGGGAGTAGAGTACCTGTTTTTTTTTTTTAAAGAAACAGAAGCAGATGTGGTAGCTCTACCTCCAGATGTAAATGAGCAGACAGATGAGAAAAATGTTGGAGATGAGTTGTCAGGAAATAAGTATAAGAAAGGTTCTTGTATGTCGGATGAATTGAAATAAAAGGTGTGGTCTCACTCCCGTACAGGTTTTTGAACAACTCTTTTCAGAAGAAGTTGTAAGTATGATTATGTAGGAAATTGAAAGATACGCTAGGGAGTGTGAAAATAAAATAAATTTTTCAGTTGTACCTGATGAAATTCGTGTATTTGGTGGGCTCTTGATCTTAACTGGCTATCACAAGTTGTCCAGTGAAAGAGATTGTTAGGCTGAAAATGATCTTGGTGGCCAAATAGTGAAATATGCAATGACTTGTAACAAGTATCTTGTACTTAAATCTGTATTACTTTTCGGTGATAATAAAAAGGCCAACGGAAAAAAAAACATTTTAAAGTAAAACTATTAGCAGTGGCCCTGGCATAAAATTATCGGAGGTGGTGAGTCTTTCAGGAAAATGTAGCAGTTGATGAAATAGTGACGTACTATGGACATCACCCTATAACGCAGTTTATCAGACTCAAGCACATACGGTTTGGATACAAACTATGGACCTTACTAATGTCTACTGTTACAACTGCTTACTATATTGTGACAAGACCAGAAGGATGACAATGAGCATCTACCCTATGCTCTGACTAACGATTCGTCTCCCGCTGATGGAGACTTCATCAGAGGCAGACTCAGGGAGCTGTTACAGACTCAAACAAGCTCAACAAGCTGTACTCTCATCCTCTTAGGCTGTAGCACCCTATTTATGTCTTTGTGAGAGTAGCCGTTTCTTCTGAAAGAGAAAGACGACCAAATTTCATTTTTAAATGTACAGATAATCACAAAATATGACCGAAATTTAGGGCATAAAGTCTACAGAAAGCCCACTCGCATTGATAGATACCATCACAAAGATTCCGGTCACCACCCAAAACAGGAAATATAAAATAATCTTTGAACGCCAGTAATTGGAGGACGAGCTCGATCATTTAAGAACTGCCTCCAGAAAAAATGATAACTCTGACAAAGGGGTAAGTAGGGCGCTATATCCTAAAAGGTCTGGAGTTTCTAATTAAATAGAACCAAGTAAACGGAAAGTTTTCCTTCGATTTGAAAAAAATCATCACAGCATGCATCAGTAAAGTACTCGGTAAACAAAATATTGATACGGTGTTTAAACCAACAAGAAAGGTGCATGAATATTTGCACACTGCAATGGACTTACGCCCAATGCTTGCCACAGCAGGAATATACAAGGAACGTTCAATAAGTAATACAACACTTTTTTTTTTAAAAAAAGTAGGTTGATCTTATTCAGGATTCCAATACATCATATTATTCCCCACTCTTTCCTCTGCAAAACAATATTTTTTAACATAATCTCTGTTCAGTGCGACGGCGTTATGCCACCTTACTGGAAGGGACTGTATGGTCGCATGGTGCCACTCTACTGGTCGACGTCAGAGCCAACATAGCACCTGCTGTGTTTCCACTCCAATGCGATATGCTATCTCATAACCAAAGTCTCCAGATCCTGTTGTCTTGATGTCAGTCTTTTACATCGAATCCCACCTCAGAATCAAATATGTTCCTCAAGCAACACACAGTGTCTCAAAATACGTACTGTCACTTAAGTGTTTCGTAATTTTGAGATCATAACAAAAATCACCAAAGTGACTTACACTAATTTTTATGATCTTTAGTGATATTATGATCACAGGTCACTGTAGATCCTCTTCAAAATAGTCTTCACCAAACTGCTGTTTCACGTGTTCCGGTAACTGGCTGTAACAGACTGACCGTACACATCAAGGCTATAGTTGGAGAGGTAAAACAACAGGCACACCTCGCAATGTTTTTAGTTCTCCTGTCTGGCTTCTTGAAAAGATGATGATGTCCTCTTGATTGCAAAAGACATGCTCGATCATGGATTCGTTTATGAATTGGTGCTGTAAAAGTTGATTATAGGAGCCCTTCAATAGAATTTCAGAGCTATCATACTTTTGTTCTATGCTCTAAGTCTTACGTCAGCAAAGTTATCACACGAAATGATTGTATGAAATAATGAATACACAATCTCTCACTTGCGTAACATCCTGCCACACAAATCCAACAATGCTTGACATAACACATTTTGTGAGCAGTGAACCAAGTTATGTACCCTGCAGTTCATTTAATTAACAAAACTTTATGCTCATGACTGCAATTGGCTTCGACCATCACGTTCATGTCTGCTTTCTTTAATGGCCCGCTCGCAACTCTAATAATGCAATACCTCTTAATAGTGATGCTACATTTGGGTCTGCTCACTATAGCGGTCACCAGCTGACTCTAGTAATGCGCTCTTGTGATACAATTAAAGCTTTCAACGAAATAATTAACACATTTAATGCACCGCTTTAAAATGACCAATAATAAAACAATATGTTAAAAAAGCAAACTTAATAAGTTTTCCTATAATGTTAAAGATATTTATAGAGTGTATAGGATCTATGACCTGAATTTCGTTCTAATGTCTTTTTAAACACAAATACTGAGTATGATTAGCTTCCACTTCACCTATTTCTCATTGCCCTTATCTGTTTAAACTATAGTGTAAGATACTCTCGTATTTTCTTCATATTAATTAGACTAATAATAGTTATTTGAAAAGTACTATGTTTTGCAGTAGTGCTATCATTATTCTTTGCCGTAATTTTGATTTTTAAATGTTTTTGCTTCCTCTTTTAATGGTGACTGTCGAGCTGAGTTAGACAATACTAATACAGTGATGTCATTGATGAGTCGTCGTTACTTTATAGTGATAATGTGATATAAAATTGGTGGGAACTCCACTTAGCCAACGGAAGCACAATAAAATGCTGGGAAACATAGAGCCAATGAAGATCAAGCACCCCCTCCTCCTGCCCCTTCTTATCTTTTATAACAAGCTCAACTGTGTGCTGGCCTTTTCATTCAAGGTATGAACATCATGGGGGGAGGTGCAGGTTTGTTATAAACAATAGCAAATTATCAACAATAATTTTCTCTGTCTCTATACAGCTAACTAATTGCATGTGCCTAATCAGTAGCACTCAGTTGTGCAAGGTTTTTGAAAATAATGAAAAGGGTATAAAAATAGTGTATGGTTTATTGTCAATAATTTTCTTAGTTAAGTGTTTTTGTATATTTATTAACTATAATATTTTATGCTTTATTGACAAGGATATTATAGAATAAATTATTTTTCTTGTAATTTTCCTATACACAAAAATTAATAATCTCAGGTACTATTTGCACTAAAACTAGAAGAATGTAAATACTGCAATAGACTTATAATCAATTCTTTTATTTGCTCCAATATTTACATTTCACAGTACATGAACCAGGATCGACTTTCTTCGCTTTATCAGAATACGCTACCTTATTTACATTAATCATTTCTCTTCTATTTACAGTATTTATATTTTCTTTCATTTCTTTAAAACTAATAATCTCAATTACTAAAGCTAGATCTTAAATACTACATTCCCCATTTTGTTTCTGTGTACTCATTTATACAATATTTACATGTCATTCAGATTGCTTTCATCATAATTTAGTATTTTCATTTAATCAATCATTTCTTTCTGATAAATGATTTCTGTTCTGTTTGTAATATATACATGGGAAATAGGCACTCACAGCAGCACATGAAAGAAAATCACACCCATACACATACCCTATTAAAGAAAAAAACATATGCATAGGAGTCTGACTCTTTACAAATATTAACAAAAATATATTCTTTCTCCAAAAAGTAACACTTCAGTAATTATTGTATCAAGAACTAACGATCCAGCATAGGATCATTTACAATTTTCACACAAAATAAAAGCCACTGAAAGGTCGGGCCTTTGAGATAGGCTGCCCATGCAGAACACCATCGATGCAACATCTTGTGGCAATGAAAAGATGCGAGCCTACCTGCTATAACGTGAGTTTGCTGCTTGAAATGCGTAGAGGGCAAACTACGGATTTCAGACAAATACAAACACTCATGTTTATCGAGAAGACGTAATTTTTGTGGAAGACACAGTATTTGGGGATTTGTAGATAGCAGAAAAGCATTTTGCTTAATAACGTCGGTTTCACTACTTGCCTGTAAGTGGAATTGCAGATGTCAGTAGTATGGAATCCAGTTGGCTTCTGGGTGAAATGGTGCAAATGGTAGTGGCGGATGCTGTTTGGGCTTGATGAGTTTCTGTAATATAAACTGTTGCTTCTGTTGTTGGTTAATTACATTCGAAGTTGCAGTTATTGCTTTCACTATTCTTCTCATTGGACTTTGGAAGGATCTATAGTTGCTGTTGTTGCTGCCACAGTTTCATGAATTCCAGATCCATGATCAACAAAATTAGTGTGTTGTCCTAATACACACGCTGATTCGAAGTGTCTTGCAGCTGCTTGGCGGCCAGATTTTATTTCAGGCTTCACATCAACGGCCAGGCCCAAGTGACGAACCGCTGGCGTCTCTTATTGGCCTCCAAAATCGTCGATAGCGAACATCGTAGTGTGTTGACCTCGCTGTCAGATGGAGATGCAGCAAGAAACATGTGGTGCAAATACTGCACTAGTAAATAATTCCACCACTCGTTAATACTGGATACTTACGTGTTACAATGTGACCAGTGAAAATTTATGCTAGGCGCAGTACGCGAATCAGGATCGACTTTCTTCACTTTACCAGAATAGGCTACCTTATTGCACTTCTTGAACTGATTTAAATTCGGAGTGTCACATTTTTTGCCTCTGTTATCTCTCAAACAACACACAAAATTGTCCATTGACATAGGAATAGCACAGCACTGAGAACAATTTGTAAACAGGCAGGGCTTAACGCTGACACAGTGAACTATACTATACAAATTTCTAAAGAGTAGTTCGTAAGTACTAAACATATGCTTGGAAAGAATTTGAGGCAAACTTATTGGACACTGTGGAATCGAGTCGGTTCAGTACAGTAATTGGTAACCTTATTATTAAAAGCGGCTGGTAGCGAAAATTGGGAGATCCAATCTGAAATCCTGAATCTGGAAAGAAATTTATAATGGTCAGTTTGTAATCGTATAGCAAATATTCGGTACGCTTTTGTGGCATAAAATATATTCTTGTAAATGCTGAAAATAACCACAACATTTGCTCAGATCACTTGTGGCTGGACTTGTAAGTCTGTAAAGTTTATACAACTTGCCTTTGATGAATAATAATAAATCTCTCCTGCATAAAATTTAAATACCATTTCTGGACCACTACATACTTAGGCCGTGTAGGCTATATATGTAGACTAACCAGCTGACCAAGGTATTCTCACTTTTGGTTTCACTATGTGGGAAGACTAAGGTATCCACTGATTCTGGTTTTTACCATCTTTTCAATTACTGATAAGCAGAACTAACAGCAACAGACACTGCAGACACTGAGTTGTACAAAGTGCCTCAAAATTGATTCAAAACTATTATAGATCACTTTGTAAAGTAAAATGTTTCATTTTACCGACTTATCAAGTTTAAACTTCTGCATAGAATGAAACTACCTGACTCACTCTGCAGGAATACACCATACAGCACGACGACACCTTAGTTTAGAAAGTCTGAAGTATATAGTGCTTAGCAGTGGAATCTCAGAACACAACATTGCGACACTTTGTGGAGAATCAAAGAGACAGAATACCACAGAGAGGCAACACTGTGACTATATTGAAGCAAACTGAATAACCAGCGATATCTCCATAGTACAGAGATCACTGTGAATAACCCTCCGCCATATTTTCAGAAGTCAATAAAAGGGCGTCATGGAACATGATTGCACACAAGGGAATTACGAAATTACAACTTTTGGTGCTTAACTACTATAACCAGAAAGAATATTACCTCTGAGTATAGCACACGTCATCTCTCGACAGTGTCAGTAGGTTTCACGTAAACGCTGTAACCCCAGACGACCAGTAAAACAGTATTCATTTGAAATAAGAAATATTCGTAGTTTTATTTCTTCTGAACATGTATTTACATGCTGCACAAATGTTATGCATGATTTCGAAAAGAAATTCAGCAGTTGCATGCCTTACAGGTTCGCACACATACTACCTCGCCCTCAGATCAACCCCAGATTGACTTATGAAAATATGGCGGCTAATGGTATAGCGTGGCTCTGCAAGGAGTGCTAACTAATGTGCCATAGCCTCTCTAATATACAAGGTGATTAAAAGAAAGAAAGTTTACAAATTGAATGGCACATTGAGCATATAAAAGGATGAATAATCACAAAGGAACCAAGGATCACTAAGGCCATCTGGGTCTACTAAATGGCGTTGCAGTTATTTAGTCACATGCTGCAATTGGATACCCACCACGGGATATGCTCAAAGTTTTGTCCAGATGCACTGACACACGCCTGACATCGATGCTGCGTTGAACAGCACACCCTCTCAAAGATACCTGGTGTATATCGAAGACATCCTGCTGTCGTGACGATCCTGTTCACTAGGTCCTCCGGAGATGTAGCAGGTGTTGCATACACAAGGTCCTTCAGATATCCCCACGTGAAAAAATCGACTGAGGGCAGATCGGGTAATCGTGGTGGCTGTACGACTGGCCCACCATGATCAATCCAGCAGGCAGGAAAGGTTATCTAAAGATGTGCTCTCATTTCTCTGCTGAAATGCACTGGGGCTCTTTCGTGCTAAAGCAGAATGTGATGACGAATAGGAACGCGAATATCATTCAGTATATCCGCCACAATCTCTCACAGGAGTATGAGATATGTGTGACCATCAAATCCATGCGGGAGACTGTACGTCGCAATTAAACGTCCCCTTCAATGCCAGACGACTCGTTATGGGTAAATTTGCATTGTTAGGCATGCATACAGGTAGCATGTACGTTCACATTTACCCACATATGCAGGCCGTGAACGTTCATCACACCTGGAGTGAGAATGCACCCTCCTTGGTGAAGAGGACACTCGCTGTGAAACTTCAGTCTACAGTGGATTCCTGCAGAAACTACCAGACAGATCCCATGCACCTGTTGTAGTCACTCAGTTGCAATGCTGGGACATGTTGAAAATGAAACGGATGCAGACCTTCGTTGTGCGCCAGACAGTCTGTTCAGGGAAATCAGGACACAACAGGTACACCATACTTTTCGTAAGATTTCGCGTTTTTCAGCAAGTTTTTTTCCCTTTTACGTATTTATAAAAGTCCAATCAAATCAGCTTATAGTTAAACTGGAACTGTGAGTTTACAGTCCCTGGCAGCAGTCGACTTTTTTCATAAGTCCGCTGGGCCAACATGAGCGAAAATACTCTAGCCACAGTGGCGTTGTGTGCGGGAATAGTAAACAAAACTCGAATAATTTTAGCAGCTGACATTAGTGTACAGGATTTTTTGTTTCCTTAAGAAAGTAAATCCATCGAGTGGTTAGAATTCCATTCTTGCGATTCACACTTAGTTTCTAAAAAGCTCTTCAGATTCATATATTCCTGAAAACAATTATCGCCTGAAATGTCCACACCATTTTTAGTCAGGTATATAACAGTGTTTTCAATAATAACTCAATCCTGGGCTTCAGATAGCGTCATCGAATCAAATACTTGATATTTATTGAAAGAAATAGCCCATTTCTCTAAGTAATCAAATGATATGGTATAAGAGCCATTATCTCTTCCTCAAATTTCGAAATCGAATTAATTATTTCTTGGTTAGGGTTCTTATTCTTTAATTTGTTCAAATTAATATTGGTTTGCATGTCAGTAAAGTTGACAGTCTTCCTTTAATTCAGACATCTTTGTGTGTCGATTAATATATTTCTTATTTCAATTATTGATATTTACTCTTCTCCACGCTTTTTATATTTCTTTCAAACAGAGCTAAGTCTGACTGCAGAAACACGAAGTAAATTTCACTGATACGACTACTGAAAAAATCTGTAATTATTTTATGTGGTCTATTTTTTGCACCAAAAAATGGTTTTAATGGAATCCAAAGCTTAGAATTCTCTCAACTTCAGGCATTAACCACACCCATCTCGTTTTTGGGTGAGATAGAAGAGTGTGATGATTGACATCAACATATAAGCGGAACTCTCTCAGCTTCTCTGTCCTTACCATATATATTGAAAAATAAATGTTTTCATAACGATTATTTCAATGTCAACAGTTAATACTCCAGCAGGGCTTGATATAGTATTGTGAAGAATATGGGCAGGGCCTCCAGTTCCTTCTACACTTTTTCGTAGTTTTTCTTTAATTTGGTGAAACACATTCCGATGGCCAAGTCGATAAAGCCCTGCGAAGTTGGTATTGGTAAGGTCCCCCAAAAAGCTATTAATTTGTCCAATGGAATTTGCAGTTGTCTTGAAGTCTCTAGACAAAACACTGCAATTGTCCCCGATGTTTTGTTAATCAGCGAATCACACTTCAACAGCTTCTCTTGGATTCCATCAGTTTCAGTAAAGTATTGAGCAACGAAAGGAAACATCTTATCAAGAGTGTGGTGTGACAATATTTTTAACAATCGCTGTAGCTTTGATTCTGCCTATAGACTGCTTTGTGGCGACTTTGGAGTTGGGATACGTCGCGGCATTCAGTTTTATGGTACAGTCAAGAGAACTGAAGGATTGATGATGCTTGACAACTTTATTAGCCGTTATTAGTTCTGCAGCAGCAACGAGCAATTCTTTCTGGGTATTTACTTTAGTCAAGAACGTAGAAATAGGCTTTGATGTCAATTCTACTGCGGATCTGTTTGTATGAGTATTTGTAGAAATATGATACCTCAAAACTGCCTTCCCTCCATGAGTTACTGATATGAAGCAGTTACAAATCTAACACAACACTTTCTGATCCATGCGTCCTTTCTTGACAAAAGACCACTCTTTCGTGTAACCATCTGAGAAGTGTCACCTTTTCTTTCCATGCTTAGGCATTTTCATAAGCTGTGGTAAAATAAGATCATTAGACGGTGAAAAGTCGACGATAACACTATGATCACCGAAGTACGCGTCACTATACACTGCACGCCCTATATACCCTCAGTAAACACTTCAAACATCACTAACTTGCACTCGTTGTTTATAATACGTTTAGAACGAAATGTCGTATCGGATTTCTATTCAAATGGGAACTGTTAAATTCATCTGCATGGCGCTCCTTAAATAGTTCTAGCTCCATACTATTGAAGAAGTTTTATTTATTTATTTACACGTCAAGTTCTGTAGGGTCAAATTGAGGCTCAAATCTCCAAGATCATGGAACATTTCAGTACATGAAATTACAACATAAAAGTAATAACATATAAAAATAAAATGTTTACGAACCCGAAAAAAGTCAGTCCATAAGTTTAAGTAAAAGCAATCAACAATACAACAAGAATCAGGTTATTGTTTCAAGGAACTCCTCGACAGAATAGAAGGAGTGACACATGAGCAAACTCTTCAGTTTCGATTTGAAAGCGCGTGGATTGCTGCTGTTGTTGTTGTTGTGGTCTTCAGTCCTGAGACTGGTTTGATGCAGCTTTCCATGCTACTCTATCCTGTGCAAGCTGCTTCATCTCCCAGTACGTACTGCAACCTACATCCTTCTGAATCTGCTTAGTGTATTCATCTCTTGGACTCCCTCTACCATTTTTACCCTCCGCACTGCCCTCCAATACTAAATTTGTGATCCCTTGATGCCTCAGAACATGTCCTACCAACCGATCCCTTCTTCTAGTCATGTTGTGCCACAAACTCCTCTTATCCCCAATCCTATTCAATACCTCGTCATTAGTTATGTGATCTACCCATCTAATCTTCAGCATTCTTCTGTAGCAACACATTTCGAAAGCTTCTATTCTCTTCTTGTCCAAACTATTTATCGTCCATGTTTCACTTCCATAAATGGCTACACTCCATACAAATACTTTCAGAAACGACTTCCTGACACTTAAATCTATACTCGATGTTAAGAAAATCCTCTTCTTCAGAAACGCTTTCCTTGCCATTGCCAGTCTACATTTTACATCCTCTCTATTTCGACCATCATCAGTTATTTTTCTAGAGTTTTGAATTCGAGTGGTAGCTTATTGAAAATGGATGCAGCAGTATACTGCACAGCTTTCTGCACAGGAATTATGGAAGTCTGATGCAAATGCAAGTTTGCTTTCTTCGAAGTTCATCGGAAGTTCACTGAGGCTTTTTGCAGATGATGCTGTGGTGTATGGAGAGGTTGTAACAATGGAAAATTGTACTGAAATGCAGGAGGATCTGCAGCGAATTGACGCATGGTGCAGGGAATGGCAATTGAATCTCAATGTAGACAAGTGTAATGTGCTGCGAATACATAGAAAGATAGATCTCTTATCATTTAGCTACAAAATAGCAGGTCAGCAACTGGAAGCAGTTAATTCCATTAATTATCAGGGAGTACGCATTAGGAGTGATTTAAAATCCAATGATCATATAAAGTTGATCGTCGGTAAAGCAGATGCCATACTGAGATTCATTGGAAGAATCCTAAGGAAATGCAATCCGAAAACGAGAAGATCCAATGGAGAGCAGCGCGCTTCGTTACAGGATCATTTAGTAATCGCGAAAGCGTTACGGAGATGATAGATAAACTCCAGTGGAAGACTCTGCAGGAGAGACGCTCAGTAGCTTGGTACGGGCTTTTGTTAAAGTTTCGAGAACATACCTTCACCGAAAAGTCAAGCAGTATATTGCTTCCTCCTACGTATATCTCGCGAAGAGACCATGAGGATAAAATCAGAGAGATTAGAGCCCACACAGAAGCATACCGACAATCCTTCTTTCCACGAAAAATACGAGACTGGAATAGAAGGGAGAACTGATAGAAGTACTCAGGGTACCCTCTGCCACACACTGTCAGGTGGCTTGCGGAGTATGGATGTAGATGTAGAAGTACTAACTGAGTGAAAGCTGGTTATTTTTGGGAATAAGCAAATATTATTAACAAGACATGACAATAAGGAATATATATATTGAGAGGCTAATGTCAAAATACCGAGACTCGTGAACAGTGGTCGACAAGACGTTTGTGGACTTATACCACTTACTGCCCGAACCACCCATTTCAGAGCCAAAAATATCCCTTTACAATGGGAAGAGTTACCACAGAATGTAATACTATATGGCATAAGCGAATGAAAATAAGCAAAGTAGAATAATTTTCGTATCAAACGATCACTCACTTCAGATACCATTCGAATAGTAAAACTGGCAGCATTAAGTCTTTGAACAAGATCCTGAACATGGGCTTTCCACGACAGTTTACTGTCTATCTGAACGCCTAGAAATTTGAACTGTTTAGTTTCACAAATCATATGCCCATTCTATGAAATTAAAACGTCAGGTTTTGTTGAACTGTGTGTTAGAAACTGCAAAAACTGAGTCTTACTGTGATTTACCGTTAGTTTATTTTCTACAAGCCATGAACTTACGTCATAACTGCACTATTTGAAACCGAGCCAATGTTGCACACAACATCCTTTACTAACAAGCTAGTGTCATCAGCAAACAGAAATATTTTAGAGTTAACCATAATACTATATAAATAAGGAACAGGAGTGGCCCCAACACTGATCCCTGGGGCACCCCCCACGTGACCATACCCCACTCAGAGCCCACATCACAGCCATTCTCAACATTGTGAATAATGACCTTTTGCTGTCTGTTGCTAAAGTAAGAGGTTAGCTACTCCCCGTATTCCGCAATGGTCCAACTTCATGAGCAATATTTTGAAATCAACACAATCAAATGCCTTAGTTAAATCAAAAATTAGGCCTACTGTTCGAAACCTTTTGTTTAACCCATCCAGTACCTTACACAAAAGCCGAACTGTACACTTGATAGCAAATCATGTGATATAAAATGATCAATTATCCTTACATACACAGCCTTTTCAATAACTTTAGTAAACACTAATGGCATAGATGTAGATCTAAAGTTGTCTATGTGGTCCCTTTCTCCTTTTTATAAAGCAGCTTTGCTACTGAGTACTTTAATCTTTCAGGAAACTGAGCATTCATAAAGAAAAAATTACAAATATGGCAAAGTACAAGGCTAACATGTGCAGGACAGTACTTTAATATTCTGCTACGCACTCCATCATAACCATGAGAGCCCTTAGTCTTCAGTGATTTAATTGTTGACTCTATCTCCCCCTTGTCTGTATCACAGAGGAGGATTTCAGACATCAATCTCACAATGGCATTTGCCAAGAGAGTTATATGATTCCCTGTAGAAGCTAAATTTTTATTTAATTCACCAGCAATGGTCAGAAAATGATTGTTAAATACTGTACATATATCTGATTTATCAATAACAGAAATATTTTTACTGCAAACTAACTTTATATCGTCGCCTTGTGCTGCTGACCAGGCACTTCCTTCACAACTGACCACATGGTTTTAATTTTATCCTGTGAACTAGCTATTCTATTTGCATACAACATACTCTTTGGCTTCCTAATAAAATTTTGAAGCACCTTAAACAGTACTGTTTGTAATGTGCTACTGTAGCTTGATTGTGACTGCTTCCAACATTTTGATATAATTCCTGCTTTGTTCTACTTGTTATCCTTATTCCACTAGTCAGTCACCCAGACTGCCTATTACTGCTAGTACCCCATTTAGAACGTTCTAATGGAAAGCAACTCTCAAATAGCATGAGAAATGTGTTAAGGAAAGCATTATATTTATCGTATATGTCATCAGCACTGTAAACATCCCGACACTCTTGGCCCTTGACAAGGTTTAAAAACTCTCTATTGCTGTTGGATTAACTTTCCTACATACTCGTAGTTTGTTATTACATGTGACATTTGTGTGAGTACAAAAGCCTTTTAACGTTAAAATTTGTGCATCATAGTCTGAAAGGCCATTCACGCTTTTACTAACAGAATGCCCATCTAGCAATGAAGAATGAATAAAAATATTGTGTATGGCCTGCGCTACTGTTCCCCTGCTCCCTGGTTGGAAAACACACTCTGCATCAGATCATATGAATTTAGGAGATCTATCAACTTCCTTTTTCTTGCACCATCATACAGAAAATTTCTATTGAAGTCACCACACATAACTAATTCCTGGTACTTCCTACAAAGTGAATCAAGAGCCCTCTCTAGCTTGAGCAGAAATTCTCTGAAGTCGGAGTTAGGGGACCTATAAACAACGACAATTAGAAGTTTAGTTTCACTAAATTCAACTGCCCCTTCACAACAATCAAATATCTGCTCATTGCAGTGCCGTGATATGTCTATGGACTCAAATGGAATACTGTTTTTTATGTACATAGCCACTTCCCAACCCTGCAAGGAACTCCTTGAAAAACAGCCAGCTAATCTGACAGGACTGAAGAAACAACGCTAAGTGAGATGGGTCATCACTAACCTCAATTCAATTTAGAGCTGTCAGGCTTGGGAGTTTTCTGGTTGTTGTCTCTTGGCCTACATAGTTACATGTAACGGTATATCAACAAAACTATTTTTAAATAAACTTTACTGACAATGTTAAGCAAACAACCTCTACTAACAGTATTATGGTATAAGTTTGTGATAGTCTGGTTTTTTCTTGACTGATGGCGCTAGATCTGGAAGGTGCTTACATCGTCAATACAGGATACGCAACATGCTAAGCCATCTCTGAGATGACCTTACCAACATAAACTTCTTGACATAAATAAAACTAATTGAGACTACATTTACATGTTGCCTTAAAAGATGGTGCTATTTCAGTACTAGAGCCAAGCTCGTTACAGTATTTTGCAAAATCGGGACAAAATTGGGTTTTGTCGGGATGTCGGGACAAGAAGGGTGAAACGATGACTGTCCCAATGTAACAGGATGTATGGGAACCCTAGATTCACGCCGTGTGCTTGTAGATGGCGTACATTGCACCCATTCGAGAACGATTTCTTCCACCGCAACTGTCAACTGTTCTGATAACGTGGAACGAGCCCGCTTCGCACAATCGGCGATGCGAAATAGCGAATATTGTGTGGCATGGCACCTTTCTATTGGGATATTTCGTATGATAGAACTGCATGGCTTCTCACCCACTGCATTTGGCCGCACGATAAATCAAATACAACTCAGCTATTTTGAGGTTCGTGTTACTCCCAACGCTTCCACGACGTGAATGGCGGCAGCCTCTATGCGCTCTACCCGTGTTTGTATAGTAACGACCTCTCATGATTGTAGCGCCCTCTCGTGCGTTTGCGAGCCCTGGTTCCTATGTGATTACTGATCAGTGTTACAAACTTTTTTTAAAAATCGCCCTGTATAGTCTATCTCTCTGGGGAGAATAAACAAAACTGCACGAAAGTGTATACTGGACCTGCACACTGGAATGCACATGTGGATGACCACAGAGCAATGACACAAATCTAGAACAGTACTGAAGAAACAACACTAAGTGAGATGGGTCATCAGTAACCTCAATTCAATTTAGAGCTGTCAGGCTTGGGAGTTTTCTGGTTGTTACCTAGTGGCCTACATAGTTTCATGTGATAGTGTATCAACAAACGATTTTTAAATGAACATTGTTGACAATGTTAAGCAAACAACTTCTACTATCAGTATTATGGTATAAGTTTGTGATAGTCTGGTATATTATTGAATGATGACCAATCTCAACTTAGCGTTGTTTCTTCAGTCCTGCCAGATTAGCTGTTTGTTTTCCAAGGAGTATTATGGTACAAGTTTGTAATAGTCACTAAAAATCAGAGTAGAACAAAAAATATAAATAAAACTCTTTTGCTCTTTTTAATATGTAAAATGTTGTTCAATAATTTTCAGTTAAGACGAGTGTAGGCTTCAAACTTTCGAAGATAAACATAATCTTATGTCATTCACCAATAATTTCCAGTGCTTTATAGCCTGATCATGTGCATGTAACCCTAAAAAATAGTTTCTAATCCCGAACTGCTAATTAATTATCCTGCAAATACTGGGCAGTGCGACTGTGCGGTCCCTGGCAGTGTAGGTTTTTTATCATGTGCTACATTTACTCTGTGAATTACCACCTCCATTGGGCTCCATGCCAGTTGCTTGTATACACACGTATCCTTAGATTTCAGTGGTTCTCATCTGATATTCTGATAAACATTCGCTGACGTTCCATCTGCCCTTTCATTTTTCTCTATGGAAATTTGAAGCTAATCCTTTTAATTAAGGATGAGTCTGTTCTTGATGGAAATAGCTACTACATTATAATCCTTTAAGATTCATGACTTTTTATAAGCTGGAGTGTTTTGTTTTACTAGTAGCTGTTTCCATTATAAAGACACATATTCTACTGTTCTGTCTTTATGGAGATTTCCCTTTCAAAAAGAAAGCCGAGTAAACGCAGTTGCAAATCACTGGGATAGAATGAATACTCATTTCGTCAAACGAGATGATTCTGGTAACTAGCCATGCAATTACCGTTACCTCTTACCAGGTGCATTCAAATGCCAGTCATGTTGTGTATGATGTGGCAGATTGAGGGTCGATATTTCAGACACACCCATGTGTGAAGTACTTCTCTGCTGTTTGATAGGATCAGTCTGTGAGAATGACGTTCATAACAAAATAGTAATAAAAAGTTGTTGTGGTGAAAATTGCATTTGCTCGCCTTTAACTGTCTCTTGAAGCACAGATTCAATTGCAGTGTCACTCACGTCAGAGATAATTGACAAGGGGGCTGTAACGATTGGGTGGGCTAATGTTGTAGGGTGTAAAAAGCTGAGCTTCATTTGGTCGAATACTTGTTTCATTTGAAGGGTTCAAGTAGGAGCCTGCTTGCCGTGTGTGTTTTTGCCGGCCAATGCATCTGTCGGTGGTGCCATTTGTGGCAAGTGACCTCTGTACACAGTAATCTTTCTGAAAAATGGCAGTAACTCATGATAATTCGTGTGCTATGGAAAGTGATGAATAAGTTATGTGTGTTGGGTTGTGGGTCGAACCCACTATTCGACTAACAGAATACTTCAGAAATGTTACTTCAGATTTTCGAAGTTGGTACTTCTCATTTATCATCATGCAGAAATGTTCAAGGGTACAAAAATCAGTGTTCCTTATGTAGTTGTGGAATGCCAAAAATCTAAAATATCGTCTACAATATGGGTAACAGAACATAAATTTTGAGAGAAAGTTATCAATGATGTGTTGCCATGTATGGGCTGTGTTTTTCGAACTGTAAGGAATGAACAAAAATGTCGAAGTTCTAAACGATGTTACTGTCGCTGTTTTCGATACATCCTCAGCAGCATTGAGAATTTGCAAGTAAGCTCTTCTTTAAAGTCTAGAGCACTAAAAATTGAAGTACCTTCTAAGGTGTGAGTAAAATCTTGGATGTTCGGTATCAGGTAACCAACTAGTACTGTGGGTGGACTGAGTGCCCGATAATCACCAAATAATCTGTATGTTCCATCTTTCTTGGAAACAAAGTGCATTGACGAAGCCCACATGTTATATGACTGCATAAATATGCAATATATTGCATATATACATATGCAATATATTCGTCGGTAGCAGTCATAGGTTCTCATAGTTGGCTAGTGCCAGTCCGTGCACTTTGTGATGCAACAGCTGGGCCCGGTGTAGTATTAATTTTTTGCACGGAACCATGTCTAACACCTTTCTATTTAAATATCTTGCACATTTCCTGGGGAACATGGGAGAGATACTTTGGAGATGCATGCACACTGCTAGAAAAGTTCACTGTGCTGACCTGTATTTGTGATGAATCGTGTGGTGTGGTACGTTGAACAGTATGTGCGTGTCATTCGTCAGCATCACGGCAGGTCTTGTGTCATTCTCACTGGGTGTTTGGAGCTGGTAATGCCATCCTGCTAAATGTGACACATGCAAGCATGTATAGCATCAAGTTCACTTTCCCTGACGGAAGTATTTTGGTGTGCAATTCGCGATTCTCGTTGTATAGCCTGAGCTTCTCTGTATTCACTACATCATAACTCATCATCACATTTTGTATTTCTGATACTAAAGCCTGTCACTAAGCAGTTGCGAACAAGTGTCATGTTTATGTAGTGAGGTAGGTTCACTTGGACTGCAGGTGAAACCAGGTACCGACTCTCCACTGCTGGTTTTCCTGAGGACACTTCATGTTATATCCAGAGCAAAGATGAAATCGACAGAGAAAATCCGTGCCCAATATTGGTTCTCTAACATCTATGACCAGAAACTGCCATGCAAGCTTCTCATGCACACCAAAGTCTACAGCGTGTGTGACAGTTCCGAAAAATTTGATGTGAGTATCATTTGCAGCTTGCAGTTGGACAGCAGGTATCATAAGCTGTGTTTATGGTTACTGTATGGGGATGACGCTCTTCTCTGAGCTGGTGTCTATCAGGCAGTATTGATTTGCTAGATTAAGATGCCTTTACACCTGTGCGCCTTGCGCCTGGTCGCCATGCAGCTGTAGTTTGCCACACGGAGAAGTAGAGGTGCCCAGTGTGAACACAGGTGTAAACAGAATCACTTGCATGAACATATTGAAGAGGCAGTGTGGATGCTACACGTGTGCCTCTAGTTGCATGTGAGGCAAACACAATTGCACGGCGACTAGGCGACTAGTCACACAGGTGTTAATGTACCTCGGCACACACAGTCTAATACTGTCACTCAAAACCAGGTTATAACTAGCTTGGCCCAAATGCTTTATCTGGTGGTGGCTTAAGTGCCTGTGGCGATCTGGAGTGCCTATTGCAGATGATGTCTTGAGTTTGGGCTGATCCAGGGCATAGAGCAGTTGTGTGCCCTCTCGCCAAAGAGACTGTGAACCCAACACAGCTGTGGTTGCATCAGCTCGCCTGTAAGAGGAAAGTTTTTGTCAGCTGTGGGTATGACTGTTGCGACTGACTTAATGTTACCACATTGCAGTGGGGTCTAGTGACATCACTCTCATAAGTGTACAGAATCACTCAGTTTGCGTTGGATGCATCTGGCAGCAGGTGGCAGGTAGTGCAGGGAATTTACTGGTGGCAATCAATATTATCTGTAACATTTCATGTATTGTTGTTTCTGTAGGATAGCAAAAGTCCATCAGCCTGGAATAATTCGCATTCCATCATTTTGCTTTTATACGAGATCATTGCTAACTTTATCTGAGGCAGTAGTTTGATGAGCCGTGTCATCCATAGCAGACTGCCTGGCATGAGAGGTGAGTTGGTTGATGTACTGAGATGACTCCAAACCTGAGGTGGTGTCCGACTGCCCTATTTGCCTCAGAAGAGACAAATTCGGTATCAGCCAGTGGTGCCTGTATGACATCGCTGATGATGAGGGCATGTCCACTATGTTGTCTAGTAGACTATGGACTTAGAAGTATCATCAAAGCTGCAATGGCTGTGTGGTATGAAGTCGATGATTGTGAACTGTGCTGCCAGATTTGTGGTTGAAAGGGCGGTAGTTTAGGGAGAAAACTCGTTGTATATATGCTCCATAGTAATTTGGAATTGACATGTTGAGGCTGATGGTCTGATGGCGGCAGTGGATGAGGTCCCTGGGACCATATGTCTTGTGGATGGCGAAAATATTCTCCCTGTGGGAGTTTAAACTCACTCCCAAAGAGGCTTGTTTTATAATATTTTACGTCATCAATGGTGAGTTCCCAACAACTCCATCACCACTGCTGCACTTCTCTTTTCTACATCCAGTTTT